>NC_084461.1:39835000-40460000 GCF_027409185.1 Cynocephalus volans | reverse complement strand
AAATTTAAGTGAAATTCCTGAAAGTAAGAATGCTCAAAAATATTTCCAATATTATATTCCAAATTTTACTCTGTGCAAACTGTTCTTTGAAGCCAAGTCCAAAAGCAAGATTCTACACCCAAACATTTACTTTTGCTCAGCAAAACACAGTGTGCTGTTACAGGGCAGAGGCTAGAAGTCCACCCGGAAAGCAAGATGTTTCATAAGACTTCTAATGTATCAAAAATCCTCTCTCAGATTCCAAATGGACCATGTGAAAGTTCTAACCTTAAATCAAGACATTTGTAAAAAGGCAATAAATAAGAGATGAAATGTCTTAGTAACCAAGATTTTGACATAGTTAGCGAACTTCTTAAAATAAAATATTTCCTGATCCTTTTTGTACCATGCAGCCATTACTAAATGCCTACCATGAATATCCAAATATATAGTTATGATATTATCCAATTATCATTTTTACTCTATCATAATTATTTTACTGAGTAGTTATGCTTTTATTTTAGTATGTAGTTTATTTTGTACAGTTTTCTAAACCTACTTACTGTGTCCTTGGATATAAGTTATAGAATTACTTCTATTACTTGTAATCACTATTTAATACTGACACATTTTAAAACAGCAGATTTATTTAGTTTCTGTACTTACTAATGGCCAGAAAATATAGGCCATCACATAAGAAAAAAATACCAGTAGAGAGAAATAGGAGGCAATTAAATGAATACGTGATGCTCACATTTCACTGCCTGCTTTCCAGGCACAGATTCCCCCTGAGTGGGGTGGTTATAATTTGGGGGGAGTTCTAGTGCTCAATCAGTAGATCTTTGTCTCCCAAAACATGTTGTCGCCAATTTTCACACAGTGTCTTTTGAATGAATAGTTTTCCTCAATGAAGGTTGAAGACAGGAATCACTGGAGAGATTGAGAGACATTTTCACTAATCTGGAATTTGCAGGATTCCAGCAACAGGGCACTATTTGGAACTAAAGAGAAGCCTTGATTTGATGAGACCCGTGACATAAGCTGAGAATAATACTTATACTAATGAATTGAGATGGCTGGATAACTATGCCATAAATCAATCAAGAAGTCCAGATGACATTATAAACCACAGACATAATGATCTTGTGGAGAAGTAATGCTTTTGTGGTTTCCAAAAATATTCTGAGCCTTTGAGAGATTTTAAGGGTGGAAATCCATTCCTAGTCATCCGGTACTATTTATAAAGGGGAAGGGGATTGTTTTTACTCTTCTTAAAGTTAGAAATTTCAGTGTAAGACAGCAGTTTTAAAACACTGCTTAAGAAATTTGAAGTAACAACAACAACAAAAACCTCTTATGAAAAGCTTATTGCACATGCCCGGGGACTGTTTGACATTGTACGTCACTGTGCTTCCAAATTGTCAGGTTAGTTTTACTATAATGTTTGGTGATTTCTGAAATCTTATTACCCTGTCACAAAAGTAGCATCTGTCCTACTGAAAATGGTATGGAAGATCACACAGCATAGAGACACACAACTGTGCTTGTTTCTCCAAATGACAGAAAAGCGAATTGGGAAGAAAAATGTCTACTACAATACAGTGACCCCCTTGTTTCTTATATATATGTATATTTATTTTTTCCCCCTCTCAACCTCTCCTGTTTAAATCCCAGCTTCATATATTTTGCTTTGTCCTAGAATTAGGCTATTCTTTAATTCCTTCATATTTTTGTGTAGCAAAATTAAAAGGATAAAGACTTATACTTATTTATTTTGACATACCCTAGCTTTTTCCAGAAGAATATCAGGCAACTTTCACCAATTTATAAAATTATACAAGATTACATAAATTAAATAGGAAATAAGAAACGCAATAGAAGAGACAAAAAGTTGAGCCAGTGACAAGCCTATAAATGTTCTCTTCTGTTTATGGTCAAGTTGCAAACTTGGCTTGAAATCTCCTTATAAGTCAATATGAAGAGAGAAAACTAATAGACTAATTCTCAGAATTTATTATATGAACACTAACCACTTGTGGCAAATATCTAATAAAGTAATTCTAATGTCGGGTGTCATTCTAAGCATTTTACATGTATCAACTGATTTAATCCTTATAGTAATTAGCCTACTAGGTAGGCCTTGTTCTTGTCCCCATTTTAAATAGCAAGAAATTGAGGCAAAAGAGATTAAGTAACTTGCCCAAGGTCACACGGATTGTAATTAATGGCATTGGGATTTTCATGTAGCTTGACTTCAAAGTCCATGCTTCTAACTGTCTTGCCATACTGCTTGTAGAAAAGTACAGGCATTTTTATGGGAAAAAAATTTATTCTGACCCTCATGATAACAATGGGCAGTAATATTCTCAAGAAAATTCTTATAGTAGACTCCACAATAATTTGAAAGTCACGTTCCTCAATAGACACACATATCATGCCAAAATGCAAACTAGTGAAATCAAGTTTGTGGAAGACCGATTCCTATCAGTGCAGAAAGGGATTACTTTCCACTATGACGATCATGCAAGGCCACCTTGAGGTGGTGGCATTTGCATCACCTTCAAAGGATAAGTACTTTTCTAGAGATAGAAAGTGTAGTGACAACAGGGATAATTTTAGAGAGTATTTTTTAAACAGGAACTCATTCTTGAATGAAATGGAAGAGTCAAAATGACTAGGAAACTAGGACTGAACATTGTATTAATCCTTTCCGTTCACAAACTAATTCACAGATCAGATATACACCCTGGCAAAGGTTTGATTGGCAGAATTCCCAGACGTGTCTGCAGCCCTTACAAAAATATAGATTCCTGGGCTCTGCCAGATGTACTGAGTCCTATAACCTGGGTGAAATCAGGGGATTAAAAAAGTTCACATAATGCTCCCAATGTCTACAAGTCAAAGAATTAAACCCAGTTATTACAAATTGAAATAAAATTTTTCCAGTCCACTTAACTCACCAACAAAACCATGAGAATCAGCCTGTGACTGCTAACATGTCTTAAAGCAGTAAGTTCTCTGATAAAGGGATAGATAATATGTCACTGAGCTCGCTTTACGTACTCCATGTTCAGATTGGTGCTGCACTTCCATTTACTCTTCTCTCAGTGAAGAAGCATTTCATTACTTTTTCAAAGCACCAATTTGGAGAAAATATGTACAATTAAACCAAAATATGCTTGCCTATATTCATTTTGGTTTGGAAAAAAAAATTGTGTTAATGTGTTGGGCTTTTAGGAGGGATATTTTATATTTAAATTAAAATGAATGCCTATCTTCAGAAATGTCATTGACATATAGTTCTCATTAAATCTCAGATAAATAGTCTTACGAATTTTTGTACTCAATGAATTGTCTGAAATTGAGAGGCCAAACCATTTGTTTTATTGCTGGACTCTTGAATAGCTAATGACCTATTAGCTAATGGAATTAGCTAATGGTCTTATAAAGCAGCAAATGTAATTTGGGTTTTATTCAATTTGTCCATCAAATTTGTCCACCTGTTGGGTTTTCTCAGATAAATACTCTTAGTTGATTCCAGTTTGGATGCAATGAGATGTTCCCATACATTCACATCCAGAAAACAGGCCACAAAGCTTCTCTCACTTTTGCTTCCTGCCTTGGGCTATGGTGCAAGTCTGAAAGCAGATAATGTTTTTCAGTTTATGTCTCTCAAAGTGCTTATGAAAAAAAAGATGATTCACACAAAAGTGAGCAAGTTCTTCAAATAAAGAAGGACGTTGTGGGCTCATAAAACCTGCAGAATAAGATTTTCCTTTGGTATTTAGGATACTTTTCCAGCCTCCTTTTTAGGCAGTACTGCCTAAGAGCTGGCTTTCACAGAACGGAAATCTAGGCAATATGCTTGATCTGGAGCTGTTTTCCTCAAGCATCAGGTTTAAATAAGATGATTTAAAAGTCACTTGTATGAAAAATGTTTGAAAAACTCAGTTTTCAGCAAAGAAAACTTCAGATAGAAAATAAGTGACCAGATGGGTAACTGAATGGTGGATGGATGGATGAACAGACAGATGAAGGAACTCAGAAAGAAATAAAATTGTTCCCTGCTGCAATTTTGATTCTAAACCCCAAAAGTGAATAATAATATCCATCACTTTTATTCAATATGTGCAATCAAAATTTTAAAAAATTTAAAATGTGTTACTCTTTCCCCAAATACTTATTCATATTTATCCTGTCCATTGCTCTAACTGCCCTGTTCACTAATTACCCTTGAATGCATTCATTAACCTACAGGAAATTTGAAGACCAGGTTTTGTCGATTTATTTCAATGATACATCTTCCTAGATTTACATTCATTACTCCCTTAAAAATTAAACACAACAAGCTAATATGTTGTGTCCATGTCTTTTTTTTAACCTTTGGAAAGTACGCAGCACACTGCCAAACATATAGTAGATGTTTAAAATAAACTTGCTAAATGAAACTAACTGTGGCCCACACTACACATAAATTTCATCCTTAAGAGAAGCAGTGTGTAAAAGCACACTTTGTAATGACCCAGTTCAGCTGGATAGATGAAAGTCTGGGGCATAGCATTTCAGTGGCTTGATCCATCTGCCACCAGTCACTTGGGCGAAGAGGCTTCTGTTTCTTGTCAGCCGGCAATAGGAAGCTCAGCAGGATTTAGTAGCTGCTGAAGTCCAAAGGAAAGGGCACTGCATACACCACTCATGTCAAGTCAGTTATGAGACTCTGGCTTCCTTATCCTCCCATCTGGTAAATAAACATTCTCTATGCTGTTTTGCCTCAGATAATATCTCACTTACTAACTCAGGAAAAAATACACTCACTTGGTAAGGAGCTCAATAAACCCATTTATAAGAATAAAAATATATATAATTTATATTTTATCTCACAAAGATAAAATATACCTATAAATTGAGAAAATTAATTATTTGACTTGTTCAAATTTCTCTTTAATCACCTGTGGTTGTTTGATACAGTCAGGCCAAGTGAGATTTTTAATCTGATATTATCAAGATACTATTTCAATTTTCAACTTCACATTCTGTACATAGATGAAGTTCAAGTGAAAGACAAAAGGCAGTCTTCTTAGTTAAACTACAAATGGTTTTATTTCTTCCTTTTCAAGAAGAAAGTGTAATACTTAAGATCGAATGATTTGCCATTGGATTCAGCACTTGGAGCCTGCCAGAATGGGAGATCTTTGCATTTAGTTAATACTCATGCAATTTTGGAGGTACTAGGCCACACTGACAATGTTTTGTTGTTGTTATTGCTTTGTTTTTAGCCTTCGGAGCAGTCTCTACTCAATATCTTACATCCTCTCTTCTTTTTTTTTCTCTTTAGTTTATTTATTTGTTAATATTAATATTCTTTTTTTACATTCTATGATGTTGTTGCAGAGCAGTTCGGGGGGAGGGGGAGAGGGGACAGGGGAGGAAATATGTGGGAGAAGGAAGAAGAAGGAAGGGTAGTGTTGAGGCCTGTGGCTCCCCCCTCATTCCTGCATGGGAGACCAGGGGGCTTCCATTGGTGGTTTCCTCATTGCTGGGCTGAATGTAGATGTTAGCAGGGTGTGGCTGAAGCCCTCGTTTCCCTCCCCGCCCTACAATGCCCCACTGCCCCAGCTCTGGAGCCCAGGGCACTTCCTGTGGTGGCTCAGTGGTCATTGCTGGCTGGGTGCAGGTGTCGATGGGGCGTGGTTAAGGCCCTGGGCCCCCACCCTTGGGACTGGTTGCAGGTGTTGGGGGGCAGGGCTGAGGTTCCCAGCTCTCCCCACTACCTGGCTTGGTAGCCCAGGGGACTTCTGGTCTTCTAGGTTTTACAGGTGTTCTTTGGTGATGAGAGACCTTTACTAGTTAATATCAAACTGTCTTTGGCCTGTGGGTATTTTGTTTTTACTTTCAGTTCTGTGTTGGATTATTTGCTGTTCCTACCATTTAAGCTCTTCACTGGAACTAATTTTTTGTCCTTTGCTTACTTCTAAAATGGTGGAACTTCCTGTGGGGACCAGTACTTGAGCCCTTTGGTTGAGCTAAACTGTTGCTTTGCTGCTGATTCCCTGGAGAAGGCTTTTTGTGCAGCTCAGGTTTTAATGGCTGACTTTATAGGTACTTCTGGCTCTCGTGAGATCTGGTGCACCTGGGTTGTGTGGAAACTCTGGTCTGGGCCTGAGTCTTTTTGGCAAACTGCACCCCCTGCAGTTCTGTCTTCCTGACCAGTCTCCACTGAGTGGTCCTACTCTGATTGGGAGCAGATCAGCTGTCCTTGCTGTGACCCAGTGTTCTCCTGGTGGGACTGTCTCCCCCACCATCCACACTCCAAACACTTCCCATGGGATGAGCCATGCACAGGTCCCTTGCAGTGACTCAACAGCCTCTGAGTGGCTCTTTTTTTTTCAGTTTTTGTGGCTCCTTGCTCCTATTGGGTCCATGGGAACCCTATTAGTAGTCACTGGCCTGGGGACCACCAAGATCCTCTTCTCCACTGCCACCTCCAAGCAACTTCATCCAAAGGGCACAGCTGTGGCTTTTGCCAGCTCCTGCTCTGTGCACTCACCAGCTCTAGTCTTAAAGCAGCCACAGCTCGAAATGGTCAGAGAGATTCTTTCTTTCTCTTACTGTGGCTTCTCCTGTCTTCATGCACTCCATAAGTTTCTCTTCTTCTTCCGCTGAGCTCTAGAGGCCCCAGCTTGGTTGTCATTGCTTTTTAACATTTGTAAATTGGTTGATTGTGGGAGACAGTGATGCTGGGGACTGTCTATTCTGCCATCTTGACTGGAACTCTCACATCTTCTCTTCTGATTTAAAGGGCAAAACAGCAAAGTAATTCAATGTGTAACTACTGAATGCATATGCAATACCATTCTAAAATAAAAAAGCAAACCAGTAACATTCCACCCATAGAATTTCAACAGTAAAATTTCCTTAATAAATATATCAACAGAGCCAGTAGCCGTGTTGCAGGGGTGAGGGGTGAGGTTGAGGGGCTGAGGGGAAGTGGGAGGAAGGAGGGATGTCATTCATCAGCACACCTGAGAGGAGGATACTAGGGGAAATACTAAGGAAAGGGGGTGGAGGAGAAGAGGTGGATTAATGGGTACAAAGCTACGAATAAAGTCTAGCATTCTAGGCTGACTAGAAGTTGTAATGTTATACTGTATATTTCTAAATAGCTAGAAAAGAGGATCTTGAATGTAATCACCACAAAGAAAAATGTTTAGGTGATGGATATGCTGTCTACCCTAAGTGAATCATTGTACAATATATGCATATATTGAAACAACACACAGTACCTCACAAATATGTACAATTAAAAATAAAATTTTTTAAAAAGAGAGATATTGTTGTGCACTAGAGATCTCCAGGAACTACATATTTGATTTTCTACCATATCCCATTATTTGAATACCAAGACTCAGTACCCTGCTTTTAAGGAAACAAATGAGAAAAATAGGGAAATAGATAAAGTGGGGTTTTTTTGTTTGTTATGCTCATTTTGTTTTTTTCATATTAAACCAAACTTTTGTTCAGCAGTAAAGTTTTAAAAGAATAAGTTTCTTACTTAGCAGATGGACTAAGGTACTACAATGTTTCCATTATACGAGGTAATATAGGCCAGTAGCTTTATGAGGCACCTGCTAATAAAAAGATGAATGTGTTTAGTTTAAGAACAAGGAGAACTGAAGGCATGACAGTGTCCCATGATCAGGTAGCTTTTAGTGACCCAGTGGAAACAGCAGACCTGATTATATTCTCTTTCTGTAATTCTGCATGTTCAAATGGTCAGCCACGTTCAAATGGTTCCAGTGGGAGAAAGGGCTTTTATGTAACATGTATAGTACCGGGTCTCAGGATGAATTCAGAATGAATTCTTGTTGGTAACTGTTCAATCTTCTCTGGGCAAATCAGGACAAATTATCCAGCAGGTGCTGGAAGAAAGTTACACAGTATACATTTCTTAGATGGAGGCAATTATGGGGTGACTTCATTAAGCTCCTATACTCAGCTTTCTTTCTCTCCATACCCATGCCACAACTCTGGTTCTGGCCCCCAGAAGTTCTTCCCTAAATTCCTGCATGTTCTCTGCTTGGTTTCTATTTTCTCATGAAGTATTTGAACAACAGAGCCATAATTTTAATGAAGCTCTTGCAGGGCCCACAAATTTTGAACAAGTGATATTTTATTAAAATAATGTCACAAAAGATTCAAGTTTATAATTTCCTCATTACCGTATCAATCAGCAATAACATATATGGGTGATATTGCCATCTCAGCAAATAATGCATTTCTAAGTTTTACTTTGGTTACACAGCATCAATAAAATTCTGAATCACACAGATAAATTATTCAATTAAATAGACTCAGAAGCTTAAAAGAATATGTGAAAGTCAGGTTTGTTTCTAATTCATATAACAAGATAAATAATTGTTCATATTTCTCTAGTAAGTATCCAATTTGGTGAGATAGCTTCCTTGGCCAGGCAAATATTTGCTATTAGGCATAAAATATACTTTAAATGTATTTTGTAACAGTATGAAATAGCCAATGGTATATTTTTTAAAATATCAGATACTGTACTATTTATCTAGGGATTTTATCACATATATGACATATGCAGGAAAAAACCTTTGATAAATTCAACATCCCTTTATGATAAAAACTCTCAACAAAATACACACAAAAGTAAAGTATCTCAACATAATAAAAGCCATATACAACAAACCCACAGCTATTATCAACAAGACAAGGATGCCCACTCTCATTCAATGCCTCAAAATAGTTAGATTTATTATGTTTTAATGTTAGGTTCAGATGTTTCAATTTCATTTATCTGCCGCCGACACTTAATCTGCAGCTATAAGCAAAGTTTACCAAGTCAAATCTATTCAACTCTTCAATGATATTCATAATGCAAGGTGATGCAACCTGGTTTAAGGGGTAGTTAGCTAAACGATTCACTGTTATTTTTTTAAAAGGTAACACTCTACTGCCTCATTTGAAATACTTAATTCAGTCCTTTGCCTAAAAGTATTTATCAAATTAGCATGGTAGGGAAATTTCTGGAACTCACTGCCAACATTCTTAAAGTGAACATAAGAATTCACAATTTAAAATGTGCCTATCAAATCAAGAATTTATATGAAATTATCCAATACTGTTTTGAAAGATACCACTATCTTAAAGGTAGCTCTTGTCTCCAACACTTGTATACATTTTTTAAAGTGCCATTGCACCTGTGGGGGTAAGTTTCTTCATCCCACTGGATTCATTCCATTAGCAGGGCATCAATAAATTTTTGACAACCTACTGGATGGTGTTTTTTTCTTTTTTCTTTTAACTTATCAATATACAATGTAGTTGATTTTTGTGTCCCTTTACCAGTTCCTTCCCCCACCCCTGCTTCCCCGCCACATCAACATCATATCTTCTTACTTGTCTTAACTGTGCAGGATACCAACATTAATAAAGCAAATGTATCCTTGGAAAGACAGAAAACTTTCCCAGGACTAAAGTCTCTGTTCTAGATAAAGAATTGTAACACAGCAAAAATGCTGGCTCTAAGGGCAGATGTCCTTGATAAAAGCTAAACCTAATGATTTTTGCCATGACGAATATCTTACCGTTCCTTTTGTAACCACCTATGTTCCTTTTCTGTAACTTTCTTGCCTGGAGAATAAAAACAGAGAGAAAACCTGATTCAGGGCTATTCCCAGGATCTTTATTCTCTTGAAAGAATTATTCCTGGGGGTAACAACTCTGGGCCTCTCACTGCTCTGGAGAAATGGGATTTGAATAATCCTTTGTGTCTCCATCACCCTGGGGGAGAGGTGACATTAACAAGTTCGAAGAGTTGTTGTGATTGTTGTGTCTTCTCCACCCCCCCCATTATTTGTTTGTATATTTATTTATTTACTTATTTGTTTTATGCTCCCACAAATAAGTGAGAGCATGTGGTATTTCTCTTTGAAACAAGTCAGGCACTGGATGATGTTTTAAAAACTAATTTAAGCACCTAAGCTTTTCATCTCCTGTTGTGATTTGAAAAGAAACATCACACTACAGTCAACTGCATGGATATGTTTTAAAAAGTCAATCAAAATATAAAAATCAGCAATCCTATGCTCTTACGCAGGTAAATTATAAGGATTCCACATAACTCTTGCCTTTAGAGAGATTGCAATGCAATTTACTTTTAATAGATCTATACATTTTATTGACAAATTTGAATTTTATTTGCATGTGTGTGTGTTGATAACATTAAGCTACTCAGTAAATGATGAAAAATAAGAGCTTTATTTTTATGTGCTGAATGTTTTATTTCCAAATGACACTGTTACAGCAGGAGCTATAAAAATATTTATCAATTTCAAATCATAAAACAAAGCATAGTCGTAGGCAATTTTTATTACCATAAAAGGTGAATCCCGACAAATTACTAGCATCTGCTTTCTTGTTATTCAGGAATTTTCTGTGAGAATTGTTCACACATTGTTTAGGAAGCAGCACGGTATAATAGTTAAGACAACACTTTAGATGACAAAGAAGGCTTCTCTTTCAAAACCTTGCTCACTAGCCGTGTGGCCTTACATGGTTATTTAACCTTCTTGCACTCCAGTTTCCTCTTCTACAAAGTGGAGAAAACAATCGTATCCACCTATAGGATTATAGTAAGGATGATATTAATTTAATCTCATACAGGTACAACCTTTATATTGGCAGGACCTGGAACAAGAGTACAAATGAAGACTCAGACACTATATTTCTAAATATTTAAAAGTTATTAAAAATAATAGCAAGCTATTAAATAAAATGGTCTCTCTCCCACCTTGATAAATACAAGGGTACTTCAAAAAATTCACGGAAAAATAGAATTAAAAGATAATATGAACCTTTCCGTGAACTTTTTGAAGTACCTTCACTTATCAGGTTTGGCCTTAGAACTCCGGACTTCAGAGAGTCCTGCTCTGGTACATGGTGACATTATAACGACTGGCCCCAGTCTGCAGTCTGACCAGCTTCTCCTTCCATCTCTGGCTTCATTTAACACCTTGAGGAGCTTTTCATGCATATGTGTGATCACCTTGGCTACATGTCAAAGTTCCAGGGACACCCAATAAAGAGTCAGCCCTTGGCCACCCCTCAGTCCTAGGGGTGTGCACAGCAGAAATATAGAACTAGTTCAGCGGGGTGGACCCCAGTAAGATCTCCATGCAGGCCTTGTAAGTGGGCTCCTGGGCAAGGAAACCTGGGATCCAGTACATTTAAAACATGGTCTAGAAAAGAGTTGTGGGTTCTAATTGGGATTATCCCTTTGATTCAGTGAACTCATTTGCTCCATGGAAAGGGATGCAATCATAGAAGGACAAAAATAGATTCTTCTAAAGCAGAGGACCCAAGGTAGAAACCCCTCTTGTCTAGCTCTAAAGGCAGTGTGATTCACATAGTCTTCCAAAAACTAAAAAGAAAAACAACACAAAAAACAAGAGTTCTCATAATTATGTTCTATTCTGTTTTCAAAGTATTCATTACTAATTGTAAAATTAGTCAGCACTACAATTTATTTACATTTTTTCAGCTTAATCATTCTCATCACAGCCATCATTAAATGCTAATTTTTAACTGTGTTTTTAACCAAAAATCCACTTCTAGTTTTAAGGTTAATTATATTATCTATCCTATGAATGAGTGAGTGAATGACTAAATGAATAAGTTGTTGATAAATGTTAGACAAACAAGAAACCTTGGAAATATCCAGTAATATTGTCAAATATAAAATAATCAAATATGAAAAAAAAGCTCAAACTAAATGCAAAAGAATCTATAGTAAAATAGTTCTTCCCCTCTAGGTATCACCCATTCACTTGTTACTGTACAACTGGTAATTAATGAGTGGTGAGAATGTGTGCCCAGCTGACGTGCCTGCACCTGGCCAGGTGTGTGATTTCAAAGCATGGGTCTAGAAGCAATATTCTTACTTGAATATTCTCTTAGGGCAGGATGACTTAAACACACAAATAAACATCTATAACAAAAACAAAGAGGACAAAATCAAAACCAGTTTGGAGCAGTAAACTCCCTCATAAATATATTTTATAAGTATTTCAAACAAATGTTCAAAAGCAGCCAGGCGAGCTTCATTCTGAGCAGCACATAACAACAAATGAGTTAACCCAGGATCACTTCTCAATACCATGAGGTCTCCAATATTTAAAATTTCTTATTCTGTGCATGGATTTTAATTAGTTTTAAAATATTAAGTTGTCTTTTAAAAATTGCATTGGGATTACATACTTGAAGAATGACTATAGCACATCCAATCCACTCTTTGTTTCCACTGAATAGTTTTGAAACCTTGGCTCTCTTTCATTCTCTACGTGGCTGGAGGATGACCTGACCATAAATCAAATACCCCTGCTTAAAAATTTGGCTTGAAAATACAATCCAGCTTACTCAGAGGAAATGGATTTTTAATATGGCCCTACCCTATTTCTCTAATTCTCTTTTTTATGTTTTGTTTCAATTGTGTTTTATCATTTTGTTTTTTGTAACAAAGTTGATTGTACATATCTGAGCGATACAAACGTGAACATTAATACTCACGTACAATATGGGATGTTCATATCAGAATAATTATTATATTCAATAACACACTGTCATTGCTATTTGTGGCCCTTTACCCATTCCTTCCTCCCCTCTCCCTTCCCACTTCTAGTAACCTCGGTTGTCTTTTTGAAACTTCAATGGATTATTGTGAATGTTTCATTTTTCTTTCTTTCTTTCATTTATATGTTTATTATTTTAGCTCCCTCTTACAAGTGAGAACACACGGTATTTCTCTTTCTGTGCCTGGATTATTTCACTTAATATGATTTTCTCTAAGTTAATCCATATTGCTGTGAATGGTAGTATTTCATCCTTTTTATAGCTGAGTAATTTTCCATTGTGTATATATACCACATTTTCCTTATCCAGTCGTCTGGACATTTAGATTGGTTCCAACTCTGAGCTATTATAAATAGAGCCGCAATAAACATGGGGGAGCAGATATATCTTCAACATGATGCTTTCCATTCCTTTGGGTATACACACAGCAGTGAAATTGCTGGATCATATGGCAGTTCTATCTAAAGTTGTTTAAGGAACCTCCATGCAGTTTTCCATAATGACTGTATCAATTTACAATCCCACCAAAGTGTAGGAGGGTTCCCTTTTCTCCACATCCTTTCCAGAATTTGTTATTCTCCATCTTTTTTATAACAGCCAGTCTAACTGGGGTGAGATTATATCTTAATGTAGTTTTGATTTGCATTTCCCTGATGCTGAGTGATGTTGAGCATTTTTTCACATCTGATGGCCATTTGTATATCTTCCTTTGAGAGATGACTATTCAGTTCCTTTGCCCATTTCTTAATTGGGTTATTTTTTTTTTTACTGTTAATTTGTTTGAGTTCCTTGTATGTTCTGAATATGAATCCTTTGTCAGATGCATAGTTTGCAAATATTTTCTCCCACTCTGTAGGTTGTCTTTTTGTGCTGTTAATTTTTTCTTTTGCTGTGCAGAAGCTTTTTAGTTTGATATCATCCCATTTGTTTATTTTTTCTATTGTTGTCTGTGCTTTTGTCATATTCATAAAGTCTTTGCCCGTCCTAGTTCCAGAAGTGTTTCCCCTGCATTTTCTTTCAGGAGCTTTATAGTTTCAGGTCTTATATGTAGGTCTTTAATCCATTTTGAGTTGATTTTGGTGTGTGGTGAGAGGGACAGGTCTAGTTTCATTCTTCTACATATGGATGTCCAGTTTTCCCTGCACCATTTATTGAAGAGGCAATCTTTTCCCCAATGTTGCCTTTGTTGAAGAATCAGTTGGCTGTAGGTTTATAGGTTGATTTCTGGGCTGTATATTCTGTTCCATTCATCTAAGTGTCTGTTTTTATGCCAGTACCATGCTGTTTTGGTAACTGTAGCTTTGTGGTATAGTTTGAAGTCAGGTAGTGTTATGCTTCCAACTTTAATTCTGGATTCAGCTATTCTTTGCAACACACTCTATTCTTACCTTGGCAGACCTGTCATAATGGACTCTCAGCTCCCAAGTCTTTGTTTTGATTATTCTCGGCAATGGTTAGATGAATAGGGTGGAACTCAAGCTTAGGAGTATCAGGATTTAACATGACTGAGTCAAAACACCTTTATGTTCTTGGAGAGAAGATCTAAGTCAACACATAATGGAGATATCATTACTTGGAATGTAGTCCTTCTATCCCTTCTCCCTGTCCCCAACTCTACCTCACCTCCTCTACTCTCAAGGTCAAATGTTACCTTCTCTCTGAACCTTTTCTCACCTTCTCAATGCTCAGCTTTTCTCCCTGCTTCACTCTGCCTGGAATATGATGAAGTGATAAATTGAGTACACTTATTGAGAGAGCTTTGTGTGTACAGAATTGGGCTATACTCTATATAGTAATACAGATGCCTATAGAATCCAGGCAGGTCAAAAGCAACCAGTGAATGGGAGTTAACCTAAGTGTGAAAAACCTCTCAAAATCAACGGATGAGTAAATCAAGCACACACGCGTGCACACACACACACACACACACAAGAGATAATTGTTGTTCATTTTTTAAAAAGTCCAAAAATTTTAAAAAGCTCTTAAGAATCTTGAAAACTCACTAAAAATTCTTTCAGTGCTAAACAATTTTAAAGCAACAGGAAGGGAAGTCAGATTATCCTTGACCTGCAGGAAAACAAGATTTGATATACTGGAAGATGGCCCAAGTTGCCTCAGTAGAAAACTTTTCAACACATTCTCAGCCTAATAGAACAATAAGCTAAACGTACTTACAAATAATTAGAAAATTTATTGTTGAATGTCCTCATGGGTATTAAGAAGTCAAGAATTTGCTAAGCCATATTTATTGTGGCCAATGAGAGAAACAGTCAGTTGCTCATTCTCAAAGAATAAAGTGCTGATCTGCAACTGCTGCTAGTTTGTTTATAAGGGTCTTGAATCCCAGCATACTCAAGTCTGCCTCAGGAAAACACCCAACTTTAACATTTCAGGCAAAGATTGTAAAGAAGGAAGGAATTAGTGTCATTAAAGCTATTGATGTCACTACGGCAAAGGTGGAAAAAGGTAGCAAAAGTGAGAAAGAAACCATGAGGGATAGACATTGAATATTAACATTGAATTTGGGCTCACTTTATCTTGCCTTATCTCTACTCCAAATGGGGAGTTTTCCAACGCAGGCATTACAAACCCCAGTATGGTAATTACCTAATAAGTAGGGAAGCAGCTGGAAAGGGTCTGAGTATTGCAGTCAGACTGGCCTGCTTGTGAGTCCTGTTCTGCCACTTGTACTACCATGATGTTGGGTTACTTCATCTTTGAAGCTCCAGTTACCTCATCTATAAAATACATATAATACTCATTTTATAAGATTTTTGCAAGGACTAAACTGAAATTGTTTAAAGTCATTCACATAGAGTGTGAGAGAATATGGAAAACAGAAAAGCTCTAACAGTTGAGTCCTGAGGCACCACAATAATTGAATAGCAGGAAAACAGGATCCAGCAAAGGAGACCAATGAGGAGGACTCAAAGATGCAGAAAGAAAACCAGGAATACATGATACCCTGGAAACCAAGTGAAAGTATTTTGGGAATAAATGAGTGAATACCTGCTATGAAGGTGAGAAGGTAGAGATGGTCAACATATACAATTACTTGAGTTTTATTTAAAAAGGAAATAGAGGAATAGTGAAGGAAAATGTTGACATAATGGATGTTTACTTTTTTCAGGTAAAAGATATTATCACATGTGCATGTTACAATATGTATTAGCAGAGGAAGAAATGTTGAGAATTTGAAATTAAGGTTTACAGTATAGTAGAGGAGAAGAGAGTGCATGATTCCATGAGCAAAGAATGTGAGTAATACACAAGCAGAAAGATTGGCCTTTTACAGGAACAAAGACAGGCCATTCATTGCACAAATAATGAAGAGAAATAGAGAACATGGTTATGTATCGGCTGATGCAAGCAGGTTGGTAGATTTAGTGCTTGCTAGTTTAGAAAGTTATTACTTAATTTCTTTCTCAATTTGAAAAATAAGTATTTAGTTCATCATTTAAGAGTGAGAGGGAAGAGGAAAAATTGATGGATTGAGGACAGAGAAAATGCAAATTTTAAAAGTATAGTAGAATTAGTGGCAAGGCTAAAAGATCAGTAGATTTTTGTGGTGATGAATTCAGAGCAAATCCAGTCGGCACAATGGTACATTTTTTCTGGTCGCAAGGATAAGCCAGGTGGCTAAGACTTCTGGATTGGAGTTTTGCCATGCCAGTATGATGGAGAGAGAGACAAGTGAGGGAGTTAGGACTCAAGCAGTGGAATGACTTAGTGAAGGACCATTGAGTCTAGGATGGTAAACCCAAAGTGAGTGCACAACAAGGTGATGGATGGTGAAAAAGTAGTCAGGTCAATAAACTAGATCTGAGGCAGGTTAGTACATTACTAAAATAGGAGCACCAGAGGAAGTAAAATGGAAGGTAAGAGAAGAATGTGTCAGAGTAAAAAGCTTGAAATCGAGAATTTGGAAGTAGTTCTGTCATTATTTCTGACAAGAATTATAATATGACCCGAAGAGTGGCAATAGGATAGACAGAGAAAAAGATCACTAAAAGTGAGAAAAATTGAAATGTCAAGATGGAAGATGGATCATACATGTTGATGTGGGTATCACCATTAATGATGATAAAAATATGGTGATGAGAAAGGTGGTGAAAAGACAGCAAATATCTTCAATGAATGAAATGGAATAATGAGGGGATTGATAGATGACAGCAGTAAGGAGTAGTAGTGGGTGTTCTAGTCCAAAGGCATGTACCTCAAAGGAGCCAAGAGTCTTCAAGAGGGGAGAGAAATATGGTCTGGGAGTAACAAGATGAGCAAGAAAGATGTCTTCATTAGCTTCTTATTGCTGCTATAGCAAATTATCATAAATTTCGTGACTTAAAACAATATATATTTATTATTTTATAGTTCTGGAGGTCAAAAGTCTAAAATGTGTCAGCAAGAAAGTCAAGGTGTCAGCAAAGCTAAGTTACCTTTGGAGGCTCCAGGGAATCTGAAGTCAGCAACTACTTGTGATCTTGGGCAATCCCTTTCCTCCCTATAAGATGAATATCATGCATAATAGGGCGCACCTCACAGGATTATTAGGAGGATTACCTAAAACAATGCATGTGTTTAGCACATAGTAGCTTCTTTATTTTTTATTCTAGTAGCTTTATCAAAACCTATTTGAGTCTCGAGTCTTATTAGTTATGAGGAGTATGTTAATAAATACCCAAAACAAAATAAATATAATATCTAAGATTTGACATATAAAATCCCCTTGGAAAGGAAACTATTCTTGATAAATTCCTGCATTATAGAAGAGACCCAGAGGGTACATGTGCATTCCCTAATTTATTCATTCCTTCATTCATTTGCTCATGAATTCATTAATTGAGTGCTTACTATTAGGCATTGAAATGACAGCAACAAATAAAACAGATTAAGCCATTGCTGTTATAAAGTCAATGTTCTAGTATTCTAGGGAGAAACACACACACACACACACACACACACACACACACAGACATACACACACACACATAATTTCAAGGAGTGGTATGCCAGGAAGCAAATCAAACAAGGCAGTGAGCTAGAAGAGAATGACTAGGTGGGTTAGGAGGCTTAGGGTAGATAGGATGGTCACAGAAGGTATTTTTGTCGGGGTGACGCTTGCAAAGACTTTCAAAGTTGGTAAGGCAACTGGAGAAGAGAATTCCGAGCCAAGCAGAGGGAAGAGCAAGTGCAAAGGCTCTAGTCTGGGAATAGACTCGGCAAGTTGACAAGACAGGAGCAGGGCCGGGGTGCACAGACCTTAGGGTATAAACAGAAGTGTGTTAAGTTCTTCAGATTTTCTTCTAATAGCATCTCTTTTGCTTATAACCATAAAAGAGTGGCTAAGCCATTCTGAATTAGATAATGTAAGAATTTATTTAGGTTAATCTATGTATTATTAATTAATTTAAAATACTCTAACTTAAATTTAATTAAACAATACTGAAGTGTAAAACTAAAAGGAAAAGCCATTCCCTGCAATGCAGCACCTCTCCTTAAAAGGAACTGCTATAATAATTTTTGGTATCATTCCAGCTCAAAATATGTTTACATATTTCCAAAAATGAGAACATACCACACTCATCATTTTACACCTTGATTTTCTCACTTTATAATATGTCTTCGAGACTTTTCCTTTTAAGGATGTACAGATTTTCATTCTTTTTAAGTGACTGCTCAATATTATACTGTATGGGTTATCCTGGTTGATTTAATCATGCTCTTATATAAAGAAACTTTGATTATTTAAAATTTTTACTATTACAGACAAAGGCATTATTTAAATCTTGTTATATGTATATATAAATACATGAATTTACCTAATAGCACAACACCAGAGGGACTGATGCGGCATTTCTAGTGGAAATGCCGATCCGAACGGATGGCTGGAGGAATTAGAGTGGCCTTATACTAAATGTGAAGTTATTTTTCTTGCAGCAGTGTAAACCTTTCTGTTCTCTTAACCTCCCCTTGTTCCAATCTTCCAAAAAGTTCTTTACACTCATAAATGCTCCATGTGAGTGAGCTACATTACGTTTTGTGAAAATTTTTTTAAAAGTTCATAGTCTAAATCTGGAATGATGTAGGGGATAAAAGATACGAAACAGGGAAACACAGAAAGAGGAGGCTGAAGGAAAAGTAACTGTTAGGACTCAAGCTACCTAGATTTCACTAATATTTTGAAAGAAGTTTTGGCAGTCCACAAGGTGAGTATCAAGATTCAAGCCAATCTTATCTAGATCTCAAGCGGGACAACGTGGCCTCTGCTGACATCTGGGTTACATATTTAATGCCCAAACATCCAGGGAGGATGGAATCAGTCAAACTAACTCTCCTGATTTCTTGTAAACAAAATAACCAATTGATGGACTGATTGCTTCACTTGTTTTGGATTTCTATATACATAAGCACATGCCAGTGATCAAAAAAAGCATCATCTTCAAATTCAGAGCAATGTACAGGACTGTGCTCTATTGTTTGTAACGTTCTTTGTGTGTCTATTAAAGTCTCTCTCATCTACATATTCCTAAGGTACAAAAAAAAAGTTATTAAGGGCACATAATTGTAACTTACACAGAACACAAAATCTCATTCATAAATCTGGCTTCTTTGCTTTGTGTGACCTTTTATCATTCACTTTAATTTATCATTATTTACACAATAGCCTTGGCTAGAAAAAAAGAAAAGAAATCCATATTCATATTTTTTATTAGCTTTACTAAGTGTTTAAGAATGGAGATGATGTCGGAGGTAGGGTCCGGGGAGCCCAATAGTTGGCTTCAACCCACCCTGTCCTCTTACTATGTTCTTTATTTACTCCACCACAGGAAAGAATTAGAAGGCAGAGTCACAGTAGAAAGTGAGAACAAGTTTAATATAATAAATAATAAATACAAGTTCCACAGAGAGATTGCAGCATAGCTGCAGAGACTGAGCAGGGCCCGCACCAAGTTTAAAAGCAAGACACACATAAAGTTCAGTACAGAATGAAGGCTGGCTCAAGAGAGTGAGCAGCACTTACTGAAAGTAAGTTTGATACAAAGTATACACACCTCAGCTAGCAAAGTGGTGTTGCCTCCAGGTAAGCTAGCAACAACCTTGTCTTCTGCTGGGATTTGGCTTTTATAGTTTCTCTACCTAGTGAATAATCAATTAAGGGGGTGGCTCCCAGTTATGTAACATTCAGTCTTGCACATGCTCAGTCTCTTCCTTGAGCATGTTCATTGGTCAGATCCTATCACATGCTGCAGGCATATTCAAGAATATTCTGTTCTCTCTATTGAGCATGCCCAGCCACTGGATTTGCATAAGCCAACCCCTTGTGGTCTCATTTTCCCTAGTTGGTGCTGAAAATAGGTCTCACTGGCAACAGTAACTTTCCTCCAGGGGAGAGTCTAGAGGAGGGGGCTTGAGACCTCAGGGAGTGGCTGAAAGCCCAGAGGCATGTCCTGAAACCTGAACCCTGGGAAACTGAGAACCTCCTAAATCAGAGGCAATACCAATATTTTGATTAAAGAAATTGAGGATCTCTATATGTGTTCTAATCATCCATGTTTTTATTTACTTTCTTAAAAATTAATATTGTTTTAACTATCAAAAACGAGCCAATTGTTATCCATTCCTTTAAGTAAATATTTTAGAACTATACCTAACAGCATTTACTTGTCTCTACTTAGAAAAATCATTCCATACCCACTTATATATTGAAGAAGTAAAAAACTGGCTGGTTTCCTCTGCTTACTTGTGGTTTCCACATTTCTGTACTATTTTGGAAAATGGGATCTTAGTAAATTACATGGATCTTACACTAAACCCTGGGTTATCAAAGTAAATTATAAAAATCTACTCCTGCGGATATTCTCTAACAATTATTATAGATTTGGATTGCATAGCTATAGAGCTATAGTACTACCCCAAAACAGAAAAAAAAAAAAAATCTAATTTCAGTTCTTTCTAATTTAGGATTATGAAATTAATTTCAGAAACTATTGCTATCTTTATGCTGGTTTTTAACTTTTCAGTATATCAATCAGTTTTCTAAAATCTCACTCTGCTTCTCTGTCTCATTGCTTCTTTCAATCTCCTCTTCTTGTGTTCATCCTTCAATTATTGCTGATCTTCAGAGTATGCTGAGTCCTTTTCTCATCTCAATCCACATGTTCTCTCTTAGCAGTCTTCATTGACTCTCAAGGCTTCAATTACCATCTCTCCAAAATATGAATATCTAACTCAGATTCTTCTCCTGAATTGCAAACCTGCAAATCTGTTTGCTAGAAATAATCATTTAGAGTTCTTTTGTATACCTCAAAGTCAACAAGTTCGAGCTACCCCACGAAAGCTTCTTCACCTAAAACTTACTCTCCCTTCTATGTTTTTCATCTTTGTTAATGGCAGCACCATCCACCTACCCAATTGTTCAAGCAAAATACTTTTTCCTCCTTCCCTCTTACTCTCCATATCCAATCACTAAGACCTGTTTAATTTACCTCCTAAATATTCCTTGGCTCAATTTAGTTTTTTCCATCTTCATTGTTTCTAGCCTAACTTAGGTCACTACTTCTCTCACCTGGGTGCCGTAGTCTACCTGGATGTTGTTCCTGGAGCTATAAAGTAGACAATATTTGGAGCATCTCCAGCCTCATCTCTCATTCTCCTCTTCTCAAACTCCACTCTCGTGGAGTATTAAACATCTTTTAACTCCTTAAACATTCCATACTCTCTTACCTTGGAGACTTCAGACAAGCTGTACTCCTTACCTAGAATATGTAGTATATTATACATAAATATGCTGTATAAACACATACAGATATATATAGTTTGCTCTTAGGTATAATTCATCATCACCCCTATGATCACCAACAAAGCTGGGCTTGGTGTAGCTCCAATATAATCCCCAAATATCTGTTACTCTCTATAATCAGAAAACTTATCTTATTGTTATTACTCATGTCTTAATCTGTTTGAGCTACTATAACAAAATATCATATACTGGATATCTTAAACAATAGAAATTTATTTCTCACTGTTCTGGAGGCTGGGAAATCCAAGATCAAGGTGCCAGCGATTTGTTGTCTGGTGAGGGCCCTTCTTTTTCATTCATAGATGGTACCTTCTCTCTCTGTCCTCACATGGTGGAAAGAGCCAGGGGTCTCTCTCATTCCTCCCTCATGAAGACACTAATCCCATTTGTAAAGGATCTTCCTAAAGGTCCCACCTCCTAATACCATCTCCTTGGGAGTTAGGATTTCAACATATGAATTTAGTGGCTACACAAACATTCATACTACAGTACTCATTAACCTGATTATGCCCTCCAGTGGCATCAAGGATGTGTATCTTGTTATGACTGAGTCTTCAACATCTAGCACAATCAGCAGAGTAGACACTTAGGCAATATGTCCTAAGTAAAAAAATTCATGGATCAATGAATATATGCAATATTTTAGGCACAAATATGGTAAAGCAAGGGTCGTAACCTTCTTCAAACAAAGAATTATAAAGCAGAACACAATTGTAGATAGAGTTAATGTCATACTACTGTGCCATTTACAAGGTAAGTTGTAGTGCTCGTTCTTCATCTGCAAAAGCTGAAAATTATTAAAACTGCCTCTGTCAGTAGAAATGTTCAAAGAAAGAACAGGATTCAATGGCTTGTCATTTTCTAATTTTACCATGTTTGGAGATGGCAGCTCAGCTCTAGCTGAACACAGACAGACAGCTCCCAAGGACATAATTAAAAATACACAGGTTGCCAGCAAATTGTTTTCCAAACAAATGATCATTAGGACAACAAAATCATGTAAATAAAAAATGGAAAAAGCATGACAGGTCATATAATCTCTCCTGTGAGAATACTTTCTTCAATGTTGGCCTCAGTGCTCATCAGGGTGAATTTTAAGTACAACCAGGGATGTAAATCTCACCTTTACCCTTGGGAGGCTATTGTGCAAACAAAAGGTTTTCATTGCTTTTTCTTGGATGAAATATTTTAAAATATGCCTTTTCCTCAATGTGTGCATTTTACTAGAGCTTCATCATATCTCATGCCTCTATCTTTTTAGGTTTTATAAATAAAAATAAATGGTGATAAAATCTTGAAGTAGTAGTTTTCATTCAACTAAGAGTTGAGTTATGAGAAAAATTTACCCTTTCCATTAAAGGTATACCCAATAGTGACAAGAGATTCTACTATTCTAGGTTTAAAGTGCTTTTATTTTATTCTAAACATGTTCAAAAAGGGGGAATAGTTGGGCTACATCATTTCAATAGATTAAATCCTAGTAAAGTAAACTTTAAGAGACTCTTCAGGTTCTTCGGCTGTGGTGTAAAAAGTTTTAATGAAATATTGCTCAGATAAGTAAATTGTCTGCTGGAGCTGGGAATTTGGGATTATGTAGAATGTTATGAAACTTATTTTAGTTTGTTTACCATTTTAATCTTATTTTTCATTGAGACATTACCTGTACTATTTTGATATATTGCCCTTTCATGTCATTACAAATAGTTCTGGTTCGACAGATGAGACCATATTGGTCTTTTATCTGCAACTTTTCTATATGTCAGTTTTTTGTGTACCGATTACCTAAAATTTGGTCATATTTTATAGCACTATACCATTTCTCACTTAATATTTTCTTGAGATGACTAATTTGTTTTAACTTAAATGTATTTTAAGTAATATTTATGGCATATATTTAATTGCTTATTTTCCCTCTAATATACACAAATGTATACAACTTAAAACATTATTGTATAACTACTAAAATATCTTACAGCCCACATTTTGAAAAACCTGTTCTACAATATTCCTTTCTAAATCTATAGATAATTTCTTTCTTCATAAGACTGACTTTCAGAGCTATTTTCTGGTAATTTCCACCCTGTTAAAAAATCTGTTATTTTTAATCTGTTAAACTTATGCCATTCTGTTGTTATTATAAAATATATATGATTTAAACAAATATAGAGAAATTACAAGCTTAGGTTTATAAAAATTAGAAAACGGTTTTATTTGTTTGATGTCTTTCTAATAGAGGTGCTATTGAACCTACTTTAATAAGCAGGTAAGATGTATGATTAACGGTTTTTACAGAGCAAGTGGTACTATTTAAAATGCTCTGGGTTTTTTGTTGTTGTTTTCACTGATTTCTATTTTATTTTTAAATGATCACACAGTAAAATTGACTACTGTTTGGTATACAGTACTATGAATTATGACACATGTATAGATTCATATAACCATCATCACAATCAGGATACAGAACAGTTTCATTACCCTCAAAATTATCTTGTGATATCCTTTTTTAAGTCAATCTGCATCCCTACTCATAACCACTGTTCTGTTTTCAATTGCTATAGTTTTGTCTTTTCCCAAATATAGTATGAACGGAATCATAAAGGATATAACCTTTTGAGACCAGTTTTTCTCACTCAGGATAATGTTTTTGAGACTCATCCGAGTTACTGCATGTGTCAATGGTTTGTCTCTTTTCATTGCTGAGCGGTATTCAACTGTATAGATCGCAAAGTTTATTTATCCATTTAGCCACTTTAAGGGCGTCTGTGTCGTTTGCAGAGTTTTGTTTTTGTTTTTTTGTATGTGATTACAACTAGAGCTGCTATAAACTTTTACATTTCAGGTTTTAAAGGGAATATAAAGGTTTCATTTTTCTAGTGTAATACCTAGGAGTGGAATTGTTGAGTCACATAGTAAGAAAATGTTAGATTTTTTTTCTGCAGAGTGGCTATACCATTTTGCATCCCCATCAGCAATATGAGTGTTCTAGCTGCTCCATATTCTCACCAGGATTTGGTATTATCAGGGTGATGGAGTTTGGATGTGTTGTCCCTTCCAAAACTCATGTGGAAATTTGATCCCCAATGTGGCAGTGTTAGAAACTGATTGAGTCATGGGGGCAGATCCCTCATGAATGGATTAATGCTCTCCTTGGGGGAGGGGGGAGTAATGTGTGAGTTCTCTCTCGATTAGTTCCCACGAGAACTCGTTGCTTAAAAAGACGCTGGCACCTTCTCTCTCTCTCTCTTGCTTCCTGTCGCCATGTGATCTGCTTGTACCAGCCGGTTGCCTGTCACTTTCCGCCATGAGTAGAAGCAGCCTGAGCCCATGCCAGATGCAGCTGTCCCAGAATCGGAAGCCAAATAAACCTCTTTCCTTTATAAATTACCCAGTCTCAGGTATTTCTGTTATAGCAACACAAAACGGACTAAAACACAGGGGTTTTTTGTTCGGTTTTTGTTTGTTTGTTTGTTTGTATTTTTGTCTTTTGGGGTCATCCCAATAGGTACGTGGTGGTATCTCATTAAAATACTCTGTTCTTGTAAAGCACCACTGGTTACCTAAATATTATGTATACATACTTCTTGCATGACAAACATTTTCAAAGTTGACTCAAGTCAAACTCATAAATTCCAAATTAGATATTAATTCATATGAAATCTTACATTTAGGTCTTATCACTTTCTTTGGTTATTATATTGGATTCCCTTAAAAACATTTTTACCGCAAAATTATTAAGGAAAAATATTCTTTAACAACGAATAAATAGAGATTTACAAAACTTTGACCATTGCGAAAAGCTACTACAGTTAACCTCCAGCAGGATTTATTGCCATCTGTTATTTTTGCTTATGATTCTTCAGCCAGTTCCAAATCGATAAGACTCTTCTCATCCGAGGTAATCATTATTAATTTGTAAGTAAAAGTCCATGATCCACTGTTTCAAATGCTTCACTGGAGCCCAAATACATGAAGTCGGTTGTATCCCGTTCATCCGATTCATTTTGTAATGCTGTCAAGCAAGCCTGTTATCATCGTCTGGGGTGATTTGTTCATTATGGACCAAGCTGCTGAAGGCTCGAGATCCCATTGTTTTCTAACTGCTTACAGATTGTCATTCAATATTTTCTCCCTTACTTCACTCCATATTCATATACTGTTTGATCATGTGCAAACATTTTACATGTTTGGGCATGTTAGCAAAAAAGAAAACCAGAAAAAGAAAAAAAAAAAAAATGACTTGTAGAATCACTTTGTATTTTTTTCAGATCAAATAACATTTAAACGAGGTGCTTTGGGATCTTTGGTCTTCTCTTTATATTTCTTTAATTTAACCTAAAATCCTTTTCATGGGAATTAATAAGAATTTCAGCAATATTAATTTGTGGGTACTTGTATTTACAAAGAACAATAAAATAAAACTAGGCTGATTAGAGAAAAGTGTGGAGCCTCAGAGAGTTCATACAATAAGGCCATGGATTCCATCATGGCTCAGATAGCAAATGAGCTTATTGTGGGGCACAGTGTAGTAAATTGAGAGGATTTAGGAATGTCTATATGAGGCACGAGAAAATTAATTCATAACGTTTACTTACATAATTAAATTCAAGTATTTAAACAGCTATAATGTAAAGCTGTTTGTAAAAATAAAAAATTTACGACCTTCAAGATTTCCTGGTGCACCAGAAGCCCATTCACAGCAGTTATTGGTAAGATATGCAATAGTTTTGGTAATACTAATGACCAAATGTAGTGGCTCCCATTTCCAGGATAGTTAAATTGTTTGATTATACATGCATAATCCTAAAGTGTAGAAAAGTTTGTTCCTTTAGTATTCCTCCTGGGAATCTGTTAACATTTGCCAATTGTATAGGAAATATCTATTTCTAAAAACAAAAAAGAAATTCATAGCACAGCACTTGCTTGCAACCTTTAAAATTCTTAAAGTCTAAGAAATTAGGGATTTCTCTGTTATATTTCCTTTATTTTCAGAGTAATTAAAAACATGTTTTAAAAAATTAAATTAAAAAAACCTATTTGAAAATTGGAAATCCATGTTTAAAATGTTTTTGCAAACTTCTTGCTTTCTCAGGTTCCAAAACTATGTTTTTTAGAGTGAAAACATGTATATACTTTCTCTTATCCTGATCCAATTCAGTAAGAAAACATTTTCATTTATAATTGAAGAAAATTCTTATTTAAAAAAAAAAAAATCTGATTAACAACTGATCAAATTCCAGGCTAGGACCTGGCCACTAAAGGGCTTGGCAATTTGAAATTTAAGGAGACATTAAAAATGGCCCTTTTATTGCTCATGGGGCAGGAGGTGGGTGTGAGAGGACTGTCAAAGGAACGGGAACATTTATTTGTTTTTTTTCCAATCAAATAGCTAATTGCTGGGGAATTCTATGAAATTATAAATGAGAAACAGTAATGAACTTTTGTAAACTTAAGTACACATGATTTAAACTGGAGTGTAATATTGGAACAGTGTAGAAGAAACTCACAATAATATTCTTAATCTAAAAATTAGGTGTAACATTTTTCTATTTGAAGGGTTTCTTCCCTTCAAATTTGCTTACTAACAATTTATTTCCTTCAAGATTTAAATGAAAAACACATGCAAGAGTGCCCCCAAATCTTAAAATTTCAATACTTATTTTTAACATTTAATGATGAGAACTCTTATTTTTCAGTCTCTTTTTATTGCTCTAGTAAACACATTTAATGATTAAATATTTCCCAACAAAATTATTTAGAGGTCTATATTATAGTCACATGGATGAACATGCCATGTTAGCTAAAATGACAACACAATTAAAAAATATATTGGCAATGATGATCAATGAGACAACAGTAATAGATCTTAAGACAGGTAAAATGGCCCTTCTCTGCCTCATTTGCCTCAGTTTCCTGTACCTAGAAGCATTCAATTAACACTTATTCAATGAATACATTAAACACCAAAAGTATAAATTTTTATATATTTTTCCACTTAGAAGAAAACCTATATTTTCATTTTTAATAATAGAAAACCTAGAATCACAGAAACAAACAAAAATGTATGTCACTGGGCCGACCCTGTGGCTCACTCAGGAGGGTGTGGTGCTGGGAGTGCAGCAGTGCTCTCGCCGCGGGTTCGGATCCCATATAGGGATGGCCGGTTCGCTCACTGGCTGAGCGCGGTCACAAAAAAGGACAAAAAAAAAAAAAAGTATGTCACTGAATTAAGATATAGGTCCAATTAAAATTCACTAGAGAAAAACTTTAATTTTTTCCATATGGAAACTAAGAAATCTAATAGAAAAATAAAATTCCGTATCTTTGTACTTCTAGTTCAAAGCACCATTTATTATTTTAATCTAAATATTTATTTATATAAAAATGTATTTAAGGAAATATCCTCTGTTAGTTCAGTGTCGATATGGGTAATAACCAATTTGTTCACTACAGAGTCCTTGGTACCTAGGACAATGTTTGGTATACAGAAAATTCTTGATATTTGGTGAATGAATTCATGCACGGGCCTTGTATTAGTTAGGGTTCAGGCAGAGAGGTAGAACCAGTGGGAGATAAATATTAAGAGACTTGTTGCAAGAAATTGGCTTATGCAACTGTGGGGACTAGCTAGGTATGTCTAAAATACATAGAACAGGCAGTCAGGAAGGGTAAGCTAGAATTCTTGGCCAGGGGCTGATGCTGCTATCCACAGGAAAAATTTCTTCTTCATCAGGGAAGCCTCCACTGTTCTTAAGGTTGTTCAACTGATTGAATCAGGGCCACCCAACTTATGTAGGTAATAATTTCTCTTACCTACAGGCAACTGATTATGGACCTTAATCACATCTGGAAAATATTTTCATAGAAACACCTAGATTAGTGTGTGACTGAATAAGTGGGAGCTGTAGCCTAGCCAAGATGACATAGCAAAAACACCTAACAAATAGAATATGCACTGCTTTCTCCGGCGGTCAATAATCTGTCCCTGAGAATTTAAACAGAAGTAGATTGTCCATTTTACAGGTTCCATTGATTTGGCACTCTTTTGGCTCTAAAATCTATTTGATTTTAAGCCTTTCATGTATATTATAATTTTCAATAATTTTAAGAATTTAGTACTATTTTTCTCATTTTACAAAGGAGAAACTTGAGGTTAAAATAGGTTAGATAAATTTCAATGTTACCCAGCTGGTAAGGGTTAAAAAGTAAATTATATTAATTCCAAAGCCATAACTCTTAAAAACTATAATCCTAGTATGGTATTATCAAATAGAATTAGCATATAAAGAAAAGGAAAATAGAAATAATGGAAGTATTTAAGTGTCATTTTAGTCAAGAAATTCAATCTCATTGCAGTACATTGTTGTTGCCTTACCCTCTCCATATGTTCATCTATGTCACGCATCAACATTCTTGAGAAAGTACTGGAAGAGAATAGAGAATAGTTGAGATAATAATTATAAAGATATTTATTATCGTTTGTGTCTTATTACAACAGAGCATATTGAAAGCCACTAAACTGTTTTTAAGCCAACAACAGTAGGAAAAACAAACTTTTCTCATGTGCAACTGTCAAAGCTTATGCTAAAATTATTATTGCCTTTTCTTTCACTTTATTCAATGTCTGCATCTGGTTTCTAGAAATTTCTGTAGCTGAGAAGTAAGAACAAGATTTCAGCTTTTTAGCATATGATAAATGATTTCTCCATGACAGTTTTTATTCTGCTCTCTCCTACTCAGCTTTACTACTTAGTTTTCTTATGTACATAGCTGTTATTACATACTACTGTTATGTACAAATGTCAAACACAGTTTCGACTTCTGAATCATATAGAAATAATAATGAGAAAGATAAAAATGAATTTACTTATGTATAATCGAGTAGAATATCGTGTATTACAAATTTTTTATTGTTTTTATTTAGACATATTTATGGGGTACAGAGTTGGCTATCAGCATTTGTGTGCAGTATATGATAATCAAATCAATATTATTAGCCTGTTCATCATTAATTCGTTATTACAAATTTTAATAAGCATTATCAAGTCTAAATTTGTAAGAGTTGGAACTTTGATAATGAATTTGATTTGTGCATTTAATAGTGAATCTCAGTCTGGTCATTATTCCTTTACAAATCAAAAAGTTATAATGGTATGATGGTATCTTAAGAAATAAAATTAGTAATCTATTGTAGTTTTTCATAACAAAAACTAACTCTTTTATTTATGATATTCAACATCATTTTCTTCTTTGGTGTTAATATTACAATTTTAGCTATAAGTTCTGTAACTGCCCAAAAGATAGAAATGGGAGAGAACTTACAGAAAAGTCCAAATACAGTCCAAAAAGAAGAAAGTCCTCCCAAAAGAAAGAAAAGTGAAAACAGATGCAGTGTCATCCTCCATTATGTTAGCTCATGCATGGTTCTTGCTAAAGTACAGACATTCAATCTGCTTTGAATTATTTGTCACTTGGCTTCTTTGTATTTCCATGCCCTATTTTGCATTTTCTTCACTACTCATTGTATTACGCAATCTACGTTCTGCAAAAATAATGTTAATATATATTCTTACCAAGAACTGAACTATGTGTAACCAAGTTTAGAACCTTTGCAATCCTTGATGTTTTAGACTTTGCAACCAAACTTGACCACTTGGGGGTTCAAGTTCACTTGCTCTTGGCCCAACTGAATGTAAAAACCCAATGCATAGGACTTTAAAAGGCTTATAAAATATTCAAAAAGCTTTTTGCACGTCAAATAGCTCTTAAGACAGAACATTTTGATGAGTTTAGTGTAAATGAATCAGAAGCATATGGATTAAATTTACCTTAAAATACTCCTGGGTTTAAAAATTAAGAGAAAATGTGCTTGGCAAAACACATTTTGGGTTTTGCCTAACCCAGAACATTGCAAAAGTAGTTCAAGATGTTTGACGAACCCAAAACATGACTGGGTTCACCCATCCTGAATCCCTATGGTAATAGCAAAGGACAAGCAGAGGCAAATTTTAGGTGCATAAATCTAGTTCAAGTTTTATCATGGTCATCCCAAACTATTGGATAATTTGAAAATGCCTTGCCTCATCTAAATCAAATTTGTGCTATGTGCTTTTTATAATCTCTGCTTAAGAACTGTAGAAAGTGTTTTCTACGAAGGGTGTGGTTCTATATAATTATAGCAGTTTTTATGTACCCACTCAATAAAGAAGAGAAATCATAAGGTTTTTGCCTATATAGAGCATATCAAGAGATACAGTCATCATTCACTTGAATTGAATGAGAAATTTATCAATTACTTCTACTTCTAAAATTAATAAAAATATGCTGAAGAAGACTCGGTATTTCAAAAAAAGCAACATGTACAATAATCAATATTATAAATTTTTATTTTTTCCAACATCATCACTTCTCCCTACACAAAAAAATAGGCAGCATATATGAGCAAGTCATCAAATTATCTGAATATATCAGTACACTAAAAAACAGCCATTCATTTCTGATTTAGGGAACTGCTGTTAATACCTAAATTATTTTTCACTTAAATTTATGACTCATTGCTGCATGTAAGTAAACAGATGAAGAGAAAAAAAACTAATTATTTATATGCCACTTTCTTCTCTTCCAATAGAGAAATAGCCAGGGAGAGACACTAAAGTAAACAGATTCCTATGATTTTGTGGCTCAAAGAATTTCAAATTATAGCATAAAATATTCGTATTATAAAATCTAGCTAATATTTTCAATTAAGATGGTATGTTAAATATAGCATCAAAAGAGCAACTAAAATGTAAATTTTTATAACAAATGATATATAAATGTAACATGTATTCTTGAAGCTTAAATTAGTAAATTTAAATGATATTTTACTATGTCAAGCTTGAAGATTAGAAAGTGCTTTTCACAGGAAAAAATTGTATCATGCTATGGATTAATGGTGGGCTACGCTTTGCAAAGCGTTAAAAAATTAGTAAGAGAATGTAAGGATATATTTTTACACATACTTCGACAAAGAGGCGAGTTTTTTTTTATTGACTCATTTATTTGCTTCCTTAAGTAGTAGATTACATACAATGTTTGTTTTCAAATAAAGAATTAGGAAATAATTGATTCATAAAATGAAAATGTTTACATAAAAATGTGTGGAGAATACTTCTACTTTTAATAACAGAAAATACAACTACCACACTTTGCAATAATTTTGTCTTCCATCAATTCTAACTTTGTGAAACCCAGTGACACCAAAGATGTTCTGCACCCTGAAGGAATGGCATGAGTCTCCTGTGCTAAAGATACACACTTTAATTTTAGTCCATCATTCATAGCCTTTTGGATTCTTATTTATCATTCAATTAACTCAATTATTCCACTAGCATTTGTTGTGCACCTAATATAAACAAAACACTGCAGGGTACAAAAGAGGTATGAATATGATTTATTCAGAATTTTTTTTCTCAAAAAGTTTATCATATACTGGATGAATTAAGACATGTATGAGAGCTATTATTAAATGTGAAAAGTGATATAAAATCACTATAAAAAACATTTTATAGATTCCCAAAAGAGCGTTCTTAAGGAGACCCCATGAAGCAGACTTGATGTCAGCAGGAACAGTAATAGCTAAGTTTTACATTAAGGGAGGACACAGAAAAACGTGAAAACGACAAAAGCTATGTTTCCTAACATAACAACGAATGTCAATGGGAATCATTTAAATTATATTCAGTTTACTTTATCTAAAAAGGTAAGGATGTGCATAACACATTTTTAATAAGCATAAATTTAGTGTGAATTTTGTATCATTTGGTGACAACTGCACCAAATGCTTTGCGTAAGACATTACAGTATTTATATAAATAAAATAATGCAAATAAATGCAGAATGTACAATTTTGTAAAAAAGAACAGATTTGGGACAGGGTCTAGGTTTTAGCAGAAGATAATTTTAAGAGTCTATGAGGAAGATTTTCAACTAATTTAGAAAACCTAAGACTAAAACCTATAATAACTAAATATATATATATATATATATAATAACAATATATATGTAATAACTATATATAACTATATATATATATAATAACTATATATATGTATTTAGACTGCTTCCAGCTAAGTGTATAAAGGCAAATTTAAAATATTAGTTATCTAGATGTATGTTCCAAAGACTACACGTAGCCAAATTACCCAGTAAAATTTGTTAACATGAGCAGTTTTCTGACATTGAACTTCTGGGAGTAGAGCCCAGCCACCCTAATTATAAACAAGCTTTCAAACTGATTCTTAAGCACTTTACCTTTTGAACACCACTGTTCTAAATTCAATCAGGAATCTTTTTAAAAAGATGACAGGGAAAGTTTTGGCAGGTAGCCAGTGAGCAGATATCTAGGAACTAATGTAAATAACTATTTGTAAAGATTGGGGGGCAAAAGTTTTGCCATGCCAGATAAGTATTTCACTTTAGAGCCATTTATTCTGTACGGCCACTCATTATAAATAGATGGTTTAATTTTTATTTATGAACCAAATATTGTGTTTCCATCTTGTTATTTTTTGTATCAGCTTCACACAAGTCCTGAAATAGGCTGCTCAACTGTCCAAACACATGGCACTTGACAGCACCTTTTAACTAGAGAAAAAGTGAAAGAGCTCAGATGGGAAACTATATCCCCCAAATTATTGACACATAGGGCCAATGTTAGCCAACTTTTTAGAAAGTTTCTCATCAAAAATGATTTTTTTCTAGTCATCTGGTTTCTAATTTTCTAATTTGGGTTATATTTCAGTTATACAGAAAATATATTCATAAGTGTAAGCACTAACTATATCAGATAAATTAGACACAACAAAGGTCATATTTTTATTTTTGCTTGTTTCTTATTTCTTTATAGATCCAGTTTAAAAACAATAAAAGAATTTGGGGAAGTGAAATAGAAAAGGTGCAAAATACCAACAACCATGATAGAGTGACACATATGTAAATGCAGGGGAAAAAAAAGAAGTATGTAAAAATGCAAAGAGAAATATAAAGAGAGTAGGGAATGGAAAAGGATAAATATGGGGGACTGGTAGAAGGGTAGTATCTCTCCTGTGTACTCTGTCCCACCCAGATCACCTACAGTATTAGAACCATCCAGTTAAAAAGCCTTCAAGGATTAATATGCTCAATTTTCTTCTCCCCTATAATTCACCACATCATATACACTTACCAATACTATGTTTTATGACATCCTATGGGTTTAAAATATATTTTCAAAATATTTCTAGTGTTACTGTTTTATAGACTTAATTTTCAAGTGTTAATGTTTCGATTAATGTTTCAGTTAATGTTTTAATTAACATTAATGTTAATGTTTCAAGTGTTACTGTTTTATAGACTTAATTTTCAAGTGTTACTGTTTTACAGACATAATTTTCAGATTGAATGAAAATTCATATTAAAATGAAGATGTGAGAGTGCCCAGCGCTCTGATAATGGGTCACTGTTCTTGGTCAGTCACAGGCCATCAAGAAAATGGTTGTTTCAAACTGTTTCCTGGCTGCTGGGGAAATCGTTTAAAAATATCTATGCATACCTCATAAAACATATTCTGGCTTTCCAGAGATAGACATGGAAGACATAGCTGTCTGTTAAAAAAAAATGTAATAACATTCTCAATTATCCAAGGGTTTGTTTTTACAATTTTTGGTCTATTGTGACATTTTAATCCTCTCATTCTTCATTCTGCTGTTCATATACTGGTCAATAGATCTGTCTTGATATTGGGTGTGAGAATACACGTAAGTTTAATGTGAACATGACAATTAGTGCCATGTGATAATGAATGAAAGAGATTTGACTGTATACTTATAACTTGTTACTTTATTTATAATTGTCCTATTCAAATTTTTATGTAAAAAGGAAGAATCCTTTTAGCATATCTATCTCCTTAGGCTTTAGCAGAATGTGTAACAGTGCAACTTTTGGAAGCACTAGATTCAAATTCATGCAAAGAGTAATTACATAAAATGGCCCAACCTACACTTCTGAAGTATTATACTGCTTGTCACAGTATGTTATCACACATTAATAGAAGCTTAGGAGGTGAAGTAACCTATTAGCCCCTTGGAAAGATACTGTGACAGTGCTTAGGAGAGGAGACCGACTGAGATCACCTGAAGCTTAAAGCCTGGCTCTTCTCCTCACTACCTGTGTGTCCTTGGAAAAATTGTCTGAGCTTTCAAAGTACTTATTGTTTCTTCTAAAGTTGGGACAGTAGTATCACTCACCATATATTTTAGGATTGACTGAAACACTTGCAAATCTCTCATCACCAATACAGGTACGTGGTACATATTCAAAAAAGAGTGCTGGTAGTGGTAGCAACAATAATCATAGTATTAATTATTCTTATTCTTCTTCTTATTACTATCTTTACTCTGTGCTCTGACCAGTTATTAGGACCATATTTTAATATGAAAATAACAATAGTTATTAAGCACTTAATATGTGCTAGGTACTATTCTATCCACTTTAAATGCATTATATCATTTAATAATTTGGGTCCCAAGTATAATATATCACCATTAACATCCACATTTTCTGCCTAGTATTACAGGAGTAGTAAATGGTAGGGCATGGATTTGAAGTAAGGCAGTCTCTTCTGGAGCATACACTCTCTTAAAGAACATCTAGAGAAAATTAGAATGATCAGGATTCTGGGAACCATGTCATGTAAAGTAGCTTATATGGAAGAAGATCTATATGACACTATTTAATTCAGTGTTATATGTGTGTTCAATAATATTTGATTTGCAGAAGCAAAAATGAGGTGGCCAATAACTTTCTAAGAGGAATAGAGATGGGATGGCTTTATAGAGACTTCTGAGCTGGTGAAGAATGAGGAGGAATTTCTTAGGCGAAAGTGAGGAAGGAAATTCTGAGCAAAAAGAAGAGCAATGAAAAAGGCACAGAGGTGAGAGCACAGCACCTTCAAAATTCCCAGAACATAAACTCCTCAGAGAGTAGAAGAGGGATGTTAGGCAGAGGACAGATCATAGAGGATCTTACATGCAATGCTAAGGAGGTTGTACATTTTGAATAATATTCTTAAAAGTCAAATTATTTCATAATACTTCCATTTTCAAAACACTGCAGTGACAATTACTGTCAGAAATGCACAACAGCAATTGTCACTGCAGGGTTTTGAAAATGGAAGTATTATGAAATAATTTGACTTTTAAGAAAATTATTCAGATGGGAAGTCTGAGGATTTATTTAGGGATATAAGAAAAGAGACAGGGCGATCAGTTAAGAAGCACTTTCATAATTCAGGCAAAAAATGATGTAATAAGATAATGAACCAGGGATGGAGAAGAAAGGATCAGATCAAGAATAATCAGTTCTGGGAGACAGAATAAACTGATTCAGTTTTAGGGTGAGGCAAGAGGAAATAAAGTGTCAAAATGACTCAAAATTTTTTGCTGACCAAGAACAAAAGCAAAAACTTACAGGTGAGAACTGGAGAGGCTGCTATCGTGGGAAGAAAGACAAGGCATTCTCTGAAGTTCTGAAAAGAAGCCATGGAGATGAGTCATTGTGAGGCTGATTTGGATTAAAACGAAAAGGGTCGTTATCCATCCCTACCTCTTAATATGACTCTTCAAGACCTTCCTTCATTGATCCTCTCATGGCAGTGTTAACTTTATTTATTCAACGAATATGTGTTAAACACTTACTATAATCCAGGTGCTGTGTGACATACTAGGTATGAAACAATAAACAAATAATATAAATCAGAGACGATTTGTGTCCTCACACATTCACTGTGTAGCCAAGGAGCTAGATTTTAAACAAACAAACACACAGCTGCTTTGAAGCCATAGAAATGGGTACACTCAAATGGTCTAACTGGAAGGATGTAGTTTTTATTGTGGAGTTAGGGAAAGCCCTCCTGACAAAGTGACATTCAAACTGAAACCTGAACTTTTTAATCTAGCTGACTACTAAGCAAGATGAAAAGTGTGGGGCAGGGGTATTCCAAACAGAGGGAGGAAGGAATGCAAAGCTTTGGGGCAAGAATGGGATTGCCCCTTCCAGAGCCTGAAAGGCAGACAGGGTGCTGGTTGTACCCCTGCCACCTGACTGTGGGTTCCTTAAGCTTCCTAAAGTCTTAGCATTAGGTCTCACTGCCCCAGCTGTCCATTTGAGGTACCTACATGTTTCTTGAATTTTAAGTGGGGTGAAGTGGGGGATTCTGTGTAAAGGAAAGGAAAAAGTGGTTGCTAGACATAAAACAGGCCAATTTCACATTTTTGCTTATGCTCAACAGTAATTCTGGCTATAGAGAAAATAGGTTCCTGTACCCTTCTCTCAAACTGAGGTCATTCTTTCAAACTAACATATTTAAGATGAATTAATTTAGTAGGTTATCATAAGTATTTTTAATATAATATAAATTGAATAGGATAGAGAATGTAAAGTTGTACCACACATAATAAGGATATTATTTTAAGTTTTTGTTTCAGCATATGTTTATATATTTTTTACATATATACAGTCATATATTAAGGTATGTATGTATTCTTTTGCAATACAAAATGTATTTTTTATATGGATCATGATCAAAAGCTAGAAAGCCACTGACCTGAGTATAAATCGTTCTCTTCATATATAAAGAGATAAAATAAGTTCAATAAAAAGTGTGTGCCTAAGCAGCCCACCATAATCCATTAAAAAAAAATAAGGGCCGACCCCGTGGCTCACTCGGGAGAGTGCAGCGCTGGGAGTGCAGCACTGGGAGTGTGGCAGTGCTCCCGCCGCCGGTTCGGATCCTATATAGGGGTGGCCGGTGCGCTTGCTGGCTGAGTGCAGTCCGGACGACACCAAGCCAAGGGTTGCGATCCCCTTACCGGTCACACGAAAAAATAAATAAATAATAATAATAATAAAATAAGTCTAGGCAAAGGAAGAGCATAATAGATAATGAAAAGAGCACTAGTGAACAGTGCCTCATGAGTCTTTGCTCCCCTCCATGGTGGAAGCCACTTAGAATTCCTACAACTAGGATTACTCAGGAGCCATTATCTATGGCATCTCAACTACATTCTGGAGGGTTTTTGCTGGGTCTGTTTAATGCAAAGAGGTGCCAGAATTGTTCTAGCACAACCCACTTTGTTCCCCAAGGTAATTGTTTTGGTGACTGAACAAAAGTGAAATGTGAGCTGTCCGGAATTCACCCAGGCAATAAAAACAAAAAACAAAACAAAAAAAACCTGAGTTTAATTTGTGATAAATTATGTGAACTAGAACATGCTGCCAAACATATCTTCGTTTTTCTGCCATAAAAGTAGAAACAACACAAATCTATATAATCATGAACAATACTATGGAGATTACATTTTTTTCAGGAATGGAATCTAACATAAAACAAATAAAATTACAGTATTAATAAATTCTACATATTTTATGGGACTCTGATCAGAATTATACAAAGCTCAAGTTAGCATTGATTTATTTCATATTTTAGTGAGAAGTTTTGATTTAGTATGTCACACACAATTGAAAACATGCTTTCATAAAATACTGTAGAATATTTTCATACAAAGGTGAAGAGACCCATTCTTTCTGTGCCTAAGAATAAATGAATTGTCTGAATTTCAGTCTGGGAAAAATAACAGTATAGGTAAGGGGGTTGGCATTGATAGGAGCAGAGATGGGACATTTCATTCATGGACACAGGATAAATGCCAGAGGGAATGGTTGCAGACACAGGTAACTTGCTAAACTGGTAGTCAGAATATGAAGGGGATCCTGTGAGGTTGTTTTCATTCTCCCCATAAGTATGAGGCAAGCTGAGAGACAGAGATTTGGAGGAGTAAAGGGAGGTCATGGAAGGGAGATAGGGACAAATTATTTGTGGGTATGGATAGAAGAAGTTTAAACTGGTAGTTTTCATGTAAAAGAATACATACTAGGGAGTACAGTAGGATCACCAGCTATGTGGTATTTCCACTCTGATGGCTGGGGTTATGACCTTAAAGTGAGACAAATCAGCATGGGAGTGTGTTTGTGTGCATTCGTGCACATGCATGCTTGCATACACGTGCATGTTTCTAGCAATGTTCAGTGTTTATGTCTAGGCATAGAGTAGACAGTTAGATTTTAATAGAATTCAAGCCTTTCCAGGTGAATATAACAAAGTAAGAGTGAATAAGGGATTTAAAGAGATGTGCAAAGGAGCAATTATAATAAAGGCCCATGTCCTCTAAGTTGATAGGAAAAGAGCAGATGATATACAGAAGAGAATTTTAATGATATAAAAGTGTCTAGTGAGGTCAAAGAACTGGAGTAGCACTTAGAAAAGCTAAAAAGTTAGAAGTCAGTAGTACAAACTAGTGAAATTAGAGTCAATATTTTAAAGATGGTCTTTGGTGTTGACGGGGTCATGAATGGGATCATGTATGTTGTGGCTGAGCTAGAGTAGAGGAAAATATTGTTGGAAAAAGCCACACACCCTGGTTAGTAATTATTGAGACCAGCAAAAATAAATATGACTCTGATATTTCTCTGACTTTATTCGCTAGTTCTCTCTAATCCAGATTTCTTGGAAGTAAATTGCCATATTTTGCCCTTTATAAACATGTTTCTGTTCAGTCCAATGTCTGGATTTCCACCTTTCAAACCCAAGTTCCGATGGGTGACTAGTATGAACATCAATCACTTGACTACTGTCCCATGGTCTTATGATTTTGCACCTTCTTTCAGACCTCCATCTTCATCTTGCCTGGAATCATGAATGTTTGGCATTTGCTCAATCCTGCATCTTTTCCAGAACCCCAATCCAAGTCTTTCCTTTTCACTTCCTATTACTCGCTGAGATTCAATTTTGATAAAAAGAAGAGAGTAAAAGAGGTGGTGCAGTACCTCGACAACTCTCTGACTATAGAAAGCAGAGCCAGTACAGGAACCATTAGAAAGTAAAGAGATAACCCAGAAGAACACAGAACTGTAGAATCAAGACAGCAAAGCTTTAAGAGAGTGCCAAATACTGTCCATAAGTAAATGTGAGTAAGAATAGAGGTTTAAAAAAAAAAAAAAAAGTGTGTGTGTATATATAAAGCCTTGAATTAATATAATTGAATTTAAGAACCAGACAAACTTTATAGAGAAGAAAAGCTAATGCACAGATAGATAACCAACTTGTTTTTAAAAAATTACAGTGGGTCAAAGCAGAACTGAATCTTGGAAGTGCTGTATTCCTTCCTCAACAAAACACTACCACCCATTTGAAAACTGGAATAAAATTGCTCTTTTAAAAGAGCAATTAGAGTGGGGAAGGCAGAAGGAAAATTGCATTGATTAAGAAATAAGATACAAGCAGAAATAAGGAGCGAATACTTAACAATAAAGGTTCTTATTGAATCAAATATTCTTGAAATCATTTTAATTTCTTCTATGTGTAAAATACACACATTCTGAGCATATTAGGGTCATAAATTTCTCATTTGAGATGAGGGTTTTTGAACAGGTAGTCTTGGAAGGGATTTCCAGACCCCAAAATTTTCTGTTTGGGCCATAAATACAAATTACACAAATAGTTTTAAAAACTACTATGCTCATTACCTCACTAGGGGGATTGGCTTCAATTGGCAAGTGAGGTAACTGAAGTTTAGAGATGCTGAGTGATTTGCCCTAGGTTGCTGGATGTAGAAAAGAGACTAAGGAAAATGCTCCTGTGTACTAGTTTCTAAATTCCAACTAGTGGATTTAAGTACAAAATCCAATGGAATTCTAAAGACTTGCCCTACAAACCCTTTAAAAGATAGTAATCTCTAAACAAAAAACATTTTGGAATATAGAAATGTGCCCAAGTCTCTACATTCTGCAGCAAAAATATCCTTTGGCCTCTTTCCTCTTTCATATTACAGTGTCTTATAATGTGTGAACATTTTAACAGTAATTAACTAAGGGCTATCAGAGAATATAAGTGAGTCTGCAAGAGGGTTTGGTATAATCCCACTTCAAACAAAATAAGGCATGTTGGGCCTGAAGGGAAACTTAAAGACCCTTGAGCTAGCACAAGTAAAAGAAACAACATGAACACATGTTAACACAATTGGCTTTTAGTAAAAAATATAACTGTTACAGTTTTAGGCTGGTTTCAGTGGCGCAGTGGACCCTCCAGTATTCATGTCTTGATTGCCATGTAAACTTGTATTTTTTTTTTTTTTCTGAACGTCAATCACTCTTGATAAATGATACTTTCAGTGACAATGTTTTTGTGTCTAATAACATTGCTGGTGCCAGGACTTGACTAAAAGTCATAAAATACACAAATGTGAGCAGATATCTTGAAAATTTTCAGTGTTTTTTTCCCTTATGAAAGCAGATTAAAAATAGTAGCCTTTCTGGCAAATTTAAAAGCAAACTAGGGGCTAGTTTAAAATTTGAAGGCAGCATTTTCCAAGGAAAATTTACTTTGAGTAGAGGTTAAGTACTCCGAGGTAGAAATGTGTACTGATAGTGAACTCTGTACCCCATAAATATGTATAGTCTATTATGTTTCAGTTAAAAAAAAGACAGGAGGGAGGCAGATTGTCTAATTTTTATTTTATTTTATTTATTTTAGTTTTTTGAAAACTATCTTTTATTAACAACGTTCTATATTCCAAATACTTTGTAAGGCATTTTACATATATTACTAAATTTAATCCTGTTAACCTTTGAAGTAGGTATTCCATTTTCACCTTATACATGAGAATTCCAAAGCTCAGAGAGGTAAAAAATGTACGAACTATCATTTACCTAATAAGTGACCAGCATTCTAATTAGAACTCTGATTATAAAGCCCTCTTTTCAGTATACCATGCTGCTTTTTCTTTGTCATCATGGAAATTCAGGGATTATTTGATCTCTAGTCTTTATAATAAACAGCAACTTTATGAGAAAGGTATTATTCTTTATCAAATAAGGAAACAAAGGTTTAGAGTACTTTAAATCTTTCCCAAATTTACATATTATTAAGCGGCTGAACTGGAATTCTAACCCACATCTAGAAATTATTTAAAGCTCTATAATAGTAAGTCTTTTGATAGGACACCCATAATGTCAATACTGTGATTTATAAATTATTTTAAAGCACACAAGAAGGTTTTAACTAGTCACAAAATAGCTGAAAGAAGCTAGAAATGTCTTATCTTTTTAATAAGAAACTTATCTCCTATTATGTCATGGACTTCTGTGTGATATTTTAGAACTAATTTTGAGACTTTATGTTTTCAGTTACATTTTCTATATTGCCCTGGTAAGTCAATATCTCTTCTGTTGAATCGATCAGCTACAAAATAGAAATAGTGTTATTGAGGTATATCATATATAAAGTGTCTGTTAAATGCATACTTTTAAATACTGAATGTGAAATATCAATATAGGTCATTTTGATAAAACAAACCAATGTTGATTAATGTATTTTATCTTTGTTTATCCTCAAAATGTATTTTTTTAATTTATTTTTATTTCTTAAATAGACAAAAGCAAAGAACGTTGTGCTGAACAAAATTTTAAAAGTTACTTTACAAAGTCTGTTCAAAAGCTTATCTTTAAACATGATTTGTTTGTCCTCGATTAAATTTTTAGTTTTTTTCTTTTAGCTAAAACACATAAAACAAATTGTGATTACATTTGTTCATGGTGTATCATTTTAAGCAAGATCCCTCTGTTATCCACAATTAAAATCTGTGTTCATAGGTCATGACTACACCAATTGGTAAAAAGAGTATGATTTTCTTCTGCAAATGATGACTCCTCAGGCTTGCAATATTTCCCCTTCTCTGTGTATTTGCTGGCACCTTTCTCTTCTTTTCCCCTGCTGCCAAGTTGAGGTCTACACACTTCATTTGGTTTAGATGACCAATAAATTTTATAAACTTGTGCAAAAGTTTTAGATATAAGTTGCATTTGTTAGGATTGTTTTGATTATAAGTGACTGAAACCTAGCTCTAGTCTTGGCAATAAAGGCCACCCAAGGAAGGAATCAATAAGAAAATTATACTCGGTTCATGGCTGATTACCATATTTGATTCACACAAAGTCTTTCTCATGTTTTTAGTATTCATTGCACTTTTTCCCCCGTGTTCCATTCCCATTCCCTTCCCTCCCCCCTGAAGGCAAATGTCCTAACTTATTTAATGTGTATTGCCACTCTGATGACTGAAATTTAGTTTATGTAAATAGTGTTTTGTTATGCACATCAATCTGTTTCTTAACTTTATTTTTAGCACTATGGTTTTAAAGTCCTTCTATACTTACACATGTAGAGAGTAAACTTACTTTTCTCAAACATAAAAATGTGTTGCAGTCCTAGTCCTGCCCTCAATTTACTGGGTGACCTTGAGTGAGTCATCTACATTCTTTGTGTTTAAGTTTCCTCACTGGGAAAAAAAAAAAAAAAAAGAGGAGCGTGAGTGAGAATATGCCAAATACTTTAGCAATAAACTATATATATTTTAAAAAAAAAAAAAAGGCCATGCATTTGGGGAGTTGCTGAATTGATACGTTTTACAGATACCTTGCAGGGGAAACGTTGTGAGAAGAGAGTACAAACAACCTTACTAGTTGACAAGTTGGAGAACAATGAGGCATCAATTGGATGAAGAGGAAACAAGAAGGCACTTGGCAGCAACTGGCATTAGATCTTATACTGTGTAATAACTTCCAAAAGGGTTGCTTTGTTGACACTGCCTTTGGTCACTCATAGTTGAAGCTGAGATGCGCAATGTGAAATGTAGGTCACTGGGATGTGAAATGTGACAAGGTGTCATGCTTCCCAACTGGAAGCAGAGCCTACAATTGCAAAAATAATAGGTATTCAGGGGTTACTTGGGAGTGTTTCCTTAGGTACCCAGGGTGCAATTAGATAGCCTTGGAGAAGACTTATAACTTTGGAAGGTGCATTCAGTATGGATTTGGGAATCAACAAAAATCAACACATTTTATGACTAAGTTTTACATAAGATCCTGAAAAATGAAGGACACATCATGATCGTAAGTGAGAGGAAGCAGTTTATGTACTAAAGACGATGAAAATTCTCAGAGTCTTTATGCTAAATATGCATGTAGGGCTTGATATTTGGAGTAAATCTAACACCTTAACATAACTTATATTAAAAGTTTTCCCTAATTATAGATAAATCTTAAGAATATTGGAAAAGAGAGATTCCTCTTAAAGTAACTTCTCAGAGAAATAAATGTAATAAATCTATTCATTATAATGTTTCTGGTCACTTTAAGCTCTAAAATATTATTAATTAAAGACTTTTGCCTTACTTTTTTCACTTAAGATGTTACATTCATGTTGGAACACAGATACCCTAAAATTACAACCATCTTAGGGGAAGGGGATATTTTTAACAAGACTTTTTTAAAAATGAGGGTTGACTTTAATTAAATTTAAAATCCCCTTTGAGTATGCAATAGTTATATTACTTATTTGTTACATTCTGTAAAACGTCAGAGTTTTTGGTGATAAAAATTCCTGCCAGAAAGACTCAGTTATTTCCTGGAAATGGTTCCTTATGTTTAAAGTAAATGAATTTAGCATAGTTTCCAGAGGAGTCATCATCTAAGCAAGGAACTGTTGAGTACTTAAACTGAAAACCACAGCCAGCGACTGTCTACACAGCCAAAAGTAAAATGTAGGGACTTGCATCTAAATAAGCCACATTGGCTGTTCACACATTATAATTACTCAATTCAATGTTTTACTAGGCCTGTATTAACATTTTCTGAAAGAGATAAAATGATTGGTTGAATATATCAATATTTATTTAAGTAATTACCTCTATTTACTGAGCTCTCTTTAAATCAAATAGTGCATGAATCACTGTAATATTTAAATACAATTACTTTGTTCATTATTTAAAATTGGGCATTGTTCTAGATTCTGAGGGTTCAAAAGTAAATGAGATATAAAACCTCAAGTAATCTTCCATTTACCTCCTCTGTGTACCTTGATTGATTTCCTTCCCACACACCCACACTCCCCAAGTACAAAAACCCATTATTTCTAGCCCAAGCTACTGCTGGAATGTTCTCACCGGTCTCCATACATACCCTTAAATCATTTTTCACACTACAAAGTAATCTTCTATAATGACAATTTGATGGTGACCCTTCCAGATTCCAATTTTAATGGCTTCTCATTATCCTTTGGATAACAACCTAAACTACTAACATGGCCATGGGTGACACAGTTCTATGTGGCCTATTGTTCCCGACTCCCTCCAGTCTCAGCTTTAGCCTCTCTCTTTTTCATTGTCTATACTCCAACCCCATTGGACTGTTCTGTTTTAATCCTTTAAACATGCTATGTGCCTTTGTCTGGCTAGGCTAAGGCCTGGAATCCTGCTCATAGTGCCAATTGTCTAGCTCTTAATCCTGTTCGTGACACGCCAGGATTGTTGGGCTCTTTTACTTGCTGGTAATCCTGTACCAACTGGACCAATTGTGGAGCTAGGGCTAGGTCTGGAGCTCCCAGACCCCTCAAGCCCATTCACAGACTGGGTCACAAACCTTTCATATGCCAGGCTGGGTCACCAGACCCCTTCACACAGGTCTGTGAGCTAGGTAACTGGCCAAAAGGTCCCTGGAGCCATAGGTTGGAAAGCATGGCCATGCCACATGTATGTTTACTACATAGTGCCTGCTTCACTAAACTCCTTTCTCTCTCCCCCTCCCCCCTCTACTTTTCTCTCTCTCTCTGCAGAATACAAGAATAGCAACAAAACTAAAAAGACACGTTGCTGTGCATGTGCACTAACTCCACACACAATTTGCTTACAATGGATGTGCGGAACCAGACCCAGCTGGACCCAAGGTGAGGGCCCTGACCAAACTATTCTATTTTTCCAACAATCCACCCCTTCAGGGTCCTCACCATACAATCTACTTATTCAGGATCTTCCGCAACATTCCGTTAGTGAGGATAAATGACCCTTACATTTACATATTACACATTCCATCCCAGTCCCAAAAGTCTTTAGCTAGTTGTAGCACCAACTCAAAAGTCCAAAGTCCAAAGTCTCCTCTGAGACCAAAAGCAAAAGTCCTTCCAGCCATTAACCTGTAAAGAGTCAACAAGTTTATCTACTTCCAAGATACAGTGGGACAGACATTGGGTACATATTCCCATTCTAGAAGGGAGGAATAGAAAAGGAAAAGCAGTCCCCAAACAAATCCAAAACTCAAACAGGGCAAACATTAAGCACACTGGGGCACCTGGACCCCTGAAGTGTTGGGCAATCTCGCTCCTACAGCTCCACCAAGTACAGACCATTGAACTGCCTTTGTGCCTACAGCTTCCCCAGGCTGGCGCTGCACACTGCCAGCAGCCCCATGGTTCTGGGCTCCTGGTGGCAGTCCCACCATCTGGCTTTTCTGCTCCACATTGCTCCATAGATGATCTCCACACTGGGTCCACCCCTGCAGCAGGTCTCCACCTGAGCTCCCAGGCTCTTCATACATCTTCCAAAATCCGGGTGCAGGCTGCCGTGCCTCCACTGCTCTCAAATACCGCTGGCCTACAAACTTAACACAACATGAACACCACCAAGATCTTCGGCATTTTTCTTCGGAAGTGCTATGGCAGGATTGCTCCAGCCAGAGTGGCTGGGATGCAGGGAACAGTTTGCCAAGGGCAATGACACCTCAGGTCTGCCCTCCAGGAAAAACTCAGTTCTCCTAGGATGGGAGGGGCACTCACCCAAACTTCTCAAATGCCTTTAAGGGATTTTTCTCCATTGTCTTGGCTCTTTGCATCTGGCTGCCTCACCCGCCAAGATAATATCTTTAGCAAACAGTTTATCTGCTTCACCCTTGCATTTTTCTCTGGCTTTTAAGTTGCCTCAATCAGCTGGGTTTATACTGGCTATTCACTCAGTCTCAGGCAGTTAAGCAGCACTCACCTACACAGTTCAAACAGCTGCATTTGCCCAGTCCATCAAGGAGTAGCTGCCCTGACCCTGTGCACATCCACAGCTCTTTCTGCAGCCGCTGCCTCAGAGATGGGCGCATAGTAATGGAGACTAACTTTTCCACCTTTTCACCAGGTGAAAACATACTTGAAATTCTGCAGTGGCACTCATCCTCGGGTCATCTGCCCATCTGCATGTGGCACTCCTTTCTCGGGTTTTACGGCACCCAGCCAGCCATCAGGTTTAAGTGGCACCCTCTGAGCCTTTGGCCTTCAGACAAATGCAACATGTGTTTACTGCATAGTCTCTGAAGCATGTTACACCATCCATCCCTAGGTCTCATAGCTGCAGCTGCCAGGGGCTTTTCCTGTTTCTGCTGCTTCACTGTCTCGATTTCTCATGCACAACAAGTCATGCCTGGAGATTCATGGTTTCCTCAACTCACCACTGGGTTGGTTGTCTTCCCTGGTGTGAGTGGCTGGGTTGATTGTCTTCCCTGGTGTGAGAGGCAGGAGTGGCCAATCACTGCATGCCATCCTCCAGGATAATCATTCTTTCTTCCGAGGACTCTGCTTTCTGCGACAAATCTCAATCAGTTTGCAGCATAGTGATCAGCAGCCGGGCTTTGGTCAGCAGAAAAATAGCCTCTGGGCACAACATGCTCTAGGACAGCCACATTTCCTCCCCCTCCCAGGGGGGTTTCCATTTAGTACCCTGTCTATGCTGCCTTGAAGTATACTGTGCAGCAACCAGATCCTGGTCAACAGGAATGTGGCCATAGGGCAGAGCATATTCACAAGTAGCCACATTTCCTCCTTCTTCTAAGGGCTTTTGGCTCCTGTACCTGCTCAGAATCCTGTCACAGACTACGCCAATTGTGGCATAATCCTGCCAATGACACCAATTTGTCTGGCTAGGCTAAGGTCTGGAATCCTGCTCATAGTGCCAATTGTCTAGCTCTTAATCCCGTTTGTAATGCCAATTGTAAAGCTAGGCAACCACGCCAGTTGTTGGGCTCTTTTACCCGCTGGTAATCCTGCCAATGGGGCCGATTGTTGAGCTAGGGCTAGGTCTGGAGCTCCCAGACCCCTCAAGCCCATTCACAGACTGGGTCACAAACCCTTCATACGCCAGGCTGGGTCACCAGACCCCTTCATGCAGGTCTATGAGCCAGGTAAATGGCCAAAAGGTCCCTGGAGACATAGGTTGGAAAACATGGCTGCGCCAAGTGGACACCTGAGGCAGACGTCCACCCGCCTCCTTCACTAAACTCCTCTCTCTCTCTACCTCTACCTCTTTCTCTCTCTCTCTCTCTCTGCAGAACACAAGAATAGCAACAAGACTAAAAAGACACATTATTGTGCATGCACAATTATTCCACACACACACACCCCCACACATAATTTGCTTAAAATGGACATGCTCAACCACACCCAACTGGACCTGAGATGAGGGCCCTGACCAAGCTATTCTATTTTCCCAACAGCCTTCCTATCCCAGAACTGCACACAGCTCTTCCCTCTGCCTAGTACATTACCACCTCTCCCCTTCACAACTTAGTTTCAAATTGTACTATGTATCTGAACTTGTTGAGCACTCTTTTAGGGATGTCTTCCCCTTTGCCAGGTCAGTTCCCCATTTTACACTTTTATAGCACCCTGTACATTTCTTTCAAAGAAATTATTATGTGTAATAATCATTTATTACATTATTTGATTTATGTCTATTTCCCTCATTAGACTCTGTTTCCATGAAAATATCTTTGAAACTTTGCACTTTTTTTTTTTTTTTTTGGAGTAGGGTGCCTGCCACCCTAAAAGCAATGGAAGGAAGGAAGGAAAGAAGGGAGAGAGGTGGGGCAGGGGGGAATCATCTGACCTGCCTCGAATTTGTTGTTTTGTTTTCCTTTTTTTGTTTTATTTCTGTGGTCAGAGTAGATTATGAAACATGGATATGAATACTTTAAGTGTATAAACTGGTGTCAGAAGATTAGAATATATATCAAACATTCTTAAAAAGAAATAATTTTCTTGGCTTCTTATTTTCTCAAGTTTCATAAAGGTCTGAAGCTTTGCTAAGAATTACTAAAATCACATGTTCATAAATAACTGCATTCTTTTATGATACAGAAATCAAAATTAATTAATACCAGTTCTATAACCTGAGTCAATGGGTAGAATCGTATAACCTTTGTAAAGAAAAAAATCTTCCATACTTCACATCACATTAAAAGGATTTTTAAGGAATACATTCTGAGCCCAGACCTGAAAGTCAAAAGCCATCGATTCTTCTACTAATCGTGGAGGGGGCATAGAACATTAAAAATGGAAGGGAATTAGACATCACTCAGGCAGAAGTCTATTCTCTTTATTCTGATGATGACCTAATCTAAGAGAAGTTGAAGACTATACCATGGCACAAAGATATATAGTGTTAGAATGAACAGTGTTTCAGTTAGGACTTTCAATTGCTGGTAGTAATAAACCCACCCAAACACCCTGAAAGGAAAAAAAGACTTATTGGTTCATGTAATTAAAAAGTTAGGGGATAATTAGCTCAAGTTCTGATTGATCAGACAACATCAACAGGACCCATTTTCTCTGTCTCCTTGTCTTGGATCCACTCTATGTTATCTTGGCTCCATTCTCATTTTTTCAGTTTCTCCCCTCACGGTAAAATAATGACTGTAGCTGTTCCAGCTCAATATGCTTTCAGATTCAAGTCCTGCAGAAAAGAGAGTACCCCTTTCCATTTGCTCAAAATAGAAGTTTAGAAATTGAAGAATTTAGGAATTCTTAACATGAAAGAATTGGATTGTATGTGATCCACAAGACCTGGGTTTTACAGCCCCATCTAGGTGAACCCAGGTGAGCTTGGCTGCTAGAGATTGGTGAGATACATGCTGATATGCAAACAACGAGCATCCATTCCATGGTGAAACTCTGGTATCTAGGCTGTATATCAACTGATCTTTTCAAATGATGAATTCATTGCAAAGGGTCAATGGTCATGTTGACCGTAGTCTCAAGTTACACAGTATGGGGATGAAGGAGAAGACCTAGCAACAATTTCCTCAACTCACACCTCAGGGAATACAATCACATAATGTCTTACAGAGCAATCAGCTAGAGCAGCAGTGTTTATAGATATTCTATAACCCATCAGAAAACCCTGCAGCCAATGCTCAAGTATTTCTCAGATAAGCAGGAATGGATGAAGAGGAGAGAAGGGAAATGTTCGGGAGTCTTTGAATCTGTGTAAGTGTGGTATGTAGATGAGAAGAAGGGAACATTTTCAATTTGGTCAGATGAACCAGGGTTTACAGGTAAGCTCTTCCTTGGTTTGTCACTTAGTTATATTGTTATGTCCTTTTTGATATGGGAAAAGTGAAAGCTGGACCATGTGATTTCACATTATCTCATCAAATATCAGGAGATTTAAAAGTAAAGTATAAAACCTTCTTAATCAATGAATAATCATAATATCCCTTAGCCAATAGTACTGCCCATTGTGAGTAACTGGCAGTTGGGAGACATATGAAATATTCTGGATCCTGGTGTAAACCAGTGGTACCACGTTGAGCCAGCTGCTTGGTCTCCCTGGTGATTGTATCAGCTTCCTCAGTTATACAGGACTAGCCTGGCTTTTCCCAAGTCATGTTCTACAGAATGCTAGTGCAGGTATCATAAGAAAAGTTCTCGATGGTCCAATAGGTTTGAGAAAGTGAACAAAAAGAACTTAAATGCAATTTTGTGATACAATTCCTTAAAGTCTTTAATGTACAAATGAACATTGCCAGTCTCTAAATATATTCACTGATTTCTAAACTCATTTTAACAAAAAAAATTAACGTACAAGTTATATTGTGAGCTATTAGCGGAAGCTTCTACAAATAATTTAAATGCTAGAATTGGTTTCATTATCATAAAAAAAGAGAATTGCTAAATTTATATCAGTATCTTACTTTTAAAGAATCTTCTCATGATTAAGTTATAATAGTATTTCATCCATCAGCATCTTTCTTTTAAAATACTGAGATATGGGAAAATGTTGTGGTATTCATATAATGAGTAATCGGAATTAATTACAGCTCACTGAAGTAATTCCAACATAAATTTAAACATGGGCATAAAGTCCTAGACATTCAATAATCCCAGATAGAGTATATAAAACAATTGAAATTATATATAAGAAAACAAATTTTTTCTGAAAAATTTACTTAACAGATGAAATGTTTGATGTTAAAACAGTCCAGGCATTGGAAGGCACTTAACATTTTTACTTTGGAGAACAACCTTTATAAGTGTAAGTAATTTCTGTAAATGAGAAAGGATTCAAATTCACCAAATTTATTACTTTGGAGTAATTGCATATAAAAGAAAGAAAAAAAATACCTGAAAAGGCAAAAATCAATGATCAGCAGAAACACTAGCCTATCAAGACATTGGATGAATGTCACATCATTATTCTAAAAATGATATTAATATTGTTATACAGCAAATAATACTGTTTTAAAATACTAATATTAGTTACAAGGTGATTAAAAAGCCAAATGGCGAAGTGGTGGATAGTCCCAGAGAGAAGGTAAAAGTACATTGGCTATTACTTTGGCAAGGAGTCACTAGATTCTACAAGGTGGATGAATGATTTTCTGACTTGGCGACATGACTGCCAGTTTCCTGGGTTTAAAATTTTACCCAATAAAACATGGGCAGGCTGCAATATGAATTTGAATTTCCTCTCCCTGTACTCTCCTTTCTCCATTTTCATTTCCTTTTTTCCTTGATTGCCAAATACATGTCCCACCTCTCACTTCACCAGTGCCTACTCTCTTCCAGCAGAGATTTTAAGTTAACTTCCCTCCCATTTGTTTTGAATTGTGTACTTTACCTGGCTATAGTAGGCTCTCTTGAGTCTTTGCTTTTAAATTACCTCATGGTGCTCTGTGCATTTCATGTAACTTGAGAAGTGTTACTTTTCTTTTCCTTTCTCTGGTCTATTTTGAGATCCAGGGATTGTTATCTCTAAGCATATCTAGAATCATGCTAATTTTCTTAGTCAACTAAAGAGCTTCCATCTGACTGTCTGCCATCCTACCACCATCCACCCACCACCTTTGAATGGCAAATTTAGAAAGACACATTTTTTTTTTTTCTTGAAGAAAGGTCTTTTTGACTATGAAGGTCAGTTTCATCTCAGAAATAATCTTTTTCAAAATGTTTGTTTCATCATACATCCTGGAACAAGAACACCGTGTCTATTCTGATTCCTGATCATATATCTTCTACCTCTGATCTTGAACATACAGACAGTCATAGGTAAAAATCCTCACAAGTAAAATTTTAAAAGAATTCTTCCATTAAAATTTTATCTAAGCCTGGTTTCTCTGTTCATTGGTTTGAAAGGAATAAAACCACTGAAATAATCCTGAGTGCCTGTTGTGTAACAACCCCTGGCATCAGCCCTGTCATTTACTTTTGAGAAAATTACCACCGATAAAAGCTGTATGACATCTTCCAGGCTAAACTCCCTTCCTTGTCTCCTGTACTATAGTCCATGCTGCCTGAGTTTTCTCTATACAACGTAAATTAAATCTTGTTTCTTATTTTAAAGTGCTTCATAGTCTCTTGCGCCCATTTTTCCGGCTTCTTCCTGCCCCACACCAATCCTATCTTATCTGAGCTTCAGCCACGATGTTTCCATGTTCTCGGACGATGCTTGGCTCTGCATGTGTCTGTGCGAATGTGTGCATTCTCTCTTCGTGTTTTGTTCCTTCATCCTAGATTGCCCTTCCACTTTCTCTGTCTGAAGAATTCCTAGTCACCATTTTAGTGTTAAATTTCACTTCCTCTGTAAAACCTTTTCTTACTTTCTCCAGATGAGTTTCCTCCACCCTATTTATATCTCCTTAGCCCTTTTACATACATTGACATTATATTCTATATCTATATTTATCTATTTATCTTCTATACATTGCACTTGAGATCCCAGGTAGATGATCAATAAGGTCAATAAATTACACCCCCTTTTCCCTGCCTGTCAAAATCAGTTGTCAAACAGAGAAGCAAGCAACAGAGATCAAAATACAACCCCTTGGGTTAATAAAAGTGATACATGAGAATGTGGATTAGGCCTGTGGGCCAGGTGGGCCTTGATATTTCACTCCTCAAATAGATTTTTCTCACCCAATCATAGGTAGCACTGAACTGACACAGGGACAGAGCCCATCTGAAAAGACCACCACTTGACCAGGAGCAGGTGAGAACTCATGTGCTCTGCAACCAAGCTGATAGGAGGAGAGAAACTGAATGAGACACTGTCAGGTCCTTCTCCCAAACTGGTCTGTGAAGGAAGTCACTTGCTCCCCTGGGAAGGACAGAGAGATGGGAGAAGAGGGGAATGGGGACAGACCAGGAATGTTCCTTCCTATTAGGTCGTATGAGAACCCTCTTGTCGGCCGCACCCCATCATGGCACCGACTGCCCTTCTCTTCTGCCTTTGCCTTCCCGCCGGCGGGAACCGCACACCAATCAGCGCAAGCTCCCCCCCCCCCCCCCCCCCCACTCTTGAACCCCTGGCAACACAATCCGTCCAATCCCCACACGCCCCGTGTCCCCGGCAAGCATATCAGCTTTCCCTCAACCCTATAAATTAGATGCTCTCCCTGAATAAAGCGGAACTACTCCGGCGAGCCGCCTTGCGCTTGCGTCTCCCCTTTCCGGTGTTCGTGCCCTCATCCTTTCACTTCCTTCAATGAAAATATGAAGCAGGAGATAGGTGGTTCCCCCACGTGGGAGCTTTAACATGTGTTCACACATGTTTTGACACCTCTCCCTTTCCAGGGGCAGAACCTAATTCCCCCGCCTTTAGGGTAGACTATACTTAGTGACTTGCTCCTAACAAATAGAATAAAGAAAAAGTGACAGTGTGTGACTTCGGAAATTAGATTGCAAACAGCACTGTGACTTGCTTCTCATTCTCCCTTCCTGTCTCACTTACTCTGTGGGATGCTAGCTGCCATGCTGGAGGATACGCAGAGGCCCTGGGATGAACTTGAGGCCTCTGGCCAACCGCCATGTGAACAAGCCATCTTGCAAGTGGGTCCTCCAGTCCCAGCCAAGCCTTCAGATAACTTCAGCTCTTTCTGACATCCTGACTGCAATACCATGTAAGACCCTGAGCCAGAACCACCAGATAAACAGCTCTGAATTTCTGACCCACAGCAGCTATGAGATAGTAAATGTTTGTTGTTTTATGTCACTATGTTTGGAGTGACTTATTACACAATAGTAAAGAAACACATTTCTTCAGTTCTGGACATGAGATAGATGCCCAACACACATAAATGAGTGAATGAATGCATTATTGAGACCCTGCAGGTCACCACATATGGCTTCTGGTTCCCACATTCTAGTTGGGAAGAAAATTATTGAATAAGATGACATAAAACTGTTACACAGTAAATTATGCTGTGTATATTTTTAAGGAAAAAGAGAAAACAATACAAAGTGTTGTTAATTTTACAAGGCAGAAGTGAATATTATTTGCATTTGGTGGGGGGAAGAGGGAATTGAACTATAACCTTGAAAACAGATTTAGTCATTCAACAAATACTTATTGGTCACCTAAAATGTTCCAGGCACTGCTCTGGCATTTGGGATATATTAGAACAAAAGAAATATTCCTGTAATCTTGTCGCTTTTATTTCTAGGGGAGGTAAACAGATAATAAATAGACATAATAACTAAATCAATTATGTAGTCCTACAAAAGGTGATAAGTACTCTGGAAAAAGAAAAAGTAGAACAGGGTAAGGCAAAAGAGTGCAGAGGTCAAGGGGAAAGCAGATTGCAATTTTTAAGAGCGATTAATGTAGGCCTCATTGAGAAAATCACCTTGAGCAACGATAAGAAGACAGTGGTGGATTCAGCCATGCCATCAGAATATCTGCAGGAAGAATGCTTCAGGCAGAGGGAATAGTCAGTTTAAAGGGGCTATATCTGCTGAGTTGGAAGAATAGCCAGGAGGCTAGTGGGCCTGGAGCAGAGTTCGGGAGGGGAAAGTAAAAGGAGACAGAGGTAAGGAGGTAATGGTGGTGGGATCATGCAGAGCTTTGTACGCCATTAGATATAACTTAAGTAACTGCATGAGAAGAGGGAGGACCTTCTAGGACAAGCAAAACATGAGGACAGGCACTGAGGCAGAAGTGAGCACGAGCAAGAATGGGATGAGAAAGTCCATAGCAAGCTTTGGTGGAAAATTGATTGATTTGACTGAAAAGGATCCTATTTCTAAGACTTAAGTTCTAGAAAGAAGAGTTTAGACTTGATATAGCGGGATATTGTGCAAAAGAGAGACAAAACTAAACAATTTATTTGGCAGTGCTATGCAGAGTAAATGAGAGAAACTGGATGTGAGGTCAAGGGCCTGGGCAATTTTTCTGGGACTAGAGAGGAAGAGACATGTCAGAGAGCCAGTGTAAAAAAAAAAAAAAAAAAAAAAAAAAAACTCAATTGTACTTTGGACCAAACAAAATTAACATTCCACCAGAACAAGTTGTGACTTTATCATTGAGAAATATTCTTCAAGGCATTTAGGTGAGTCTCTCACAGAACATCATACTTTTTTTGCTCATTGTCAATATCTATTTCATATCTTATGTTCACTTCTTCATAACGTGTGCCGTTGTGACGACCTGCAGCCTGTAGATAGTAGCCTGTTCTATTGTACTTAAAGTAAAGTTATTTTATCACATGGCCCTTTCCAATAGCAGATATTATTTTAAAATATACATACTAAAAAGTAAAGCACAAGTTATGTAATAGACCACTTATGTAGTACTTAATAGCCGTTTGTGTCACAAATTCTTCATGACATATATAGCAGGGGCACCTGATCAGTAATGATAATTCAAGGGTATGGAATTGTGGAATTTCATTATAACTCTAATTGATCTCATGCAAAGAACCAAAGACATCTGCAGCTCAAGTTCTTTATCTGTGTGAAGGGGATGACTCTTCTTAGAGCCTTCAAGATTGTATCTTAAAAATTAGTTATTATTCTAAAGCGATTTCATATCCAGAATGACACCTGCTTATGTAGAGGGTGTATCAGTCATTTACTAGGGGTGCCACAACAAAGTACCACAAACTCAGTGACTAGAAACAACAGAAATTTATTTTCCCACAGTCCTGGAGTATACGAGTCCAAAATCAAGGTGTCAGCAGGGCCGAATTCCCTCTGAAGGCACTGGGGAAGGAATGATCCCAGGCCTCTCTCCTAGTGTCTGGTAGTTCTTTGGCTTGTGGCAGCATAACTCCAGTCTTCACGTGTCACTCTCCCTGAAATAAACTTCAGTGCAAAGCTCCTTTATTTCTTCTAAACACATACTGTAATGCTCTTTTGTTTCAAATGTATATCTGAATATCCTATTAGATGTATACATTGCCTTGTTTACTTTGACTCTTCTTGGTTTCCAATGTATACCTAATCTCCTTTCAAATGTATATTTTACCTCTGGTTATTATTACTCTCTTGTAAACTTGAATTGTTTTTCAAATGTATATGTTTGTTTACATTTGAGTACAAGAGACTCTTTCCTCTGCGGGTATCAAAATAATTTCTGGAATGGAGGAGTTTGGGAGGATTTGGAGCTGTGCTCATGATGCGTAAAGAACCGAGAGGTGAAGCAGGCACTCGTCCCAGGCTTGTGGAGGCTCTCCTCAGTGATTCCTGCATTTTTTTATTGAGAAAATAATAAAAATTATGTTTCACAACTATCATTAATAAACTTGTGCCACTTTCACTTTTCCTAAATATGTTATTCTTTAGCTTTATGTTTTACCCCTTTTTTCAAAATCAGTTTTATTTAAAAATGTTCTTACAAAGGCTATAAAAGACCTAGAATTTGGGAAGAATAAAAAGAGACAGTTGGTTTAAAAGATCAGTGTATTCCAGCTTCACAAAATGCTCCATGGTGGAGGGTTCCAAGTTCAATTAAATTGGGGAAATAGTGCATTCTCTCCCCGCTTCATTGGAAGTCAGAATGCAGATTAGTATTCTCAAGGAGCTGAGGCAATCTTCATGAAGAAGACTTGTGCACTTTGTCTAACCCAGTGCTAGACCAAGAAATCTTTGTTTTATCAAGGGCCAGAATTACAGGGAGGAATGAGGCAAGGGAGGCACTTGCCTGAGGCATGAAATTTAAGGGGCCAGCAAAAAACTCAGTAATAAATACAGATAATATCTTTATACAATATTTCAGAAAGTAAAAATTAATATAAAAATAATCAATGATGAATAAGTTACCAAAATTTGAAATAAAGACATCATGAATTTTTCTGTTATTCTGCTAGCATAGTAGAGAACACCCTATGAGAAATACAGAATCAGAGAGAGGGGGGAAGGAATTCCTTGATTCCTTACTGATCACTTACTAGATGGTAGGCATTAGTTTAGGCACAGAGGATACAGCAGTGGACAAAACATTGCAGTGTTTTTCTCTGGTGGGGTAAATAAAAAACATGTTAAATAAGTAAAATGCATTGGATGTTAGTTACAAGTTCTAAGGCAAAAATCAGAGCAGGAATGAGGACCAAGAAGAGGTATGTCCATTTTGGAAAGGTATCCCAGAAAAGCTTCTCTGAGGGGTGGCATTAGAGTAAAGACCTGAGAGAGAAAAGGCAGCAGCCACGCAGAATGAAAGCTTTTCAGGACAAAGGAATAGCAGAGGCAAAGGCCTAAGGCAGGAGCTTGTGTGGCCTATTCCAGAAAGAGCAAAAGGGCCAGTATGGCTGGAGCAAGTGATGGTCAAGCGGGAAGAGTAGTGGTTGAGGTGAGATGCAATCTGGGTTGTGGGAAGGGCAGATCATGTTGGGCCTTAAGTCATTGTAGGGACATGGCATTTACTCTGAGTGAGAAGGGAAACCTTCAGAGGATTTGATCAGGGAACTGAATTGATCTGGCCTGCTTTCCAAGATGTACTGGTTAAACAAAACTGGTACCTATCACAATTCTATCCCTCTCTAGGTGTTTCTCTTGGTTAGAAAATGAAGGGACAATGAGGTTTTGGTGGGTCAGCATTATATTTCTGGGTTGTGAGAACAGGGTCTGTACCCAGTCTCACAAGGGAGCTTAAGTTAAAGTATGGATAAGATATCACAAAACTCTCTCCGTGTCCTATCAATAAAGTCATCAAGAGCTGCATCGATAAACCCTATTTTTTAATATATAGGTAAATGTAGATGTAGAGACATAGATGTAGATGTAGATATAAATATATATATTTAGATACAGATGAAGTTGTAGTTATAGTTGTACATGTAGATGTGTGTATGGATATGGGCATGGATGTACATATAAATATGGATATATTTAATGGCAATATCCTAATTACAGAAGTAGTCTTTTTAAGATTTCCCTATATATGTTTATTGAATATTAGTTTATTGAATATATTAGGAGGTATATTAGTATCTTTCTTAATAAAACATGAGAATGCATGTGATACACAGAACTTAAGAAAGGAGACAGATCCTTTTGCGCATGTGTGTGTATGTGTGTGTGTGTGTGTGTGTGTGTGTGTGTGTGTTTTCCTATTATTAAGAGTTGGCACAGAATTTTATAATATTCTCTGCTTTTAATATAAACTGCTTTGCTATCCAGAACTTTAATCTCTTTTAAGTTTTTTTATTTAATTTATTTTTGGAATTTGTGAAACAAGAAGCATTTTGCATGTTGGAAGGGTGCCTTGTTTATGAATACTGCTATGTCAAATATTCATCAAGATTGGTGGTGGACAGCTGCTGATAGTGCATAAATGGGGGGCTGGGCCTCTTGATGCTGAATTCTACCCCCTGATATGTGATTTTTACTGAAATTAATCAAAGCTTTCCCCCAACCCTGACTTTTATCAAAAGGCATCTAAAGGCAAAATCTGATCTTAATTTCTTTTTTTTTTTTTTCCCCCATTTGCTTGGAAGCGAATAGAATAGTAAAACAAAATGAGAAGTGCCACTTGCAGAGCTGGAATTCAGCCAGTAAGCCTCAGCTTGGCCACAGTGGTTGCTTAGGGCTGGCATCCAGTCTAGCTGTTCAGCGCCCCATCTTGAGGGAATGTTGTCCCTGCATTCCCAGAAACTAAATGTTTTGACTGTCACCTCTGAGTTCAAGGATGGAACATGGCTTCTATTTTATTTGTTTTTTTAATCTAGGTCAGAATCTAAGGAAAGATGTGGGGTACTTCCAAGTTCTGTCGCTTGTACATATCTTTCCCTCTTCTTTCCTTTAATAAAATAGGGAAATAAAGCTGGAATAGTTCATAAAATGGTTATTAATATTTGTTAATGAAATTATAGCAATTAGTGAATTAATAAAACTTAACAATAAGTTAGATAACTTTAACAATATATAAAGCAGTCAAGTGTCTCCTGGGATTCATCACAACCAAACTGTAAAACTGTTAAGCAATATACATCCTGATGGGTGACTGTCACAATAGCCCCTAAAAAAAATTTCTATATCCTGTGAGAGATATTTATTTTCCCATTCCTAGAGTACAGTTTAAAAAGGAGAGTTGTTCTGAATTCTATTTATGCCATTCTTTCATTTTATTATCAATTTCAACTTACACACTCCATCATAAAACAAGCCTTTAATATCACTCTGGATCTTTACCTCTCTTTCTGTGGCCATATCTAGTCTGCCATTTACAAATGGAAAATGTCACTGAATACTTTTTACCATATGTACTTTTAGGCTTTATCTGTTTGAGGCAATACTAATAAATCAGAACAGTTATAATTTGAACCAATCAACTTACTCTTCTATCCAGTGGCCTGGCACAAACCTTAGCTTTCAGCACAGTCAAAATGACAAAATATGTCTTTCTACTGATTTCCAGCTGAATCTAGTAAATAACATCTGGATAGATCTTTATAATTTCTGAAAGTGATGTTCCTAGTGGTAAGACATGATGATATTATGATAGCATTTTCTAAAAGAATATATTCTTGCTAACATTGCTTTAACCCAAAAGTTCACATACAAGCTCCTCCTCTATAATGCTTTTCCACAGAATGACAAAAGGAATACCAATAAAAAGATCCCTTTTGACTATCAAAATGTTATGTATAAATGGTGTTCAAGTACTAACTGATCATTTTGAAGGCCTACAGATTTCATAAATGGAAATATTCCATCATCATAGTGTGGCTCAAATCAGCTCTGATCAAAGGCTCAGAATTCCCTTTCATATTAACCAACAGATCATGCAGAATTTGTGTCCAGTCGTGATTGTTGATGTCATCAGTAGGAATCAGATGACCCCTTTTACAGATATTAGATAGCAATACTCAGGAAATAAGGTACAGGTATTAAGTGGAGTCTGAGCATCACATAAACAGGCAGAGTGAAAGAGTAAGGGAGGTTTTTATGGACTGAATTGTGTCCCCCCAAAATTATATGTTGAATCCCTAATCCCCAGCATGACTGTATTTGGAGACAGGGCCTTTAAGGAGGTAAATAAGGTTCAGTGGTGTCATAAGGGTGGGGTTGTAATCCAACACAACTAGTGTCATTAGATGAGAGAGAGAGAGAGACCAGGGATGCGCATGCACAGAAAAAAAAAAGCCATGTGAGGACAGTGAGAAGGTGGCCACCTGAAAGCTATGGAGAGAGACCTTGGGAGAAACCAAACCTGCTGGCACCTTGCTCTTGGACTTCCATGCTCCAGAACTATGAGAAAACAAATTTCTTCTGTTTAAGCTACCTACTCTGCAGTATTTTGTTATGGCATCCCTGGAAGACTAATATGAAGGCCTCGGTTCTTCATGGTTTTACTACTTTATGTTTTTTAATCAAACTATCACTTGGCTCTTAATGATTCAGAGAGTAGAGAATATGACTACAAATGTAAGGCCTATTTCAAAATATTTACATTAATATGTTGTATTAGTCCATTTCTGTTGCTTATAACAAAATATCTGGAACTGGGACATTTATAAGAAAAAAGAAATTTATTGCTTACAGTTTAAGAAGCTGGGAAGTCCAAAGTCCAGAGACCACATCTGGTAAGGGTCTTGGTGGGGCCAACAGTGACCCAGGGCTTTCGCATGGCAGAAAATGGCAAACAGAGAGAGATTGCTCCTCATCCTCCTTTTTAAACCATGCCCACGACCACCATTATTAATACATGCACCACGGCATGGCCCTACAACCTAATCACCTCTTCAAAGCCCCACCTTTCAATTACCAAAATAGGATTTCCCACCCTCACCAGTTACAGTGGGAATTAAACTTCCAATATATGAACTTCGAGAGACACAATTCAATCAATCCACCATGTATATAATATAAGCAATGTGAATATATACAAACCCTCTGCAAATGTGTTGGCACTATTTTTCTTTTCTCTCCTACTGCCCTTTACTACCACACACACATACACACCTGCCCCAAAATCCAGTCCCAGTTCCTTTGGTTATTTAATATGAATCCAGGACAGATGCTCCGTAGACATGCTTTCTTTATAATAAGATTGAGCTTGATATTACTTTTCTCAGAACTAAAGTTCAGATTGTCTTTAGCTACTCTGTCCTATGGTTAGACCAGGCCAAAGCCTTCTTTTCCCCTCTTTTCTGTCAGACTCTGAATCTCTTTAGACTCACATTCTACTATCTCCTGCTGCTCCACTTCAGCAATTGCCTTAATACAGAGTAGAAAATGCAGACACTGGGGGCTGAACTCAAGAACTATAGGGAAGCTGAAGAGGAGAAGGTCCAAAAGAAGAAAAGCTGCTTGCCAAACAAGGGTGGCAATTTGTTGCATGCAGAGAGAATAAGGCTAAGTTTCATGCCCTGATGTAATTCAGGAACAAGGTATTTGGTCCAGAGATGTCTCTAAATAACCTGTGTCAAGTAGGATTCTCTGATCAGTTGTACTATGTCACTTAAAATGAAGAAAGGGAAGGACTAACCCTTCTCCAAGATTTTGTGTGTGTGCTTGATCAGCTAACAGTACTCACCTTTTTGTTACGGACTATAGAAACCCTTACTATCTTTGGTAACTTGTATAGTGCCTTAATGTATTACAGTAAATTTCCATAGTCTGAGATACTTGCCACTTTGACCTAATACATCATCGGTTTGCATTCTGGCTGTGCCTCTTCATAACCACAAGCAGTCCAGTTATCCCAGAAACATCAAGTAGTCTATTTCTCCAAGTGAATCTTCTTTCAGCCCTAGTCCATTGTAGATCACAGAAGTCCATGGGTTTAGCAGATAGCTTCCGCTTCTACAAAGGAAAGAAGAAAAAAGCATGAGCAACAAAACTTTAATAGAGAGTTAAAAAAACAAATCAAATAAAGAAAAAGTGGTCTTCCTATGCTTGTCTATCCAAGCACTGAATCTCCAGTGCTCATAAAGATGGAGGACCTCCATGATAATTAAAACCAGGGTCCATCACTGATCAAGGAAACAGGCCAAGAAGTACAGAAAAGAAACTTCATTCTCATCCATTTCAGGCAAGAAGACTAGTGCAGAAATATATGGGTCCATCAGTTAGGGAGGGCTTGACACCAGTTTAAATTGGAAGTAAGCAGAGAGCTGTAGAGAAAGGGCAGGCTGACTGGTCAAATGGGAATATTTGATCAGGTTTCATTAGGTCATTGTGATATAGGAGGTGCTCGGTACCCTGGGCTTAGGTTACAAGACACACCTATGGGTTTCAAGCCACTCTTTGAGGTCTCAGGCCTCTCCTCCAGCCTCTCCCCTAGAGGAAAGTTACTGCTGCCAGTTAGACCTATTTTCAGCACCAACCTGGGGAAAATGAGACCACAATGGACTGGCTTATGCAAATCCAGTGGCTGGGCATGCTCAGTAGAAAATGGTTATATAATCCTGGTAGCTGAATGACCTTCCACTAGAGGTGTCAGAGAGCACAGAACATTCTTGAATACGTCTGGTACATGTGACAGGATTTGACCAGTGAACATGCTCCAAGAAGAGACCAATTGAGCATGTGCAAGACTAATGTTACATAACTGGGAACCACTCCCTTAAATGAATATTCATTAGAGAGAGAAACTATAAAAGCTGAATCCAAGCAGAAGGCAGGATTCACTTTCCTGGAGGCAACCCACACTTCACTGGCTGAAGTGCATACACTTTATTTCGTATCAAACTTACTGTCAGCAAGAGGCTGCTCACTCCCTTGAGCTTTAAGTATGTGTTTCTTACTTTTGTGGTAAACTTGGTGTGGGCCCTGCTTAGTATCTGGAGCTAGGCTGCACTCTCTCTGTGGAACCTGTATTTCTTATCTGTTATATTGAACTTGTTTTCACTTTCTACTGTGACTCTGCCCTTGAATTCTTTCCTGTGGCATAGTCAAAAACCTGGTATGAGGACTGGGCAGGTTGAGGCCAACTATCAGGCCCCCCCAGAACCTACCTCCGACATCAATTGCATGGAGAAACAGACTAAAATCTTCAATTGGACAAAGAGTTGCTCTCCTATAAGTGGACAAAAAAGGTATCTCATATATTTCATATAACAGTAACTTCCCAGTGTCGAGGTTTCTCAAGCTTCAAAATAAACTAAATGATCTTTTTCCTTTACAACTCTTACAGAGACATTTTAATAAGATATCGCCTGTTAAGTTTCTTTGAAAAAAAAAAAAACAGAAGGAAATAAAAGACATTATTAACATTAAAAGACTAGCTATTGTCAATCTGCTTTATATTATAGTTTCTGAAAAGCTCCTCCACCCCCATGCCTTTAGGCAGAGAATATTAGCTAAATTTTCTAAATAATGTTTTAGTATACAAAGCGAAATAAAGCCATACATTTTAATTTTATCAATGATTAATTTAATCATTGATTAATTCACATTTTAATTCAAATTATAGAAAAGTCTGTTACACTTACCAAGAAAATAATTGATATCAAGATAGCTGTCCTAGAGTAGATTATCCTAAAATCTGAGTATGTACTAGAAAAACAGAATTTAAATATATTTCTTCTAATAATTACCCAAAGAAATGCAAAACCTTTATTATTTTTCAGTGAGACATTCTTTTTGCAAACTATTAACTCTTTCAGACGATTTGATTATGGACAAAACAAAATGGAATGCTTTCAGTCTCAAAAGAATGGTACTTTTCTTAGTACCTAATTAGCTTTCTTTTTTTAAGTCGGGGATCTGCTCAGAGTCAGGCCACCTCTTCAAAGGAGAGCCAGCAAACTCACATTATACAAGGTCATAGTCAGTAGACAGAGTTTTCAAGCACGTCAGGTCATATTTCCTTTGGAGGTACAGGAAATGGAGAAAAGTCAGAAAGTACAGGTTACCTCACATGCCAACAAACAACTATGCCAATTACTCCCCAGGGTAGGCCAGCACAATTGAAACAATCTGCACACATAATTAATAGTGACACAAGCATTTTGTTTGGCCAAGTTGATTTAACTACCTAACTGAAATAATCACTAAACTATATGAGCAAATAACTACCCTTTATTAGCATTCATATCAAAAAAGATTCATGGAGGGCCTTTAATTTAATCAAACAATTCATAAATAGTTCCTACATTTTAAAAATGTAGGTAAAGCAAATATTCTCCTTTAGACGAAAATAAAATCTTGAATATTTGAACATTATTTCAACCAATAATTTCAGGTATAATGCCACAATGTTCAGCAAACAGTAAAGTTAGTAGATTTGTTCTTTTCTTCTTTTATAATTTATTTTCTGTAATTGGTGCTAATAAGAAACAAATTTTCGAAAGCCAATTAATTTAAAAAATAATGAGATATTAGAACTAGATGTCCTACACACTGGCTAATTATATTCAATAGATGTCTTTCAAAAAGCTGTAAGCAAATTTAAATTTTGAAAAGGGAATCATATTAAATACATTAATGGTATTTAGCAGTACAGGTATTTCAAGGTGATCCTTTGAGAAACTTAGTAGGTATTTTATATAAACAAAACTACAAAACAAACAAAAATCTCTTCTCTAAGTTTTTTTTAATTTTTGTATCTGGGTTTTAAATTTTTGTGCAAAATTGAACTATACCCATGTATTTAATCTAATGATATGTATTAAGTTAACTAAATGTTCACTTGTAGTTTTATTCAGTAAAAGAAAGGTTTGTTAAAATCTCTCCTGAAGTGACATCATATTGACACAGGAACTTTTCTCACACTCTGCCTCAAATTGATGTCATGTTGGCTGTATTAGTTTCCTATTGCTAATGTAACAACTTTGCACAAACATAGCAGCTTAAAACAACAACCATGGAGACTTCTGGTTTCCAGTTCCATATTTAAGGAGCTTGGAAGTCACCATTCTGTCCTAACAAGTAAAAAACTAAAAAAACTGAAAAATCAACAACTCTTCTTGAATACATAAAAGAAGTGAGGACCCAGGGCAAACCATAGCCCCCAAGATTGGAGAGACAGACAGAAAAATACAGGGAGTCTTAGCTCATCTGAGTGGAGACACTTGAGCAGAAAATGCTGTGGGAACCAGTACTAGGGTAGGAAAACCTGACAAATTGCTGGAGGCTCAGTGTAGACAAGCCTGAGAGTTAAAAACTCCAGGGGGACCCAGATACAGCGAGACTCCCACAATATTATGAGATTTACCTTTGGGAGTTTGACCAGGTTCCCACAGTAAACATAAGACAATAATCCCCTCATACTTCTGGCAGGACTTCCCCTTCAAAAAAGAATAACTTTGAAATACATTGGAGGACTCCATTTTTTTTAACAAGGCCTAACCTCAAGAGAAACTATTTTATCAGAGCCTTATCTGCTGGGATTTTATCAGAGCCTAACCGACCTTGGGAAAGGGAAACACCCAACTCCAGTCCACTCTCTAGCCAGCCCATCTCACCTAAGGGGGTGGGGTGGAGGGGAACTTAGAAATAATTGTGATGCTCACAGTCTGGAAATATAGGCTCATTAAAATACTGAGACCTAATTTTAGGACTATATAGCACATTTCTCCTCCACCCACACTTTACCTCATTACTAAAGACTTATTTACAGAAGTTTCTCTTAACCTGGTACATCATGTCTGACTATCAAGAAAAAATTGCAAGGTATGCCAAAAAGCAAAAGAAAAAACACAACTTGAAGAGACAAAGCAAGTATTAGCTCCAGACATGGCAGTGATATAGGAAATATCACACTGGGAATTAAAACAACTATTATATATATGCTAAGGGCTTTAATAGATAAAGTAGACAATCTGGAAGAATATACAGGCAATGTAAGCAGAAAGATGGAAAGCCAAAGAACCAAATATAAATGCTAGAAATCAAAAACACTGTAACAAAAATGAAAAATGCCTTTGCTGAGCTTATTAGTACACTAGACAAGGTTGAGGAAATAATTTACTGAGCTTGAATATATGCTAATAGAAATTTTGAAAACTGAAAAGTAAAGAGAACAAGGACTAGAAAAAAAAAACCCCAAAAACAGAATATTCAAAGACAGTGGAACTACAAAAGGTATAACAGAAGCATAATGGGAATACCGAAAGGAGAAGAAAGAAAGGAACAAAAGAAACAATTGAAACAATAATGACTGATAATTTTTTCAAATTAACATCACACACTAAACCACAAAATCCAGAAAACACAGTGTACACCAACAGGATAAATTCCCCTACAAAAAACCTACACATAGGCATTTTATTTTCAAATTTCAGAAAATCCAAGATAAAAAAAAACTCAAAGAAGCTAGAGGAAAAAACACTTTACTTATAGAGGAATAAAGATGAGATTTACATCTGACGTCTCCTCAGAAACTATGCAGGTAAGAACAGAGTGAAGGGAAATATTTAAAGCGTTAAAAGGAAGAAGGTATCAACTTAGAAGTTTATAGCCTATGAAAATATATTTCAATACTGAAAGAAAAATAAACTTTCTCAGACAAAAAATAGCTGAGGGAATTTTTTGCCAGTAAACCTGCCTCACAAGAAATGTTAACAGAGGTTCTTTAGAGAGAAGAAAAATTATGTAGGTCAGAAACTCAGATCCACATGAAGAAAGAAAGAACATCAGAAAAGAAATTAGTGAAGGTAAAATTATAAATTGTATTATTCTTATTTGATTAATCTAACAGATAATGGTTTGTTCAAAATAATAATAGCAAAAATGCAGTTGTTTATACATGTTTATGAATAGTTATATATATGTGAAATGTACAACAGGAATGATACAAGGGACAAGATGGGGAAATTAGAATTATATTGTTTTTGTGGGGTACTCACACAAGCCATAGAGTTATTTAAAAGTAGATTTAGATTTGTTGTAAATGTATTTTGCAAACTCTGGGGCAACTGTTAAGAAAGCAAAAGAAAAAAGTATAACTTAAAATGCTAAGAAAGGAAAGAAAATGGAATTATAGGATGCTCAATTAAAACCATAAACAATTATGACAAGAGTGGAAAACAAAAAACAAGGACAACAAATAGAAAACACTAACAAATATGTCAGGTATTAATCCAACTATATCAATAATCACTTTAACCAAAATGGTCTAAATGAACCAATTAAAAAACAGATTGTCAGTGTGGATCAAAAAATACAACCTAACTATATGTTGGCTAAAGACACCCACTTTAAATATAAAGTCACATATCAACTGGAAATAAATGAATAGAGCAAAATATAACATGCTGGCACTAATCAAAGGAAAATAGGAGTACCTATATTAATTTTAGTCAAAGCAGATATCAAAGCAAGGAAAGTTATTAGGAGTAAATAAGGGCTTTACATAGTGATAAATGGGTCAATTCTCTAGGAAGGCATAATAGTACTTAACATCTATGAACCAACAACAGAGTGTCAAAATATTTGAAGCAAAAACTGATAGAATTGCAAGCAGAAATAGGTAAAACCTGCTTTCAGAAATGCACAGATTTAGTGAACGAAAATCGATAAGAACATAGTTTAACTCAACAACACCATCAATCAATTGGATATAATAGACATTTAAGACTACTTGACCCAACAACATTCTTCTCAATCTCACATGAAACACTCATCAAGACAGACAATATTCTGAGACTCTAAAACACAGTAAGGTCAGAGGCATAACACTACCTGACTTCAAATTATACTACAAATCTATAGTAACCAAAACAACATGGTACTGGCATAAAAACAGACACTGTGACCAATGGAACAGAATTGAAAACAGAAATCAATGCACTAACTTACAGCCAACTCTTCTTCTGTCGGGCCTTAAAAACTAATGCCACCTTAAGTGACATTACAAGCGGCGCCATTATGGGCCCACAAGGGCGTATTAACGTGGCAGCCTAAGATGGCGCTGGGAGGAAGTAGGGTGGGAGTGTCTGCAGGAACCTTACCTTAGCCCTTATTGGCCAAATACATGCTTCCACACTCGTGAACACTGCGTGATTGCAATAGCTAAGCATTGAGACAGGATGCATGCTCTCATAACCTTTAAGCTGATTGGAGGATGTAAAAACCTCCCTTCCCCATTTGCCTTTAAAAGCAAGTGCTTGTGTGATAATAAATGGAACTGCTCGACAGAACCCCCGCCGCGTCTGAGTGTCCTTTAACTGGGCTGGTTGGGGCCGGCGGCTATGCTCACCTCTCTTTGTGGCTCTCTTCCCCCAACTCCTTCCAAAGGGGACTGGAGGGAAAGAGGAATCCCAGGCCGTTTGCTTGCCCACTGAAAGGAATGAGGCTAGGGCTGCTTGGGTCAGCCGGTGGCAGACTGACAATCTTCCACAAAGGCACCAAGAACATACATTGGGGAACAGTCTTCCTTTTGAATAAATAGTGCTGAGAAAACTGGACATCTGTTTGTAGAAGAATGAAACTAGACCTGTACCTCTTGCCATATACCAAAATCAACTCAAAATGGATTAAAGACTTACATATAAGACCCAAAACTATAAAACTTCTAGAAGAAACACTTCAGGAAGTAAGATTGGGCAAAGATTTTATGAATATGACCTCCAAAACATAAGCAACAGCAACAGAAGAATAAACAACTTGGATTATATCAAATTAAAAAACTTCTGCACTGCAAAAGAAATAATAAGAGTGAAAAGACAGCCTACAGAGTGGGAGAACTCTGCAAACTATGCATGTGACAAGGGATTAATATCCAGAATATATAAGTAACTCAAATAACTTAATAGTTAAAAAACAATAACTCAATTAAAAAATGGGCAAAGGAACTGAATAGGCATTTCTCAAAGGAAGATATACAAATGGCCAACAGGCATGTGAAAAAATGCTCGACATCACTCAGCATCAGGGAAATGCAAATCAAAGCCACATTGAGATATCGTATCACCTCAGTTAGACTGGCTGTTATCAAGAAGACAGAGAATGACAAATGCTGGCAAGTATGCAGAGAAAAGGGAACCCTCCTACACTGGATTGTTGGAAGCTTCTGCAAACTAGAGATAAAACTTCCATGTGGTCCAGCAATTCCACTGCTGGGTATACACCAAAAGGGATAGAAATACTGCACCCCCATTTTTATCATGGCCCTATTCACAATAACGAAGAGTTGGAACCAACCTATGTGTCCATTGTCAGATGACTAGATAAGGAAAATGTGGTATATATACACAATGGAATACTGTTCTGCCATAAGAAAGAATGAAATTCTACCATTAACAGTGACATGGATGAACTGAGAGAAAATCATCTTAAGTGAAATAAGTCAGGCACAGGAAGAGAGATCCTGCATGTTCTCACTCATAAGTGGGAGCTAAAAAAAACCAAAATAAAAAGAAAGAAAGATACAACAATCACAATAATACATTGAACTTTCAAAAGGAATAAACAGAATTGAGACTACCAGAGGTTGAAAAGCAGGAGGGAGGGTAAGGGAGGAATTGGTAAAGGGCCTCAAAAAATGATGACATTGTATAATGTTGAATATACTTATTATCCTGATTTGAACATTACATATTGCACACAGGTGTTGATATTTAACTCCGTACCCTACAGATATGTACAATAAACTATGTTACAATAAAAAATAATAATTAAAAAAAAAGAAATCACAAAATGTTTACTCTCAGACTACAATGAAAATAAAATAGAAATCAATAACAGAGGGGGCTTCTGGTCAAGATCCTGGAATAGATGGTCCGCAGTGGCACTCTCTCCTACAGATCAACCCATTTACAACCATAAAAAAGCAACAACAGCCAAGCTGAGGCCTCTAGAGCTCAGGGGAAGATGAGGAGAAACCTACGGAGTTCATGAAGGCAGGAGAAGCCATGAGGAGAGAAAGAAAAAACTGCTTCGAGCATTTCAGGCAGTGCCACTTTAAGACTGGAGCTGCTGAGTGCACAAGCCACAGCTGTGCCCTTTGGATGGAGTTGCTTGGAGGTGGCAGGGGAGAAGAGGGCCTTGTTGTCCCCCAGGACAGCAAGACCACTAATAGGGTTCCCATGGACCCACAGAGGAGGGAGTAGCCACAACAACTGAAAAAAAGGAGTCATCACAAGGGAACAGCACTGCCCATCCCATGGGAAGTGTTTGGAGCATGGGCAGTGGGGGAGACGAGCCCACTGGGAGAACACTGGGGCACAGCAAGGACAGCAGATCTGCCCCCTAATCAGCACAGGACCACTCAGAGGAGACTGGTCAGGAATATAGAATTGCATGGGGTACAGTTAGATGAAAAAACTCAGGCCCAAACCAGAGTTTCTGCAAAACCCATGTGCACTGGGTCTCTGGAGAGCCAGAAGTAACTATAAGGTCAACCATTAAACCCTGAGCTGCACAAAAAGCCTTCCCTAGGGAAACAGCAGTAAAACAGCAATTTAGCTCAACCGCACAGCTCAAGTATTGGTTCCCACAGGAAGTTCCCTCATTTTAGAAGTAAGCAAAGGACAAAAAATTAGTTGCAACCCAGGCACACCACCGGCGCCTAAGGGCTGCCCAGGGACCTGAGGTATGAAGCCAGGGACTGTACCCCCCCCCCACAACCAGGCATGCCACCAGTTCCTCGTGGCCCACCCAGGGCCTGAGGTATGGAGCTGGACACTGGACCCCCCCTCCCTCAACCTGGCACACCACCAGTACCTTGGGGTCCTAAGGCATAGAGCCTGGGACCCGACCCCCCAACAACAAGGCACACTGCCAGTGCTAAGGAGCATGCCAAAAACATCACCTCCATGTGGGTGGCCTACCACAGCCACCACAGTAACCAGGGCTGCCACAAAAGTGGCTAGATATCACAACTACCATGCAGATGGTCCACCAGCCACTGGAATGCATTGACACAAGGAGAGTCACCAGCAGAGACCAAAGAAAAGAAGAGGATGTCTCTCTCCATGAAGCCCATCCCAGAGTGATAGAAATATCTGCTCTATGATAATATTGGGGGACCTGAACACCCCTCTCAGCATTGGACAGATCATCTAGGCAACAAATCAACAGAGTAACCATTACTCTTTCAGAGGGAGGGAAGAAATCTAGGGTTATCAGAGGTGGGAGGGGAGAGGGAGAAGGGGATAGGGAGAGACTGGACAAGGGGCATAAAGAATAAGTACAATTTGTAACAATATATATACTAGTAATATTGATTTGATCAACATATGTCAACATTGAACCCCCAAAATATGCATAATCAATTATGATTAAAAATTTTTTTAAAAGAAAAAAAGAAATCAATAACAGAAAGAAACCTGGAAACTCCCAAAATACTTCGAGATTAAACAACACACTTCTGAATAACACATGAATCAAAGAAGAAATCTTCAAAGAAATTTAAAAATATTTTGAACTAAATCAAAGTAAAAACACAACTTATCAAAATTTATGGGATGAAGTGAAAGCAGTGCTTAGATGGAAATTCATACCACTGAAGGCCTATATTGGAAATGAAGAAAGATCTAAAATCAATTATCTAAGCCTCCACCTTAGGAAACTAGAAAAAGAACAAATTAAATCCAAAGTAAGTAGAAGAAAAGAAATAATAAGAATTAGAGCAGAAATCAAAGAAATTGAAAACAGAAAATCAGTAAAGAAAACCAATGAAACAAAAAGCTGGTACTTTTAAAAGATCAATAAAATTGATAAGCCTCTAGCCAGACTAACTAAAAAAAGAGAGAGAAAGAAACAAATTTACTAATATCAAGAACCGAAAGAGGTGACATTTCTATAGATTCTGTAGACATCAAAAGGATAACTAAGGAATACCATGAACAAATCTATGCCCACAAGGTTGATAATCTAGATAAAATAGATCAGTTCTTTGAAAGACACATTTGCCAAAATATACAGGAAGAAATAGACAATCTTAATAAACCTGTATCTATTAAAGAAATTAAACCAATAATTAATATGCTTCAAAAGGAGAAAGCACCAGACCTAAGTGGACTTACTCGTGAATTCTAATAAACATTTAAGAAAGAAATCATACCAGTTCTCTACAACTCTTTCAGAAGATAGAAGCAGATAGAATACTTAACTCATTCTATGAGTCCAGCATTACCCTTACGCAAAAACTAGACAAAGACATCACAAAAAGAGAAAACTACAGATAAATATCTCTCATGAACATAGAAAAATTCTCAACAAAATATTAACAAATTGAATCCAACTATATATATATATGTATAAAAATTATATACCATGAACAGATGGGATTTATCCCAGGTAGGCAAGCCTGGTTTAACATATAAAAATCATTTAATGCAATCCTACACATTAATAAGCTAATGCATAAAAATCATACAATAATATCAATAGATGCAGAAAAGTCATTTGACAAAATTCAACATCCACTCATGATAAAATTATCAGTAAACTAGGAATAGAAGGTAAATTCCTTACCTTGATTTTAAAAAGTTACACAGGAAAATTTACAACTAGCATCATACTTAATAGTAAAAAATAATTGATGTTTTCCCACTAAAAACAGGAACAAGGCAAGGATGTTCCCTCTCACCACTCCTTTTCTACATCATACTGGAAGTTCTAGCTAATGCAATAAAAGTTATACAGATTGTGAAGGAAAAATAAAACTGTCTATGTTCATATGTGACATGTCTTTGTAGAAAATCTGAAAGAATCAACAAAACAAGTCCTGTAATTAATAAGTAATTATAATAAGGTGGCAGGATACAATGTTAATATATAAAAGTCAAATGCTTTTCTATATACTAGCAATGAAAGTAAAATTTGAAATTTAAAACACAATACTAATTACATTAGTATCCCCCAAAATGAAATACTTAGGTATAAATCTAACAAAATATGTACAACATCTATATGAGGAAAACTATAAAACTCTAATGAAAGATAGCAAAGAAGGAATGGATAAATATTCCATGTTCATGGATACAAAGACTCAGTTTGTAAAGATATCAGTTTTTCCAAACTTGATCTATAGATTTAATGCAATCACAAGCAAAATCCTAGCAAATTATTTTGTGAATATTCACAAACTGATTCTAACGTTTATGTGGAGAGACAAAAGACTCATAATAGCCAACACAATACTGAAGAACAAAGTTGAAGGACTAACACTGTTTGACCTCAAGACTTACTATAAAGCTACAGTAATAAAGACAGTGTGGTACTGGCAAAAGAAGAGACAGATTAATGGAAACAGAATAGACAGCCCAGAAATAGATTCACATAAATATATCAACTGATCCTTGACAAATGAGCAAAGGCAATACAATGGAGCAAAGATATTCTTTTTAACAAATGGTGCTGGAACAACTGGACATCTATATGAAAAAAAAAACAAATGAATCTAGGCACAGACCTTACATTCTTCACAAAAATTAACACGAAATTGATCATAGATCTAAATGCAAAACACAAATTGATAAAAGTCCCCACAAATAACATAGGAAAAAGCCCAGATGACCATGGGTATGGTGATGGTTTTCAGATACAACACCAAAGGCACAATCTATGAATGAAATAACTAATGAGCTGAACTTTATTAAAATTAAAAACTTCTGTTCTATGAAAGACAATGTCAAGAGAATAAGAAGACAACCCAAAGACGTGGAAAAAGGACTGTTACTCAAAGTGCACAAAGAATGCTTAAAACTCAAAAATGAGAAAAGAAGCAACCCAATCTTAAATTGTGCCAAAGACCTTAACAGAAATCTCACCAAAGAAGACATACAGATGACAAATAAGCATACAAAATGATGTTGCCTGTCATATGTCATCAGGAGAATACAAACTAAAACAATGACATAGTACTACACACATTTACAATGGCCAAAATCTGATACTGACCACACCAAATGCTGGCAAGGATGTAAGCAACAGGAACTCTCATACATTGCTGGTGAGAATGCAAAATGATACAGGCACTTTGGAAGACAGGTTGGTGGTTCCTTTGAAAACTAAACATACTCTTACCAGAGGATCTAGCAATTGCACTTCTTAGTACTTACCCAAGGAAGTTTGAAATTTATGTCCACACAAAAACTTGTACATAGATGTTTATAGCAGGTTTATTAATAACTGCCAAAAATTAGAAACAATTAAGATGTCCTTCAGTAGGTGAATGGATAAACTGTGGTACATCCACAAAATGAAATATTATTCAGTGTAAACAATATATAGAAGAACATTAAATGAATAATGCTAAATGAACGAAGCTGATTTGAAAAGGCTACGTACTGTATGATTCCAACAATATGGCATTCTGGAAAAGGCAAAATTATAGAGACAGTAAAAAGATCAGTGGTTGCCAGGGGTCGAAGGGAGAGAGAGATAGATAAGGGGAGCACAAAGGATTTTCATGGGCAGTGAATTCACTCTATATGACACTATAATGATGGACATATGTCATTATACATTTGTTCAAACCCATGGAATATACAACACCGAGAGTGAACCCTAATGGGTGATTATGATGTTTTACTGTAGATTCATCAATTATAACAAACATACCACTTAGGTGTAGGATGCTGATAATGAAAAAGGCTATGCATGTGTTGGGGCAAGGGATTTACGGGAAATCTCTATTCCTTCCTCTTAATTTTGCTGTGAACTTAAAACTACTCTAAAAAAATAAAGTTAAAAAAAAAAAAAAACCCTGTTAATTAGCTTATTGTTCTGTAGGTCAGAAATCCAAGTTGGCTCCACTGTTTTTTCTGCTTGTGGGTCCCACAGGGATGTTATCAAGTTATCAGCTCACTGGCTTCTTGTTGAGATGCTCTGGGAAGGATCTGCTTCCAACGTCATTCAGACTGTTGTCAGAATCCAGTTCCTTACAGTTGTAGGACTGAGGTCCCATTTCTTTGTGGGCTCTCAGCTGAGGACACCCTCAGCTCCTGGAGGCCTCTCTCCAGTTCTTGCACATGGGCCCCTTCATCTCATTGTCTGTAATACTGCGTTGAATCCTTCTCATGCTTGGAATCTCTTTGACTTTTTCTTCTGTCACATCTCATTCACTGACTTCCTCTTCGGCTTTTAAGGGCTCAGTGCAACACTGGGCCCACCCTAATAAACCAGGAGAATCTCCCTAAAAGTCAACTGATTAATAATCTTAATGATGTCTGAAAAGTCCCTTCACAGAGACTTCATGGCAGTACCTAGATTAGTGTTTCACTGAATAAGCAGGGGATATCTTTATCATTCTGCCCACACACTGACTAGTGGTTTCAACGCAAATGGCTTGAATATAGCCATAGTAAGCAACTTTTAAAGCCAGTTGTGATCATTTATGTAGTGATTAAGAAAATAAATTTCGACTCTTCCTTGGATCCCTTGAGGAATCTCAACTAACTTGTGTAACCAAACCTCTTGAAAAGCTAGAGGATATGGAAAGAAGGCCAGCTAAAATTGGAAGGAGAATTAGGAGAGAAACAAAACACAGCAAATCAAATATTATAAATATTTTGACCTTTAATAATGCTGATATTTGAAAACAAACTTTTGGTTCTTGTTTACATTGTGCTATGGCCACTTATATCCACTAAAAGTGAACATGTGTTTGTCATTTAATGGTATATGCTGAATGCCTGACCTCACAATAGATTTTTGCATTCAAATTTAAAAATGCTTTTACTGGAAAGGCTCTTAATGGAAATACACAGTTTAACTCTCAATTTATTGCTTTAACATAGAGTCTAACTGTAGATGAAAATGTTCAAATAAGTCAGTATCAGGTTTACCAGATGGAACATAAACTATATCCATTACTAGGGTTTAGATATGTCTGGATATGAATTGGTGGGACCCACAAAAGCTCTACAAAATTTATTTTGTGTCAGCTAAAGAGCCTCCAATTAGAGAGTTGTTCCTACGGGGATAAGCCAGGTACATGAGACAACCTTCTTCTTCAAGGCAGAGTAGATATAGTGAGTAGAGTGTGGCAGTTGTCATTAAAAAAGTTAAACAAGTTCTACTTCCAAGAAGCATTTCTGGGGAATTAACACCTGAAAGATCTGGTCCCATACCTCCGTTTAACTCTGAGGAAGCTGAGGATGCTGTAGTTCTTGGAGCTATCCATGAAGAAAAAGAGAAGCAATGAGTACTAGTAAGGTCTATAAAGAAGTGCTATTGCTATGTTTTATCTTTGAAGAGACAGAATAGTTTGTTTATTAAAATCACAAAAATAATATTAAGGAGTTTTGTTTTTATTTTATTTTATAATTATTGACATTTATTGATTATACATGTGTACAGGGTACAATGCTATTTCAATACATACATACAATGTGTGATGATCATATCAGGGTAATTAGCATATTCATCACTGCAAAAATTTATCATTTCTTTGTGATAAGAGCCTTTGAGTTATTTTCTAGCCAGTTGAGAACAGGTAATAAATTTTTGTTAACTAAGGATGCCTAGCACTACTGTAGACCACTAGAACTTATTTTTCTTATCTAGCTGTAATTTTGTATCTATTAACTAACCTCTCCTCACATGCCCGCCTCCCCTTCCCAGCCTCTAGTAACTACAATTCTACCTCTACTTCTGTAAGTGCAACTTTTTTTTTTTTTTTTTTAGTTCCCACATGTAAGCAGGAACATGTGGTATTTACTTTTCTGTACCTGATTTATTTCACTTAACATAATGTCTTCTGGTCTCATTCACACCGCTGCTAACGATAGTATTTCATTCTTTTTTATGGATGAGTGGTATTCCATTGTGTATAAATACCACATTTTCTTTACCCACTCATCTGTTGATGAACACTGTTCTTTTATTTTGCATGTTGATTTTGCATATGCTGATTTCTGAGTTTTCTTGTAATCCTGAAGCTTCATTTATTAATAATCTTGGATTTTCTATGCAGGTGAAATTATCTAAAAATAACGTTTTTGTCTGTTTCTTTCATATTCTCTACCTATGTTTTCTCCTTATATTATTGAGCTGCCTCCAGTAAGATGTAATCTTATCTTGTTCCTAAATTCAATAGAAATCCTTCTAATATTTCTCCAGAAAGTGTGGCTTTTACATAAGTTGTTTAGTTGCTACCTTTTACAAGATTAAAAATGTTCCCTTATTGCTCTAGCTCGTTAAGAGTTCTTATAATGAGTAATTATTGAATTTTTCAAAGTCTTGGTTCTATATCTACTGAAATGATCATATATTTTTTCTCTTAATGTTTTAGTGTTGTAAATTATATTGATAGATCTTTTATTATTATGAATTATTAGTATTTCTAGAATACAGTCTATTAGATAATGTTATATATGTACAAATGTTTTATGAATCTGTGTTTATGTGTTAACATATGGTTGGATTTAACATTTTATTTAGGATTTTTGTTAAATGAAATTAGCTAATAGTTGTATTTGCCTAGTTTGGGTATCAAGGTTATACTGTCCTGCTAAATTGACTATTATAGCTCTCCTCTCTTTTCTACTCTAGAGAAGAAGATGCATATGATAGAAAAATTCTACTCCTCAAATTTTACTAAAACTGACCCATAACAACATTTGGGCTTGGCAGCACTTTGGTGGAGAGAATTTTGACTGTTCATTCTATTCTTCTGAATTGTTTTGTCCATTCAGATTTTATTTTGTTTTGTTTTGTTTAATTTATCAATTTTGGTAATTTATATGTTTCTACCTTGATTTTACCTAATTTTTCACATGTATAAACATAAAATTGTTCATAATATTTTCTTTTTAAAAAAATTTTAGGCCACCTGGCCTATGCAACCCTTTTTATTCCTAATATTATTTGTATCTTTCCTTTTTGGTTTTGCAGTCTTGCCAGTTTCATCTCTCTCTCTCTCTCTCTCTCTCTTTTTTTTAAAGGCTTTGGCTTCATTCACATTTGTTTTTTTATTTGTTTATTTTCAAGTTTATTAATTTCTAATTTTTATCCTTTATTTTCTTCTTTCAATTTAGTTATATTAATTTTTCAACCCCACCCAATATTTTCAGTTGGTTAGCTAGCTTAGTTATCATCAGTGTTTCTTGTCTTTAAGAAAAAAAATTAGGTAATAGTTTTACTCTAAATTCATATAAAAATCACATTATTTATCTTATGATATTTTGTTTAAACCATGCATTATTGAGAAGTCTGTTTTTAAAATGAAATTTTTTTCACTATCTTATAGTTGTTGGTATTTAATCTCAAACCATTATGTTCAGAAAATGTGATCTACAAAATGCTAATATTTTGGATTTGTTGAGATTCCCTTTATGGCTTAATATAAAGTTTTATATTTTTTTAAATATGTTGATCAGTTTTGGTAATTTATATGTTTCTAGAAAATTGTCAATTTTATATGTTTTCAAATACATGACCATAACTTTTTGTCAGCCCCATGCTTTAACCAAGTAAGCTACCCAGCCAGCCCAAGCATAACTTTTTAAATGTTTTTATTGTTTTTAAACAATGTGTGCTTTGTTTTGACCTTAGCATCTATTGAGTTGACCACATTTTCCTCTACCAAGTGTCTGTGTGTACTTATTAGCTCAGACTTAACCAATGGTGTTATGTTACTAAACTATGCAGGTCAATAATTATTTCCTATCTGCTGCTTATATGGAATTATAATCTCCTAAAATAATCATGAAGTTTTAAGTAATTCTCCGTAATTCTGCCAAATTTTGCTTGATATATTTCAAGATTCTCTGGTTAAGTCCATGAAAGTTTGTGATGATGATATCTTATTGTGGATTGCTTCTTTTTGCACAAAAATTATTCCCCTTTGTCCTTTTATAATATTTTTCACATTAAATTTGATTTTGCCTGATAATAATATTGTCCTCCAACTTTCTTAAAATTAGTAGTCCTCAAAGTGTGGTCCAGGCATTCCTGGGGGTCACTGAGATACTTTCAAAGTTTCTGCGATGGCAAAACTACTTTCTTAAAATACTAAGATACCCTTTATTTTCTTCACTCTCAATATCTCATGAGTGACAGTGGAGTTTTGCAGAGACTACATGACATGTGATATGACAACACACTGAATGTAGACACAGATATGAGAATCCAGCCATCCTCTATTAAACATGGCATTAAATATATGCAAAAGTATAAATCAATGCAAGTCTTCACACTAATTTATTTTTTGTTTTGGAAAACAGAGTTATTTTTCAAAAAATTTTGTATTGATGTATAATGTTTTTATAGTTGTTATTTAAAAGTCACTAATAAATATTTCTTTTAATTTTTCTGTTTTGGTTTCAATAAGGTTAATAAACCATATAAACAAAACTGGGTAAAAATCATATAAACAAAAACTCTTTTGAGTCCTCAATAATTTTTAAGAATTTAAAAGATTCTGACACCAAAAACAATCAAGAACCACTGCTTTAATTCAAAATATCTTTATTTGCAACATTTCTGTTTTGAGTTTTTATTGATTGACTCATGAAGAGAATATAGTTTTTAAATTTTTCAAAAAATTCAATCTATGTCTTAGTGACTTTAATAAGTTCTACATATTGTGATTATTGGTGTGTTTCAACTCATTTTCAAACTTACACTATTTTTCATATATCATTTATTTGCCTTACCTCAGCATTTTACATTATCCCTAGCATCTATTGAATTAACCAAATTTTCGTCTACCAATATGTTTCTCAAAATGCTAATTGTAACTCTTATATTCTTAGCATAAAATATCAAATTAATATATTTATTCTTTTTAAAAATCAGTGTTTCTATTTTTCCTTTTAAAGTATGGAAAACACTTGCACTCTTTTAGTTCTTAGCATCTTCAAATTGCTGCCCCATTTTCCCTAGCACCAACATTAAGCATCCTGTATCTTTGCTGGGAAAGATATAATTTTTAATATATGTCATTTTGCCATTATGTTTCAGAAATTAAGGTACTTTTTCTGATGACAGACAATTCTTTCCCTAAGTGAAACTCGGTACCAACTGTTAAGATAAAATAAAGTATAAGTATAGTCTAACATTTAAGGCTATAATCAATCTTCTTTTTTTAATGTTTTTTATTTATTTTATTTTATTATTACTTTTTTTGTAGCTGGGTATGGGAATCCAAATCCTTGACCGGGGTGTTATATCACCACACTCTAAAGTGAGCTAACTGACCAGCCCTTCTAATAAATGCTAATCCAAGACATCTTCCAGTTTTGTCTACCATTATGTCCCTACGCAAAGTATACACATAAACTGAACTGGATCACAGGACACTTCCTGGACATGTTCCATCATTCACCAACTCTAGGCCTGTGTCCATTGTGCCTTGAATTACCCCCTCAGTCTTCAAATTTCTGTAATGAACTTGAACCATGGTCTGGTTCAAATATCACTTCTTCCAGAAAAACCTTCCCAAAAAGTCTATATGGAAGCAGTTCCCATGCACTCTTAAGCATTTCATGTTATTCAGAATGCAGGTATCTCATGCTGCATTCCTTTGTGGTTATTTGGGGGTTTTTCTGTTTCCCAAATTGTATTGTAAGTTCTTTGAGGGCATAAATTATTTAACCCATCTTTGAATCTCTCAAATCATGAAACACAGGATTATTCAGAAAACATTAGGGAAACTGATAATTTTTAGGAATATAACTGTCAAAACCAATTGGCATATAGTTAAGCAATTACTTTTTGGTTTCCTGATGCAAGATCATGATGCCTTTTTTAGTAGACATATTCTTTGCATACAGAGGGTACACACTGGGAATCCTTCCTACCATCAGCTGATAGAGAGATAAGAGAAGCAACTGGGGGAGGGGGGTCTCCTTTTTCCATGCTGTGTATTCACAGCTTCATCCAAGAAGCTTTGAGAATCAACTAAAGGAGTAAATTTTTTAGCTAACAATATTGCCTCTTTCTCTACTGCTATCTGCCAAATAATCTTAGGGCACTACTGCAAAAAAAGCTGATGAAATCCTGTCTACTAAAATTATTAGCAACATTCATCCAGGGATATGGTTTCTAAAGCATTTCAAAAATTTTTCAGTAATATTTAATGCTTTTTTGTCAATGCCACAATGCATGCTCAGAAAGGAAAGAAATGTAATAGATTACATACTGAAATAAAGTGTGCCTACCATAAATGATGATACATAGGATGAAAGTAACACATTTTCTAGCAGTTGTTTCATTTAGCCTGATTCCCTCTGTTTTCACACACATGTTGCCATCTAAATTAAAGAATATGTTTGTTTATGTAAAATATAACTTACAAATCATTTCCATAGTCCGCTTTTCCGAATATATGTCATCTGCTATCTTTAGTTCAGTTCAACGCATAGTTACCAAGTGTCTGTTATTTTCCAGGTACTAAATTAGGCATTAGTATGTGAAGATGAATAAAACACATTCCCTGTTCTCAGTATGCTAGAGGAAATGGAGGAAGTAAACACCTAAAGAGATAACGTCAATATAATGTGGTAAGAGATCTAACAAGAGGTACTACTACAAATAGTGGAATTTCAGAAAAGGATTCCATGATGAGCTCACCCCAGAAGGATTCTTAAAGGTGAGCATGAGTTAACCAGATAATTGTTATTAAAGTATTTCAGAAGATTGTTATTAAGGTATTTCAGATTGTTATTGAGATATAAAGTATCATTCTATGTACTGTTTAAAATAATAGAAGGCTAAGGGGAACACCAGGAACTGGGGCCAGCCAGTTAAGTAGTTAACAGAATCATGTATTGCATGATAGTAGGTTGAGAGTTAAGTCATGGTTAGAATCTTTCAAACTGTCCTGCAGGGAATTCTAAACTCCTATAGAATATAACAGGTTCTCTTGGAAAAACATAGTTCCATAGTCAAAATAATCTCCCTTTCAGAGATTCACACTGAGAATTTTATAGTCTATGAAAAGTCCTAAAGACAAAAAGCTTGCTTCATGTTAACTCAGTATTTCCCAAGCTTATTTGGATTCAAATCATTTTTTCATTGAAAAGCTATTCATAATATCCCATGTGACTCAAGTGTTTCACAAAACAGTATTTGGGCAATATTGAATATAAGCTATGAGGTGGCTACTGGGCTCATCACTTTAAATATATGTTGATGAATTTAGACTTTATTTGGCATTCAGTAGGGAACGATCAACACTATTCCAGCAAGAAAATGGCTTGACAGGAGCCATGACAAGGGAGTGTAATTCCACAGCGATGTAAGGATGGATTGGAGGGGAGACAAGCAGGAGGCTGGAAAGGCAGTGAGGAGAATTCATTCTGGGAATGGTTCAAAATATGAAACTATAAACATATGTTTTGGAAATACTTCTAAATTTAATAAGTTCTATGATAATATACTTGGGAGAGTTCCTTGAAAATCCATAACAGATGTCAGAAAGAGTACTATCCACTTTATCATCAATTAACATATATTTGGGATCTCCTGGGGGCACTATGCTTATATAACAACCAAAAACAAATTGCAACAGGCTTTCTTTGCCATCAAACTGGAGAAAAAAATGATCAAGATAAAAATAATTAATTTCAAGTGGATTCAATTACTGTAGTCAGTCACCACTCAACTATTTATTAAGTACCTACAGGGTACATGACACTTTACTAGGTTCTTGTAAAAATCCATAGTTATTAATGACAGAGATTCTTTTTCTACTACAATAATATACAATTGGCATTGGAATTTGAATAAAAACAGTATTCCCCATGGCTCATCAATGCTGAGTTCATACAAAAGAGGGAAGCCACCAGTGAGCAGCCATTAAATAATTATCCTGTGTCCAATCTAGGAAAATAGATCTTTATTTAAGCATTCTATCATTGGAGAGGATATTGGGAGATAAATTACAAAGTTTTTAAAAATATATGTATATGATTAGGTAGAAATCTTAGTATAACTCAGAAAATCTAGGTCACAAGCAATTCTAGCACCTCAGAACTAAGCTAATAAAAAATTCATGTGTTCATTTAGTCAGTTAGAAAATATATATTGGGCACAAATATGTGTCTGGCACTGAACAAGCATGAGGATATAGCAGTGAACAAATTTTCTCAAATCCTTGCCCTTGTGGAGTTTGAATTCTGTCAGTGGAGACAAATCTTAAATAAGTAAATAAGAATAGATATAGATGTAGATATAAACATACATGTCTGTATGATAAATGCAATAGAGAGAAATTAGGCAGAGTAGAGATATAAGAACTTCTAAAAGGTTGGGGGAACTTGAAAGAAAAATATTTCAGGCAGAAGAAATTTCAAGTCTGAAGGTCCTGAAGCAGAAGCATCTGTAGCAGAACTGGAGGCATAACACTCCTTGACTTCAAACTATACTACAAAGCTATAGTAACCAAAGCAACATGGTACTTGCATAAAACAGACACTCAGACCCAGAAATCAAGCCACATACTTACAGCCAACTGATCTTTGACAAAGGCAACAAGAACATACATTGGGGAAATGACCATGTCTTCAAAAAATAGTGCTGGGAAAACTGGAAATCCATATGTAGAAAAATGAAACTAGACCCATACCTCTCACCATATACCAAGATCAACTCAAGATGGATTAAATACTTAAGTATAAAACCTGAAACTATAAAATCCTAGAAGAAAACATAGGGGAAACACTTCAGGATATAGGACTGGGCAAAGACTTTATGAATATGACCCCAAAAGCACAAGGAACAAAAGAAAAAATAAACAAATGGGATTATATCAAGCTAAAACCTTCTGCACAGCAATTAAAAGAGCAAAAAGACAACCTACAGAATGGGAGAAAATATTTGCTAACTATGCATTTGACAAGGGATTAATATCCAGAATGTACAAAGACCTCAAACAGCTCAACAGTCAGAAAAGAATTAACTCAATTAAAAAATGGGCAAAGGAGCTGAGTAGACATTTCTCATATGAAGATATACACGAATGGCCAACAGACACATGAAAAAATGCTCAGCATCACTCAGCACCAGGGAAATGCAAGTCAAAATCACACCGAGCATCACTCAGTACCAGGGAAATGCAAGTCAAAATCATCTCACCCTAGTTAGACTGGCTATTATCAAAAAGACAGAGAATAACAAATGCTGGTGAGGAGGATGCAGAGAAAGGAGAACTCTCCTACACTGTTGATGGTACTGTCAATTAACACAGCCATTATGGAAAACAGTATGGAGGTTCTTCAAACAACTACAGATAGAAATGCCATACGATCCAGAAATCCCATTGCTGGGTATATATGTAAAAACATGGAAATCATCATGTTGAAGGGATACCTGCACTCTCATGTTTATTACAGCTCTATTTACAATAGCCAAGATATGGAATCAACCTAAATGTCCATTGACAGGTGACTGGAGAAAGAGATTGTGGTGTATATACTCAATGGAATGAAATTCTGCCATTCACAGCAACATGGATGAACTTAGAGAAAATCATATTAAGTGAAATAAGCCAGCACAGAAGGAGAAATACCACGTTCTCACTCATTAAGTGGGAGCTAAAAAAGAGAAAGAAAGAAAAGAAAGTAAGAAAGAAATCTTTGACTGAATAAACTATTATTCAAAAACTTTACTCGCAACTCAAATAAACAGAAAAATGCTTTAAGAGTAAAAAGAAAAGAAAGAAAAAGACAAAAGAATGAATAAGGAAAAGAGCAGCATAAATGATGTGGAAAGTAACTAGATGTAGATCGTGTAGGATCATTGTAATGAGTTTGGATTTTATGAGAGGGATGGACACATTGCAGGGTTTTGAAAAGAGGGTAGATAAGTTCTGACATGATTTTAGAGGATCATTGTTGTTGCTGTACTAGGAATAGACTAGAGGATGGGTTGACTGCGGAAGAAGTAGGCAAACTAGACAAGACTTTTTCAGTGAAACAAATGAGAAACAATTGAGGTTTAGATAAAGAACATAATAGTGGAAAAGAGGTCAGATTTAGGATGCATTTTGACAGTAGTGCTGACAAGATCTACTTGTTGAAGAGCCAAGGATGACTTAGTCTTTGGCTTGAGCAACTGGACAAATGGAATTGCCATCCAATCAAATGTGGAAGGATGTACGTGGAAGTAGGTTTGGGGAGAAAGATTGAGAGTACTTTTGGGGGCACATTATGAAATGCCTCTTCAGCATCCAACTGGAGATATCAAGTAGGCAGTTGCATATAAGAATTTAAAGATCAAAGGGTTCAGGGCTGAAGACAGAAAATTAGAAATGAATAATATCACCAAGGGAGAGAGCACAGATAAAGAAAAGACCAAGGACTGAGCTCTGAGACACACCACTATTTAGAGGTCAAGGAAACAATGAAAAGCCAGCAAGGCAGATTGAGTAGGAACAGCCATTTAAGTAAGAAAATCAGGAGAGAGTGGTATCCTGAAAACCTAGTGAAGAAATTGTTTCAAGAAAGAGAGGTCAGGTCAATTGTATCAAATGTTGTTAACAGGTCGAGCAAAATGGGAACCGAGTATTGACTATTGCGTTAAGGAACAGAGAGATCATTGATGTCTTCAACAAAAATAAAAATGTTTTAATGGAGAGCTAGAGGCAAAAGCCTTATTGGAGTGGATTTAACAAAGAGAAGGAAAGAAATTGGAGACAAATATAGATAACTCCTACGATAACTTTTCCTATAAAAAAGAAAGTAAAGATGGGACAATATCTTTCAAAACATGAGCATCAAAAGAGGTAACTTATAATGGGACCAAATGGTGAAATGAGAAAAGAATACGATGGTTGAAAGAGATAAGGTCAAAGAGCTGAAAAGCCAGAATAATCAAAGGATTTTATTCATAGATATTGAAATTACATAGAGTTTCTTCCCAAGAGCTGAGAAAAGAAGGAAATTGATACTGGGAAGTTTAAGCAAAAAGATGAGAAAGAGGTAAATTGGGTAGGGAAATAGGAGCTTCCAGATGAGAATACTTTACTTTAATCATAATTTTAGATATTCAGTGAAAAGCAGTTAGCAAATTTTAATGTACATATATGATCACCTGGGGAGCTTATTAAAATTACGATTCTGATTTAGTTGGTATGGAGTAGGGGCTTGGATTTGGCAGCTATAATAGAAAAAGTCGAATGAACAAGAAAGGTACATATATGTTTCTACATATACATATATGTGTGTATATACGGAGAGAGAGAGAGAGAGAGGGTTTGGATCAAGATTTAAGTTTAGAGAATGCCAAATACCATTCAGGAAAATGCTTATTTCTTTTCTTTATTGTATTTCTTATTTTCTTCTCAAGTACACAGGACCAAATTAGACTCTCATTCAAATGTAAATAGAGAAAAGAAAATATCCAAAATATTAAAACCAAACCAGCTATGAGATTAGGGTTAGGGTTCCTGATGCCTGATACATAACAAGATATTTTTAGTATATATCTAAAAATGCCATGCTTTGAAGAACATCTTATTTAGGCAGTAAAAGCAGAATGCAAAATTTCAATCTCCTTCCCAGAAAAAGTTACTGATGTTCTTTGCTTCCATTTTAAAGAGAGTCCTGGTGAAAAGTTGGGCTGTCTTTTGCTTGTTTAAAGAACATGGCGGACCTCAAGGGAATGGGATTGTACGTGTGGTTCATTAGGATTATGAAGAAATGATCTTGTTTCAAATGGAATCTACTTCCTAAAAGATGAAAAACTTGGCATATAACACAGATATTCAAAGGCAAGACATAAACTATTCCATTAGTTAAAGTTTTCAAAGAGGCCACTCCACAATGCTGTAAAGGAAGGAAGAAGATTCTGTTACCTATAACATGCTTCTCCTGCTATGATTGATAGAAGAAACGTTCTTGGACCCCAGCTAATCCTCTTTAGTTAGCTGCCTCTGCTGTTGCCTAGGAGAAGAAGAATCAAAAAAATAGGGTTAAATCTTAACCAAAAAATAGCAGGTCTTAAAGATTATGAATTGGATTAATGAGTTTTTGTTTCTTGAAGAACAACACACAGATTAAGGAGCCTTTAACTGTTCTTGATGCCATCAAAGGGTTATGGGTGTCTGCTAAAAACTTAGTTTCAGCCACAGTTTATGTAAGTTGTTCACGTTACTCACTCAGTAATGATGCACTTGGCCCCACTGTTTGTGGTCTGGTTCTCATTTGTTTGGTATTACGTTCCAAGACTGCAATGACTCAGAAATGTTCCTTATTTTTTACAGTAAGAAGAAACAGAATTCTTTGTCTGAAACATCTCAAGTTTAATCACTTGTCTGTGGTCTTCCCGCAATCTATCCAAGCAGGTGTATGTAAGTGAAAACTTCCACAAATTCAGTTAAAAGAACCAGTATCTCTAACCAGAAAACTTCTAAATTATCTTCTTACACTCATATAACATTAACAGAAAATGTAAACTCTTTGCAATACTGTACAATATTTATTCTTATCGGAGTACAGCCACTGAGAGTTAGCAAGCAGGTTTTTCAGAATACAGGAAAAATTTTCAAGATCAAAAGTGTCAAATGTATATGAAACACCTAGCAAGCAGGTATGAAGGGATACGAAAGTTGTACTCAAATCTATTTGAAGAGATGTTATATGCAAGACGTGGGGTTTGTGCTACATTGACATGGAAGATAAAAGGAGGGTCAATGGGTAAAAATATGAGTAGAAATATTTTTGACACAATATAATTTTTTTCCTGTGAACTATTAAGCTTTTGTGCCCTCAGAAAGTAGAATGGCTGGCTTTAAACCCTGAAAACATACAAGCTGAAACAGAAGCAAAGAATCATATGAAGAGTTAATCTCAAAATATCTGTTTCCTACAAATCTGACTATCTTGGATTTTAGCAGGGAATTAATAGGTAATGCAAAAAAAAAAAAAAAAAAAAAAAGATGGTTTCTCTCATGGCTGACCCTATCCCTTTGTTTACCTTCCACAACCTCTTGCATTGCCTGATTTCTTCTCTTTCTACTGTAGTAATTTATAGCTCTCTCCACAACTGGCCAGCAACAATTTGAGCCCCACCAGAAATATAAGGAATAACATCTTAATTTAAGGTATTCTCTTCCAAAGATATGTGTTTAAATGAGTACTCACCTATAATATATTAAATATGATAGAGTATAAATATGAATTAACATATTAGCCAGAATTTATATATCATGTAAAAGAACCATTGCTCAAAAGGGTCCTAAAGAAATGAAATGTGGAACAATAGAGTTTTGATCAGGGAAGGAAACTTGGAGAGACAGAAAGATGAAGAGTGTTGGCCATAGAGGAAAGACTTGGTTTAATCATTCTAGTAAGTTTCTTTAGGGAAACAGCACGTGCCAGGGATAACAGACTTTATCTGTTGTTTGTTGCTTTTTGTGTTTTTCCCCCATAAAGCATGGTCCTGCCAATGATTTTCAACAAGTGCCTCAAGAGAAAACTTGAGAAGGCGGATCCATAGCCTAATCCAAGTTCCAATAAGCCAACTAGGAGTCAAAGGAAAGGAAGTTGGCGCCATTCTCTTAATTACTTGAAATTCTTCTAATTCAACAAGGACTGTTCTGAATCCGGCAGGAATTCTTTGTAAAGCCATATTTGTATATTCAATGTTCAGTTCAAGTAGATTTTCTGATGTTGTAGGACTGGCTCTATTATTCAATTCTCTAGCTCTCTCTCAGAGTTAAAGTTTTAAGAAGCTTGAATTACAAAGGGGAAAAATAGTGGCGGTAACCGACAGAACCAAAGAAATATTTATCTTTTTCTGAAGTGTAACTGTCATAACCTGAAGGGGTATCAAGATCCTGATTATTTTGCATATTTTAACTGAGAGGTTCTTTCTCATATTCTGTGTAATGCCAGGATTTCTAGCTATGACATGGATAGTAGGGATAGCCTCCTTTCCTGATATATAACAGAGAAAACACCTGCCCAAAAGAAGAAAATCATTCAGAGGAGACAAAAGAGTCAATATGTTGCATCTATTAGTCACCTCAGCTACCCAGACTTGCCATACTATCCTGGAATTAGAAAGTACGCTCTTAAAGATTTATGATTTAACTTCTCTAAGGTTTGGTTTACTCCTCTATAAGTTAAGGAAACATATTGCATGATCCCTAAAATCAGGTCCAGCCCCCAAATTTATGATTCCATTCCTACAAGTCCAGTTGATTCCAACACTGTCACCTTCTAGAATGGTCATTGTGAAAAATCAACATTTGAATTCATCTCTTTTCCCCCTCTGGTATATCAGCAATGTCCAGGATGGTCCATAATCCTCTTCTGAAAGAATAGATAAAATACATTTTAGTGTGGGGCCACTTAAAGCCCTGCATGAGTTCTTGAAGACAACTGTGACTCAGTAATGACTGTGGCCAATTTTTTAAGTTCTTTAGAATTAAAGTTATCATGATCTGTGGATTTAGCTTATCCTATCTGAATCAGTCATTGTTATCTGTCCTCACTTTAGTGAAGTTCTCTCTTCCCATCATATCAGTGCCTACTCTCATGATTCTATCATGGCTGATGTCTATGATGGAAAAATGAATCTTATTGCTTCCTATATTTTATATGGGGGGAGAGGGGCAAGAAACAACCTTTATCCAGCATTAATTGTTAATTTGCACTTCTACCACCTCTTAATTTGGGGGACTTAAAGGTAAAGGAATAGGTTCAGTTGTGAACAACAGAGTCTGGAAGACAGAGCAGGAGCATAAAAAGAGCAGCACATCAGTGCTCTGGATCTCAGACGTAAATGAGAGAAGTAGATTAAATTTCCTCTAAGATTCTGCTCAGTACCTAGTATCTAAAAGCCCACATTGTATTATAGATAGTACATAATGCAGAGCTTTGGTAAATTACTTATCAGAAAGCCACATTGGGAAAGTTTGATTGCTAGGGGAGCAGTCTTAAATAATTTGAACACACGTTTCTAGAGCAACTTCTGGACACCAGAGATTGAGAACATAAAAGGACATAACCAGAGATATAAGCCCCAGGGAGATCACTGTCTATTGAGGGAGACAGATAAACAAATCAATGATTACTGTGCAGACTGCTTCATTCTGCAGAGTATAAAGTGCTCATATATAACATGTAGAGGAGTGACACTTGAACTGCACCTTAGATAAGTTGAGGTTGAGGATAAGAGTGTTCTAGGAAGAGGAAACAGCATTCAGCAATGTAGGATATTAAATGACCTGCATCCTTGTGGGTTTTCAGTGGTCTTGAAGCCAGTGGGGACAAGAGAATAACCACGATATGCCAGAGGTAGCTAATGAGGGCTTTCAAGCTGGATAACTGCAGGATTATAGTTTAGAAAAATCACTCTGACAGTTGTATCAACGGATAGTACTGGGAACCAGGATAGTGAGGGGTAAGGAAGGGGTAGCATTCTAAACTGTAAGCAAGGAACCAATTAAAACGCCATTGCAGTTGTTCAGCTGAGAATTGACATGAGCATTATGGAGCTAGATGTCAACAGAAAACAATTACCAGGAATTATTAGCAGAGTAGAAACGTAGTGAAAAAGAGTTTTTAAAAACATCCCATATTACTAACCTCAGACACCATCAGAATATCATATCCTCTTACATTTAAATAAAGCAGGCAGCCAGCCACAGTAAATTTAAAACCATCACACCAAAATTGCCCTTTTCAGATTAAGGTACTATATGTATTTGCATGCAAATACACTCAATGTTATTTAAATATTAAGTCATAATCAGTCACTAATAAGTTTCAGGTTATTAGTTGTCACAGGTAGGCCTGCTTTCAGGCTTTCAGGGATAAAACCCCTGGAAAGAAGGTCTGATGAGGAGTGGACTGGCCCATGGATAGGTGCCTGAGACAAATCTGTTTGGGACTTTCACATTAGAGGATTTTGAGCAGCTAGACTCATGATTAGAGCTCAGAACCAAAGGAGAAAAAGTGGCTGTGGAGGGCTGATAGAGTTCAGATGTGTTGTCCCCACCAAAACTCATATGGAAATCTGATCCCCAATGTGGCAGTGCTAGAAACTATTTAAGTTATGGGGACAGATCCTTCATGAATGGATTAATGCTCTCCCTAGGTGGGGGGATTAATGAGTGAGTTCTCACTCTATTAGTTCCTGCAAGAGCAGGTTGCTTAAAAGACCCTGGCACTTCCCCTCTCTCTCTCTTGCTTCCTTTCACCATGTGATCTGCTTGTACCCACCGGCTGCCTGCCGCTTTCCACCATGAGTAGAAGCAGCCTGAGGCCTGTGCCAGAGCAGCTGTCCCAGAATCATAAGCCAAATAAACCTCTGTTCTTTATATATTACCCAGTCTAAGATATTTCTGTTATAGCAACAAAAATGGACTAATACATAAAATTGGTACCAGGAGTGGGGTCTCCATGGTGGTCCTACTCTCACAACTCCACTAGGCATGGAGCTGCTGGGGTTTCTCTGCTGCAGCCCTGACCCCACATTTCTACTCAGCATTGCTCTAGTGAAGGTTGTCTTTGGTGACTCTGCTGCTGTAACAGATCCCTTCCTGGGCCCCCAGACTTTTCCATACATCCTCTGAAATCTGGGTGCAGGTTCCCAAGCCTCCACAGCTCTGACATTCTACAAACCTGCAGACCTAAAACCACATGGATGCTGCCAAGACTTCCAGCTTCTATTTTCCAAGGCTACTGGTCCAGCCACCCTGGGACCAATTTAGCCATGGCTGGAGCAGCCAAAGCAGCCTGGATGCTGGTTCTGGAGGCAGCTTCCCAACGTGGTCCTGATCAGTGAGCCCGTGGAGGGCACCTCAGGCCTGTTTTCCAAGACCATTTTGTCTCCCTAGGTCTTTGGGCCTAAAATGGAAGGATTGGCCACAGAGGCTTCTGCAATGCCTTTAGGGCCCTTTTCCCCTTCTCTTGATAATCCCCTTTCTTTGTACTAATCTTCTTAGCTAATGTTTGCTGGGCTTCACAATTGGATGCTCACTGCTTCTCTACCACATGGCCAAGCTGCAAATTTTCTAAATCTTTACAGTCTGCTTCCCTTTTATATTCTGGCTTTCTGTCATGCCCTTGCCACCATAACTCAGCATAGGCTACAAGTAGCCATGCAGCTTCCTTAATGCTTTGCTGCTTAAAAATTTCTTTGGCCAAATACTCTGGTTCACAACTCCTAAATTCCAACTTCCACAAAGTCCTAGGGCATGGACACAATGCAGCCAAGTTCCTTGGCAAGGGTGATCTTTGCCCCAGTTTCCAGTAAACTCCTGCTGAATTCTGAGACCTCCTTAGAATGGTCTTTACAATTCATATTTCTATCAGCATTCTGCTCGCCACCACCTAACCAGTCTCTAAACATTCCAAACTTTCCCTTGACTCTTTGTCTTCTTCTGAGTCCTCCAAACTCCTCCAACCTTTGCCTAACACCTAGTTCCAAAGGTGCTTCCACATTTTTAAGTATTTGCTATAAGCAACACCCCACTTCTCTGGTACCAATTTTCTTTATTAGTCTGTTTGTGTTGCTTGTAACAGAATACACAGAACTGGGTGAATTATAAAGAAAATGAAATTTATTGCTTACAGATTCTGAGGCTGAAAAGTCCAAAGTCCATCTGGTGGTGGCAACAGTGACCCAGGGTCTCACATTGCAAGATAGTGGAAGCAGAGAGAGCAGAGAGAGAGAGCAAGAGACAGACTCTCCTCTTCTTTTAAAGCCCTCAGAACCACGCCCCTGACCACCATTTTTAATCCATTTACTACTCATGGTCCTACAATCCGATCACCTCTTCAAGGCTCCACCTTTCAATTACCATAATAGGATCTCCCACCCTCTTAACAGTGAGGGCTAAGATTCTAATACATAAAACTTGGGGGACACAATTCAAGCTTTGGTTAGTTTTGAGAGGACATAATTCAGTCCACTACATTCCACCCCTGACCCCTCAAAACTCTTGACTTTTCACATGCAAATACGTTCATAGGAGACCCCAGACCTGTGGAGCTTCCAGAGTGGAATGCTAGCCTGAGAGAGCTGAAGCATCACCTGAGACCTGGAAAGCCATAGAAGTGGAGCTGCCTGAGAACCTGGGAACCCAACCCCCACACCAGCATGCAGAAGATGTTGAACATGGAGTCAAGGTACAAGAATCACCAGCTTTGAGATTTAATGCATGCCCTGCTGGGTTTGGAACTTTTGGGGGGACCTGTTACACCTTTCTTGTGGCCTATTTCTCCCTTTTGGAATGGGAATATGTACCCTACGTTTGTCCCACCATTGTATCTTGGAAGTAGATAATTTATATTGATTTCACAGATGGAACTTTGAACTTTGGAGCTTTGAGTTGAAACAAGCTAAGACTTTTGGGACTGCTGGGATGGAATGATTGTATGTGAGACTGACATGAGTTTTGGGGGACCAGGGGCAGAATGATAGTGTTTGGATGTGTTGTCCCTGCCAAAACTCATGTGGAAATCTGATCTCCAATGTGGCAGTGCTGGAAGCTGTTTGAGTCATGGGGGTGAACCCCTCATGAATGGTTTAATACTCTCCCTAGGTGGTGGGATTAATGAGTGAGTTCTCTCCCTATTAGTTCCTGCGAGAGCAGGTTGTTTAAAAGACCCTGGCACTTCCTCTCTCTTTCTTGCTTCCTCTCGCCATGTGATCTGCTTGTACCCACCGGCTGTCTGCCACTTTCTGCCATGAGTAGAAGCAGCCTGAGGCCCATGCCAGATGCAGCTGTACCAGAATCGTGAGCCAAATAAACCTCTGTTCTTTATATATTACCCAGTCTCAGATATTTCTGTTATAGCAACACAAATGGACTAATACAGGGGCAGAGGGGAGAGAGTCAGAGTAGGAAAGGAGAAGTAGGGAGAGGCCAAAGGCAAAGAGGGAGGTGCAGCATGCACAGGGTGCTCATCAGCTTAATTCAGCATCTGTCTCAAGCTCACACTACACGGGCACTGATGAATGTGACAGGGAAGTACTGTGAAGCATGCACATAGGGGAGTCTGTTGAGCACAGCTCTTTTATACAGTTAATTTTAGGTGTGCAGATATGCAAGGAGAAAGAAATAGACATGTAGGAATGGCAATGAACTCTATAATCATCTAAGTAAGATGTGACCCACTGTTGGGTCCAATATTCACCATTTTCTCCCTTGGAGATTATTAGATCAAACCACATCTGCTGCAGAAGAGACCACAATCTCCAAAGTCTTTATCAATGAAGAACTGTAATAACTGAATCTGCTAAAATAATCTTCAACAGTTCCTTGGCTCATTTTTTTAAGAACCATTAAACTGAAGAATGACTTAGGTTTGCCACCTTGTAGATTTGCTAACAAAGGACACTTAAATAAAAAATTTACCATCTATTCTCTACTTTCTCCATCATTTCATAAAGAAATGGACATTTTCATATCAAAGTAGGATAAAAAATTTCTACTTGAAGAATGGATAGTCCTTTAAATTAAATAAATTTAATGTTATGTAGAGTTTATTGGGTATCTTATTTTGCTACTGACTGACGAAAACCTAACACTAAATTGGCAACTGCCAACGATCTGCACCCAGGAATCACCCTTTCATTACGACAAGAAGTCTCAAAAGACTCAACTGTGGCTGTCCCTGGGGCACCTGCTGCCTTCTCAGCAGAGGGAGTCAAGGCACATAACCTGCACTTGGATGAGGTCAGGAGCAGACTGGTCAGCAGCAGCATCAAGTAGCATTTGTTCATTGGCCAAAGGCAAACAGAATTTTTTTTCTTGTCCAAGTTTTCTGCCAATTGAAAACACTCCAGTTTGTTATTAGATTCAGGTGTTCCTCAAGTTGTCCACTTTCCACGCTCTTAATTACCCCCTTCCTGAGATTATGCAGTGATTTATGAAGCTTCTGGCGTCAACAACCTTATTTTCCTTCTGACTAGTGGTTGCAACCCCCTTGCACGTTTCCGGTTAGTTAGCAGGTGGCCTGGCTGCCAAGTAGGAACTCATAGTCTTGGATTACCCCCAAGGTTTAACCAGAATCCAAAATTGGTATCAGCCTTTATACCTATTCAAAGCCTCTTGGGAGCTTAAATGTTCGTACAGGGCAGGCAGGCCCGAAGGGTGTAAAACTTCATCCAAACACCTCTTGCATGATGGAGCAGGGATACAGCATGGCAGTAGGGTCCTTCTCTTCCAAATTACTTTTACAAGCCACTGAGAAGATGAGAAAAGAGGAAACAGGTGCAAAGTTTTGGCCAAGTAAACGGCTGTTCCAAGTATTTCACAACTCGGGAGGTAGCAGAGAATTCAGAAAACAACATCAAATTGCTGTTGCCAGGCTTCTCAATCTGTGTTGCCTAAGCTGGAGGAAGTCCACGGCTATTCAGAAAACATTTGCTGGATCTTGAGTTGGAACCTATTTCTAAAAGAGGGATGCAAACTGGGGCTGCAAAAAGAAAATTACTAATACATGACGCAGCCAGGAGCTGAAGATGCCACAAATTATTTACTCGACCACACAATAAAGTGACAGGAGTTGTGTACCCTTAAACAACCTTCTGCTGGCAGAATGGTACCATGAAATAGTCTATTTTGCTGCTAGATACACTAATGATTAGATAAGAAAGCAAACAATCCCTGTGAAACACTCCAAGTTCCTTAACTGCCAAAATAAGATCCCGGACTAGATCAAAATCAGAAAAAAATCTATAGCATCTATTAGCGCTTCTCAGAAGCAGAGATGTGATTTTTAAAAACTGAAGAATTGGAAGAGAGTTGAGTATTTAGTTCAGTTTCTGGTGGAAAGATGGTGACAAAAGGACTTCAGCATATGGTTTATAATTAAATGCGCATTTCATATGCTTTTCTTTTATTGCTGTTCAGATTTGTTTGTTAATCCACATCATAAACTAAGTAAATCATGATGACATATTAATCTGTGGGTCAGAGGAAGGCAAGGGTGGAGTGGGAGTAAGTGGCAGTCTCATTGCAACTCTGTCATTAATACACTGTGTGAGATCCATCTAACTTTCCTATGTCATAGTTCTCTCTGTAACAATGAGAGATATAGACTAAGGTCTTTTCCAATTCTTGAAACAAACTATCTTCTGATCTTGAACTGAGCCATAGCATTCAGATATCAGTAAAAAACTATATGCCAGTGACTATCCAATGATAATCACTGCAGCTAAGATTTGGACTAGGAAAAATCCAGAATTAGGGAATATATGGCATGCCAGTCTCTCTTGTGAGCAGACTGTGATGAAAGATGTTTTGTCCATTACCAAGTACATTCGCTCTGTCCTATACACCTGCTAATTCTGGGAAGAGCAATACATACACATACATAGATTTTCAAACCATTGATGCACTGACATGATTAAACAATTATAAATATTTTGCTGTGAGATAACTGCAAGCAGACCAAAAAAAAAAAAAAAAAGAAGGCATGCAATGCTCACCCACATTAGAAAAGAATTAATTGCTTTAGGAGTGATCACCAGTTACTTCCTTTCAATGGTCAGCTACCCTAATTTGTTTAAACTTAATCTGACTTAGAAATTTAGATATACACACGTTTTATTAAAATGCTGTTTTGTTTATTCGTGATACAATTACTGAAGGTATAGTCCGTCGTAATAGTGATACTAGTAAGTGATGACACAAGAATGACAAGTTTGGTTTGTTCCTATGCTTGAATGCCTTACATTCTAAGTGACAAACTGACAAATGTGATAAAGATACTTTAATGTGAACAATGATAACTATAACAAATATGAACAAAGTGCTTTGGAAGACCAGAGAAGTCAAGATTAATAATCCCACCTTTTCTAAGGACAGAAGTAACCCAAAAAGTTGCACAGAAGGTGATACTTTTGAGGTGGATGATTACAGGTTTAGCCTTTTCCAGAACAAAAGCTTTTAATCAGATCTGGAACACAAGGACTGCAGCAGGAAAGGCATCTCAGACAGAAGAACAACGTTTGCAAAGACATGGAGAAATAGACATTTAGTAAATGGTCGGGTTCCCCATGTGACTAAATGTGAGAGATCATAGGAAAGAAAGAAGAGAGTATGAAAAATAAGGAAGATTTTGTTTTACACCATGTAAAATCTCTTCGATTTTACCAATAGGCAATGGGAAGGAGTTATCAGAACTGACAGAATCTATTTATAATGGGATTGGTGATGCAAAAAAAAAAAAAAAAAAAAAAAAAAATCCCTAAAATGAACCAGGAAAACCACATGATCCAAGTGACATAATTCAAATTCACCTGGACCTTAGCTTCAGTTTAGTACCGCCTGGTGGCACTTTTCTAATTTGGCTTAAACATCTGTGGGGAAGATTATGGTTTCTGTGGTGGCTGGACTTCTAGGACATGGTCAGTGATTCTTATAGATTAATGGCCCCTGCTTCCTTGACTCAATTTCCTGAGCCAGAATATTGGGACCATGGTTTCCTGTAATTTTGCCCTATGTTCTCTTCAGCCTTCTTTTCCCTCCTTTCTGCTCCATAAGAAACAATGGATTACAGATGGCTGGTTAGAAAACAGGAACCATCTCCAATCCCTTTACATTACTGTGAAATTAATTAGCCTCACATTTTAGATGACTAAGGTCTAGTAGCATTAAAGATTGCCCAGTTAGATGTTCACCTTGACAATCAGTCTGAGAAAACATTTTCTGAAACATAAAATGACAAAAGTAATTGACACTTATAAAAGCACAGAACTTTGGAGAATAAAAAGATCTATGATATCATCTAGTGCTAAATTTGTACACGTGTGTTTAATAGATGAGGAAAGTGAGGTCTAGAAAGGTTTACTTCCCTTTGTTTATGCACTGTTATGCACAGTACAGTGAGACTCCAATGAAGATTTGGTATAATTTTGTTTTACTTAAGTGATTTTCAAATCTCTGTGAATCGGGTAGGTTTGGAAAATATAATCATCATGAAAATTCTTTGTATTTAACAGAGATCAAAGAAAACAGAGGGCAGGTGGATTAGAGACCATTACAAATAAGGACATGGTATAAGAATCAACCCAAATTTCTCAAGAAATTCTACAAATTTGAAAATCTGGAGGAAATGGATAAATTTCTGGACACACACAAGCTCCCAAAACTGAACCATGAAGACGTAGAAAATTTGAACAGACCAATAACAATAAAGGAGATTGAAGCTGTTATCGGAAGGCTCCCAACAAAGAAAAGCCCAGGACCAGATGGATTCACAGCAGAATTTTACCAAACATTCAAACAAGAATTGACACCAATTCTTTACAAACGATTCCAAAAGATTGAAACAGACGCAAATCTCCCAAACTCATTCTATGAAGCAAACATCATCCTGATACCAAAACCAGGTAAAGATATAACCAAAAAAGAAAACTACAGGCCGATATCCTTGATCAATATAGATGCAAAAATCCTCACTAAAATACTAGCAAACAGAATACAGAAACACATACGTAAAATTATTCACCACGATCAAGGATTCATCCCAGGGATGCAAGGTTGGTTCAACATACGCAAATCAATAAATGTGATACACCACATTAATAAACTCAAACACAAGGACCATATGATCATCTCTATAGATGCTGAAAAAGCATTTGATAAAGTTCAGCACTCATTCATGACAAAGACCCTCTATAAGTTAGGTATAGAGGGAAAGTATCTCAACATAATTAAAGCCATATGTGCCAAACCCACTGCCAATATCATCCTGAATGGGGAAAAGCTGAAAGCTTTTCCATTAAGAACAGGAACTAGACAAGGATGCCAACTCTCACCATTCCTATTCAACATAGTGTTGGAAGTACTAGCCAGAGCAATCAGAGAAGAGAAGGAAATAAAGGGCATCCAGGTTGGAAAAGATGAAGTCAAACTGTCCCTGTTTGCAGATGACATGATCCTATATATCGAACAGCCTAAAACCTCTACAAAAAAACTCTTGGAATTGATAAATGATTTCAGCACAGTAGCAGGATACAAAATCAACACACAAAAATCAGTAGCATTTCTTTTCTCCAATAGTGAACATGCAGAAAGAGAAATCAAGAAAGCCCGCCCATTTACAATAGCCACCAAAAAAATAAAATACTTAGGAATTGAGTTAACCAAGGAGGTGAAAAATCTGTATAATGAGAACTACAAACCACTGCTGAGAGAAATTAGAGAGGATACAAGAAGATGGAAAGATATCCCATGCTCTTGGATTGGAAGAATCAACATAGTGAAAATGTCCATACTACCCAAAGTGATATACAAATTCAATGCAATCCCCATCAAAATTCCAAAGACATTTTTCTCAGAAATGGAAAAAACTATCCAGACATTTATATGGAATAATAAAAGACCACGCATAGCCAAAGCAATGCTGAGCAAAAAAAATAAAGCTGGAGGCATAACACTACCTGACTTTAAGCTATACTACAAAGCTATAATAACCAAAACAGTATGGTACTGGCATAAAAACAGACACACTGATCAATGGAATAGAATAGAGAATCCAGAAATCAACCCACACACTTACTGCCATCTGATCTTTGACAAAGGCACCAAGCCTATTCACTGGGGAAGGGACTGTCTCTTCAGCAAATGGTGCTGGGATAACTGGATATCCATATGCAGGAGAATGAAACTAGATCCATACCTCTCACCGTATACTAAAATCAACTCAAAATGGATTAAGGATTTAAATATACACCCTGAAACAATAAAACTTCTTAAATAAAACATAGGAGAAACACTTCAGGAAATAGGACTGGGCACACAGACTTCATGAATACGACCCCAAAAGCACAGGCAACCAAAGGAAAAATAAACAAATGGGATTATATCAAACTAAAAAGCTTCTGCACAGCAAAAGAAACAATTAACAGAGTTAAAAGACAACCAACAGAGTGGGAGAAAATATTTGCAAAATATGCATCTGACAAAGGATTAATATCCAGAATATATAAGGAACTCAAACAACTTTACAAGAAGAAAACAAGCAACCCAATTAAAAAATGGGCAAAAGAGCTAAGTAGGCATTTCTCTAATGAAGATATACAAATGGCCAACAGACATATGAAAAAATGCTCAACATCACTCAGCATCCAGGAAATGCAAATCAAAGCCACACTGAGATACCATCTAACCCCAGTTAGGATGGCTAAAATCCAAAAGACTCTGAACGATAAATGCTGGCGAGGTTGCGGAGAAAAAGGAACTCTCCTACATTGTTGGTGGGACTGCAAAATGGTGCAGCCTCTATGGAAAATGGTATGGAGGTTCCTCAAACAATTGCAGATAGATCTACCATACGACCCAGCTATCCCACTGTTGGGAATATACCCAGAGGAATGGAAATCATCAAGTCGAAGGTATACCTGTTCCCCAGTGTTCATCGCAGCACTCTTTACAATAGGTACGAGTTGGAACCAGCCCAAATGTCCATCATCGGATGAGTGGATATGGAAAATGTGGTACATCTACACAATGGAATACTACTCAGCTATAAAAACGAATGAAATACGGCCATTTGCAACAACATGGATGGACCTTGAGAGAATTATATTAAGTGAAACAAGTCAGGCACAGAAAGAGAAATACCACATGTTCTCACTTATTGGTGGGAGCTAAAATTTAATATATAAATTCACACACACACACACACAAAAACCGGGGGGGTGGGGAAGAAGGTATAACAACCACAATTACTTGAAGTTGATACGACAAGCAAACAGAAAGGACATTGTTGGGGGGGTGGGGGGGAGGGAGGAGGGAGGGTGGTTTTGGTGATGGGGAGCAATAATCAGCCACAATGTATATCGACAAAATAAAATTTTTTAAAAAAAATAAATAAATTAAATAAATTTTAAAAATAAAAATTTCAAGAAGTTCTAAACACAAATCATGTTTCTGGTGTTTCAACTACTCTGGTTGACTTTTTACCAAAAAGTAAAAAAAAAAAAGCACACGTGCCTTTTAATTTCATGGAATCTACCTAAACCATAAGTTGGAGGTATCAAAATCCAATCTAACAACAACAAACAAAAACTAGGCAAACAAAGAAACAAATAAAATAGTTCTTCCAGGACTTCTAACTCAAGTCATATCCCCAAATAAAGAAGCCATTCAGGTAGAACTTTCAGACCAAAGAAATTTAGACTCATTTTTAAAGGCTTGGACACTTCCTTGAACAGTTAATAACTAAAATTTCACTAAAATTAATAGATTATTTAACCCTGTTTTCAATATTCTTAGTCTGTCCTCTTAAAGAAACTAGAGCAAAATGAAAATGACCACTGTCTCCTCAATTTGGAAAATATTACTATAGTCTGGAGCAGCAAAGGAGTTCAAGATACATAATTTTTTCAAACGAATAGACAAAATATAGAGACATAAAGGCAAACTCTTATGTGAGAAAATTTTGGATAAGGAGAATTGCTATAACTCTTTCCAGCGTCATTCTGTAAGCGCATTGAATGGAAAGAGCAAACCCCTTATGCTGCAGTAATTATCTAGAACAAGAGTAATAGCCAACAGTGATCTGTGAAATGATATTAGTTCCCATGGTTAGGTATGGCACTAGGCAGAATTATCAAGACAGTTTCATTTATTTCTATTTCAATCCTCAAAAAACATTTTCATCCATCCATTTCATAGAGACCATGGATGCCCTACTCCATACCCTCTGCCCACCTCTGAGTTCACCTGCATCTAAGGTGGACATTTCCCATGACCACTGATTGATAGGAGTCTCCCTGCTTTACTGCCAGAGGCCTGTCTCTGGCTGCATGAGAACTTGGTCAAACTCTCTACAGCCCAGAAGAGGAATTAAATCTGGGGATGGCCCCAAGAATAACCTCCAAAATAATGGGACGTAAGTCATTGATAAATACCCCTGCTTCCTTGTCCTTCTGTGGAAAAATTATGAGGCATATTTACACAGTGACTCAGAGGGTCCCCAGTGGGCTTGAGCCCAGGTGCTAACAGCGGTAACTCACTTGTAATCATACCGTTTATTGATTTCGCTCCCTTTCCTATTTAACTTTTCCACTCTTACCCTCCCTATGAGAAACTCCTCAAAAAGCTACCTGTACTCAAATCCTTGTCACAGGATTTGCTTTTGGGGGAAACCAAGCTATGACATTCCAGGTATCTATCTAATTCCCTGTGTTACCTTCTCATGGCTGCTGATTAATCAAGTTTAATATCTTAAACAAGCACTGGGCAAAGAATTTAGAGGTTGAATTCTAACCCTGTTGATTAATTGTGTGTCCTCTATGAGACTTAGATTGTTCGTTGAAAAAAAAGGGGGTTAGATTTTATGTTCTGTAAAGTACTGTCAAACTTTCACTCTTTATCTGGAAGGAAAAAATACCACTGGAAAACAATAGCAGATGGAAGAATAATCTGTCACAGACTCATCTGAGAACCAGGTATACTTGTACTTCTCATATTGTGTTAAATTATTGCTTATTACCTGGCCACCCCATTTCAGTGTAAGCTACTTCAGGCTAAAAAAGATCTTTTATTCAACTTTGCATTCTCAGATTTTAGCACAGTGCTTTATATATAATAGGTATTTAATAAACACATGGTTAATGAATTAATAACTATTACGTACAGAGATTTCCCAGACTGATAGAAGGGAGAATATGGGGAATATGTTAAATTGGTGACATGGGCTGGATTAGACACTACTCTGAATGATGGACCTTGGGCTTAGACCAAGAGCCATATCAATAAACAGAATGTTTTTGAGCACAGATGGCACAATGAAAAAGATAAATGTGGTAGAAGGAGGAAGAGTAACAAAGACAGAATTTAGGGAAGACACAATCTATTTAGCTCTTGTTTGCAAGAAAATAACTAAAAAAAAGTCTTTTCAGACTTTCCAAATGTTATAATGAAAATATAATGCGTGTTTTTGGTTATTAAAATAGCAGTAAATCAATAAGATCTATGTATCATAAGCATACGATATGCATAAGTAGGTGTGAACTATGGCACAATAATTGGCTCCTTGTCCATTTCAGTATTTTGCATGCTTTCAGTGAAAATATTTTGATGTTCCTAATTGACATTACTTTGTTTATTTCACAGTTATTAGTCACCAGGCCTGGTTCACAAATTCCAACTGTTTTCAAAAACCAAGTTCATCTTCAGAAAATGAAAATGTTTGAACATTGAAGAGGTTCAAAACAGTAGAGAACTCAAAACTCATCTATAAAAATAATTTCTATTGAATTTATTAAAATAAAAGAAATTCCATTTTTTATGGTCATGACTTTTATTAAAAGAACTAATCATTTCAAGATGAGTTAGCTCCAGCTTGCAAAAACAGAAGCTTGAGAATCACTTTCAAAATCGTTCCACTGATCCCCCTCACCAATGAGCTGCTTATGACATAAGCATAGTATACCTGTTCTTGGTGCACCTAGAAACTGAAGTCACTGGTGGAGCACTGTCCTTGTTATGGACAAAAGCAAAAGGTGGCATCCAAATACTGCAAGGAATATCCAAGAATTCTTTCCAATGGGGCATTGATTTCTTCTTCTGTCTCCCCTCCTCCTCTTCCTCCTCTTCCTCATTTTCTTCTTCTCCTTCTGTTTCTCCTTTTCCTACTTCTTCTCCTCTTCTTCTTCCTTCTCCTCATCCTCTTCCACTTCTTCCTTTTCCTTCTTCTTTTTCTTTTTCTTCTATTTGTGTCCTGGACTCATAGACCTGCTGGGACAATCTTAGATCCAATATGAGCTTAAATAGACCTCACAGCACCAAAACCCATCAAAATACTGGGTTAACATTGTATAGACAAACCAAAAAAAGAAAGAAAGAAAAAGAAAAAGAATACTCAAATCAAAAGTTAAAACAAGACATCACAAGATATCTTACGTATACAGGATACAAGGCTGAGAATAGAGATGGGATCAAGCATATGTACTAGTAAACAGAAGCTGGCATTTTTCAGCCATAAAAGGATGTGGAATTTGGCTTTGGTCCTATGCGATGAGGAGTTGGTTCATGATTTAGACAAAGGTTGTGAATGTATGTTATAACCATTAAGGGAAAGATGGTTGAAGAATAGTAAACTAGGTGCCAAAGTATAACCACGCAAAAAACAATTTATAAGAAAAAAAAATGTATCTTTACAATGGAGATGTCTGGAAATCACCACCTTAACTAAGTAACCAAACTGAGTATTGTTAATGTGGGACAACCTAGCATTGTATCACTTGATGCTGTACAGTATAAATAAGTAGACAGTACAATATAAAGTAGACAGTAGTCCATGAAGTATGTCTGCCAAAAATATTTAACCTGAATCTAATCAAGTTTATGGACCTCCAGTTTACAGGAAATAAAGTAGAGAACCAAATTAAACCACAACATGAGAAAACAATCAGACAAATTGAGAAGGCCAATCATGCTACAAGAAAACTGCCCTGGGCACTTCAAAAAGTCAATGTCATAGGATAAGAAAGTGGAAGGATTGTTCTATATGTAAAATGGCTAAGGAGGTTTATCTGCCAAGTCAATACATGACGTTTAATTGGATTCTAGATAGAATATTAAAATCAATAAAGGACATTTGGGGACAATTGAAGAACTTTTAAGTATGAACTGGATATTACATTTTATTAAGAAATTATTCATTTTCTTAGAAAAAATGTCCTTATTTTCAGAAGATACATATTAAATTGTTTAGAAATAAAATATCAGGATCTCTGCTATTTACTTTCAAATAGTACCACATTAATAAATAAGTGTGAGTGTGAGTGTGTGTGTGTGTGTGTGTGTGTGCATGCACATAGAGAGAGGGGAAACAAATATGGTAGAATGTTAACATTTATTGTATAAAATGTAATTGGCCTTTATTGTACTATTCTTTCAATTCTTCTGTATTTTTTAATGTTTTCAAAATAATGCATTGGAGGAAATTAAATTAAAAATGTACTAGAATCTTTCATAGCTTTACAATTGTGAAAGTTTTCAGAATCAAAATGGAGTCTCTTGTGTTAAAGCCCCTGACAGAGCCAGGGAAGGGCCAAGAAGAGAAAGTTTTCATACACTTATGCCTGATAACAAGAACTATCACAAAGGACTCTGCAGAGGCACAACCTTGCACAGAGACCATCATAACCTTAATAAAAAAAATACTTCTGCAAGGACATCTGCCCAGAAACTGCCTCTCCAACCTCGACTAGCATCACCTTTGTCATTGATCCTTGAAGCCAAGGATAATTATTCCCAGACAATTATGTAATCCTACATCATTTTATCCTTAAAACCCTTTGTCTTCCTTTACCTCTCTGCAAACACACATAATTTACTATGGCACCGGTATTCTCTTTGCAATGCCCTACTCCCAAATAAATGTCATTTTCTTTTAGAAAGCCTCTCTCTGTTTGTTATTTAGGTTAAATATTTTTTTATTTTCCTATATTCAGTTATTACATCACAATTGTTTTTTCCTGTTGTTAATATTCTATTGTGAGCATTAAAAATGTACAGGTAAAAAGATTTATATTTACATAAGTAAATAAAATGATACCAAAACACCAAGAGGTCCTGTTTAATTTCAGCTCATTAAAGAGAAAAGGCGATGAAAGTAAGCTGGAAATTAACCATTGTACCATGTCTGCATTTCCTATTTAACTTTGGATTCTCTCCCTTTCTGCCATGTGTGCCAAATCATGAACAAATTTCTAAGCTCACTTCAGACTAAACATGATATGCTTATATTTCAGAGAGGAAAAATAGTGTTTAGGTAACAAAAAGAATGTCAGAGCCATGTAATTCCCTGGCTGCCTTATAGTCCTGAAAGGCAATGTAAAAGTAAAATTAAGTTTATCCTGAAACTTAATTTTCTCTACTATATGATAAGAATTAGCTAACAGTTTATCTACACCTATGCTCCAGCAGCAGCTTTGTAAAATAAAGATTCTAAAAGAACAATTTACTGTTATTAATTCTTTTATTTATCATTATATAAAAAAATGAATGGCCTAGAAATAGGTGTAATGATCAAGAGTTTAGATCATCCACATGACTTTTAGAATTAAACTGTACACACGAATTCTAACTGAGCATATATATTTTGAGTAACTCTATATGTATTTTTAATGAGAACACCTCCATAATAGGCTGCAGAAGACCAATCCAGGGCTTCAGAAGCTGGGAGCCTAGACCTGAGTGAGGGTTAGATTACAGGAAATCAGCAACAGGAAGCTACTTGCACCAGAAGGCAGCCAGAATTGGAGTTGTCCTAAGGCCAGATTCCTACAGTAACAACACTGTTGTGGGGAGAGTAAAACTAAGAATGACAGGAAAGTGGGAAAGCTGATCTTGCTTAGAGGGTAAGGACTGTTTCTGACTACCAGCATATTTCTCTGACGTAAAATTTCCTCAAGACAAGCCCCTATGAGTAAGAAAGTACAGAAATAAAATGCAAATTATTTAGACACCTGCTATGTAGTGAATTGTATCTTCCCAAAATTCATATGTTGAAGCCCTAAACCCCAATGCAATGATATTTAGAGATGGGATTTTTTGGGGGAGGAGGGGTGTACATAGGTTAAGATGAGGGTGGGGCCCTTACAATGGGATTGGGGCCCTTGTAAAGAGAGGAAAGAACACCAGATCTCTGTCTCTACCATGCGAAGACATAGTGAGAAGGCAAACACCTGCAAGCCAGGAAGAGGACTCTCACCAGAAATTGACCATACTGGCCCCTGATCCTTGACTTCCAGCCTCTAGAACTGTGAAAAAATAAATGTCCATTGTTGAAGCCAGTAAGTCTACGGTATTTTGTTACGGCAGCCCAAGAAGACTGATATAAATCCCATGTTATGCAGATGTTCAAAATGAGAGTTACAGAATATGGATAAAATATGCATACATGTTTAAGAAAATTAATGAAGAAATTAAAAATTAATATGAAAAACATCAGAAATTAAAAGTCATATTTAAAAAAGAATTTTAAGAAATGAAAAAATGTAATAAGTAAAAGCAAATGCTCAATGATTTGATTCATTAACAGATTACTCATGGTTGAAAGAATTCACAATCAGAGAAATATATGTTAGGAATGTATACAAAATGTAGCAAAATCAATAAAAAGCAAAATACTATTTTTTAAAAAATGAATTTAAGAAATAAGAAGGATTAAATGAGAAGGGCTAACATATGTCTATTTCGAGTCCTGAAGCCCAGATACAGAAAGTACAATATATAAAAAAAATGACAAATAAAAATAAATCCATACCTAGACACATTACTATAAAACTGGAGGGAAAAAAAAAAGAAAAAAATAATAGATTTTAATCAACCAGACAGAAAAAAATGAGTTAATTACCAAGAATGGCAGTTTTCTTTTTAGTAGTAACAGTGGCAGCAAAAATACAGTGAAATACTGTTTTCAAAGTTTCAAGGAGATAAAATAGCTAGCAACTTAGAATTTTGTTTTCAACTATTTTTTCTCTCAAGGATGAGTCAAATACACTCAGGGATTAACACCAAAAATACTCCATCTAAAAAAATTCTGAGGAAAAAGGAAAATAACACCAAACAACAGTCAGAGAATCAGAATGAGTGGTGAAAACTAAGAAAACATATAAGTAAATGACAAAAGAAATTGTCTATACAAAAGAAATATTTTTAAAATAATTTCTAATTTACACAATGAACAAATACAAAAGTGAATGCAGAACTGAAATATTAAACAGTAATGGTATGTAAATTGGAAAGAGGAAAATTAGAGGTAAACTCTTCAACAATCCTTTTATTATTTGAGATGAGTGTGGAGCATCAAGATTTAGTGCAATTTTCGACTTTAAATAGGCATGGTACATGAGCTGTATTTCTGCTTAGGATTTAGAAAGCCACAATACCACTTTTTCCTCACTCAACAATGAGAAAAAGCCAGATAAAAAACTAAAATTTTTCTCAAACTCATCATAAAATAACCAGATTAATTAAATAATAATAGTAAAAAAGACAGCATCTCCAAGTAGATACCAGACAAACAATTTTCCTTTTGACAGAGCAAGAGGAGACAAGGGAGACATGATAATATTGCTAAGAAGAAAGAGCTAAGATTTTAACAATTTCTTTAAAGGTCAATCATGGGTTAGCATGACCCTTTAGAATAACCGGAAGCCCAAGGCACAAGGAAAGCATGCAAACACATTTCCATGTGCCTCTGTTAGATACTCATAAGGAAAATAGAGGACAAGGCAGGAAAACAAAGAGAAAACATTGTCAGTGGTACTTTGGCATGAAACTGTAAAACTTCCAGAGACCCTTCTTTCTTACAAAACAAAAGCCTTAGGACACTGGGGGTGGGGGACAGGAAGCCCTCCCACCTCTAAGACCCAGAAAAAACTACACTGCTTCTAATGATGGGGTAGAAGCAAAACCCTTCTGCTGTTGGACAGACAGCTAAATAGTCCACTTCCAAAGGTCAGGCAAACACTACTACTTCCTAGGTAAGGGCAGAAGTAAAAACTGACTGCCCCCGGGAAGGGGACAAGGAAGTCTCTCCAATACAAGATTTTACACTGATAAAAAACAGAGGTCTGTTGCTGCTGGTAGAGGGGCAGGAAATTATTTGCCACCTAAGGTGTCTACAGCTTCAAGGAAGGATTTGGATACCATGGATTGGAAGGCAAGCATGATGAGAAAACCCCACCCCCATGGCCCACATGCACAGAGCCTGCCTAATACTGAGGCTGGTGAGAAGAATAAACACTGTGTCCCCACCACAAGACAAACATTGAGTAACAAACACACACTTTTGTGAGAGGGGAAATAGTATGAGAGATCCCTTCTATTACACTGGCATACAGGGATTTCTGAAACCTGAGGGTGGAGTAAGAACACTGAGAAAACCTTCTAGAATCTCAGGCCCCATACAAGGAAGCAGCAGACCACCGCTGGATTCAAAGTCTGCAGTATATAGACAGTAACTGTGGCAACAACCATAACAACAAACACAAACAGTCACAAAACTGATTACACTGACTCAAACTCTGATAGAAGAAATGGCATACCAATTATTTGGTATAAATACTACTTACCTACATTTCTACTATTCTTCCACAAAATAATGCACGGCCTTCAATCAGAAGTATGGGATACAAAAAAGGCAAGAAAAAAAACTTATCAGGCGATAAAGTAATTAACAGAGCAAATCCAGAGATAAATGCAATGCAGGAAACACAGGCAGACAATTTAATAACTGTAATTAAACACTGTACTCATATGCTAAAAGATTTAGTAGAAATGAGTACAACATGCATAAATTTTAGCATGATATAATTTTTAAATGGTCAAATGGAAATGCTAAAAATAAAAAAAATATGACCTCGAAGATAGATAATCTCTTTGACAGGCTATTCAGAAGACGGGGAACAGCACAGTAAAGAATTAGTGAGCTTGATAAGTTAATATAAAGTATTCAAACTGAAACTAATATACATGTAATTGGATTTCTAAGGAAGAAAAGAGAGAACATGGCAAAACATATTTGAAAAGATAGTGGCTGGGAATTTCCAGTATTAATGATAGACAACAAGCCACAGGTCAAAATACTTCTCAAAACTCAAACCAGAATTAAAATTTTAAAACAACAACAACTAGATACATTGAAGTCGAGTAGCTAAAACAATTTTTAAAGCAGAGAATGTTTTGAAGGCAGTTGGTGGGGAAAGAGAGCAGCATCACATTTAGAAAAATAAATACAAAACTTGCAGTTCATTTTTCATGAGAACCTATGTAAGCCAAAGGAAAATACTTTATTATTTATTTATTTGTTTGTTTGTTTGTTTATTTATTATGGTTTTTTGGTGGCTGGGTGGTACTGCAATTAAACTGTGGACCTTGGTGTTAAAAAAGAAAATAAAGTACTGAAAGGAGAAGGAAAATTTGACTAAGCAGAGCAATACCCAGTAAAAGATCTTTCAATAATGATAGTGAAATAAAATTTCTTTTAGGTAAATAAAAGATGAGAGAATTTCATTTCCATCAGACCTACTCAACAACAACAACAAAAAATTAAAAGATATTCTTCAGGCAGAAGAGTGCAATACAGATGAGGATTAGGATTTACACAGAGAAATTAAGAGCATCAGAAATGGCAAAAATTAGAGTAAATGTAAAATGTTCTTTGTCTTATTTTTAATAAAATTAAAAGATGAACTCTCTAAAATAAAAATAGTAACAAAGTATTAGGGAATTTATCATATATGTAGAAGTAAATTATAAAACAAAAGCTCAAAGAATGGGAGAATTGAAAATGTACTCCTATAAAATTCTTATACGATTGTAGGAAGACTGAGGTAAGTTATCAATCTATATTGTAAACAATACAGCAACCACTCTAAAATTTAAAAAGAAGTGCAACTAATAAGCCAAGAATGATAAAAATCAATCATAAAAATTGATCAATTAACCCAAAGGATGGCAGGAAAAGACACAAAAGTAAGAAACAAAAAATGTAGGAACTAGAAAACAAATTGCAATATGGAAACTTTAAATTCACAGTTATAGTTGGATTCCTCTCACTAATTTAAAACATGTTAGGCAAAAAACTGTTAAAGATATAGAAGACCCACATTATCAATCAACATGACTTAATTGGCATTTATAACACTACACACAATAGTAGCAAAACACACACTCTTTCAAGTAGATATAGAATAGTCAGATGAATAGACCATATTTAGGACCATAAAACAAGTATCAACATATTTAAAAGGAAAGAAAATAGACTTCTGTTTCAGATCTGACATGGAAAGAGCTTCGAAATCATCACTCCTGTCTTTACAACAAGAAAAAGCTGAACAAATTGATAATCATCAACTTTTCTTGTACCCATAAGAAAACTAAGGTTGCAGTATAAACCATCACCCCCAAATCTGAAGAGACAGGCAAAATCAGAGTCACATGTAATACCATGACCCGGTAAAGAAGCCACTAGAGCCATAAAACTAGTGAAAACACTTAAATAGCAATTTTGATGAATTGCTGGAGACTAAGTGTAGACTAGCTTGAGAGTAAAACATTCATAGAGGTCACAGTATTAGGGGAGTGGTCACACTTTTATTTTAAGGGTTTTGCCTCCAGTTTTGGGGGTTTTTCCCACCACCAGTTTCTCATAGTGAAAGCTGAGAAAGATCTCCTTGTGGCTGTCAGAGAGGCAAGGAAGAGTAACCATTGTGAGATATGCCCAGAGTTTTTCCCTGAACAAAATCATACTTACCAGAAAGAATTTACTAGAGCCTTATCTATCTTGGGATGGGTCATTTTCCAACTCTAGCTGCATCTAGTTTTCCTATCTCACCTAAGGAGAAAAAGGGAAGGACGCTAAGAAATACTGTGAAAGTCACAGACCAGGCCTACTAAAACACAGACTTAACCATAAGATTATAGAATACTACTCCTCAACCCTCCCATACCACCACACCAACAAGCCTCCCGTGTAACAATGGATTACAGACAAAAGAACTGTAAGACACAGGTTCCATCTGAGGAGGTGTACTTAGAGAAGTCCAAAGACAACAAGGGGGACAAAAACAAGGATGCTAGAAGAATTCAGATCATCTGTCACCTACAGCTACAGCAAATATTAGGCCCAGTTCCTAGCCAGACTAAAATAAAACCTCACATCAAAAGCCCATTTACCTCAATTCTAATTACCAACAACAAAAATTACAAAGCAAGCTAAAAAGCAAGAGAAAACACAGTCTAAAAAGGCAAGGCAAGCATCAGAAGCAGACTCAGATATGACACAGATTTTAGATTTATCAGATAAGAATTTAAAATAACAATGATTAATATGTTAGTTAATATGTTAATATCTTGAGGGCGCTAATGGAAAAGGTAGACAGCATGCTAGGACAGATATAGTGTAATCAGAGAGATGCAAATTCTAGTCAAAATAAAAACAAAATGCTAGAAATCAAAATGCAAAAAGTAACAGTGCCTTTGATGGGTTCATCACTAGACGGAACACCGTTGAAGAAAGAATCAGTGAGCTTAGAGATAAGTCATTAGAACCTTCCAAGCTGAAATGCTGTAGTGGATTGAAGAGCAGTTTCTAAAAAAAAAAAAGATATATCTAAATCCTAATTCCCGGAACTTGATTTTGCAGATATGATTAAATTAAGAATCACAAGATGACATCATCCTGGATTTAGGGTGGGCCCTAAATCTTATTCCTTATGAGAAAAGGCAGGAGATCTGACACACAGAGACAAAGGGGATAAGGGGACGTGAAGACAGAGGCAGAGATTAGAGTAATGCATCTGCAAGCCAAGGGATAGCAGTATGCAAGTGTTACCAGCAGTCCCCATAAACTAAAGGGGGACAAAAAGGATTTCTCCCCACAGCCTTCATAGAGAACTGCTGACACCTTGATTTTGGATTTCTGGTCTTCAGAACTGTGAGCAAATAATTTCATGCTGTTTTAAACCACCCAGTTTGTGGTAATTTGTTATAGCAGCCTTAGGAAACTAACACAAATGCAAGGAGAAAAAAGAAAAAAACACAACAACAAAGCATCCAAGAACTGTGAGACAATTCAGAAGGTAAAATATACGTGTAATTATAATACCAGAAAAATAAGAAAGGGTGGAGCAGAGGAAATATTTAAAGTAATCATAGCTAATTATTTTCTAAAACTCATGCCAAACACCAAACCACAGATTCAAGATGCTCAGAAAACACTAACATGATAAATACCAAAAATCTATGCCTAGTCATATTCTATTCAAAGAGCAAAGCATAAAAATTAAAAACAAACCAAAAACTAAGTCAAACTGAAAATCTTGGAAAAAAACAGAGCAGGAGAGAATATTTTCTATATGGCAAGGATAAGAATTAGAGCAGACTTCTTATCAGAAACCATGCAAGCAAGAAGAGAGTGGAGGGAAGAAAAACAAATCATGCTAGAATTCTATTATTATAAAGTATCATCTCTGACCTCAACAGAATTCAATTCGAAATAAATAACTGATTGATATCTGGAAAACAATTCAATTCTAAAGAACTCATAAGTCAAGGAAGAAATAACAATAGTAATTATAAAAATATTTTATTATAAAGATGGCCTGTTAGCTCAGTTGGTTAGAGTGCGGTGTTATAACACCAAGGTCAAGGGTTTGAATCCCCATACTAGCCAGCCACCAAAAAAACAAACAAACAAACAAACAAACAAACAAACAAAAAGACTAACGTAAGTTGAAATTTATTTTATTATAATTAAAACACAACATATCAAAATTTGAGGAATATGATATAGTACTGTTTAAAAGTACATTTATAGCATTAAATGCTGATAACAGAAAAGAAGAAAAGTCTCAAATTAATAATTTAAGCTACTGCCTTAAAAAATTATCAAGAGGAAAGCAAATCAAACCTAAGGTAAGCAGCATGAAAAAAATGATAAAGATAAGAGCAGAAAACAATAACAGAAAAAAAGCCAGACAAAATCAATGAATCAGAAAAGTGGTTCTTTGAAAAGACCAATAAAATTGATAAAGCTTCAGTCAAACTGACAAATTTTAAAAAAGATTCACAAATTAACAATATCAGGAATGAAAAAGTAGAAGTCACTAAAGATTCTAGTCATTAAAAGAATGACTGAGAAATTTATTAATAACTTTATGTCAATAAATTTCAAGTTAATTATATAAAGATTAAAAACAAGTGTATAAATTCCAAACTAATAAGGAGAAAAAAGCGAAATAAAAAAGAACCCGAAATGGCAATTTTAAAAGAAAAAAAAAGTAATAAAGGATAAAAGGGAAATATAAAAATAAGGCAAAGTAGAAATTTTTAAGTAAGTTGTTGGGAACAAATTGAAATATATAAATTATTAGAGTACAATAAATATAGAGATAAGAAACTTCCTGGTTAAAAGATATTTTCAGACTGGCTTATACATATAAAACTTAGTGTTAGTTATAAGAGTTTACCTAGAGTATTAATCTGTTTCTGTTGCTTATAACAGAATACCTGAAACTGGATAATTTATAAGGCAATAAAATTTATTTCTTATAGTTTTGGAGGCCAAGAAGTCCAAGATCCAGGGGGTGTGTCTGGTGAGTGCCTTTTTCTTGGTCGTAACTCTCTACAGCAACACAGGGTGCCACATAGCTAGAAAAGCATGAACAAGAGAGCTAACCTTCTCACATGCTCTTCTTATAAAGCTGTCAGAACCACACACACGTAACCTATTAAACCATCAACCCATTACTCTATGAATGGATCATTCCATTCATGAGAGCACTGTTCTCGTGATCCAATCACCTCTTAAAGGCCCCATCTTCCACTACCACATTGGAGGTTAAGTTCCAACATGAGTTTGAAAGGACACTCAAACCAAAGCACCTAGAGTATATGGATAAAGAAAGGTTAAAAGTTAAAAGAATAGACAAAAGATATCAAGAAAATGCTGCCTAAAATAAAGTTGGTATAGCTGTTTACCCAGAGTTAGCCAAGCTGCAAGAGCACAGTCCTCCCAACTGCTAAGTCTGCCCAAGACTTCTAAAACAAACTTCAAGTTTTGGGACTTCCCAAAATCACACTGAGTTTCCATAATTTGCTGGAAGAACTGACAAAATTCACTGAGAGATATTATACTCACAGATATGATTTATTATAGGGAAAGGATACATTAAAATCACCTAAGGAAAAACACACATAAGGAAGAATCTGGGGAAGTTCCAGATGCAGGGCTTTCGTCGTCTTCAGGACAGCTTACCCTGTGGCACTAATATGTGACAATATGCACAGAGAACTGTCAACTTGGGAAGCTCATCCCAGCCATAGTGTCCAGAGTTTTTACTGGGACTTCATTATGTAGGCATGATTGATTGATTAATTGATTGCCCACATACTTAAATTGAATCACCAGCACTGCCCCTCCTTGGAGGTCCAGCTGATTTCACGTGGTCAAAAGTACCCACCATGGTTTACCTCATTAGCACAAACTATGAGATGTTGTCCAGGGACCCTTGTTAATAACGAAGACATTCCAATCACTAGGAAAATTTCAAGGATTTAGAGGTTATCTCACAGGAGTCAAGGACAAAGCCTCAATTTCTCTTTGTGCAATGCCAAATACACTATTATTATCAGGTAAAGCAGAATTTTTTAATTAAAAAAGCCTAAATAGGAGTAGAAAGGAGAATCTTTCCAGATAACTTAAGAATCAATCACCAGAAAGATAAAGTAACTTTAAATACATATCTACACAGTACTATATACTCTAAATTTATAAACAAAATTGATGGGATTATAATGAGAAACAAAGATGTTCATCTTAATAATTACAGATTAAAGGAACTTTCTTAATTATTGATATGTTGAAAGACAAAGTCAACAAAGACATAGTGTATTTGAACAACTCAATTTAAAAAGGTTGATCTGTTGGTCATATAGAGAATTCTATATCTAAGAATTAGAAAATACATATTCTCCAGAATACACAGGATATTAATATTTATCACATACTGAACAATAAAGAAAATTTCAATAAATTCCAATGAAAAGTGATCTACAGATATTTTTTCTACCAACAAAACAATCAGATTAATAATATAAAACATATTTTAAATTTAAAAACACTCTAAATAACTATGATTCAAAGAAGAAATTATACAGAAATTTCAAAATAGTAGAATTAAAGATTATTGAAAACTTACATATCAAAATAATGAAGTGTCATTAAAAACAGTGCTTTAACAATAATGTGTGGCCTCAAATATTCATATTAGAAGAGAATAAATTAAAATTTTGAAAATTAATGGGGGGAAAGCTAGAAAAAAAAAACAACAAAACAAACCATAATATTAGAAGAAAATAAAACTCCAAAAGATTGGGAGACGAAATAAATATCAGAGCTGAAATTAATATAGAAGAAAATGTAAATGTAATAGCAAATCAAATCAAACAGGAGTTGATTCCTTTTTAGATTAATCTCTCATGATTAATTTAAAAAGACATAAAACAGATATATGAATGTAAAAATGAAAAAGTAAACAAATATTAAACTTTTAAAAAGAATAAAAGTATAGTGTCAACGAATCTATAGCAATAGATTAGAAAACAAAGAGGATAAAACTGATTTTTTAAAAATAGAAATCTTGAATAGTCCTATAACTGTAAAAGTGAATCAACAATTATAAGTCTTCCTACAGAGCAAATATCATGCCCAAATTGTTTTACAAGTAAATTCTACCGAACTTTCAAAGAATAAATGCTTCTAATCTGATATAACTTCTTACAGAAAAAATAAGAAATCCTCTCTCTATTCTCTAAAATCAGTATAACTCTAATAAGAAAATTAGATTTCAAAATTTACATATGAAAGAAAATTATGGATCCAACTCATTCATTAATAAATATCATCAAAGAATATCATCAAAAAATTAATTTGATGTAAACAGGAAATATGTTGGGACCAAGTTGTGTTTATCTTGGAAATGAGAGAAAGATTTAATAATAGAAAGTCTGTAAATGTTGGTCACCACCTTAAAAGATTGAAAAAAAAAAAAGATTATCTCAATAGAATCAGAAAAGGAAAAAGACATTGACAAAATTCAGCACATTCATTTAAAAAAAAAAAAAAAAAAAAAGACCGAAAATGCAAGGGGAACTTCCTTGACCTGGAAAAGATAATATATAATCATCATGGAATGAGTTGCTCAAGGCTAGGAATTTTATTCATAGGTATATTTCAAGCATTTAAAATGAGGCCTAGCAAAAGTTGATGCTCAATAAATGTTTACTAAAAAATATACAAATAGGAAAATGTTAAAAGCCTGCAGCTGTTAGAAGTATTCCCTAGTAAGGAGCATAAACTGAGGAACAAGATGACGATACTACTATTACAATTACACATCGCATAGGAGATCTGGGCAAGTGCAATGAGAAAAGGAAAAGAATTTATAAAACAAAACTTGGAAAGGAGGAAATAAAACTCTTCATTTGTAGATTACATACTTTTTCACACAGAAAACCATAAAAAATATATCGATTAATCTAAAATAATAAGAAATAAATTAACATTTAGTAAATGGTACTTAGATATCAAAACAAATTTCAGATGAATTAGAGAGCTAAACATGAAAAATGAAAACTAAATAAAAATACAACTTTTGGTGCATATAAAAAGGGAATTGCTTATTAAATATAAACCCCTCTATAACAAACAGGATATCAATATTTCTATTTCCATAAAAATGCAATTATTCTGTAAATCAAAAATACCATATGTAAAATTAAGTGGCTAAATGAGAAAAACATTTCAAGCTTTTTTAAAAGTCAATAAGAACTGTAAGAAAATGATCAAAGAACAAGACAGATTTACAGAAATGGAAATGGAAATGGAAATAAACAGATGTAAAAGTTTCAGCTTCCTTAATCAGAAAAAATAGAAGTTAAACTAAAATTTACGCTTCTATTTTTCTGTCAAAATTAACACTGTTGATTCATACAAGATATTCAAATTGGTTTAACCCTTCTGCAGAGCAACTTGGTATCGAACCTTAAAATAGTTTCAAAATTCTTTAACATTAATATCATCCAGGTGAAGAGCACAAGTCCTGGAGAAGGCTGATTCTGGGTTCAAACTCTGACTTTACCTATTACCAGATTTTTGACCCTGAGAATGTGAAAGAGAAAATTAATACCTATCTCACAGATATTTTATGAGTAATAAATAAGCTAATGCTTACAAAGGGCTTAGCTCAGGGTCAGACCCATAGAAAGTGCTCAATAAATATTCACTATTATTATTAATTCTATATTGACTCTATCCTAAGATAATCGTCAGGGATGTGCTTGAAAATGCCCTGTAATAGCCAACAGAGAATTTTTTATAACAGAAAACTGCTAAATGACCGAGATATCTAGAAATAGAGAGACACACAAAAAATTCAGATGAACTATTTTATAATCATCATAATAAGGAAAATTTGCTAACACAGGAAAATATTACTGTTTGACTAATTGGGAAAATAAATTTGCAGATATAAGTTCAAGTTTTAGTATATTTTAAAAATACATATGTGTGGTGTGTGTGCACGTGTATGTGTGCGTGTGTGTGTAAACAAACAAATTTGAAAACCTGAGGTGGTATTACAGGGAGGGACAGTCTTCAACCGATAACCATTTGTATTGATTCTGAACTGTGAGAAGCTTTCTTTTTTGTTCTTCCCACTTCAAACATTAACAGACATGAAATATTTCTTTTAGAGGAAAACAATACATGCACAACTTTTATACCTAAGAAAAAAAATAGTTTTAATGATCACAGGTATTCAAGTATTTTTTTCTCCTATAGTTAAATTTCTTTGTATCTTTCGGCATAAATATTTTAGTTGATTGTGATTCATCACTTCTTTCTCCTCCATAGTATTACCTTACAGGGATAAACTTTCTGCTTGTTCCTGCGATACCAGATACAGACAGGGAGTCATTAAGCAAGTAACTTCGTAAAGATACGGTATCCTGGATTTAACATTTACTCCCCTGCCAGAATTATTCATGAGATTTAACAGAGGGCCATCAATTTAGGTGGACTGATATTACTTAGGCAAAGGCTGCAGTACATTAAGCCATTTCTCTGTAATTCTGGTATATGATGTTATTTAAAAGTTCTCTCATTTACATTTTAAGAGCCAATAGTAAAAATGGAAAATAAAATATTGAATAAAGCAATGTTTAATTTTAATACCTATTTCAAGGTACATGAGTATTACTGCTTGGAAAAGTTTTAAAGAAAAATGTGTACCTTTTGGTTTATTGAATTTATTAGAACAATTTTCTTTTTTTTTTTTTCTTTTTTTGTTTTTTAATTTCAAGAGCCTACTTTAGGACTGGTACGGAGCTGGAGATGCAATGGTAACCGTGAATGGACAAATTCCTGCCCATGGGGATCTTTCAATCTAGAAACTGAACCAAAATGGCAGTCAAGTCAGCCACTCAGAAAATGATGATGGCCTTTTCCTGATGAAATCTAACAGTACGTGCCCATGCATTAGAAATGTGATTCTCAAAGTTTCAGAGGGCATAAGAATCAGTGCTTGTATAATATGGAGATTCCCAGCCCTGCCTCCAGAAATTTTGATTTGGTAGATGCGAAAAACAGTAGAAGTCTGCATTTTTAGTATTCTGACACAGATGACCTGCATTCCATGCTTTGAAAAACATAAGCATTTGACGTAAGGAGCACTCCTGAATTTTGCAGAAGTAGGAAGAGATTAGAACTGACTTTGAATTCCTAGAAGCTTTTTCCGGTTTCCTGGAATGATTTAACAATGACTGTAAGGTTTAGATATGAACAGAACATTCCATAGTTTAACATATAATCTAAACTATTATACCTGAGTGACTGGTGCACCCATCTTGTTGGTGATTATACTACAATGTCAGGAATGCATTTGACTCACCTTTCAAATAGGACAGAAATCTACACAGCGTCTGAGGTTGGAATTGGTTGGTACTACCAATGAAACACCGCAGAATCCAGCTGTGCCTTTGGTTTGTCAAACAACTTGAACTATTTTTCAAACCTTTTGGATTCAGTAAAACTAAAAACTCATTTTGCCAAGCACTTTCACCCTTAATTTTCAAACCCATGTGTATTTTAAGAGAAATTTAATCCATATGTTTCTCATTCATTTACACTTAAATCATCAAAATGTTGTTTTGTAAGAGCTATTTGATGTCCAAGGTTTTCTGAGCTTTGTAAACCTCTTTTCTTAGAAACAGCATGTTTTGTTTTGCCAGAGGTTTGAGTCTTGGTCAAAATGCCAAAACCAGGAGGTTTCAGTGGGTTCCACATTTACCACCGAAAACTTCTTCTTTCTTTCTGTCAACGTAAAGCAAAACCAAACCCCAGGGATTGGCTGACACAATTCTCACTTTATCATGACACTTTTTCTCCTCAATTTATGTTATAGAAATGTACTGGAAAGTTTGAAGTTTTGCTCTGTGTTTCTGAAATTTCTCCAATAGGATGACTATACAAGGTCTCTGTGACCTTGGGGATTGCTCACTCAAAGCTGTTCGTATAAATTATATCACAAAACCAAAAACAGATTTTTGAAATTTAAAACATATATCTGCAGACAGAAAAACAAGCAGTTTACATTACAGGAGGGACTTCAAATCTTTTCAGAAGGTGTCATTCTATATTTCCATTTTTAATTTATTAATCAGTAACAGACATATTCAGAAAAGGATAATGATTAGCTGAAGACTTTGCTATAATTTTTATTTACAAAAGAAACAAATACCATCAGTAATTTGGATGTATTAAATGTAAGAATTCAATAAAAATATTTTTTCAAAAGTATTTCCATTAAATGATTAGAAGTAATAATTTAGCATATTTTCGTGAAATGTAATGCTTTAAAATTATTTCACAATCAGTTTTAAGGATCTTGTAAAATACATTGCATTATGTGTTACATGAGCAATGAAGCACAAATACATCTTAAAATAATTAAGAATAAGATTTTCTTCCAGTCATTTGTTAATTGTTTTTTTTTTAAAAAAAAAAAAAAAAAAGTACTTAAAAAGACACCATGAAGTGTTACCCAGACTTTAAACTTTTGCTTTACGGAACTTTCTGCGTCTTGTTTTTGAGACACTTCACAAGGAAAACCCAAGGTCACTTAACTTGCGGTTTGGAGTCCAACAGGTTTTTCAATTTTTCTTCTCTCTTTGGCTGAACTTTTTGATAAAAATGAGACACTGGAGATTGTGAAACCTGAATGGATTTTGTCCTTGTATTTTGTATTTTAGTTACCCTTTTAACCTTGACATTCAAAAAGCTTGATGGATACTTTTAAAGTTTCAACCAATTTTAAGTGTTTAGTTTTATGATTTTTCTTTAATTGCTTATGTAACCTATAGCCTCTACTACTCATTAGAATGGTTTTGCAAACGACTTAAGGCCTGTTGCTTTGACAAATAAAAACCAGGCTTATTTTTCTATCCATAATTGAACAATAATTACAATGTTGATTATCTTTCCTTGGGCTTGCTTAATAAAGCCCTAAGTAGTTTAGTAGGATTTATAGCTTCCAGGATTTGAATAAGAGGTCATAGAGGTCTTTACTCTTTGCCAGCTGACCTTTTGTTTGAGTTTAAATTAACCCAATTTCTGCTGCCTTTGTATCTACTCTCAAAAAGCAGGTCTGCATAGTATGTACGTTATATAGACCTCTATAGCTGTCTAATCAAGTTATTTTTATTTTTTATTAAAATTTACTAAAATATCTAGGTTATTTAAGGATAAGACTAACTGGAATTAATCACTGCAAATGCAGTTATGTAAATGACAGAAGAGTTAAATCAGCCACTTGCTTTCATGAATATTGCTTTCAGCAAACTCTTAAGAATATTGATTGGGACAAGAAGGTGTTTTTGTTGTTTTTGTTTTGTTTTGTTTTTAATGTATCGTTCTGATAGTCTTAAATAGGCTATAATTGAGTTTGTTTCTTTTTAACAAGAACAAATTCATAATAATCATTAAATCTGATAATTATAGGCCAAGACTAGATGTTTGGGAAAAAGGTATCCTTATCCGTTTAGCCTGTGGAACAGGAAAAGGACATAGGGAATTTTGTTATTGTTTTTATTGTTTTTACAATTAGATCCAGGATTCATCCACCAACATATTAAACATCTGCCATGTACCTGGTTTCACAGAGATAAAAGAAACTTGGTCCCTGCTGTCCAAAAGTTCAGAGTCAAGACAGAAACATTGTTTATTCTTTCAGCATTTTATATTTCCTTAGACGTTGATTTTAGTGTCCTCAGTTACGTATATAGCTTGATTCTTTTAGCACAGGGCTTTATAAATATCTATGGCTTTTTGTAGAGGAAAAAGCAATGTTTTCTTGCTATCTTAAAAATTCTATGGCTCTTTTGTGACTGAAGAGTACCACCTCCCAGTGAGGGACAATACTTGCTTGGATGCTTAGGTCTAGGGTGTCTGCTCCAAAATCAGCTCCTAATATTGTTACCATCATTAATGGCTATCTCCTGCAAAGACGGTCATAACACTCTGATGAATGGACAGTAGTAGAATCAATGATACGATGTTCACTCAAACAGCTTCAAATACAAGTGTTTTTAACAGACAGTTTGAGAGAAAAAGCAGTATGGCATAAAGAGTTCTGAAACTGAAATCAAGTGTTTTAGCATCTGTTTTACTAATTGTAGATACTGAGAAAGTTATTATCTCTAAATCTGTGTTTTTACCTGTAAAATGGCGATGATACTTATCCCATGAGGTTTTTGGAGTTCGTGTGTGTGTGTGTGTGTGTGTGTGTGTGTGTGTGTGTGTGTGTGTGTGTGTGTGGTTTTGTTTTGTTTTCCTTTTGGAGAGGATTAAATGAGATTAAAATAAGTGAAAGCTCAAGGCACAGTGTCCATCATGCAGAAAGCAATCATTAAGTGTTAATTAGATCAGAAGCAGAAGGAAAATATCCACCGTTCCTGTAAGCAACAAGTGTTATGCACACAGTTGTTTGCTGGAAAGTCAAAACAAGCAAGATATAATTCCTGCTCTTGAAGAACTCAGTTATATTTACCAGAATCTAGGAACTAGATATTTTCTTCATCATTTGAGCATCACGAACTTCACCTGCCATCTTCTCCTCTATCCAGCTGGCTCAGATCAATGTAGAGGACTATCACTGTTAATTAGAACAAAGAATTAGCTGCTGACAATCCATTTGCATTTGTTCTCTGTCAGTCAAGAGATGAGGTCCCAGCATGCTTGTATGGGCTATCTAAAATAAACTATGCTAATTTCCTAAGAATAAAAATTTATTCTTTCTGTTCTATGGAAAAGCCATACTGGTTCTAATATTTATTTTGTGGGTAGTATATGCTTGGGCAAATCTCTTCCTGTGTCTGTTGTTCTTATTTGATAATGAATAGGTTAGACCAAATTATTTCTAAAATCCCTTCTAATACCCACCTTATATTTTTTATAACTCAGACAACTCGTTTTTGAAAAAATTGATTAATCCTTTCAGGGTAGATGATTGGAGAAGAGGAAGCATTATATTTTAAAAGTTAAAAATAGCTACAGAGCTGTCTCAGTGTTCTGAATAATGAGTCATTAGTAGTATTCACATTTATCTGAGGATGAAAAAATACAACACATGTATTTAAATTTTTTTCATGATATTAGATAACTTACCCTCATGGTTTGGAATACTTTTTTCTTTTCGGTTACACATTTCATACCCATGTTAATGATTGTTATTGGTGCTGTTAATATTAAAGTGCATACCAGTTCAGCAAATCATATGTGACTTGGATAGAATACTTAAATTTCTAAGCCTCTTTTTTTTTTTTGCCCCTATGAAATAGTCAATAATACCCATCTAATAAGACTTTTAAGCCCTTATCAAAGTGCCTATCAAAACCCAACAAATAGTATTATTACATTTAAATTAAGAAATTAAATATATTTGCTGACATACTGGCATAGAGCTATTGATTTTAAATATATTCATCCAAGTATTTAATAAACCTACCTTGCACATACACACCTCACTAGAATAGACTGAGAAAAAGTCTATAGATTCCTTTCCCCCCAAAAAAGCTTGTAATCTAGCTTGGGAAACGACTTACAATTCAAGAAAAGTTGAGCAATAATAAAGCAGTAATGATAAGAGATGCCATAAAATAGCATTTCTTAAATGGCAAATTAGTGGTATAGATGACATATGTAAATGGATTTCACTGTTAGAAGTCTGTGTAGAGCAGCTGACAAGCCAAGTTAATGCAAATTGCTCAAATCGATGCAAAATGAGTAAGAATCATTGTATAAGCCAAAGGAAGAGTTTACAGGGAAACATATATTAACATCCTACACACACACACACACACACACACGGAAAGGAAACTTCTAGGATAAGTTCCGTAAACCACTGAGCACAGTGTCTGACCCACCCTCTCACAGATAATAAATGTTGCTTCCTATTGCAGAGGCCACAAGCTTGTGGTCCATTGGGCAAACCAAGGCCACAGACATGTTTTCTTTGGCCATTGTCAGAGTTTTACATAAAACACGGGACAGCTTTTAATAAGTAAAGGAATTTATAATTAAAAAAGAAATCTGGGTTTCTGGTTTCTCTTGAAAAATCTTGAAGATTTGCTATAACTGAGCCTGCATTTTCTTAACACAAATCTGCTGGAGCTGAACAGTTGCTGTTGTTTCCTTTAAACTTGACCTCAACCATTAGGGTCTTCATTAATTCACTCAGCGCTTTCAGATGTACTTATACCCAGTACATACATTGGCTATGGCCTTGCAGAGTTTGATATTTGCAAGCCCCCAAATCCTGGAAAAAGTCTTTCTTTGCTTCAGTCTCCTAGGGGAGGAGAAGAGCTATTCGGGCATCCCATCAAGAGAATACCTGGGACAGGCTGGGAGGTTTGTGATCAGGGAAGGCTTTGGAGGGAAAAAAATATATAGTAAAAGACCTCTTGCTTTCCTGTATCCCTACCCTCTGATCCATTTTCAGAGTAGATAGATGAGACTGCTCAAGGTTTTTCTAAGCACTTTACATTCTGAAGGGCTATCTTTGTGGTCCAGTGAAAAGATTAGCTGGTCCTAACCTATGCTTTGAGGGAGAAGGTTCAAAGTGGTCCTGTTGCCTCCCTGTACCCATGTAGTCCAGCTCACTGAAAGCTGCTAGGAATTTAGGGAAGAAGTCCTAGCGAGGAAGAAAGAGTAGACATTTAGTAGGGATGTACTTAGGTATAAATTTAAAATCTAATTGGACTAATAAGCAGCTTAACAGGCTGACAAACAAGGACCAAGACTGCAGTTCCAATTCCCTCTCCTCTATAGGACATATCTTAGGGTCACTGTAGGGACACTACAGCCTAAATAATGCTGGGTAATCCTGTTTTCCTTGATAATCTTTGTCTACATATTCATCCAAAATGTCTAGATTTACTTATATATAGAGTGGGCAATCTAAAGTAAACCTCCTCCCCACAAATGAATAAAATCACTTAAATCATTTCTTTCATAACTTAAAACACTAGAAAGTGAGTGTCATTGAACTTTCAAAATAAGCACCTGCAGTCCAGACTTGTCCTGCAAAAGATCCAGTAGAGGAGAACCACGATGAATCATTGAGAGCACTAGCAACAGAACGAAAAGTTCAGATCTAATATTTAGCCATCATGCAGTTGTTCATATACATATTCTTGGGAGACAGAAAGGAAGCTAGATGCAGCAAATAATTCCTGAATAGACAAGGGTAGAGCTGAAACATTAGGCTGTCACAGGCTGCTGTAAACAATCTTCATGGAGGGAAGAAGCTGTGTTATTGGTTATGCCACTTTTGGACACACAGAAACCCTTACTGACCAGGTAGATAAATGTCATGGCCCCTCTCTGTTTTAGCCAAGTCTTCAGACATGATGGGCAATATATTCCATCTCATCCAAAGAGAATGCCTCAGACCACACACTACCCTTAGCATCAAGAATTACAGTAATGTCGTAATAGGAGGCATTTACTAGCAAGTCCCTTAATCTTTTTATGCCCCAATTTTGCCTCTAAAAATCGGGATAATAGTCCCAATTCATGTGGTTGGCTTCCTGTGCTTAGTAGGGCATCTAACTCTCAATAAAGATGCAATATTGTGGTTACTGTTTATATATCATTCTACCAAAAAAACCAATAATTTTGAGATTTAAAACATAGAAATTACATATTTACATACTACTTTATGATACTGCAGACTGATCACATTTTTTTTCAGCTTTCAAAAATTAGGGAAAATAATATTATATGTGAGAAATCTGAGACAGGAAAGTTTTAGTTGCTAGTCCAAGGAAACTTTACGGGACAGTCATAGAGCCAAAACCAAAGCAACAGCTCCTCTCACAATTCTTAGCTGCCTTGTCCTTGTCCCTTTAACAAAATAAGGACCAAAAAAAAAAACAGAAACAAAAGTGCCTGAGAAATAATATAGAAAAATAAAAAACTGCATGCGGTCATTTATGTCACTTTTGTTCTGAGGAAGTGAACAGAAAATTTTTAAATTGCCTCTAAACAACTGAAATGCTTATTGATAAAAGTACTGAAATTTAATAAAGCAACATCTACTTGTTTAAGTGTAGGATGCTGTGATGATCTTATATGTAACCCATTTCAGGTTGTGAATGATTAAATCCTGCTTCACAGAAGTCCGTTTTTCAGGCAGCACAATCATCAAAATTACAACTTCCACCTTTTAGACAATTCATGAACTTTAACTTTGTTTGTTGGGTTTCCTTCTGCAAAGAAAGAGAAAATTATTGTAGCCATTTTGGAATTTTCTGTGAACTGTAGTTGAATGAAAGTACTTCTCCATGGAATATTCCTGCATTAAAGGGCCACCTATTAATAAGGTGTCATCTTTTCTTTTCTTTCCCCAACTTGTTTGACATGGGGTAAATCCTTTCTAAATCTGGCAAAGCTAATAACATGACTACATTTAACAAATGCTAAAAAATGTTGCAATTCATGACAAATGTTACCATAAAAATGGTTACACCTACAATTCTTCTCAGCAACGGTAAAAAGTCCTTAGAATGTCCAGTAGCTTAAGGCATCATCAAACACATTCTCAAATATTTTCATAAGTACATTAGAAACCAATGCTTTAGAACAATGCACGTCAATGAAAATGTTCGGGTCATCTGGATTACTCCCAACCTATTTCAGACCTTTTATTTATATCCCTTTTATTTTTCTTAGAAACATGTTTTTGGAGTCTTTGTTGAATATAATCACAACAGCAGAGAGTAATTGCTATTGTTTTACAGCTACTGATTCTTGACTTCTTTTAAATTAGAATCGATTGGCTCAAAGTAGGTACTAGTTTATTTTAATATCCATCATATCAGTAACTATATTACCAAAAGGAAAACCAGGCTGCAGTTTTTACGTAGCATTGTGAATTAACTGGCAATGGTGACTTAAAATTTTTTTTTGTTTTTCTTCTACAAAATATGTTGAGGTTGTAATATTTTGGTACTATAGCTTTAGATAATATATAACTTTAGTTCTACTCAAATTACTTTATGAAGTAGTATAATTTGGATTTTAAAATAAACATACAAGAAGTAATTTTATACATTAAAGTAAGTAAAATCCAATTTTTATTTTCAATTCAATTCTGTTGCAGATGCTGCTTTGAAAAAAGTGGAGTGCTATATAGCTTTTTAAATACTTCTAAACTTAGAAGCAGATCTGTGTTTTCTTTTCCTGCACTTGCTCTTTTTCCTGTCTCCTGCTCTTACTGGAATGTTCTCGTTATCCTCAGTGATAGTCAACAGCTGTACTTTCTCACAGAACTTTTTAGCAGCTGTGAAATGCTACTGTCCTAAGTAGCAGCATTTGTTGGTAACTGTTGAGATGTGATTGCTGTGATAATGAAATTACTTCACAGCCTTCAGCCAGTCTTCAGTCAACATTTACTAGAAGCTACTGTTTGCAAAGTACTGAATTCACTACATTCACAAAACAATCTAACTAAGGAGACAGAACCTGGGTGCTCAGTTACTTCTACGGCATACCAGTGGGGACAAATTAATGCCATGTAAACCGAGTATGTAGGTCTGATGTATGGCCAAATAGCATGTGAAATAATCCAAAGGAGGAAAGTGAGACTCCTATTTGAACCCAAGGGAAGGGAGTGGTGGTGAACCAAGGACATCCGGCAGTTAGCCTTGGGAAGGTGGTGTAGGGAACATCAACAGTAAGACTAAGGCATAATAACAAAGCACATGCACTCTGATGCACTCTGGTACCATGGCTCGTTAGACATCTACAAACTGAAGATGCATTCTAATAAGTCACCTTTTGGATAGAAAAATGGCCTCAAAGAAGTTGAAAATTCTGTGGCATGATTTCAGACTTGAGAAAGTGAGATGAAATAATAATATTTAAAAATAATGGAAGTCCGCAGCTAACATCATATTCAATGCTGAAAGACTGAAAGCTTTTCCTCTAAGATCAGGAACAAGGCAAGGATGCCAGCTTTCACCGCTTCTATTCAGCATAGTACCAGAATTCCTAGCCAGAAAAATTAGGCAAGAAAAAGAAATAAAAAGTGTCCAAATTGGAAAGTTAGAAGTAAAATTATCTCTGATCACAGATGATGTGTTCTTATATGTTGAAAACCCTAAAGATATCACATATACACACACAAAACCTGTTATAACTAACAAATGAATTCAGCAAAGTTGCAGGATACAAAATCAACACACAAAAATCATCTGTGTTTCTGTACACTAACAATGAACACTTCAAAAAAGAAATTAAGAAAACAACTCCATTTACACTCTCATAAAAAAAAATGAAGCACTTAGGAATAAACTAACCAAGGAGGTAAAAGACATGTACACTGAAAATGACAACACATTGCAGGAAGAAATTTTAAAAAACACAAATAAATGAAAAGACATCCCATGTTTATGGATTGGAAGATTTAATACAGACTTAATCATGATTTATGATGATCAACTTATAGTTTTTCAACTTTATGGTGGGTTTATTGAGGTATTAAATGCATTTTTCACTGGCAATGTTCTTGATTTATGATGGATTTATCAAGACCTAACCCCATCAAAAGTTGATAAGCATCCGTATTGCTAGGATGTCTATATTAACCAAATGTAATCCCTATCAAAATCCTAAAGCCTTTTTTTTTTGTTTTTTCAGAAGAGAAAAATCTATCCTAAAATTCATATGGAATCTCAAGAGACATTATATAGCCAAAACAATCTTGAAAAAGAAGAACAAATTTGGAGATCTCACACTTCCTGCTTTGATTTTGAAAATTGCCACAAAGCTATAGTCATCAAAACAGTATGGTATTGCTATAAAGACAGACATATAGACCAATAGAATAGAATAGAGAGCCCAGAAATAAGCCCTCCCATATGGCCAAATGGTTTTCAACAAGGACGCAAGACCATACAATGGGGAAAGGACAATCTTTTCAACAAAATATGTTGGAGCAACCAGATATCCATATGTAAAAGAAAGAAGTTGGATTCTTATTTTACACTATATACAAAAATTAACTCAAAATGGGTGAAAGACCTAAACATAAGAACTAAAACTGTAAGAACTCTTAGAAGACAACATAGGGGGAAAGCTAATGACATTGGATTTCGAATTGACATATTGGATATGATACCAAAAGTACAGGCAATTAAAGAAAAAGTAAGTAAGTTAGACTCCATCAAAATTAAAAACTTTTGGGCACCAAAGGACACTATCAACAGAGTAAAACAGCAACCCACAGGATGAGTGAAAATATTTGCAAACCATATATCTGATAAGGGGTTAATATCCAGAATATATCTAATCCAGAATAATCTAAGGAAAAGGACTACCAGTTTCACAGGCTTGACAAGGTGTGGCTCTTCGTACCTTCCTTACAGAAGGACAGATAGAAGTGTATAGAGGAGGTAGCTGTGAAAGCAGTAGTTACAAAAGCAGCTCTGTTTCTCAAGACTGAAAAGCAGTAACACTACCAAAGAGCTCTATCGCAAGTAGATTAGTTGGCCGAGACCTGATACCACCATCTACTGCTGGATTTGAGCACTCAGATCTCCAAAGCTATTCTCCAGGGATTAGAAAAGGAAAAGGCTGCTTGACACTTGACAGAACTGGTTTGAGGAATGTGGAACTTGGCTTAGTGGAGGAGAGAGAATTCAAGCAGGGAATAGGATTGGAGGGAGCCAGGAGAATGAAGGGAGTGAATCCTGCAGGGAAAACAGAGGGATTTTGACAGAGCAGCAAGTCTGCTCAAAGAGGAGCATTGCAAGAGATGTCAGAGGAATGCTCTGCTTGCTGTTTTAGGAGTTTTCAATTTAGGGATATTGAGCCATCACATGTTCTTCAAACTGTATAAAAATGATTTCTCGGGATGTTAACTAGCTGGGATTCTAAAATCCTTCCAGCTTGATCTGTTAAAAAAATCTTACTTCAGAGAGATATCTTTGAAATCATTTATTGATTCAAATTTATTAAACTTCTGTTACATGCCACATGTTCTGCTAGATGTTAGAAAAAAATTCACATTTTAGTAGGGGAGACAGGCACAGAAACCACTAGTGAATGATATGGAAAATGCAGTGGATGTTATAAGAGTATCGAGAGAGCACCTGATCTCAGCCTGACAGGAATAGGAAAAGTTCTGGAGGAATCACATCTGTGATCTTCAACAAAAAGACATGATTAATCAGAGAAAGGGTAGGCATAGTGTGAGCTGCAAATGACTTGGTGTTCCTGGACCATAATTAATATGTGTATGTGTGGATTGTAAGTCAAGATAATAATATTTTTACTGTGGATTGTGGTCAAAAAAGTATGAAAACTGTGTAAAGAAACTGGGGCAGAAGTCCATGTTAAAAATGACAATTAGAAGTTGTGAGGATGAAAGAGAAAGAATATATTTGAGAAACATCTGAGTGGTAAAAAAGCCAGGACTTGGTGATTCATTGAGAAGAGGACAAGGGGAGAAAAGGGCCTCGGAAGTGTCTCACTTTGGTGACTGAGTATGACTAGATGGCAATGTGATTAAGTGAAAGCATGAAAAAGAAGCTGGAGGAAATAGCAAGTTGGAGAAAGACAAAGGAGAATTACCATTAACCCATTTCTTCAGTATGAATGTACATGTTTGCTTTACCAGTTACCCATTAGACAACCACAAGGCATGAGAAGGCATATTTGCAGAGGGTATATAAAGGACCTAAGATAAGTAGCGTCTGGCTGGCTCTCAATTTACAAAATGCTCCTGATGAAACTACATTCCCACGTTTCTAACTACCCTTCCTCCACAAGGAGCAAATCTCTCCTCTCTGGTACCCCTGATAGAAATAAAGTAAATGATAAGATAGTTGTAGTGAGTACACTGAAAAATAACTGAGTAATGAAAACTAAGTCATGAGCAATGTGTGGAAGAAGAGAAACAGTTCTGCAGAATCTTGCACAATCTTCCACTTCCTTAGGCATTTACTACAAGGACTGACATGTATGCCATGAAAGACCCACCAACTTCACTGTACCCTTATCTCTTACAGTCTCGTGGCAAACAAAACATTCATTCCCATCTTTACATAGGTCCACCTCCAACAGGCAAAATGTAGTCACTCCCTCCCCCACCTCCTTACTATGCAAAAATAAAGGTTTTCAAATGGCTGCACCATTAGTAAACACCAGATGCTTATATCACAATAGGAATCAAAGGTCCCTGGTGACTACACTGAGTGAGGAGCTGGAAATTTTGTGGTCAGCAAAGTTCAAGGCTCTCCCAATTTATTTGATGGTCTGGGAATGTGAGCCACTTCACCATTTTTTGTACCTTTGTGAATTTACAGAGACAACTCTTTTATCAAAGATCATTAAAATAAGGAAAAAGATGAATTGGCCCTTCTTCACTAAACTTCTTTTCCTGTAAAGTCAACATTGTTCACAAGATTGTGCTGTGGCCAATTGGGCAAACAGCTTGACATACTTTTTTTAATAATTGTTGTCAGTTGCAGTAACCCATTAAAACAACAAGAACAACAACTCTCCAGGATCCAAAACCTGCTATGGTGATGGAATTATAGTAACTAACAGAGCTCTGGATAATTTTTCTTTGCCTAAGTCTGTTTGGGCTGCTACACCAGAATAACACTTTGCTGCTTAGAGATTTCTTCCCCCAAACATCCTAGCTCATCCCTTTTAAGTCCTGCCTTCCACAAAGTCCTAGAACACAGATTTAACTCAGCCAGGCTCTTTGCCACTTTGTAACAAGGATGGCATCTCCTTCAGTTTCCAATATGACATTCCTCATTTCCATCTAAAACATTTTCAGAATGCTCTTTATTGTCAGAACCACTTAAGTGCTCAAAGAAGAATGAGGCTTTCTCTACAGCCGTTCTCTTCTTCTGAGACTTCACCACAATTACTATTAATAATGCTCCATTCACGGCAACATGGGTTTTTTTTTCTAACATTCACTTCAAAACTGTACCAGTCTCTACTCGTTACACAGCTCCAAAGCCAATCCACATTTTGAAATATTTATTTTATTTTATTTTTTATTTTTAAAAAATTTTTTTTATTTATCATAAGCATATTATTATTACAAATCGTGATTTTTTTCTTTTTTTTTCTTTTTTTTAAAAATATTTTTATGTCGATATACATTGTGGCTGATTATTGTTGCCTATCACCAAAACCTCCCTCCCTCCTCCTTCCCCTCCTCCCAACCAACAATGTCCTTTCTGTTTGCTTGTCCTATCAACTTCAAGTAATTGTGGTTGTTATATCTTCTTCCCCCCCCCCCCGGTTTTTTTTGTGTGTGTGTGTGTGTGAATTATATATTAATTTTTAGCTCCCACCAATAAGTGAGAACATGTGGTATTTTTCTTTCTGTGCCTGACCTGTTTCACTTAATATAATTCTCTCAAGGTCCATCCATGTTGTTGCAAATGGCAGTATTTCATTCATTTTTATAGCTGAGTAGTATTCCATTGTGTAGATGTACCACATTTTCCGTATCCACTCATCTGATGATGGGCATTTGGGCTGGTTCCAACTCTTGGCTATTGTAAAGAGTGCTGCGATGAACATTGGGGAACAGGTATACCTTCGACTTGATGATTTCCATTCCTCTGGGTATATTCCCAACAGTGGGATAGCTGGGTCGTATGGTAGATCTATCTGCAATTGTTTGAGGAACCTCCATACCATTTTCCATAGAGGCTGCACCATTTTGCAGTCCCACCAACAATGTATGAGAGTTCCTTTTTCTCCGCAACCTCGCCAGCATTTATCATTCAGAGTCTTTTGGATTTTAGCCATCCTAACTGGGGTTAAATGGTATCTCAGTGTGGTTTTGATTTGCATTTCCCGGATGCTGAGTGATGTTGAGCATTTTTTCATATGTCTGTTGGCCATTTGTATATCTTCATTAGAGAAATGCCTACTTAGCTCTTTTGCCCATTTTTTAATTGGGTTGCTTGTTTTGTTCTTGTAAAGTTGTTTGAGTTCCTTATATATTCTGGATATTAATCCTTTGTCAGATGTATATTTTGCAAATATTTTCTCCCACTCTGTTGGTTGTCTTTTAACTCTGTTAATTGTTTCTTTTGCTGTGCAGAAGCTTTTTAGCTTGATATAATCCCATTTGTTTATTTTTCCTTTGGTTGCCCGTGCTTTTGGGGTCGTATTCATGAAGTCTGTGCCCAGTCCTATTTCCTGAAGTGTTTCTCCTATGTTTTCTTTAAGAAGTTTTATTGTTTCAGGGTGTATATTTAAATCCTTAATCCATTTTGAGTTGATTTTAGTATACGGTGAGAGATATGGATCTAGTTTCATTCTCCTGCATATGGATATCCAGTTATCCCAGCACCATTTGCTGAAGAGGCAGTCCGTTCCCCAGTGAATAGGCTTGGTGCCTTTGTCAAAGATCAGATGGCAGTAAGTGTGTGGGTTGATTTCCGGATTCTCTATTCTATTCCATTGGTCAGTGTGTCTGTTTTTATGCCAGTACCATACTGTTTTGGGTACTATAGCTTTGTAGTATAGCTTAAAGTCAGGTAGTGTTATGCCTCCAGCTTTATTTTTTTTGCTCAGCATTGCTTTGGCTATGCGTGGTCTTTTATTATTCCATATAAATGTCTGGATAGTTTTTTCCATTTCTGAGAAAAATGTCTTTGGAATGTTGATGGGGATTGCATTGAATTTGTATATCACTTTGGGTAGTATGGACATTTTCACTATGTTGATTCTTCCAATCCAAGAGCATGGGAAATCTTTCCATCTTCTTGTATCCTCTCTAATTTCTCTCAGCAGTGGTTTGTAGTTCTCATTATAGAGATTTTTCACCTCCTTGGTTAACTCAATTCCTAAGTATTTTATTTTTTTGGTGGCTATTGTAAATGGGCAGGCTTTCTTGATTTCTCCTTCTGCATGTTCACTATTGGAGAAAAGAAATGCTACTGATTTTTTTGTGTTGATTTTGTATCCTGCTACTGTGCTGAAATCATTTATCAATTCCAACAGTTTTTTTGTAGAGGTTTTAGGCTGTTCGATATATAGGATCATGTCATCTGCAAACAGGGACAGTTTGACTTCATCTTTTCCAATCTGGATGCCCTTTATTTCCTTCTCTTCTCTGATTGCTCTGGCTAGTACTTCCAACACTATGTTGAATAGGAGTGGTGAGAGTTGGCATCCTTGTCTAGTTCCTGTTCTTAATGGAAAAGCTTTCAGCTTTTCCCCATTCAGGATGATATTGGCAGTGGGTTTGTCATATATGGCTTTAATTAAGTTGAGATACTTTCCCTCTATACCTAACTTATAGAGGGTCTTTGTCATGAATGAGTGCTGAACTTTATCAAATGCTTTTTCAGCATCTATAGAGATGATCATATGGTCCTTGTGTTTGAGTTTATTAATATGGTGTATCACATTTATTGATTTGCGTATGTTGAACCAACCTTGCATCCCTGGGATGAATCCCACTTGATCGTGGTGAATAATTTTATGTATGTGTTTCTGTATTCTGTTTGCTAGTATTTTAGGGAGGATTTTTGCATCTATATTGATCAAGGATATCGGCCTATAGTTTTCTTTTTTGGTTATATCTTTACCTGATTTTGGTATCAGGATGATGTTTGCTTCATAGAATGAGTTTGGGAGATTTGCGTCCGTTTCAATCTTTTGGAATAGTTTGTAAAGAATTGGTGTCAATTCCTGTTTGAATGTTTGGTAAAATTCTGCTGTGAATCCATCTGGTCCTGGGCTTTTCTTTGTTGGAAGCCTTCTGATAACAGCTTCAATCTCCTTTATTGTTATTGGTCTGTTCAAATTTTCTACGTCTTCATGGTTCAGTTTTGGGAGCTTGTGTGTGTCCCGAAATTTATCCATTTCCTCCAGATTTTCAAATTTATTGGTGTATAGTTGTTTATAGTAGTCTCGAATGATTCCTTGTATTTCAGATGAATCAGTTGTAATATCTCCTTTTTCATTTCTAATTTTTGTTATTTGAGTCTTCTCTCTTCTTTTTTTTGTAAGCCATGCTAGTGGTTTGTCAATTTTATTTATCTTTTCAAAAAACCATCTTTTTGATTCATTGATCTTTTGAATTGTTTTTTGGGTTTCAATTTCATTCAGTTCTGCTCTGATCTTAATGATTTCTTTCCGTCAGCTAACTTTAGGTTTAGACTGTTCTTGTTTTTCTAGTTCTTTAAGGTGAAGTGTTAGGTTGTTCACTTGCCATCTTTCCATTCTTCTGAGGTGAGCATTTAATGCAATAAATTCCCCCCTTAATACTGCTTTTGCAGTATGCCACAGGTTTTGGTATGATGTATCATTATTTTCATTAGTTTCAATAAATTTTTTGATTTCCTGCTTGATTTCTTCTTGGACCCATATGTCGTTAAGTAGAATGCTATTTAATTTCCATGTGTTTATATAGTTTCCAGAGTTTCATTTGTTGGTAATTTCTAGTTTTAATCCATGTGGTCTGAGAAAATACATGGGATAATTCCAATTTTTTTGAATTTATTGAGACTTGATTTGTGACCTAATATGTGATCTATCCTGGAGAATGATCCATGGGCTGTTGAGAAGAGTGAATATTCTGAGGTTGTTGGATGGAATGTTCTGTAGATATCTGCCAATTCCAATTGGTCTAGAGTCTTGTTTAGATCTTGTGTTTCTCTGCTGATTCTTTGCCTAGATGATCTGTCTAATATTGACAGTGCGGTGTTCAGGTCCCCTGTTATTATGGTATTAGTGTCTATTTCCTTCTTTTGGTCTAATAGAGTTTGTTTTATAAATCTGGCTGCTCCAACATTGGGTGCGTACATATTTATGATTGTTATGTCTTCTTGATGGATCAGTCCTTTTATCATTAAGTAGTGTCCCTCATTGTCTCTTTTTATGGTTTTTAGTTTAAAGTCTATTTTGTCAGATATAAGAATAGCTACTCCAGCTCGTTTTTCTTTTCTGTTTGCATGGTGAATCTTTTTCCATCCTTTCACTCTTAGTCTATGTGAATCTTTATGGGTGAGGTGGGTCTCTTGTAGGCAGCATATAGTTGGGTCCTGCTTTTTGATCCAGTCAGCCAGTCTGTGTCTTCTGACCGGGGAATCCAAGCCCCCCACATTAAGTGTTGTTATTGAAAGGTGTTGATTTATTCCTAGCATTTTATTGGTTGTTTGGTTGTCTTAGGTCTCTTTTGTTCCTTGTTTTCTGATTTACTGTTTGGTTTCTGTGTTTGTTGGTTCCTTAGGTTGTAGATAGCGTTTTTGTTTGATTGTTTTCTCTTGGGTATTTATGGCAATGGTAGTTATTTTTCAGGAACCAAACCCAGTACTCCCTTGAGGATTTCTTGTAAGGGTGGTCATTTGGTAGTGAAGTCCTGCAGTTTTTGTTTGTCTGAGAAGTATAGTATTTGCCCTTCATTTCAGAAGGATAGCCTTGCAGGGTAGAGTATTCTTGGCTGGCAATCTTTGTCTTTTAGTATTTTGAAAATATCATCCCATTCCTTTCTAGCTTTTAGGGTTTGTGATGAAAAGTCTGATGTTAGCCTGATTGGGGCTCCCTTATAGGTGATTTGATGCTTCTCTCTTGCAGCTTTTAGGATTCTCTCTTTGTCTCTGAGTTTTGCCAATTTGACTATAACATTTCGTGGAGAAGGCTTTTTGGGTTGAATACATTTGGAGATCGTTGAGCTTCCTGGATCTGAAGATCTGTGATTTTTCCTATACCTGGGAAGTTTTCTGCCACTATTTTGTTGAATATGTTTTCAATGGAATCTCCACTTTCCTCCCCTTCTGGAATACCCATGACTCAGATATTTGAGCGCTTAAGGTTGTCTGATATCTCTCTCAGATTTTCTTCCATGTCTTTGATTCTTTTTTCTTTCTTTTTGTCTGCTTGTGTTTTTTCAAGCAGCCCATCTTCAAGTTCAGAGGTTCTCTCTTCAACTTCAACAAGCCTGCTGGTTAAACTCTCCGTTGTGTTTTTTATTTCGCTGAATAACTTCTTCAGTTCAGCAAGTTCTGCTACATTTTTTTTCAGGACATCGATTTCCTCGTACATTTCCTCTTTCAGGTCCTGTATATTTTTCCTCATTTCATCATGATATCTAGCTGAGTTTTCTTGTATCTCATTCAGTTTCCTTAGAATTATCACTCGAAATTCCTTGTCAGTCATTTCAAGGGCTTCTTGTTCTATAGGATCTAGAGTTTGAGATTTATTAACTTTTGGTGGTGTACTTTCTTGATTTTTTGTATTTCTGGTATCTTTTTTTGATGTTCATTCATTGTGGCAGGGGGTTTCACAGTCCACCGGTTTGAGACTATTGACTAACTAAGATGTTGCTGTGGTTGCCAATTTGGTATGGCTACCTCCGTGACTGCTCAGTTGGCCTTTAGTACCTTGTGTGTATGGTTGCCTCGGGTCTTGGGCCTCTCCGGGGAGCCACCTTTCTGGTCAGCTTGGACTCTGCTGGGCTGCTGGATCACCTACCACAGTGTGTGTGATCTCTGTTGAGCTTTCACTTCCCGTGCAGGACTTCTCCCTGTTCTGTGTGCTCTGGCCCGGGCTGTTGGATAGTGCAGTGGTGACCCCACAGGGTGTGTGGTTTCTGTCGAGTCTCCGCCTCCCTGGCCACATGTCTCCCCGCTCTGTGCACACTGGGCTGGGCTGGGACTTGTCTTCTGGAACCCTCGTCTATCAGCTGGGCCTTCAAGACCCTGCTTGGCACCGCCTTGCCCAGGAAGTCTACCAGGTTTCTGCTAGGCACAGACGACCGGTCACTCTGGGTGCCTTTGTAGCACTGTGTAGATCTTTCTCGGGACTAATCACCTTCCTCCTGGTATCGCGGTTATTTGTGTACTTGTCTTATCTCCCACACCAGAGCGTGAGCTCCTCGGGGGAGGAGCCCGCAGCACACGGTTCACCTTTGTATCCCCCGGCCCGGACAAGTCCAGTGCCCACCTGCCTGCAGACAACTCTCCGGCAGGTTTAAGCGGACTTGGGAACTCTCCTACCACACTATTCCCAACCAGAAATTGGTTAGGCGTTTTTCCGAACTGGTGGCCACAGAGATGGTATCTGCCTCCCAGTAACAGGAAGTTTACCAGGGACCAGAGTCAAGGGTGTGGTGGAGTGACAGTTGGCCCCGCCAGTACTTCCTTGCCCTCCCGACACTGGCTGGGGATGCCCCATGCCACCAGCCCCACCAAAGAACCGTGGAGGGAGTGGGAGGGGAGGCTGGCCTGCAGGCCCCAGGAAGCTCCACGCTGGGGCAAGCAAGTGGGAAGGCTCAGTGAGGAGCCGAGCCGGCCGGAGCTGCCACCACCTGAGAAAATGGAGGAAGCCCCGGGGCAGTGAGTGGCCCGGTGATGCAGGCGGAAGCCGGGTGGGCGTCAGCCCCCCGAGCAGGGCCGGGCCAGGGGTCACTCACAGGGCTGTGCCAGGTCAGGCGCTCACTCTCTGCCTCTGGTTTGTCGCCTTCTCCGTTCTCTGTTCCCGCCACCTCGGGCTGCTTGCTCAATCCCGCGGCACGGCTCGGGCGCTCCCAGGAATCTTCTTTTTTGCCGGCCTCTGCACTGCGGGGATGCTGGCTCCAGAGATGTCCTAAAGATATGATAAGCTGGCCAGTTAGCTCAGTTGGTCAGAATTCAGCCTTATAACCTCAAGGTCATGAGTTCAGATTCCCACACCAGCCAGCTTGAATTTAAATGGATTAAATTCTCCAATCAAAAGACACAGAGGGCTGGGCAGATCAAATGAAAAAAAGACCCAACTAGATGCAGCCTACAAGAGACCACCTCATCACATTACAAAAAGAATCCAGACCAATGCTATGTACATACTTAGTACATTCTGGATTAGACCAAGTAAAATTTAACAACAAGCTGAACAGCATTCTTAAGAGGAGTTCTTTGGGTAACTTTTTGTTAATAAGACCTTCATCATTGTTTGAGAAAACCATGGCCGAAGAGCCGCGAGCACGCCCACAGCTGCGAGTCACACATTTTAAAATATTTGTGATAGCAATACCTCACTCCTCTGGTACTAATTTCTTTCTTAGTCCATTTGTAGTGCTATAACAAAATACCATACAGTGAGTAATTTATAAAGAACAGAAATTTATTTCTTATAGTTCTGAAGGCTGGGAAGTTCAAAATCAAGGCATCAGCAGGTTCAGTTGTCTGGTGAGGGCTGCATCCTTCGGAGGGGAGGCACACTGTGTCCTCACATGGCAGAAGGCAGAAAGACAAGAAACTGAATACTGTGCAAAGCCTCTTTTATAAAGGCCTTAATCCCATTCAAGAGGAGGAACCATCAAGGCCTAATCACCTCTTAAAGACCCTACCTCTTCATACTATCCCATTGAAAATACCTGAATTTTGAAGAGGACACATTTAAACCACAGCACTGTCTATGCCTTGCTTTAGTTTTTCATTTAAAATTATTGATACAAAGTGGTCATTTTCCACCAGTACTGCTTCAGATCATTATGCAAATATTGCATTCCATTCTATATCAGAAAACAACCCAGTTTGAATGCTATTTCAGGCCTAGGCTCCTTTCATAAGTGCTAATTCTTTCAGGACTCTGTGGCACTACTTAGCACATTTAGCAAGCCAGAAACCAAATGAACTGACATAGATTCTGGCTTCAGTAGCAAGAGAATGTAGACCAATAACTGCAACGTGAACATTTCTGATCAATATAGAATAAAGTTTTTCATTTGCACTATTAAGAGTGTCAAAATTACTTCACATATAACTGCTTGAAAATCAGTATATGAACATCTTTTAAAGTTCTTTAAAGAATAGTTATCAACCCATATTAATAATCTCCCTTTCATAATATTTATACATTTTAACACCAAACATGGAATATCAGCTTAGCATGAGTTTCTTTGTTCCACCTCTCTGTTTTATTTATAGCCTGAAACTGAATCTGGTGAAAATAATGGGGCCTCTTTACCTCATACCAGTTGCTTCCCTTGGAAAGCACAGAAGGGGGCTCCAGAGTTCTCTTGGCCTCAGGTAAGGAAATATTGATAATGGAGAAGGGCAAGATCTTTAGAGCTAGCCAAACAAGGGTCAAACCAAGCAATGAGATACAAAATCCAGAGAATGGGTTACAGTCACTGATTGTGCAAAGAGGCCATTGCAAGACATACTACTGAATGCTACCCAAAGAAAAATCACACATATCACATACAGGAAGATGGGAAGTACATGCTAAACCAAAGTAGAGACAGAAATATAACACTAACCTGCAACCAGTTAGAAAGGAAGATTTCTATCTCTCTCTTCCTTATCCACACCTCCCTTGATAGAGAATCTAGGCCTTGAATCACAAGAGAGAAGAGCTAGGTCACAGCCCCTTTCTTCTGATCCCTCTTAGTCACAATCTCTATTAGTAATGGGGAAGGTATTGTTTAATTTTGATAACCAAAAGTTTTCAGAGTTGCGCAATTATTCAACATATGAAGATATAGTAAAAGGAGTGGGGATCTAACATAGCACAGTTGAAAGCAACGATAAGAAAAAAATGCTTTTTTTTTTTTTAAGTAGAAAGAGAATGTTGTGTCATAATTATGAATACTGCAACAGATGTTGGAGCCAGACTGCCTGGGTTAAATCCCAGCTTACAATTTACCAGTTGTGTGATCATGAACAAATTACTAATATCTTCATATCTCAGTTTTTTTATTTTAAAAATGGAGATAATATTGGTACCTACTTCATAGGGTTAGCATGAGGATTAGACAAGCTAACATATGGAGAGTGAAGTAGGTGCTATGAAAATATTAGCTACTATATTAATACTACATTCTGCAGTTACATTTGACTAACTTTGAGGTTCAACCCTACAGTTGAAAATAATTAAACCGAATTTTTTCATTTGTTTTTTATATAGTTCTTTATACATTAATATTATTTTTGAAAAAGAAAAATATCCCACAAACCACTAAACTTCTCACTATTATATATTGTTTTTCCTTCCAATTGATCTGCTATGGATTGAATTTTGTTCCCCAAAGTTCCATGTATTAGAAACTTAACTCCCACTGTGACAGTGTTAAAAGGGTGGGAAATCCTACTGTGGTAATTGAAAGATGGTACTTTGAAGAAGTGATTAGATTGTGAGGACCGTGCTCTGGTGAATGGATTAATCCATTGATGGTTTAATGGTGGTCATGAGCATGATTCTGATGGCTTTAAAAGGAGAGTAAGGGGCCGGCCCCGTGGCGCACTCGGAAGAGTACGGCGCTGGGAGCGCCGAGGCTGCGGGTTCGGATCCTATATAGGGATGGCCGGTGCGCTTACTGGCTGAGCGTGGTGCAGATGACACCAAGCCAAGGGTTGCGATCCCCTTACCGGTCACAAAAAAGACAAAAAATAAAAAAATAAATAAAAGAAGAGTAAGTGAGGAGGTTAGTCTCTCTCTCTCTCTGCTCAGCCATCTGCCGTGTGACACCCTGAGTTGCTGTAAAGTCACCACCAACAAGGCCCTCACAAGATATGTTCCCTGGACTGTGGACTTGCCAGCCTCCAAAACTGTAAGCAATAAATATTGTTTCTTTACAGATTACCCAGTTTCAAGTATTTCTGTTATAAGTAATAGAGAAAGACTAACATATTACCCAACAAGTTACATTCTTTGTTTTTTAAATGTTACGTTCTTCCTGCACTAATTGTATTGAATTGCACTAATTAGAAATTCAGTTAGAAGTTTTTAATTTTTAAAAATAGTAGTTTCTTCCATAAAAGCTTATTGTCACTCTGTAAAATGTGGAGACAATGAAATCATAGCTAAAACTAAACAATCATATCATTTCGTATTATAATAGTAGACAAATATGTTTACTGTCTTACTAAATCAGATATCTGTATATATGATTATATATGTGTGTAGGTATACACACATACTATATATTTACTTTTCAGTCATGTAACATTTACTGATTTACTACAACACAACAACAAATATCTAGGATTTAATTAAAACAAAACTTTATTAATACCCTAAATGATTTTGAGAGAATAATTAAAAGCTCATGCCTCATATATAATATTCAACACTCTTTTTGCCTTTTTCTTCTGATTTATTTGTCTTTGAGATATCTAGGGTATCAGCTAAATAGCAAAAGCAGAAGTTTGCTCTAATTCAGACTGTAAGAGCAAGCACGATGCAGAAAATATATTACAGCACATTCTCTTCTAGTGCTTTACAAAACTACACATTTCAACCTCCAAATTTAGGAAGGCAGGTTATAACTGAAAGGGCAGCCCAAACGACATGCTTTAGTATATGTCAGTTTTTTAATATCAAACACCTGCATGGTGGTGATACCAACGCTATCCCATTTGCTCTACTATTAAAAGAAGGAGGAAAATTTCAGCAACCCTGGGTTCATTTAGTTACAGAAAGTTTAGTGAACTTCAGTTCATATTAAGGCCTGTTAACAGCAGGAAGAATCCAGATTTCTGCCACTGAGGATTGGGAAAGCCTGGTGACATTAATAAGATCCAGATCCTCAGTCCAAACAACTGTGATCTCCCTTATCCACTGTCCCACAGGGTGAGTTTGTTAAAGCTTTTCATCCCCTCTTAGTGGTTTCCCCTTTCTCCCATCTCTGATCTACAAAAGGGGAAGGGGAAAGGGAAAATAAGAGTAGAAGCCACCAGAAATTACTGCTCTAATTTAGCATTAGCAGGAATTTGTAAACCACCACTAAGTAGATAAAGCTAAGAGCTACTAACTACAAACATAACCAAACAATAACCTCTGTGACTGTTTAACGGAGGCCTTGATTAGAAACACAGAAGCCAGGGGACTTTAGTGGAAAGCAGGGAGCAATAATGTATTCAGAGAGAAAGGCTGATAGAGCTCACACACAAAAATAAGCATACTAGAAAAAAAGAGAGGAAAAAGACAGGTACAGAAAAAAATTATAATTAATACAGCAATTTGAAAACTGGCTGTAAAGTATTGATGCTGAATTATTATTCTGAAGTTAATGAATTAACGTAACTGGAATAAAGAATTATGACATTTAGAAACACCAGCTACTTTAATTTCACATGATTGTATAAAGATAGGTAGATTTCTAGTTTTTGTTTTTGCCTTTGTTTCAAAATGTAGGTTATTGTTTAGTAGTGCATGAGTTACTGAATAATCTTCCTCAGAGTGTTGGATTTCATGTTGCATAGTCTGTACGTAGTAGCCTATTTTGCATATTTGTTTCCAAAGGTTTGCCCAAGCATTCAAAGAGCAAGTTAAAGTGCACCTAGCAATACCCTTAGAGGAAAATCTGCAAGAATTACAGATATCATTTTCTACATCAGTAGTTAAAATTTTGTCCACTGATACAGAATGTCCACAATAGTGTGATTGAAGTGTCTCTTACGTTACCTAAGTACATGTTTCCTCATATTTAAATTTTTGGTTTCCGAAGGTTTATTTGAAAAGTGCTATAGCATCTTATTCTTCTTGGTAATTATCAAAGTCAATGCTAAGAAAATTACCCATTTCATTGGTCAATACTTTATACTGTGCTGTCTAATAGAGTAGTCACTAGCCACATGCCATTCAGATTTCAATTAACTAAAATAAATAAAATTAAAAATTAAGTTCCTCAGTTGAATTGGCCATATTTCAAGTACTCTAAAAAAGCCACATGTAGCTAGTTGCTCGTGTTTTTGAACATGTAGATGTAGAGCATTTCCATCATTACAAAAAATTCTACTGGGTAGTGCCATGTAAGTCAGAACAGCTCAGAGAATTATATTTGCAGAGAAGACATAATCCAAAAAATAGAAAAACACATTTCTTCTTATTATTATTATCTTCAAATTATTTAAATTATTATTTTCAAAGATTTTTCTAAACAATAGGTATTCCTAAAAGAGTATATTTCCCATATTAAAATTGTATTCCATATCTTATCCATGTACTATCTCCATTTTATGTGTTTATGGTCCCAAAGGTAGAATTTAAATAGCCTATTTACATAAAATGACATATACAATAAAGCTTTAAAATAAAATTTAATATTAAGGGTACAAAAAAATTTAGACTTGCTAGCCAGATTATTCTAAAGCATGATGTTTTAAAAATAATCAGATTAAATTAGAATAGACCTAAATATACCATGTGTATAAAAGAGTAGTAGCTGTTTATTAATTGCATGATTGATATTATGGAAAAAGTAAATATTCACCAAATCATTGGTTTGAGTATTTCAATGTTTTTTTTAAATATCAGTGCTAAATGGTATCAAATATTTCAAAAAACTAATTCTTACAATGTGTTTTTACACAGAAGAATCCAAAGATAAACTAGTCAATCTGATCTCTAAGAATTAAGAGTTTTCAGTATTACTGACAATAACATTAGCAGTGGTACATCTGTTGAATCATCAAGGTCTCAGGAATGTATCAGTGAGTACAACTTTTATTTGTCAAAAGTTATGGAAATGATTTCTCTCTTAAGGTAGTGACTTGTTTAAAAATCTGTATATAAAATGATATGTATACATATATACGTATAAATATAATCAGAGTTTTTACAAATACTATTCAGAGAAAACACACACTTTCTTTGAACATGTATGGTAGCATTTCAAGCAGTTTAGGCTAAGTGTATGAGGAGTTAATCTGATGCCTGGAACTTAACACCTTTGTACTAGGGTAGTGGAATGGGACTGATAGCTTAGTGGTTTCAGATGTTAGACTTTAATGAACTAGGATGGGTTTCCTTAGCACGACACCAGTTTATCTATTTTATTAGCTTTGTAGTTTAAAAATGTATTATACTTTTGTGTCTGCAAGCATTTTCATGACTTTTCTTCCTTTTGAAAAATGTTCCACTTGTGCTATGTAGGAAATAGTCCATTAAGTAACCACTTAATTGCTAGAATTAGCTCATTCAATCATGATACAATTTCTTTTAAAATATTTTTTTAAAGAAATTAAAGAATCTAACCATGCAGACTTATGTCAATTTTTGTTAGACGTGCTCAGCAATTAAATAAGTACTATATGTAGCACTTATGATGAGAGCAGGGGACTATGCATTTTAAGTACCTTTAGATATGAAACCAGTTTTATCATATCTTATAATGTATATTTTCATTGACTGTATATTATTTTTTCAAATAGTTATTTTTTTAAGTTGTCAATTATCATACATTAGGCAACCCAAAGATTTAAAGTTTAATAACATGAAACAAACATTTGTTTTCTCTGGATCTGAATGCACGGTAAGGTCACACAATTTTTCTGCCAGTTACATAGCAGTCTTGTGAGAAATATCAGACTCACTGGCATGCTCATAACCCCAATCCCCAGTCTGATGTGTTTGTTATGCCTGAATTGCTTTTTTTTTTTTTTTTTTTTTTTTAATTTACTGTGTGTGGCCTGCCTGGACTATGGCTAATTGGAATGGACATGGGAAATTAGTCAAAGCAACCATCCTGCAAGGAGGCTATAAGGGAGACTCTAACGAATGTGTCTATCTACTCTGGATTTGACTAGCCAGACCAACTGGAACCTCTCTTCTCCCATTTATGAAAGATATAGACAGAGAGAGATCAGTTAGTTGGCAAATGAGTAAACAAGATGAACAGAGATGGAGAAGTGACCCAGTACTTGTGCAGTAGTTAATACAATTGCTTTTGAGTCACCAGATCTGCTCTTAAACTATGAAACCTAATTTTTCAACTAAATGGCAAATGTTACAGTTGCCTATGATGCCTCATTGAGGCATTTGAGATATTTTCCCTGTCTTTCCTTGTTATCTTTCCAACAAATCCTCCATTTACTGAAGCAAACTGAATTTGTTCCTAGAACCCTGAAAAACATCAAACACCACAAATATCCATGTTCATTGAGTATAAACATTTTTCATTGAGTAATATTGCTATAATTAATGGTGAAGAAAACTGAATAGAAGAGAAAGCATAAAGTGTTAGCTTCTTGAAAATGTGGTAATTTTACAAACTGGTTTATGAATTATCTTCCCCTTTAGGATTCAGATATAACTTTGCAAAGAGTAAATTGAAAGGTGGAGAGATAATAGATATCTCTAGATATGTTCATGCTTCACTGTTATTATGTGTACAGATTAACACACAACGAGCCCATCACCTGTTTCATTTGATAAAAATCAGCATTAAATCGAGCTCATCAAAACACAAGTAAAGTAAAATCACAGGAGGGAATTTCCTTTTTTCGTAATTCTATGTAATATTTGGAGGGCAAAAAATGATTGTATTTTTAGAGCTCTCCTCAAACAACTTTGACAATTTTATTCAGTCAGCTCAGAACACATAGAGGAAACACCAATAGTTATTACTGGTTAGCTAAAAGTATACAATTTATGATACTAGAGGAAGCATAGGTTCATTTGTCTCAATCTCTGTGTGTAATTGCTGATCTGACTCTGCCTGTCCTTGGGGAGCACAAAAATTTCCTTGAACCTTCATTAGAATGTGTTTTTCTTCACCCCAATAAAAATAGTTGAACTCTTCACTTAGGCACACCTTACAAACACAGTAATGACTCTAGATAAAATCATTCCTCACACTTTCATAATTACTTTGATGTCTGGGTGCAGAAAGGGAAAAAAGATTAGTGTTAAATATTGTAAGACTTCCGCAGTTTTATATGTAACATCAGAAAGAAAGAACTCCTACACGAGGCTATTCTCATGGTTTTCATTATCACATAGAGTTAATCAAAAACAGTTCAACCTCAGGCAAATATCACCCTGGGATGAAAGTATTAAAGAGGAATAAAGCATCTTAGTCACTTGGATACTAACTAACCTTGAGAAAGCCCAAAGTAAAGCAAAATTTGACATACGTATCTCCGAAATATTTTCCCCTAAATACCAATGAATGCAGGGTTGATAATATATGCATTATACATTATCAAGCCTGCACTATGGTGTATTAATACCTAACTTTTAAGTGCCTGTTCTCACTCTGTACTTTGGGCACATGAGGAGTTTTAAATATATACCTATATAATTTATTGCATGACACATTTATTTTATCATGAAACAACATGCTAAAATGCTACAGGGCTATTGTTTAAAAACATCAAGAGCTAAAACACTGAATACAGTATGCAATCCAGATGGCAAATTCTCAGGGCATAGAACTAGAAAAGAAAAACTTTTCTAAGAGTTGTTTGGGTTTCCCAGTCATGTAGCTTCCTAGCTTGCTTTTACTTTTCAGCACTAGCAAGGATGTAAATGCAATGAAAGCAATTAGTATAGCTGAGAAATAGGATGTGTTACAGAACTGCTGCTTTAAAAAAAAAACAAAAAAAATCTTTACTTCTGCTAAAATAGCCTGGGCTATTTAAGTTCTTGTGTTGCATTAATTAATAATGAATAGAGCATATTGAAGTCACTTTCTTTACCTAACTTCCAATTGCATGCAGGCCAATTCACATATATATTATTTACATATAGTAATATGTATACATCATTCTGCTATCTAAATTTTGCAGAATAAGGAAGAACCAGTGAACTAATTTTCAAAATGTGTTTATATGTCATGTGCAACTGATAAAACAAATGGTTAGAATATAGACGAATATCAAGAAAGCAAATGCAATTTCCTTAATTAGAACGTTAGACATGTAACTATGCCAAATCACATTTTAATCAATTAAACTCAGGCCTTATCATTAGAGACAAGTATTTCGATTGCAGGATTTTAAAAAACTTAATTGCATATGGAAAATGTGGCTTGAAAACTTAAACACAATTAAGACAATTTGTTTTAGTCTTTTTTGGTCAGTCTACTTAGAAGGATAAAAGTACTTGCATGAATTTGAAATTAGATATCAATTTTTGTCACGATATTTCATTACATGTTCTTGATCTTGCACAATAAACATGATCTTCCGGGTTTTTTTTAAGTTTTATTTATGTTGGTTAAAATGACTTTAGAAGTTGCCAAAATCTCCAGTAGCCATGAGATATTTAATACAATATCCACTTCAGTAACTCAGTGATCATGTGGTCCACTTATTCCTTCTAAACTCCTAAAATGAAACAGCAGTCTTCCAGCAGCTACAAATGTCATCGATTGACTTTTCTTGACCTAGGATTCATATTAACAAAATGTAAATTAGATAACAGCTATTGGTGCTACAAAAACAACATTGGGATGAGCCCAGTGGTAATATGTCAGTAACATGAAAGATGCTGTTGTTTTGGTTTGGGACTTATCTGGATTTTCAGTCAGTCACAGCCAACCTGAGCAAGTAGTCTTTGTGGGCAACCATTGTGGTTTTACTTGTTTGTTTAATTTGTGTTTTGTTTCACTTTTATTTTCTCATTTGATCACTGAGGGGCACACAAACATTAGTCTCAAGCCAGAAGCCCTAAAAGTAAGCAATTTTTAGCTGGTGAAATTCTAATCTTGTTTTATTATGTTGTCAATGAGCTGCTGAGGTTCACCTTGGCTTGTTAACATGATAGCAGACAGATGAGAAGAAATAAAAAGTACTGGCCTGTGAAAGCCAAATCAAAGAGCCAGATTGAAGAGATTCTCGAATTACTCAGGTGAGACCCTCCTCGCCCAGCTAGTGACCCAGCTAATGGACAGAATGCCGTGGGTTCCGTCTGGGCGATTCAAACGTTAAAACATGTTATTCAAATGTCTGCATAAATGGCTGAGAATCTGCCTTTTCTTTGTAAGCTTATTATACAATAAACACAAGACTGGTATTTGATACTAACCAAACATAGAGAAGGAACAGACAATAACACTGGATGAATGTATTCAAAACACAAATCTTTATGTGCCATTGTCAGAACTACAGGATCCCACATTATCACAGACTTTTAATTGTCCTTGGGTATAAACCTATTGCCATTTAACAAAAATATACTCATTTACATAAACTTGTAACACTATAAATTACTTGAAAATAGGATAATACTTTCATACAGGAAAATCTCAATCAAATAAGAGAAAGTTGCAGGATTTTTTTTAATGACTGTAATATTAAGAGAAAGTGAACTCTTTGAAGGAATATTTTAGATATTGTAAAACACTAGCATTATATCTTACTACAGACTAATATTGCTTTTTAGTTTTTTCTTTTATACTAACTGTTTATTGGTCATTGAAGATTTATTACCAACTGCCAGTTAAATAAATACGCCTTATTTTTAAATTGACTTATGAACCAAAAATTTTTTGTTCTATAGCTCTTTCCCTCTTATTTTGTTTTACGTGTGACTTTATAATTTCCTTCATATGAAAAATTTTAATATTCAAAGGAAAATTTACACCCTGAAAGTTCATGATAATTAATAGTTAATCATCAAATTTTAAGATTAAGTTTCATTTCATATGCCTATTTACAATATTTAGAATGAGAAAGACATCTGTGAAAAACAAAAGTCTTGACTAGTAGTGCCACCTAGCATCACAAAGGAAAAGTTGTTCAACTACTTTGCAAAGTGTTGGGAAATTAATCAAATCATCAAATTCACTATCTTCTTGTTCATTTTCCAGGGAAAAATAAGGAGATGTGATGAATTGGTAAAAATGCATCAAACATGTGTATTTAGAGATAACATATGTTATATTACAAATTCCAGTGTTTTTAGGAAGATGTAATTAAGAGAGATAACAGTGAGGTACAATTTCTGATTTGCTAACTGTCATACCACCATGTTTTCCTCCAATTTAAGAAATACATTGGAATTCAAGTGAATAAAAATAATGTTCATGTACTGAAATATTGACTATTATCTAATTTATGGAATAAAAAGTAGGTCATTCACAACCTTCAGTATTTTGAGTAACTACTTGTGACACCTGACAACTGATTGAGAACTGCTAGTGTTTGGGGTAATGAACTTAGAAACTTTGGGATGTAATATAATGCTAATAAAGATGTCATAGGTTCAATCCAGGATGGAACTGAGGACAGTTCTTCCAATCATCTCTGTTAAGATGCTTCTTATTGATGACAAGCCACAACAAAAGAGTAAACAACCTCATGTCAGATCCATTTCTTTAACAATTTAGATGGGCCCAGTGGTGAGATATTATGGAACTTAAGTGGTTATCTTGGAAAAGAAAAAAATCCTAGAACATGAGTCACTCTCTAGGGCTCGCTCCTCTGGGAGTGGCCAACCACTGGAATTAAAATACGGTAAAGAAGAAGGCTAACGAGCTCCTTTGAGACCACTGCTCAAGTGTGCAATGCCTAGTGAGTGGGCTCTAAAGGCAAATAGCCTGGTCAGGAGTAGGTAGATTTTAAGACCTCAAACAACTGGGCTGAGATTTAGAACTAGAATATATCCATAACTACCTTTTGTGAAACTAAAATGTGAATCCAATGATATGCACTAGGCAGCAGGATGTCTAAAGACAAGGGATATATAATGTCTCAGACACACCAGACTTCCGCAAAAATAATCCTAGTCTCGTACATTGTAGTATGAAAGATTACATAATGATTAAGTGTGATTCTGGAGGCTTCCTGCTTCACATCTTGCTATCTGTGAGATGCTGGGCAAGTTAGGTAATTTGTCTGAGACCCAACTTCCTCATCTGAAAAATGGACAATGGGTATAATGTCCAGAGCTAACACAGGATAATGGTGAAGACTGAAAGAAAGGAAAAGTACCTAGCATTCCTGTTACATAAACATCCAGTAAAAATGCATTTTTATCATTATTTTATTATTGTTCCTCTCTTTTCTGGTTAGATTTGTCTCAGGAACTGGACAGTGCTGGGTCTGTAGGTGTAGGATCTTAACAGCTCCAATTAAACCTGACTAGTAAAGCCAGCTACCCATCGCTAATATGCAAACACATAGTTCCTGGCCTAATGAAACTAAGTGGCACTGACTTAGTGAATATAGTAGTATTTGCCACTGATGGATAAAGTGTTGATATTCTAACATATTTTTCTACATAATATTCATATTTATTAGAAAATTAGAATAAGATCAATCTTTTTATTTAATCCTTTTTCCAAACTGTAGATTCCAATTTAACACAAGATTGTCATTAGCTGCCATAAATAACGTTTGTCACTAGTTACCATTTTTCCTGTAAAAACACAAGTTTTGAAGTCAGAAAAATGAAATACATCTCAAATGTGTAATCCAACCTTAAGATAATCTTAAACAAGAAATACTGCTGTTATGACAACTATTACTCTTCCTCCTTTTTAGCTTTACTCAGGTTCTGAGTTATGGATAATTACAAAGCAGCTTGGTGAAGTTACATAGGGGACAAGGTTTTATTTTTCAACATCCAAATGAAAAATAAGCACTGCAGCATCACAGAGGGGAAAAGACTCAGCCCTGGACGATGCTGCCAGGAGCTTCCGCTTACTTCTCTGCTTCTGTGGTTGCCTTTGTTCTCTCCTCAAGATGTTCAAGCATAAGATATATTAATAAAAACACTTCATTTTCAAGACAGATTATTTCTGATTTACTACAGACACCCACAATTCTGATTTTCAGTGGCCAAAATAAGGAATTTTGGAGATTATGGGTGATGTTTTGGGAGGAGCGGGAGTCCAGATGTGGACTGAGAGTAGCCAATACAAGTCTTGGAGCCCTGAGAATAGGAGAGACACTGAATTCACCATCACCAGCAGAGATTCCGGAGTATGAGAATCACTACCCCCAACCCTGCCCTTCTGTGATGTTAATGCATGAATGGAATATAAACAGCATGAAAATTCACTTTACCTTAATATTGGCAGTCATTTAAAATACGAGATTTTTTTCTAGGCCCTATGAGACAGGCATGTGGGTAAGCACTTACATTGAAATGAAGAGCTTTGAAAGCTGATGAACTTAGCTTTGTAAAACTCCATTTGCTTACTAGTCTTACTCTCCCTTTTCCTACTCCTCTGCTGATAAGATATAAAAAGATCAGTAGACTCATTTCTAGCTGAGTGGCCAGTTTGAATGATACTTTAGAAATTTTAGATAACTTTCATGTAACAACAAGAAAGATCAAAGATGTAAGCCTGCATTGGAGAGCTACTAAGTCAAATATGACTTGGTCAGTTTCCTACTGTGAAGAATCTTCATGAGTAAAGTAAACACTGATGTTAGCTCAAGTTAGGAGGCTATTTTGACTGATTTCTTAGTGATCTTGCACCTCTGTTGGCAGTTCCGGAGGCCTGCAGAAGCATTAGAAGAGGTTTCAGAGGGCAGCAGTGAAACAGGACCTCATAGCTTAGGTAAGTGTCCAAAGAATTCATAGCATTAAATAATTTTAAGTCATTTTTTCAGAATTTGCTTTGGATTGAGGGATAGCTGAATTTGAACTTGGTTGTCCATGACTCTAGCTTCTCCAAACTTCATAATTGTACTTCCAACTAACTTTTTATAGTAGATTGAATTACTGGTCCCAATATTTCCTCCCTCCCACATACACACACTTTGACATGTCATTTTGCAGTTGCTCCCACTAGAGGTGTTGTATTTTCCCACCCCATGACTTCACTTTGAGCTTAGTCATATAACTTGCTTTGACCAAAGAAATGTGGGCAGAAATGAGCTTCTGCTGTCACCATGAGGACATACCTAAGGTAGGCCACCAATTCAAAGAGGATGAAAAGCACACAGAGGAGACCTGAACCCCCCCAATAGTTCTTACCCAAGCCTCACTAAGCCCAGACTAGACCAGTTTAACCTCAGCTGACTTACAAATATGTGAGAAAAAATGGTGGCCATTATATTTTGCGAAGTTTTTGAGTCGCTTGTCAAGCAGCACTAACTGATACACCTTTTCTCATAGTTGTTATTTTCTAATATATTAACTTTTTTTCATGTTTCCTTTAATTTTTCTCTACTTCTCTCATGTTTAAGATTCAACATCATAATCTTTTAGAGCTGAAACAATTCAGGTCAAGCCAATGGTTTAGTAAGATTTCAGTGGTGTCAGTTTGTTTAAGAGATATACTAACATTATAAAAATGTACCAACAATGCCACACAGATAAATTAGACAATGTTTAAAATCATATTACAATCATTGGTATCAATATTGCCTAGATGTATAACATTATGTGTTTTTCTAGTTTGATGTGCTTGTTTTTTAATATAAATCTGTCACCAATGGACACTACATGATTATGTGAGATATAACTAAGAGATTCAACACAGTTTTTTAAAATTATATAAATCTATGTTAGAATTATACAATTTAAATAACACTACATAACATTTGATGACTGTAAGAAAGGCAATTAAATATCAAATAAGAAATTCATCCAAATATTTAATTTTTAAGAAAAATTAAGGGGCCGGCCCGTGGCTCACTCAGGAGAGTGTGGTGCTGATAACACCAAGGCCACGGGTTCAGATCCCATATAGGGATGGCCGGTTAGCTCACTTGGGAGAGTGTGGTGCTGACAACACCAAGTCAAGGGTTAAGATCCCCTTACCAGTCATCTTTTTTTAAAAAAAAAGAAAAGAAAAAAGAAAAATTAAGTAACAAAGCAAGTAAGAAACGAACACAATTCCTAAGGAAAATCTGCAGTTACCCATAATTTAGTTTTATTTGGTACAAGCCTTAAGTGCTGTAGTTTCACTATCTCATAAGATTTCAAAATCTTGTTATCCTCATGATTTTCTAAACTTAATTCATTCAAACTTTTACTATAAACATAGTGTTTGGGCTAGATACTTTGTATGCCATTTCTTAAGTTTGCTGATATTTTGCATAGATATTTTTCTTTTTATATTCTTTATTATATCTTTGAATTCTTACATTAAGAGAAATATGTCAAAAACTTGAGAGGAATATTTTATTTGTGTGTCTCACTTAAATAATAATGCAGATAAACTGAAGTCAATCCAGAGAAGTACAATCAGGATTGTGAGGAGAATTTAAATTATATCAAATGAAGAATTGAGTATGTCTAGTTTACAAAAGTGAAAACTGGATGGAATACTAGGAAATACTAATAACGATGTCAATAATAGTATAATTAAATAAAAACAATGAACTCTAATAGAACATTACCTATGCACCAGGCATTCCATTACATTAAAACTATGTAATTGTATCATAGTGATTTGTTCTATTTTTATTTCTGAATTGTGGATGAAAAAAATGAGTTTTGACACATCTAGTAATTTGTCCAAGGACACTAAGTTTTAAGTTGAAGTTTCAACCCCAGGTCTACATTCAGAACTTGAGTTATTAATTGTGATACTTCCTGATTTTGTCATGATCTGGTGTCCTCAATTATCTTAGTAAGCAACATGTTTAAAAAAGATTATAATTGTTCTACATCATAATATCATATGTATCATGAAAATAATGTAGAAAAATTTAGTAGCAGAAATCTAAGTTTATGATTGGTATCTGTCAATTGTTGGCTCCATGATTTTGAACAAACTACTATCTCTCTGAACCTCAATCTGTTTATCTGTAAAATGGATGTAATAAATAAATTATCATACAAAGCTAATGTGTTAATCAAATAATATCAAAGGGCAAGATATAAAAGTATTTTGAAATACTTTCAAAAGGTACTCTGAAAATGTTTATTTGTATTATTATTGTACCCATTAGGGCCAAGCAAGAATGAATGGGTAAAAGTCATAAGTAATAATTTATGTATAAACTTTTAAAAGTTGAAGTTTTTAATGCTAATGTGAGTTCCAGAACTTGTGTATTTGGGAATTCTTGGTGGAGGAATTCAAATATAGCATAGATGGCCGTTTGATTCAGCTGTCATGGAGGAAATGTAGGCATCAGGTGGGGGACCACAAGTTTTCTTTTGTTTTGTTTTGTTTTGTCTTTTTCGTGACTGGCACTCAGCCAGTGAGTGCACCGGCCATTCCTATGTAGGATCGAACCCGCGGGGGGAGCGTCGCCGTGCTCCCAGCGCCACACTCTCCCGAGTGCACCACGGGCTCGGCCCACAAGTTTTAAAAACATTTTCTTTTTCTTCAGTTATGCTTTTTGGAAAACACAGTTTATATATATTTGTATAACATATGTTTTCTATTGTGTAAGTAGACTTTTGTTTGGAGAAAGCCATTTTAGTTATCTTTATCATTTTTAGAAGGAATAAAGTCATATACAAATTATTTCAGGGTAAATATCTCTAAGGATGATTTGTGACTCTCCTTTCCCATTATTGGGTGCTCATATAGATGCAGTCTTAACACAATAAAAAAAATTTTTGCCATACATCTCAGAATAAAATCATGTATAGTTTACTTACCACTTTCACTGTATTTTTTAAAAGATTGATTTTGAGCTCCATAATAGCTAATGGTGGCATCAAATTATATTCCCTGATTAATCCTGTTTTATTTTTTGAAATATATGCTACTTATGTTTTACAATACTACATGGTTTAGTATCTATTTGAATTTTTAACTTGGCCGCCAAAAGTGAGAAAGAGTCTATATACCGGACATTATTATGAAAACTTCTGGTTCATCTTTCTAATTTTCCATATTTTTTGGCCCACTGTAAAGAAGCATTAGTCCATTAACGATAGATGCAGATGGTGTCCATCTGGTATCCATCTTTAACTCTAAAAATGGAGGCATAAGGATACTCTGAAATGTTAGACTTTCAAAATCAGATGCAATCTAACCACTCAAGGAAAACGTTATTTGATCCATTGTAATTGTTTCCCATAGTCCTCATCTTATATTACAAACAAGATAGAGAAAAAATTTTATTTTGAAAATAAGAGTTGTAACTTTAAGTTCCCAATTTTGTCCTGCTCCAAGCCAGCTAACAAATATTAAAACTGTTAGTATCAACCAATGTTCCACTTATGGCTTATCTCGAAAATTTTTAGTAATCACCAACATTTAAGACATCTTCTAGAGTTTTGTTTTTAGTGTTTTCATTCCTTTCATAAGGAAAATTCAAGTATTTCAGACCTAATGTAACTAAACAAACAAAAAAAAAATAGTTACTGCTTCATACAATCTCATCTTGCATTGGGTCCTAGAAGAAAAATATTATCTTGTTTCTCAATCCGGATCACCAGTAATCATAATTATGATTTAGATTTTTTTTTATTTTCCCAAACTAGAACATACCATGACAATGAGCTTCATAGATACTGTAAGTAAATACTTGAAATAAACACTTCTATGAAGACAATATATGAAGCAAAATATCAATAGCAATAATAACTTTAGCAAGCTTAATGATGATGTTTTGAAGAAATATCTAAAGGAAATAAATGCTCATTCTGTTGCCAATGTAAAATTTTTAAATGGTCAGATTTTTATATATTCTTTCTCATTCTTATGTACTGACCCCTATCAACAATATGGCTGAATTTAGATTCTACCATAGTATGTGTGTGTGCAGGGGTGCACTTAAGTTCTTCAAGTAATAAAAATTGATAATCTGATTAGTGAGACCCTTAACCTCCAAATTTGAAATAAATTAAAGCTGTGCTAAAAAAGAAATGAAAATGTAATTCCATTCTGAATTATAACTTTCTGAGAATAAAAAGGTTGAGGAAGATGAAGAAGAGGAGGAGAAAGAAAAAGAAGAAAAGAAGAAAATTATATAGGAAAAAATGTTTGACCTCATAATTTCATAAATCAATATTGTAATTAGATGGAACATCTGAATAAGCATAATTTATTTTTTAAAAAGAAAAATTAAAATCATGAAAGAAGAGGACAGTTTTAAAAATATGACTATAAGCACAAAATAAGCCATAAAAAAATGCTTTGTGTGGATGACTTCAGCAGAACTTTATGCAGTTGATTCTAGGAGTGTTTGAAAGTGTGTGTCCTGGATGAAGGCGACCCAGTTGCCTGTCTAGAATCTGACTTTTCCTTGCTGTAGGATGTTGGCAAGGGACAGGACTCTCTACTCTTGACTTTTCTCCTCCCTTCAATGGGATAATTACAATATTCGACTGATAAGACAGATTTGAGGATTAAAAAAATAGGTTAAAATACTTTAAAGCTTAAAAGTGTTGAAACAAGCATAGCTTAAAACTACGTCTGAGGAATGATGTGCAGTAAATGTTAGTATCATTATTATTTAATCTTCAACCTCAAATGGGCATTTTGAGATAAAAGGTAAGAAAGTTGTCACACAGCTAACAAAGGGAATGATTCTGGATTCAGTGCTTCTAAATATTAAACAAGTCAGCCTTCCTGAAACTGGAGATAACAGAAACATCATCCTAGAGCTTTACATAGGCAAAACACACATACCTGATAAGTATTTTACAGGTGTGATTGAGCATGGGACAGGACAGTTCCTCTTTATTCCAATCATTTTTAGGATGCCAATGACATACTTGACTTGTACAGTGGTGTTAAAAGTGGAGCCAATGGCCTTCAAGTGTGGTGAGCCTCCTCTTCACAGGAACCATTAAGCGAAGACTGGACTGCTAGGAATTGCTTAGGAAAGGAGGTAGGACCCCAGGTCTTTAAAGACCTTTGGCAACTCTGAAATGTTCTGAAAAGGCATTCAACCTGAGTTACATATGACCTTTGATTTTTATAAAATACAAATTAAGTTGACACTATAAACAACATTGCAAAAGACTCCCCAAACAGTTTAAAAGAACCAACTCTTTTTAAAACCATAAATACATTAGATGTTAGAAATTATGCAACTGCTTACAAATTAATCTTATCTATTCCCTAAAGCAGGTGTAATTGATGATCCCTGGAGTTAGTCAATAGGCTAGCTTACACTGTGAACATGAAAATAGAATAAACAAAAAACAACTGGAGAACTTTAAGAAGACTACTCAAACTTTTCACTAATTCAGATGCCTCTCCTCTAAATTGAAGTTAGTAAGATTTTGCTGAAGAATAAAATCATTTTGATGGTGCATCTACTCAACAGACATTCCTCTTTCATCAGAAAATCATTTAATGATGTTTGGGTTATTTCTAACAGCTATCCCTGCCCTGCGTTAAGGACAACTATTCCTTCTTCTCAGAGCTGAAAAATGCCAATATTTAAGGTCTGTCAGTCTGAAGTGACTAAATCCGCATTGATGGAGTTTTACCATGTGTTAGCTTGTTCCTTTCCCTGATTACTGTGTGCTTAGGGAAAGAAAACACATGGTGTGTGTGTGTGTGTGAGTGTGTGTGAGTGTGTGTGTGTGTGTGTGTGTGTGTGTTTTCAAAAGCAAAAGAGAATGAACTTTAAAAGTAAATGCCCTTCAGAAACAAATTTGCCCCCTTATTTTCCCATTACAGAGAGCAACCACCCACCTGGGTGTCACAACTTTGTTGTATTCTTTTGTCGTCTTTGTGAGAATAATTGAGGGCTAGGGTTTTATTTATGATTAATTCCTAGCATTGTTTCTTTAGAACTTTCTAACAAAAAGTATCTACTGAACTCCTGCAGGCTTCTCTGGGGTAGATATTATTGTCTTCACTTTATAGAAGAAAAAAAAAAAGATACAGCAAAGGTAGTTGGCTTAGCCAAAATCACAGAGCAAATCAGGAACCATACACTCTTTCTGGCAAAAGTTAAAAAAAAATGCTCAAAGCTTTTTAAAGAAAAAGCCCTTAAGATTTAGAGTCTAGCAATAAGGTGGGATTCAGGATCTATTCTGAAAACTAGATGACTTTCTCAGCCTTTCTAATTTTTACTTATAATAATACTTATTATTATTATCATCATTGTTATTATCATTAAAGTATTCCAGTGTTTGTAAAGGTTTAAGAGGGAGCCTTTTGGCTATGGCATAAAACATTTAGCCAACTGACTGCAAAATCTGATAGAGCTTTGGTTAATAGTAGCATGTGTCTGAATTTTTTTTGTTAGAGACACTACTCAGCTCAGTCTGTGAAACTGGTAGTTTTATCATAGTAGGTCCAACTGCAGACATCAGGAGAAAATTGCCAGAAAGACAGACTCAAGGATGGGATAGGGATGGAGGGGTGAACTCTGTAGAAAACAAATAAGGAAACCCAAAGCTTTGCTAGCCTGAAGTTGCAGCCTAATTAGGGGTCAGTAGTAGACCAGCCAGAGATCCTGAAAATGAGAGAGCCATAGCAGGACAAATTAAACCTTGGCTGAGTGGAAAGTTATGCACATATGCAGGGAGACCCATAGTATTCTCAAACAAAGTAAAAGCCAAAGGAGACTTCAAAATTGGCTGAACAATGAATGCGCTCCTCAACACACAGATCTATCAACAGAGGGTAGAAGCCTTACGGACTTGAAGTGTTTGAGCACAGCCTTGACCAAAAACACTGGGCTCTGCAAACTCGAGGGTGACCCCTAGGAAGCCAAGCTAAAAATAAAAATAAGAATAAAAAAGTAAGCAGACACTTCAACAGATTCTGTAGTTCAATAACTCCGGGCAAGTTACTGAAACAACAATTAAAAAAAACTCAGAAACAAAATCAGAATCCATAGTTGCTATAATATATTATCTAAAATGTCCAATTTTCAACCTAAATATTAAAAGACATGTACGGGAACAGGAAAGGGTGAATCATATTTAGAAATAAAAGCAGTCAATAGATAAAACTCTTAAGTGAGCCCAGACTTTTATTTCAGTGAGCCCAGATGTTTATTCTAGTAGGTAAAGTATTTAACATAGTTATTACAAATATGTTTAAATAATTAAAAGAAACTATGTTCAAAGAATTTAAGAAAAAATGTGGTGACAATGACTCAATAGATAGGGGACCTCAGTAGATAAAACATTTCTGGAGGTGAAAAGTATAATAATGAAAATACAACATACTAAACTAGTCAACCAAAAGGAAGACATTGTTATACTAAATAAAAAGCAAGATGCAGCTGTATGTTGTCTATAAGAAACACACGTTAGAGTTAAAAATACAATAAGCACAAAGTAAAAGGACAGAAAAAAAGACATTCCATATAAGCATGGCCATAAGAGAGCTGCGGTGTTTAAATTAATACCAGTCAAACAGACATTAAGACCAGGAATATGACTGGGAACACTTTATACTGACAAAAGGGTCAATATTTCAGGAAGATATAATCTTTGAAATGTATACGTAAATATCTACATGTAAATATAAATGAGTAAATACATATGTACCTAAAAACAGAGCCCCAAAATTTATTTGCTTAGAGCTGAGAATGGAAGCAAGGATTAATTGCAAACAGACATAAGGGAATTTTAGGGGGTGATGGTAGTGTTCTAAAACTGGGTTGAGATGATAGTATGTAATTGTATACATTTATTAAAAACCATCTAATTATACACTTACATGATTGGATGTTATGGTATGTAAACTATACCTCAATTAGTTGCAAAAAAAAAGCTTTTATTTGGCAAAATGTAGATAATTTCTTTCAAACTATGATACAACTTAATAAAGTTTATGTTTGTAAAATATTTAAAGTTGTTTTAAGCATCAAAATTATGTGATGGGCAGATTTAGCCCAGATTTAGATATAAAATGTACTCAGGGAGCAAAAGAAAAGCCCCATTGATTAGTAAGATTGATACTGGAAAGTGTTTATGAATAAGATTAAAAGTTTAAGTTTTAAAAGACCATGAGGGAGATTTCAACACTTTTCCAAGAAGCTTGGATTTTATAAGGATCTCGAATGTACAATAAGCAATATTTTAGGGAAACTTATTGTGAACAAAGCACAGTGCCAAGGTTTCTTTATTGTGTCTTGTTATTTAATCCTCAAAGTTATTAACTATAGTAAAATTGTTACAATTATTACCAGTTTACAGATGAGGTTGTTGAGTCTTCCACAAGAAATAAGGTCAAGGTTGCATAGCTGGTAAATATAGTAGTACTGGTGGGATTCAAACATAGGTCCCAGGTCTGTCTGTCTTCCAAGTACTGCCTTAACGTTCTCCAAGTCTGCTTCATAATTATGGTATAATTATCTGTTCCCTACATAATATAAAGTATTTCTGCCACTGTGATTAAAGAAAAAGAAAAAATAGTTGTTAATTGTATATTATTCCTATAAGGAATAATTTAAAAAAGGAAAAAATTGGAGTTAGAAAAAAAAAAGTGAAACGGATGTCAGTTTGTGTTTGCTTTCCCCAGTGCAGCAGCTTTGGAAGAAATAAAGGAATCTGAAGCAAAGTCAGTCAGAAATTTTGGCCCTGTTTACTGAGTCTGCCTGTTAGAGGAAGATGAGCTAAGACCTGTGTAAGCAAAATCAAGGGACTTAAGTCAGCTCAACTGTATGCTTTGGCATAAAGCACTCATGAGAAGAATTAAAGTGGCTTGAGAAAATATATACATGAAAATTTAGTAAATAAAGAATAAAAATATATACATAAAATAGGATTCAGCATTAGAAAAAAGAAAATCCTGCTTTATGTGACAACATGATGAATCTGGAGGACATTATGCTAAGTGAAAGAAGCCAGTCATAGAAGGACAAGTACTGCACGACTCCACTCATATGAGGAATCTAACATAGTCAGACTCAGAAGCAGAGAGTAGAATGGTGGTTGCCAGGAGCTGGGAGGGAGGGGAAAATGGGGCATTGTCATTCAATGGATATAAAGTTTTGGTTATGCAAAATGAATAAATCTTAGAAATCTGCTGTACAACACAGTGCCTATAGTTAGCAATAGTGTATTTTGTACTTTAAAAATTTGAGATTATATCTCATGTTAAGTTCTTCCACAAACAAACAAGCAAAGAAACCAAAGAAGAGGCAGAAGGAGCTTTTAGAGGTGATGGATGTGCTTATTACCTTGATTGTGGTAATGGTTTTACTGGTGTATGCATATGTAAAAACTCATCAAATTGTATGCATTAAATATGTGCAGATTTTATGTATCATAATTATACCTCAATAAAGCCATTTAAAGAAAGAATAACAAAACTTTTTCTTTTTAATTTCAAGCATCCAAATAATTTTATTTCTAGGAAGGCTTTGGGAGTCATAAAATTCAAAGGCATTGAACATTTAGATGGAATTCCAGATGAAACTTTATACTTGTTACTGGCAACGTAACAAAATGAAGATCAGTCATTTTTATTAATACATGAGGGAGAAATATTTTGAACAAGGCTGCCTTATTGATCATTAAATTTGTGCATCATGGTTTATGATGTGAATCACATCCGCTGTTACTGTGCAATGGACAACTTGCTCAACTGTGCACAAGGCCCTGATTGCTGATAGCTTCTAGTAAGCAAGAAACAACAAATTGGAACTACTTGTGCAGCATTCATTACTGCTATTTTTAATACTTAAAATGCCAATGATAGCAATTGACTTTGCTTTCTTGCTTATTTTGTTTTGTGAATATAAAAGTGTTTGTAAAAGGTCCCCTGAAACCTATTTTCCCAATAATTGGTTTATGTGTTTCAACCACAAATTCTTTTGCCATCAAGACTCTCAGAAGCATATAATTCTTGTGGCTGAGGTGGGAAAGCAAGATTCCAAAATTTCATTTAAAGATTTAAGCTATTTTCCAGCACAGCAGCTTTGCAAATTCTCAGACTAACAAATGCCCCTAACTCATAATGTCACTAATGTAGTATTAATAGTGTATGTTGTCAAAAGTAGAGATGTATTCTGAACACTGACCCAGAACACTAACGACACATCTAAAACATCCCCTAAAATGGAAGTGCATACCCATCCCTACACATTATAAATGAACCAAGGTCCGGAAAGTGTAAATGAGTTGTTCAAGTTTACATGAAAAATAGAAAAAAATTAAAACTATAAATTAGATTTCCCGATTACTAATCCAGGGCTTCTAATGTTACACTTGAACACTTAAAACTCAGGATTTAGAGTCTTTGGGATGTGACAAACACATTCAAGTAATTTACATGTGGTTTTAGGTTACCAAGAATCCAGTTACATAATGATTCATATTGTAAGTGTACAGAACTCAAAGTTTATTTTTTAAGTTAACCTTTACTGAGCCAGGCACTCTTCTATAACATTTTATGTGTATTATTTTATTTAATAGTTTCATGAGGTAAACATTATTATTTACCTCATTTACAAGTGAGAAAACTAAGGCTTGGAGATATTAAGTAATTTATCCAACAGTAGAAGAGTGGAGTTAATAACATTAATCACAACTAATTATTTTGAGCATTTGTTTTATGAATATAACATTAATCACAGAGAGAGGAGAGGTGCCAGGGTCTTTTTAAACAACTTTATATTATCTTTCAATTCTATTTTTCCATGAATTTTTTGAACTACCCTCATGTGTCAGACATTGTTCTAAACACTTTACACATTTTAACCCATTTAATCTTCACAGTAAACCTTTGAGGTAGTTCCTCTTAATTTCCTCATTTTACAGATTAGAAAACTAATGCACACAGAGGTTGAGTAATTTTCCCAAGGTTACACAGCTAGTAAGTAAGCCATGGTGGCAGGATTTGAACCTAGCCCTATGGAGTTGGACTACATAGCCATGCTCTTATCTACTATTCTCACATTACTAAGTAAAACTTTAAATCACTACACTGAAAGGCTTATGTATTATGATTCTCCATAGAAACAGAACCAATAGGATATATTTAGATAAATAAGAGGAGAGTTAATATAGGAATTGTCTCATGTGTTATAGAAGCTAAGAAGTCCCATGATCTGCCATCTGCAAGCTGGAAAACCAGGAGAGCCAGTGGTGTAACTCAATCTAAGTCTGGGTCCAAAAGCCCAAGTATGAGGAGCACCAATGTCCAAAGGCAGGAGAAGATGCACATCCCAGCTCAAGCAGGGAGGGAATTTGCCCTCCCTCCTTCTTATTGTTCTATTTAGGCCCTCACTGAGTTTAATGATGCCCACCTGCATTGGTGAGGGTGATCTTTACTCAGCTCACCAATTCAAATGCTAATCTCTTCCAGAGACACCCTTACAGACACACCCAGAAATAATGTTTTACCAGCTCTCTGGGCTTACCTGAGCCCAGTCAATTTGACACATAAAATTAACCATCACAGCCTATAATAGCCCAGTATTCTTCTAGTAGTTGTTGGCTATCTCACAGAACCTAAAACTCAGTCTATGAATTAAGTGGTTTGGAGTGAAATTTAATACACTTTAACATTGGATGCAATGATAAAAGATTTCCTTTCTCCTAATTCCTCTAGCATCAGTGTCTATCATATTCTTTTGAAGCATAATCAGTTGTTACTGACTTATTTACATAGACAAGCCTGGTATCTTTTCCATCTCCTGTGTGTCATAGCTCTATGTTCAGCCAATATTCGTTATCTAAATTATTGAAGCACCAATTTACAATAGAGAAAATAAACATTTCCAGGAACGATTTGATTATATATAAATAAATATTAAGTACAGAAAAGACATGATCACATAGTAAGAAAAAACTCTTTATATTGTCTAGGGATTTTATGGATCGAATTGTGTCCCCTCAAAAGTTTTATGTGTTGGAGGCTTGGTCCCCACTGTGACAGTGTTAAGAAGGAAATCTTATTATGGGAAGAGGGTGGGAAGTCAGGACTGTAGAACTGCAGGGGGTGCAGTTTGCTGAAAAGACTCAGGCCCAGACCAGAGTTTCCACTCAACCCAGGTGTACCAGACCTCACAAGACCCGGAAGTGTTTACAAGGTCAACAATTAAAACCGGAGCTGCACAAAAAACCTTCCCCAGAGAATCAGCAGCAAAGCATCAATTTAACTCAACCACAAAGTTCAAGTGCTGGTTCCAACAGGAAGTTCCTCCATTTTAGAAGTAATCAAAGGACAACAAATTAGTTCCAATGCAGTATAAGTGCTGGGAATAGTGAATAATCCAACATAGAACCAAAAGAAAAAACAAAAGACCCCACATATCAGAGATAAAGTTCTGATACTAACCAGTAAAGGTCTAACACCACAAAAGAACACCTACAAAACCTAGAAGAACAGAAAGTGCCCCAGGCTCCCTAGCCAGGGTGGGGAGGGGGCCAAGGGGCTCAGCCATGGACCCCCAACATCTGCATCCAGCCCAGTGATGACCATCAGGCTTCTGCCAGAAGCACTCTGGGCTCCCAAGCTGAGGTGGTAGGGTGCCAAGGGAATCAGGCATGCACCCCCCAATGTCCACATCCAGCCCATTGATGACTGAGCCACCTCTGGAAGCTCCCCAGACTCCCAAGCTGGGGTAGAGTGGGGGCTGAGTCAGTGGGGGCTGACTCTACTCCCAAGCTGGGGCAGAGTGGGGGCTGAGTCAGTGGGGGCTGACTCGCCCACACCTCCCCAGTGTTCACATCCAGCCCAGCCATGACAGCTATTGTCAGAAGACCTCTTTGTTCCCCTGCTGGAATAAGGGGGAGTGCCAAGGATCTCAGCCACACCCACCCTTCCTCCTCCTCCCACCCTGTCCTTCTCTCCTTTCCCCTGTCCACCTCCCCTCCAACTGCATCTTAGAATATAAAATAATAATAATAATAATAAATAAATAATTAATTTTTTAAAAGGGAGGCAGAGAGTAAAAATGTGGAAAATTTGCAGCCTGGCTATGTGGTAGAGAAACAACAGCATTTTCAGGAGAAAAATGCAGTGGTGCTAGGGAACATTAGTAGAAAAAAAAAAGGGATTACCAAGAGAAGGGGGAAAAGAAGGCCCTGAAGTCATTGCAGAAGTCTCTGGGGCCAACCGTTCCATTACAGGCCCAGAGGCCTGGGGAGACAGAATGGTCTTGGAGAATAGCCTGAGTTGCCCTGTACAGGCTTGTTGCCCAGGGCCGCCGTGGAAGGCTGCTCCCCACACCAGCACCCCAGCTGCTTTGGCTGCTCCAGCCATAGCTAAATTGGGCCCAGGTGTGGCTGGATTTGTAGCTTTGGAAAATACAAGCCAGAAGCCTTGGCGGTGTCCAGGTGGTATTAGGTCTGTAAGCTCACAGAATGCTAGAGCTGTGGAGGCTCGGGAGCCTCCAACCCAATTTCAATGGATGTATAGAAAAGCCTGGGGACTCAGGAAGAGATCTGTCACAGAGGCAGAGTCACCACATAGAACCTTTGCTAGAACAATGTCAAGAGGAAACGTGGGATCAGAGTGGCAGCAAAGAAACTCCCTCAGCACCTAGTGGAGCCATGAGAGTGGGACCACTATGGAGACCTCAGAATTGTACAGCTACCAGCATGCAATGCCAGCCTGCAAGAGCTAAAGCATCACCTGAGACCAGGAAAGCCAAAGAAGTGGAGCTGCCTGAGGACTTGGAAACTCAACATCAGCACCAGCATGCAGAGGATGTCGAACATGAAGTCAAGGTACATGATTTACCTGCTTTGAGATTTAATGCCTGCCCTGCTGGGTTTTGGACTTGTTTAGGACCTGTTACCACCAATTTTTTTTTTGGGGGGGGGCATATTTCTCCCTTTCTGAATGGGAATATATACCATATGTGTGTCCTACCATTGTATCTTGGAAGTAGATAACTTGTTTTGATTTCACAGATAGGACTTTGGACCTTTGAGTTGAACTAAGGCTATGAGGATGAGATGAATGTATTCATATATGAAAAGAACTTGAGTTTTGGGGGCCAGGGGTGGAATACTATATATCGAATTGTGTCCTCCCAAAAGTTTTATGTGTTGGAGGCTTGGTCCCCACTGTGACAATTGTTAAGAGGGTAGGAAGTCCTATGATGGTAATTGAAAGGTGGGGCCTTGAAGACGTAATCAGATTGTAGGACAATGCTGTAGTGAATGGATTAATAATGGTGGTCAGGGGCATTGTTCGGAGGGCTTTAAAAGGTGAGCACACTCTGCTCCATCATTTTTTGCCATGTGAGTCCCCTGTGTTGCTGTAAAGGCACAACAAAAGAAGACCCTCACCAGATGTGTTTCCTGGACATTGGACTTCCCAGCCTCTGAAACTGTAAGCAATAAATTTTGCTTTCTTACAAAGTACCCCGTTTCAGGTATTTTGGTATAAGCAACAGAAATGGACAAACACAGATGTAATAGTAATATTTAAGTATATTTTAACATGATTTTAACATTATTGGCAATTAATTTGATTTTAAAGCAGGAGAATAGTTTTCATATATACTTAAGGTACTTTTACTTACTAATTTTGTGGTTCTCAATCATTTATAACATGATATATCAAATGGCTTTTAAAGTATGCTATTCTTTTCTATTATAAACTTTTCATTCTAGTCTGTTGATATTTTGCTCTAAGAATCCTTATTTTTCCCTCTCTACAGTTTTTCAACACCCACACCCTTTTTACCCCAAAGACTGCATCCCTCTTTCTAAGATTTGTATTGCCCTCCAGTTTTTTTAAGATTTTCAGAGAGCAACTAAGATTGTCTGGTTTGTTACTATTTAAAAAGTGTTTGCACACATATAGTCTCATTTATTCTCATAACAACATGAGATATGTATTATTATTCCCATTTAATAATGAGGAAAGTTACCGTTTAAAGTTAAATGAGCTTCTCAGAATCATTAAGCTATAGATAACGAGTAGATTTTTAACCCAGATATTTAACTACATGCTGTACTGTTGCTACTGCACAAAGATGGCAGAAGAGTTGCTTACTTACTTGACTAAACATTAACTTACATGTTTTATGTAATCTACTACTTTCACTGGACTTTTTTTTAATTGCTTTTTTATTTTATTAATATCACTTTTTACATTCTAGGATGTTGTTGCAGAGCAGTTGAGAAGGAGGGGGAGAGGGGAAAGGGGAAGGAAATGTGATGGAAAAAGGAGGAAGGATGAGGGGCAGGATTGAGGCTTGTGGCACCCCCCTTCATTCCCACAGGGGAGACCAGGGGGCTTCCAGTAGTGACTTGGTCATTGCTGGGCTGGGTGCAGATGTCAGGGGAGTGTGGCAAAAGCCCTCACCCCCCAACACCGCAGCTCAGGAAGCCAGGGCCCTTCTTGCTGTGGCTTGGTGGTTGTCACTGGCTAGTTGCATGTGTTGGGGGGGGTGTGGCTGAGGCCCTCGGCACCCACCACTCCAGCTCAGGAGAGCCCAGGGTACTTCCAGTGGCAGGTCAGTGGTTGTCACTGAGCTGGCTGCACGAGTCAGAGGGTCATGGCCAAGACCCTTGGCCCCCCCCACCACCCCAGCTTGGGAGAGTCCAGGGTGCTTCCTGCAGTTGCTTGGTGGTCGCCACTGGGCTGGTTGTAGGTGTCAGGGGTATGGCCGAGGCATGGTCCCCCACCACCTTGGCTAGGGAGAGCCTGGGGTGCTTCATGCAGCAACTCAGTGGTCGTCACTGGAGTGGTTGTGCATGTCGGGGTGTGTGTGGCTGAGGCCTTTGTTCCCCACCTTGGGTCTGCTTGTAGATGTCAGGGGGCCATGTCTGAGGCCTCTGGCCCTTCCCGCTTTCTGGCTTGGTAGAACAGGGGACTTCTAGTCCTTCTAGGTGTTATAGCTGTTTTTTGGTGAAATGAGACCTTTACTAGTTAATTCAAACTTTGTCTCTGGTTGCAGATACTTTGGTTTTTATTTCATTTCTGTGTTGGATTATTTGCTGTTCCCACCACTTAAACCCTGTGCTGGAACTAATTTGTTGTCCTTTGCTTACTTCTAAAATGGGGGAACTTTCTGTGGGGACCAGTACTTGAGTTCTGTGTTTGAGCTAAATTGCTGCTTTGCTACTAATTCCCTAGGGAAGGCTTTTTGTGCAGCTCAGGTATTAATGGTTGACTTTGTAGGTACTTCCTGGTCTAGTGAAATCTGTTGCACCTGATTTGTGTAGACACTCTGGTCTGGGCCTGAGTCTTTTCATCAAACTGTACCCCACGCAATTCAATGTTCCTGACCAGTCTCCTCTGAGTGGTCCTACACTGATTGGAGTGCAGATCAGCTGTCCTTGCTGTGCCCCAGTGTTCTTCCAGTGGTCCCGTCTCCCCTGCTGCCCATGCTGCAAACACTTCCCATGGGACAGGCCATGTGCTGGTCCCTTGCAATCACTCAGCAGCCTCCAAGTGGCTCCTTTTGTCAGTTTTTATGGCTCCTCACTCGGGGCCGGCCCGTGGCTCACTCGGTAGAGTGCGGTGCTGATAACACCGAAGGCCACGGGTTCGGATCCTATATAGGGATGGCCGGTTTGCTCACTGGCTGAGCGTGGTGCTGACAACACCAAGCCAAGGGTTGAGATACCCTTACTGGTCATCTTTAAGAAATAAATAAATAAATAAATGTTGTCAAAGAAAATTTAATAACATGGACAAATGCTCATGATATACCATTAAGTGACACAGATTTATGGCTCCTCACTCCTATGTGGGTCCATGGGAACCTTATTAGTGGTCTTGCTGGCCTGGGGGCCACCAAGGTCCTCTTCTCCCCTACCAACTCCAAGCAATTTCATCCAAAGAGCACAGCTGCAGCTTTTGCTAGCTCCTGCTCTATGCACTCAGCAGCTCCAGCCTGGATATATCCGAGGCTCAGAACAGTCAGAGCAGTTTTCTCTTTCTCTCATCATGGCTTCTCCCACCTTCATGCACTCCATAGGCCTCTCCTCCTCTTCCCCTGAGCTCTAGTGGCCTCATCTTCACTGTCATTGCCTTTTTATGGTTGTATATTTGTTGTTCTGTGAGAGAGAGTGATGCTGGGGACTGTCTATTCTACCATCTTGAATGGAAATGATGCCCTGGACTTGAAACACCATGAGAGATACAATTAATCAATTTAATATTTTTTGATAGTATTTTATTGAAAGATAATTGATTATATATATATTCGTGGAGTACAGAATCAAATATCAATACATGTGACAATATGTGGTGATCAAATCAGGATAATTAGTATACTCATGTTAACAAAACATAATCAGTCTTTGTGAGCCTTAACTAATTTCTCACTAACCTCCCTCCCTCCCCCTTCCCACCTCTAATAACCACAGTTCTGTTTTATACTTTTTTTAAGGTTCAATGTATTATTTTGATTCTTTCCTTCTTCTTTCTTTTAGCTCCCACTTGTGAGGGAGGATATGTGCTATTTCTCTTTCTGAGACTGGCTTATTTCACTTTACATAATTTTCTCTAAGTTCATCCATGTTTCTGCAAATGGCAGAATTTCATTCTTTTTTATGGTTGAGCAGTATTCCACTGTGTATATAAACCACATTTTCCTTATCCAGTCATCTGTTGATGGACATTTAGGTTGATTCCAACTCTTGGCTATTATAAATAGAGCTGCAATAAACATGGGAGTACAGGTATACATTTGACATGATGATTTCCATTCCTTTGGGCATATACCCAGCAATGGGATTGCTGGATCATATGGCAGTTCTATCTGTAGTTGTTTGAGGAACATCCATACTATTTTCCATAATGGCTGCACTAATTTACAATCCCACCAAAAGTGTATGAGAGTTCCTTTTTCCCACATCAGTGTCAGCATTTGTTATTTTCTGTCTTTTTGATAATAGCCACTCTAACTAGGGAGAGATGATATCTCAGTGTGGTTTTGATTTGCATTTCCCTGATGCTGAGTGATTTTTAGTATTTTTTCATGTGTCTGTTAGCCATTTGTATATCTTCATATGAGTAATATCTATTCAGCTCCTTGCCCATTTTTTATTTGGGTTACTTGTTTTCTTACCATTGAGTTGAGTTCTTTGTATATTATGGATATTAATCCCTCCTTGTATACATCATTTGCAAGTATTTTCTCCCATTCTGTAGGTTGCCTTTTCAGTCTGTTAACTGTATCTTATGCCATGCAGAAGCTTTTTTGGTTGATATAATCCCATTTGTTTATTTTTTCTTTTGTTGCCTGTGCTTTTGGGATCTCATTCATAAAGTCTTTTCCCAGTCTTGTACCCTGAAGTGTTTCCCCTATGTTTTCTTCTAGGAGTTTTATAGTTTTAGGTCTTAAGGTTTAAGTTTTTAATCCATTTTGAGTTGATTTTGGTATATGGCAAGAGGTACAGGTCTAGTTTTGTTTTTCTACATATGGATCTCCAGTTTTCCCAGCACCATTTATTAAAGAGGCAGTCTTTTCCCAAATGTATATTCTCATTGTCTTTGTCAAAGCTCAGTTGGCTGTAAGTATGTAGTTTGATTTCTGGGTTCTCTATTCTGTTCCACTGGTCTGAGTGTCTATTTTTATACCAGTACCATGCTGTTTTTGTTACTGTAGCTTTGTAGTACAGTTTGAAGTCAGGTAGTATTATGTCCCTGGTTTTATTTATTTTATTTTATTTTTTTGCTTAGGATTTCTTTGGCTATCTGGGGTCTTTTGTTGTTCCATATGAATGTTAGGATTGTTTTTTCTATTTCTGTGAAGAATGCCATTGGCATTTTGATGGGGATTGGATTAAACCTGTAGATTTAATATTTCTGAGAACTTACTAAACAAAGCTGTACAATGCACAAAGCTTGAAGCTAAATGAGAAATTAAGGAATTAAAATCCATACTCTCTCCCTTGAAGAGATTGTAAGATAGAAAAAAGCAGTATCCTTTCCTCACTTATTGCAAAGCTCATGGTTCACATCCCTATAGCAAAAGACAGATTAACAAGAGGAAAGCATAACAAATTTATTTAATACTTGAGATGGGATCCTTTAGAAATAAAGATCCAAAGAAACAGCAAAACCGTTTTTATGCTTAGGTTTGATGAAGAGTGAACAGTCATGATTAGACAAAAGTGAATACTATCTAATGGTAATAAACTGTGGGTAACTTAGCAAGGCAGGTTTGTTCAGATTCTTCTCAGTATCTCTGTGCCTTCATTTCACTCCTCTGGATATAAGAGAAGACACCTATCACATGAAGGTCTTAAGATCTACTTTCAGGGGAGATAGATCAGAGAATTCTTTCATGGCCAGCTCTCTCACAAAGAATGGCAGGAGAAGGTCAGAGAGTGACTTTCCTGTTTCTGTTTTCTCAATTTCTAAGGTGCCATATTTTGGCATAGTGTGCCCTGTCAATATTGTAGACCAAATTATGAGATTAAGTATGTATGCATGGAAAGAAAACAGATGTCCAATATTAAATAAGTAGAGAATGATGCCTTTAGATAATTAATGCCATAGGAATTCATTGAAAGAAGAGATAACTTTGAGCTAGAAGGCAGAGGAAAATGTAACCCATAAGAACGGATCTAGGTGGAACTTAAATGTTGGTTGTTTGCAGAAAAATGGATAGCAGAGAGAAGACATTCTAAGAAATAAAATAGACAAAGAAAGGCACATAAGAAAGCACAATGGTACATTTAAGAGATGGTTAAAGGTCCATTAAAACATTAATAATGGCTCTTGCTGTGATGGGGAAATAAGTTATTAGGGGGACTTTAGATCAATATGGAAGATTGCAGATGTAAAATACACCAACTACTCCAAGCACACACGATAGCTAGGCAAAACTGCAGCAAAATTATTTTTAAGAAAGCAGAACTTGTAAAAAGAAAAAAAAAAGAGGATAATTTCTAGATGTGAGGAATGAAGACAAATTTCAAATCTGTAGCAAGTTGGTAATTGCATCATATTTAATGCCTGGGAGCTGGGATGGTTAGTAATATCTTAAAGAGATACAGTCATCCTGCAGAGTAGGGACATGAAATACAGCCAGAAATAATTAACAGGAGCCAGAAATATTCTCACATCAATTCAGAAACTTAACCCAGAACTGAGTACTCCTCTCCCCACAATAGAAAGCTATAAGTGGAGATAGAGTCACCCAGGAAAAATCAGAGCCCAAATCTGATTCATGTGCAGATGAAGAGCCCAAATCCATATTATATATATGATACAGCACACTGAGAATATAATATAAAAACTGGTCCTGAACTACTAAAATTCTTCATGTTTAGGGTGGGAAAGAGTTTCACATAATTGAGAATAAGCATGAAGATAAATGATGGAATAGAATCCATAAGACAAGAACAGGACATCATTTAAAGAAAAAAAGTTAATTTGAAAAAAAAGTATAGAATTGTCCAGGATTTAAGAAAAATATGCTTCCTTATCTAGAAAAAGCACATCAAAACCAGCAGAATAATAAAAACAAATTTACATAAAAACAAATAGGCATATCAAGTAATGTAATTTTCTCAAATCCTAGATAATACTTTGCCATTATCTCTCTGACCATTCTCAGTCTTCTCAACTTCTGCAAATTCTCTAAGAAGTATGCTGGAGTTAATTCTATATGAAATGTGTTCTAAGTTTCTTCATATACTCTATCTTGGGTGATAGCCTCCATTTTATCTTCTAACTGACAGTCTATTTGAAGTATTTAGTTGACTCTTTAATCAAAATATTTAATATGTTTTCACTTATATGTTTTTCACAATTCAATATATATGTATAAATACATGTATATTGGAAATAAAAATTTACAATTCAAGAATAGGATCAAAGACATTTTCAGATATAAAATACTTTAAAGGTTTAGTGGTAAAGACCTTTGCTGAAATAACTACTAAAGGATGTACTTAAACTGAAAAAGAAATTGAGCCCAAAGGAAGGGGTAACAAGAAAAGACAGTGAGCAAAGGTATCAGGAAAATGAAAAGATGAATGGAAGCGGGTGAAGGCAGGTAATTGTCTCATTTACCAGAGTGTTCCTAGAACCCAGAAAAGGGCTGAGTATCATATGACACACTGTAAATATTTGTTGTTAAACAAAATAAGTATTGAACATTATAAATAACTGTCGGGCCTTAAAAACTAATGCCACCTTAAGTGACATTACAAGCTGCACCATTATAGGCCCACAAGGGCATATTAATGTGGCAGCCTAAGATGGCACTGGGCGCAGGGAGGAAGTAGGGTGGGAGTGTCTGCGGGGACCTTGCCTTAGCCCTTATTGGCCAAATACGCGCTTCCGCGCTCAAGGTTGCAATACCTAGGCATTGAGACAGGATGCATGCCCTTGACCTTTAAGCTGATAGGATTATGTAAAAAGCCTCCCTTCCCCATTTGCCTTTAAAAGCAAGTGCTTGTGTGATAATAAACAGAACTGCTCGACAGAACCTCTGCCGAGTCTGAGTGTCCTTTAACTGGGCTGGTTGGGGCCGGTGGCTGTGCTCACCTCTCTTCACGGCTCTCTTGGCTCTCTTCCCCCGTCTCCTTCCAAAGGGGACCGGAGGGAAAGAGTAATCCAGGCCATTCGCTCACCCACCAAAAGGAACGAGGCTAGGGCTGCTCGGGTCAGCCGGCGACGGACCCGACAAATAACTAAAGTTTATGTTTTATAACAATAACATGAAAGTTGGCAGGTTTAGAGGGAAGTTAAAGCATCCCAGTTCTTTTAACTTGTAATAGTAACATTGATCACCTTTAGGCTTTTCTAAAAAATATAAATATATTTTTAATATTTAGGGAAGGCCATTAAAACAAAGGAAATCAAATATACATACTCCAAGAAACGGGGTTGGGGGGAGGGGGCAGGAAAGCCAATAAATAAATGAAGATAAAATTATTCAAATAAGCCCAAGCATATCAGCATTCATAATAAATAAAGATGAACAGAAGCAGGGGGAAGGAGAAGCACTTGAGGAGGATTTCACAGGAAAACAAGTGCTGAGAATCCCAATTTCTCCTCCCGAAGATGGGAGGAGCGGGGTGTGGAGCAGGGCGGGGTGCAGGGGTGATATGAGGACTGCTTACCTTCATTCCCTTAAGCCTAGAGGGATTTGGCTTCAACAGGTCACCAAAATGTCTCTTTGCCCATGGACTGGGGCAAGACTCCTGCCTGGGACATCTCAAAGCCACAATTTGGCCTAAGTAACTGTAGCAGTGGAGCCAGGAGTGTGCTGCTGTCCTGGACTGAACTGCCCTCCCAGAGTTTGTATAGGTCTAGGTTTTATGAATATTTCTCTTGGACCAAATATGGACCACATGACAGAGAGCAGGCTGGTGGCCTTCTTAAATCCTACCCTAGAAAACTTCCTTCAGGGAGGAAGAATGAGGGGGTTACACAGCCTGAGCTGTGTGGTCCAGACTACCAGTGAAGCAGAAGCTGTGGGAGGACCCCTAAGCTTGAGGACAGAAATGCACTGTGTGATGCACGAGAGTTAAGGATAAGCAATCCAGAACCTCAGATTGCTCAAGAGTGTCAGCTTAACGATCTGCCTGGTATGGACAGTGCACAGGCACTCAGCTAAGGAACTGCCCTATCTCCTTGTTCTTGCTTCCCTTCTGACCTTCCCCATTCAGTGCAGGCAGTTCTAGCCACAGCTAGCAAAGACAAAGCATGTATCTTTTTATCAAAAGAAAAGTTGTTAATATAAATACCGAAAAAAACAGAACTTACAGTAAAGAGCATTAATGGGCATTAAAGAAGGATATCACATAATGATGAATAGAACAAACTACTAAGCGTGAACTTTTATGCAGTTAACAATGTGATACTGAAAGACATTAAACAAAATTAATAGCATTACAAGGACAGTTTGAAAAATAAAGAATTCAAAATATTCTTCTTAAAAAAGGTATAGATCAAAAAGCAAAAAATAAGTACATAGAAGAATTGCTTAACATATTCCTCTATCAATCTAAAAGTTATATGTGGGACTTTTGTACCCTAAAAAACAAAGCATATGCATTCTTTTCAAGAATTGAATATTTACCAAAAAAAACCTTATAAAATGCCAGCATTAAAAGAAGGTATTAACAAGGTCCAGACATAATATCATACAGATCATATATTAATATGTAAAAGATAGCAAAAAGAAAATTTGATTATAATACTCCTGAAATAGTCTAATTAAGTCATGGGTTAAAAAGTAATAAAGTAAAAAAATATCAAATATCTATAGGTTTAAAATGTTAGAAGTAGTACAAATTAAAACTCATGGGACACATCTAAATTTTGTTTTTTAAAAAAAGATTTATGGCCTTAAATCAATATATTAGGGAAAATGGGAAAAAATAATGAGCCAACATTAAACTCTAGAGGCTAGAAAAGAAAAACTGAGTAAGTTCAACGAAAGTAATACCTAAAAAATAAGAATGGAAATTAATTAAGTAGAGTGTAAAGTAGTATTAGAGATTATTTTTTTATGTTTGACCTTTGAAAAGACTAATAAAATAAATTTCTGGAAAGATTGATTAAAGGAAAAAATGATTAGACTAAATAAATATTACAAATGAAAAAGAGAACATAACCACAGATAAAGCTGTGGTTAAAAAATATAAGGGAATTCTACAATCAATTTCATGCCAATAATTTTGAATTTTTGGATGACAAAATAGAAAAGTTTGTTCAATTTATTTTAAATACAAGTAGAAACCTGCTATTCAAAGCAGATCTAAATTTCAACTTTACTTTGATGGTAAAATCCTAAATAATGTAGTATTAAATCAAACTCAGAAATCCCAGTAAAAAATCGAGACCAAGTGGGTTTTCTAAAAAAGGCAAGGCTGTTTCTAAATTAGAATTTCTATTAACATAAGATGTATAAATGGATATGTTAGGTAAAGTAAGCTAGGTACAGGAAGATAAATACCATATGTTCTCACTCATGTGCAAACTAAAAAAGTTGATCTGAAAGAGGTGTTCAATAGGGGTTACTAGAGGATGGGAAAGGTAGCAGGGAGGAGGGGAAAAGGAGAGGTTGGTCAATGGATACAAAATTACAGCTAGATAGGAGGAATAAGTTCTAGTGTTCTATAGCACTATATGGCAAATATAATTAATGATAATTTACTGTATAATTTCAAATAGCTAGAAGAGAAGATTTGGAATGGTTTGGAATGATTTCTTCTTCCCAACACGAAGAAATAATAAATGTTTGAGGTGACAGATATGCTAATTACCCTGATTTGATCATTACATAACATATACATGTATCAAAATACACACTGTACTTCATTAATATGTACAATTATGTCAGTCAAAAATAATAATAAATAATAATTTAAAAGATACATGAATGAAGATGGAAAAATTCTATGACTTTGTAAAACTTTGCTATTTAGTATTAACCATAACAGAAAAACTTAGAGTAAATATTACTTTCAATGGTGAAATTTTAGTATTCCCAATAAAGTTGAAATTATTCTCTGAGGTGCTAATTAGACCAAAAAAAAAAAAAAAAGAAAGAAAGAAAAGGTTAAGAAAACTGGACTTAACAATGAAATAAAGAGGCATTTCGTTTTATTGGTGGCTCTATGAATGGGCAACCCACACTCAATCCATGTACAGACTTTCTATTGATGGCAATGGGATTACTGTGAGGTTTAAGTACAAAACAAGCCATTGAGATCTACACTTTGTTTAGAAGATTTCCTATGTAAGAAGTTAAAGAGGGGCAAGGGCCCTGCATCCTGCTTGAGCGCCAAGCCCTCATATTCAAAATCTTATGAACTCTTTGGGTGATCAAACTTGTTGCAGTAAGAAGTCAGGCAGAGTAACATAAATCCCAAACATAAAAGTTTTTCAATTTTAAAAGCTTTCTTAAAATCATTAAACGTTTCAGACAAATGATCATTATGAACTAATTGGTAGCAAATGTTAATTTGAAAACTTAAGCTGGCTTTGAGTTATAGTGGTTTGGCTTTGAGACTTAAAAACCAAAATAATGAGAAATCGTATGAACATTTTTTTCATGCTTAAAAATTCCAGTCTCCAAACCCTATTGTTCTTTAGATACCAGCTGTGAATAAAGTCAGCCTTCTCACCAAGAGTTAAGGAAGTCTCTCTAAATCCTTTATATCATGAAGATAATTTCTTCTGATCTGTTTCCTGCCTTTTTCCACTGTCATTCTCTATATTTGTTGAGAAGTGTTTGTGAAATTCTCCTAAAGTTTTGAAAACTTGAGGATTAGAAACAGGCATTTTCTATAGAGATCTCTATCCATTCTTATAATTCCTTTACTTTTTCCTGCTTTTCTATGGACACAAAATTTATGGAGCATCATGGTATGGATTAATCTAAGTATCTCAGTAATTTTCTTCTTATCTAGTAACTCCAGATTTCTCAGGATGCATGATATTTTTTCATAGGCTCTACATTTGTTATTCTGTTGCATAATAAAATTGCCACCTTTTATCAGTTCCAAGGGAGGGCTGCAGGAAATGGAGGGCAGGCAGGGAGGTGTAACAAGGAAAAATCTGTCTGATCACACACATATACGTTTACCTATACAAAATTTCCTCCTTGCCACTTCCATGCTTTGCTCCAAGCCTTTCTCCACTATTCTATCCTTATCACCTTTAAATCTTGGGTTAGACCTCATCTTCTTTTTTATTTATGTATTTTTTTTATTGTGCACGTTTATGGGGTACAGTTTGTTGTTTCAATACATGTATACGCTGTATAGTAATCCAATCAAAATAGTTTGCATATCTGTCACCTAAACATTTATCATTTCTTTGCTGAAACCTCACATCTTCTAAAGGCCATCTTTTATGAGCTCTACTTAAACTGATTACTACTCTACATTCCTCAATTTACAATCTAAATATGAATTTTGATTTGCCGTAAGTATCTGTTGAATACATAACTTTTACTTTTGTATTTTTGGTCATACCTCAGGCTTGTGCACAATTCATGCTTGCTTGCTTTCCATCTTTTCTTCCCTCCTCCCTTCCTTCCTTTCTGTTTCCCTCCCTGTTTCCTTCCATCCCTTCCTTACTTCCTTTCTTTTTGTGTTCCTCTTCTTTTTCCTCCTTTCTATACTGTCTTATTTTATTCCTAGAACTGCCAGTCCTTTAAACATATTTGACCAACTAAGAATCAATTTTTATTTGGGGATATTATAAAATTGATTAGATTACTTATGAAAGTTGATTATAAAATATTCAGAAGCAATATAGGAAAAATGGAAGAGCTTCCAACTGATCTGTTTCAGTTTTTATTATATGTGTGTGTTTGTATCTAAGTGAAGAATATAGCATGCTGGTTAAACCACAGACTCTGGTGCCATACCATGTGTTCAGACCCAGCACAGCCTCTTACTGGATGATTCTGGCTAAATTATTTCTCTTCTACTCAATTTTTCCATCTTAAAGTGGAGATGATCACAGCATCTGCCTCAAAAGACTGTTGTAAGGATTAAACAAATTAATATAGAGAAAGGACTCAGTATAAACACTACACAAGTTTTAGCTGTTACAGCTTCAGAGTCCTTTGTCCACAGATCTAAACTCCAAAAAACTCTGAAAACAAAATTATTTTTCATGACTAATTTGCAAGCACTGAATTTATCAGGAGACTATTTATGGTCTTTCATTATCCCTTTTACTGCAACTATGCTTACATTACTATACAAATATATTAATCTATTTGATTATGGATCTTACTGGGGGGATGCAATGTTAAATTCAGCGTGTAAAACATGTTACCTTTTTATATTCAAAAAATCTACACCTAAAATATATCTGGCTCCAAGAGTTTTGGATAAAGAATTATGTATTATTATGATTTCATCTACATTTTTGCCCTGATACAATATCAGTTCAAATTTTTGAATTTGTTCTTTGTATACTGTATTTGATACATGAGTTGGAAATGATTATTTCTATTTCTGAATCTAGGTCACTCCAGAGGACCCTTCTCACCTTTCACCCATTGTTTCTTCCTTCTTATTCCTGTTCTCTTTATTTCATGCTTCTCCTATCATTCTATATCAATTTAAAAATGCATTCAGAAATGAGTGACAGAAAACCTAACTACAGAGCCTTGGATATTTTTATGCTATGTTAGGAAGTTCAGTGATTGGACATGTAAGGCTGGGACAGTGGCCCATAGTCTCATAATGGCATCAATGTTCCAAGGAAAGAGGCAACCCCAACAGAATTTCACTCACTTCTTATTGTTTTTATCTATTGTTCTGAACCTGTAGCTGCAAAGAAGGTCAGGAAATCTAGTTATATTTTTTAAATTTAAAATTTAAAATTCAAATGAGAAGCAACAAAGAATACGCAGATTAAAATGGATATTAAGTCAGCCAACCTGCAGCATCTGCCACTCTGCCCATAAGTCTAATGACAGGTGGTGGTGGAATTGAGCTAGAAGACACTGTCATCATCAGTGTTTCAAGATAAAGGAAATATGTTTCAACTTTTTTTGTTCCCCATGTTACAATATAACCATTTTAGTATCTCTCGTTGCTTTATGGAATGAATTGAATCTTTAACCTCCTCTCCCAACCATATCTCCAAGCTTTTAGCCTTGTAGCCTTTCCTTCTACCTTTTTCATGCACCAAACTACACACAGAACTCTCTTCTGTATCTTACTATAATGTAAGCATGTATATGAATATCCACGATTCTGTGATATTTATGGAGATGTTTTATACAAGCATGACGAATGAGAGTAAGGATGTTTGGTATACTATAAGCACGTGTTTTTATTCACTCCTCCAATAGGTTTCAAACTGAAGGAAAAGGTATTATTACCAAGGGAAAAAATGAAAACATAATACTACTCCTTTCCATAATCTCTCCTCCTCCATTTGTATGAACCTTTCTCAGAGAAACTTCATTTTCTAACCAGTTACTCCTCTGTTTCTTCCCCAATCTTTTCCTGGTGTCGATATCTCCTCAGTAACAAGTAAAAGACTAATAGGACCAATTATTATGGTCCTATTTATGTTTGGAAATTCTGAGAATTGGTGAAATATTTCCTCCAATTTTTTTCCTTAAACTAGGAATTTACAAGTAGTTTATTGGCATGTGACTAAAGCCTACCATTGGTTCACTATCCCGCTTAATTTACAAATACATATTTTATCCATTTCCACAGCCTATTTTAAAGAATAGTTGCTTTCATTGAATTTACCACAAAAAGGCATAAATGTTTATGCTGGAAGATTACAGAGTACTAAAAAGTTATTAGAATATATAAAGTATCTGATTTTCTTCCTGTGATGATTTTTCTATAGTACTTGTCTGTATATTTCTATAGTACTTGTCTGTGTTGAATTTAGCTGCTATTGTGTTGATCAATTATTACTTTTTATAGTACTCTGGGATAAATTTTCTCTTTACTCTTTGTTAGGCTAAGTAGTTTGTCATCAACGAATTCCTCCCCCTTGATATATTTGGCTTATCCAATCCCAATTATCCCCACAGAAACACCATTGTAACATTTTTCCATACTCAAAACTCAAAATTAGCCATTCATTCTCACTTTTCATGCCTTATTTCATAAAAAGTACAAAACCCATAATATGACATCTATTTTTTGCCTCAGTAGCTAACAACCACCATTCAAATGTTTCCTCTAATTAAAGAACGTTTTCAACGTCACAATAAGTTCTATTCGTGAATATTCAGTAGTTACTATTGTTTATGCTTTTCAGAAAATTCTAACACCTCATAGAATCATGAAGACAAAAAGCATTCCTCTGAAGTCATCTAGTCTACATTTTTACCTCTGGAATTAAACTACCCCAGAGTGATTAACTCTCATAGGCTTTTAATATGAAACAAAGAAATAAATCCATTTCCAATTCCTATTTGGCTTTTCAGTTCTAAGACTCTGGAAATGTTTGTCAATGAGGATTATTGTCTGCCACTTTATAGCTTTTGGTGTTCGATACTAGTGTCACAGCACTGGACAGTCTAAATGTGATTCTAATGCAATTTTTAAAAGCCTTCTAGGTTTCCTAATGGTGAATTCTGTTAGTGATAACATCACTTTCCTTCTGAAGATAACATCATCAACAGTAGTTGAAAGCGAGGTTATTTTATTGACTCAACCAACTAACTAAATTGATTTTATACAAAATAATTATTTTACTTGTTTTATCACTTTTTTTTTTTACATTTTTCATCAATTTTACTTCCATTTTGTTCTCTCAATGTCCCGGTTTGGTTGTTTATGTCTACTCCGACACCACCATTTGTTAACCACCACCATTTGTATATAAAATGGAGTTATATTATATAGAGAGATTAAGCACTAAAGTCAACACAGAAGGCAAAGATCTCAGAAAGACAAACTTGCTACAAATCTGTTATGAGAGCACCACATTGAAGACTGCTCTGCTGTCTCTCTATAAATCCATCTCATCCAGTTTTTCTCCCAGAGCTGAAAGGATGGCTATCTTATGTCACTAGAATTACAAAACATGGCAAGATTCTCAGTTTACAGAATGAACATAAAACCAAAACTGACTGGGAGATCAGCATATCTCTCCTGATGTTTCTTGGTGGACATATATACATATTCTCATTGAGTGGAATGTCAGACAGAATTGCCTGCACTATTTAAATTATTATTGTTGTTGTTGTTGTTGTTATTATTTTGAGGTCATATAACTAAATTCAAATAGATTAAATGCACATGTAATGTATCTTCATCATACTTCACTAAAATTGCCTGTATTAAAGTCACCAATGATGTCCAACAGGTAATGATTTTGTTCCTGGAACTCTCTGCTACAGTTGGCACTACTGACCACTTTCTCTTTCTATTTATGGACACTATCCTTCCTTGGTTTCCAGAATGCCATTCTTTTCTGATTCATCTGCCAGTTCTGTGCTTACTCTTTTGAGTCATTATGGGTTTCTTTACCTTAAACCAACTCTTAAATATTAGCTTCCTTGGCTCTTTTTTTCCTTCACTTATCTCACTTACAGTGTCACTTGCCATCTTGATTATTCTGATTTCCAAATGTACAATACCTTGAGTTTTTGACTCATATGTCATATTGTCCACTTACCATGTCCACCTAAATGTCCCACAGAAATTTCAAAACTAAGCACAAGATCTTTGTCACAACATTCTCCAACATTTCTTTTTCTATTAATAGTGCCACAATTTTTTCAGTTTTCCAGAACACTTAGTCATTCTAGATTCCTTTTTTGCCACCAAATCCTGTCTAAAATTAGTTTACCCATTGTCAATCCCACCTCTTGAATATCTCTAAAATCTGTCCTCCTCTCTGTGGTTACTGCTGTAGTTCAAGCCAACATTTTTCTTTCTTGGATTATGACAACAGATTCCTCACTTATCTCCCTGATACCAGTTTTGTTTCTGGTATGCCAGCCAAAATAATGCTACCATGGCGATCTTTTGAAAGTATTTAATATAATACAATTATTATGAATTCAACTGTGTCTCTCCAAAAACCAAATGTTGAAGTCCCAATGCCCAGTACCTCAGAATGTAAATGTATTTGGAAATAGCAGTGCTGCAGATGTAATTAATTAAGATGAGATCATACTGGAGAAGTGTGGACCCCTAATCCATTATGACTGGTGTTCTTTTTAAAAGGGGAAGTTTGGACACAGACATGCACACAAGGAGAACACCATGTGAACATAAAGTTAGGGGTGGGGGTGATGCATCTAGAGCCAAGGAGCACCAAGGATTTCCAGCTAACCTCCAGAAACCAGGGGAAAGGCAAGGAACAGATTCTCACAGAAGGACCAACCCTGCTAACACCTTGGTCTCAGATTTCTAGCCTCCAGAACTGTGAGACAACAAATATCTGTGGTTTAATTCACCCAGTTTGTGGTATTTTGTTGTGACAGCTCTGGCAAACCAACAAAGCAATCATATAATATGTCTATACTCAAGACCTTTAAATTGTCTAATGGCATCCATTGCCTATGGTTTCAAACACAAGTGTATTACCATATTATACAACGGCATAATCTTGGCTATATTTATCCCTTCACTTTTTTTCTCATTGCTTTCCTATTTACTGCACTTTATTTCTATTTTTGTGCTTGGTGGCCTTCTCCCTGAAATAGCTTTTCAACCATCATTCACTGAGTAATTTCAACCTGTCCATTATGGTGCAACTACGGCATCTTATGCTCTGTGAATTATTTCAAGGCAGGGTTAAATTTACATTCTCTCTGTTCCCTTGAAATCCTCTCTACATCTCTTCTGCCATGCTTGCCATGCTTTTTAACCTTCATTGACTCTGCCTGCCCACTCATTCATCCTTCACACACTGAACTCTTTAAGAGAAGAGATTTTGACTTGTTCATGTGGCACTAGTAGGAGCTAATTATTTTGAATAGATAAACGAGGCCAGGCCACTTGCAATTTTCTTTTTATCCCTTAAGAGAACCTTTCTTTTTCAGCAGGGTGCCTAGAAACTCTATGCATTCTTTTTTATGTTCCTCTACTTTACAGTTAAAAGTCTAAATTTTTGTTGTAATTTTGCTTTAATCAGATGATATGTTTTCTTCAAAGTTGATATTTATTTACAAGCTAGGGAAAGAACATGTTATAAACACGTTTTTAAAGTACTGTTGGCTAGGATTCACAAATTTTTGAACATTTAATGCAGGAAATTATTAGGCAATGGAATAAAACGAAATGGTTTCACCCTATCAAATGTCTCTCTAACTCAGACCTTTGGTTTAGAGCTTAATATCAAACTGTACCTCATAGCAGTGGGCAATACTTGAAATTTAAAATGAAATTCAATAACCACACAATGTTCTTGGCTAGAAATGCATTGCTGTAGAAGACAATATTGTTGAACGGAAGGGCAAAGAGAAACAAATTATCCAATACAGAATTACATCTAATATTTATTTAGCAAATATTTGTTTTAGCAAATATGTACAACAGTTAATACAGTTCTAGACGTAGGTAATAGAATATTTTCCTTAGAAAGAAATTTAAATAAGATCATAATTTCAGAAAATTTTGACCTCCACTTGCTGAATTTTTCTGCAGTGTGTCTCATCTGACTATTAGATTTTTAATATTCCACTTAGTGTTCAGTCAGGATCATAAAATTTTAAGTCAGAAAGTAAGTAGGGCACAGGTTATCTAGTTAAAATCCTCATTTTTAGATTAAATGACTGAAGTCACTATAGGCTAAATAACTTCTCTGAGTTTATATAGCCATCTGGTAAGTGAAGAAATTCTAGAACCCAGATTTTCTAACATCTTATGAAGTGTTCTTTCTACTTTGCTATATTGCCTCTATAGGAAAAAAAAATCGATAACAAAAAAATTTAAGAAAATATACTTTACCCTTGGATTACACGATGGACACCAGTGTATCATAAATTATTTATTTTACATAAAAATGTAAGATCATGTATTTTACTTATCTAAAATCATATTAGCCATAGTAAACAGTGAATATGCATTTGGGAAGTGTGTTTTGGTTGGTTCATGTCCCTTTAAAAAGTTGTTTAGAGTAGTTTGAACAATAGTTTTCCTTTCTATTAACATCCATATAAGAAAGCAGAGGCTGTGAAACCATTTCAGTGACCATCCTTGCATAAAACAGTCATTGTGAAATACAACTATGTGAAGGCATCACTAAAGGATCTGGCATTAAGGTGAGATCTAAAAGTTGTTGCCATTCTTTGTTTCTCCATTGTTCTAGTTATCAAATATGAATTTATTTACCTTCAATATTTTGTTGAGGACAGGACCATTTGTATCCCTTGCGTGTGGAAGAGTACTTCATGCATAGTACATGGTCAGTATATATTTGTGTGGTTAAAAAGCTTAATGCTGAAGAAAACACATGAGATCCTCTTTAGATTTAGGCAAGGAATAAATTATAAACATAGAGTTAAATAAAAGCTTCCAGCAATTACTATAGAGACCTATCTGGCAGTGACTGTACACTTGGGCTCCCTAGAGAATGTACGTCATTTGTTACATCTGGGGTTTCAGTTTTAAGAAAGATTTGCTACAGTTTTGCCCACTATAGTGCTTCACACTGTGGCCTGTTACTGAAAGTTGTTTGCCTTTTGTTATTTGATTAATAGAATTTCCATAGACTATATCCTTTAAGAAATAAATGTTCAGAATAGTATTGTAATTAGAGTTAGGATTCTTAGATTCTGGTTCCAACTCTGACACCAACAAACTACATAACTGAAACAAGTTTATTGAACAATCCATTGGGTACGATTGATAAAATGTTTTGATTTTTTTTCCTCAACCTCTGCCCATAGCTCCGTTCCTTAGTGATATTTTGGAGGGACCTCTTTGCTTTCTAGTTTTTATGTTGTTTGAAGAGTCCATTTTCATTACTGAGACTCACTTTTCTATTAAAAAGTTTAGTCCAGTCCAATTTAAACATCAATTCTCATATCACACCAAATAAAGTCTTTCCCTGTTTTTCCAAGTTAAGGCCTGGGCCACACTGCTAAAGAAAGGAATGAGGTATGATCTTTTTCTCTTTTACTCTTTCTGCATCTTTCATTCCTTGTTTCTGACTCATTCCCCTGCCTCAAGATCTCTTTTTTCACTTATATGTTAAGGAAGGATAAGAATGTTCAAGGAAAAAGGCCAAAAGCTTTACATATCCACCTTCTTGACAGGTAGCCACAGGTGACTCCTATGGGCAGGCACCTAAATTTAAATTTAAGCTCTTTTGTGGGATGCACTTGTGGATTTTTTAGAGACCTGCATGGGAAACATCTATACTATTCACTATAGTGCCCTTTCTGGGTGGCTATATCTTTTTTTTTTTTTTTTTTTTTTTTGGCTAGATTTTGCAGTGGCAGCAAACAATCTCATTTCTTAGTGGCCTACAGTAACAAAGGCTTATATCTAATTTACATTACATGTCCTTTGCTGGTTGCCATCATCTTTTGCCCTGGCTTCTTCATTCTAGAACCTGCTGCTGTCATTACAGAAGAAACCGCAAGATGGTAACAACTTTAAGAAAGTATTTATTGAGGGCTATATGCTACTTTTGCTTACATTCCATTGGCAAAGCAAGTCACTAAGAAGCCTGGAGTCAATAAGGCAGTAAGTATGATTCTCCCACAGGTAGGGAAAGAAATATCTTCAAAAAATAAAACAACCTTCCACCATAACCCCTTGCACCGTAACCCTATCCATCTACAGCTACTGCCCCTGGAAACATTCCATAGCCTCTGACTGTTGATTAAGTTACCTTCACACTGACAGGCCATGTTCTTAGGTGGAGTATTTTCAAGATGGCTCCAACACGGCTACCTTTAATTACATCTACTTACCCCTAATATTTGTTCATAGCATATATGGCCCTGGAGTCATGCATTAATTTCATGTTAAATAATAGGAAGGCATACTGCTTTGCTGCCATGTCTTCTTACCTTATTATTAGGAGCTGCTTTAACTTGATTCACATAGGTAAAATTATCCAGGAATAAGCAAAAATGAGGATGTATGTTCTATCTGCTCTTGAACTCAAGATGTCAGTTTCATCCAGGAGCTTTCTTATTGTGATCTACCCAGGTGCACCAATTTCTAGGTTCATCTCATGGTACACTTAGAAATTTTTGATGCTCAGATAACATGCCAGTATTCCCTACCTGAGGAAATCCTTGGTTTCTTGAGGAATTCTCTTGAATCCTTTCTTGTCTGAGCGGAGGAACAGCCAACCTTCATTTCATTTGAGAGGAAAGAAGGTGAAAAGCTTCCACATCCTCTGCTAGGCTGAAAACTCATTCTATATATAAAAGTATTCTTCATTAAGCTCAAGTCTTCTGTTTATCTACCTTGGGAGTCATGATCAGAAGGAGAGTTCAGGAACCAGGCTGGCCACCTCTTCCTAAGCCCTAAAAGTGGTATCTGGCATCTCCTTGGAACTCTTCAGACTATGGAGATTCCTAATACCTATTATCCATAACTTTGGGAATTTAACTGAAATACATATACACACGCACAGTCTCTCTCTCTCTCTCTCTCTCTCTCTCTCTCTCTCTCTCTCTCTCTCACTCGCTCTCTCTCTCAGATCCTTTTTATATAACCATAAACAAGTCAACCAAGTCAACTAACCTATACAGGACTCAGTTTTCTCATGTGAGAAAGAGGACTGTTTACTGTAGAGCACTCTAACCAAATATTATTGAAACCTCTAGGGTGGGTGGAGAGACACTTTGAAGAGGATGTGGGAGGGACACTTTGATATATAAAGCAAATACTATTAGACCTAAAGAGAGAGAGACCCCAATACAATAATAGTTGGGGATCTCAACACCCCTCTCTCACAATGGACAGATACTCTAGGCAACAAATCAATAGGGAAATACAAGATTTAAACTACACTCTAGACTAATTGGAATTGGCAGACATCTACAGAACATTTCATTCAACAACTCCCTTTTCATCAGCATATAGAAATTCTCAAGGATAGATTACATGTTAAGCCACAAATCAAGTCTGAACAAATTTTAAAAAATCAAAATTATTTTAAGTATATTTTCAGATCACAACAGATTGAAACTAGAAATCAATAATAAGCCAAACTTTGGAAACTCTACAAATAAATGAAAATTAAACAACATGCTCCTGAATGACATGGGTTGAAGAAGAAATAAAACAGGATATGAAAAAGTTTCTTGAAACTAATGAAAATAAAGAAACATCATAGCAAATCCTATGGGATACTACAAAAACAGTATAACAGGGAAGTTTATTGTGATAAATGCTCACATTGAAAGAATAGAAAGACTCCAAATAAACCTATAGCTAGATATCAAAGAACTAGAAAGACAAGAAAAAAATCCAACCCCAAAATTACTAGATAGAAATAATTAAGATCAGAGCAAAACTAAATGAAACAGAGACCAAAAACACAATACAAAAGATCAATGAAATAAAAAGTTGGGTTTTTTTTTTTTTTGAGAAGATAAACAAAATAGACAAACCACTAGCTAGTCTAACTAAAAAAGAGGAGTGAAGACTTAAATAACAAATATCAGAAATGAAAAAGGATACATTATGACTGATACCACAAAAATACAAAGAATCATTAGAAACTATTATGAACAACTTTATGCCAACAATTTTGAAAACCTGGAGGAAAGGGACAATAATGAGCAATGAGATTGAAGCAGTAACCTGCAGTCTCCCAATAAAGAAAAGCCCAGGACCAGATGGCTTCACTGTTGAATTCTACCAAACCTTTAAGGAAGAATTAATACCAATCCTTTTCAAACTGTTCCAAAACATTGAAACAGAGGCCATTCTTCCAAACTCATTCTATGAGACCAGCATCATACTGATACCAATATCAGACAAAGACACAACCAGAAAAGAAAACTATAGGCCAATATCCTTGATGAACATAGATGAGAAAAATTTTGCCAGAGTATTAGCAAACAATACAAAAGTGCATTAAATAGATTATACACTATGATCAAGTGGAATTCACCCCAGGTATGCAAAGATGGTTCCACAGACACATTAAATGTGTTACACCACATTGACAAAGTCAAGGACAAAATCTATATGATCATCTTAGTAGATGCAGAAAAAGCAACTGACAGAACTCAACACCACTTCATGACAAAGACTTTCAATGAAGTAGGTATAGAAAGAAAGTATCTCAAAACAACACAAGTCACATATGAAAAACCACTGCCAATATCATTCTGCATGGGGAAAAGCTGATAGCTTTTCATTTAAGAACAGGAACAAGACAAGGTACCCACTCTTGTCATTCCTATTTAATATAGTATTGGAAGTACTAGCCAGAGCAATCAGGCAAGACAAAGAAATAAATGGCATCCAAATTGGAAAATACAAGTTTAACTGTCCCTGTTTGCAGAGGACACGATCCTATATATAGAAACTCTAAAGACTCTACCAAAAAACTCCTAGAGCTGATAAATGGATTCAGTATAGTAGCAGGATACAAAATCAATATACAAAAATGAGTTGAGTTTTTACACTCCAACAACGAACTAGGAAAAAAAAGAAATCAAGAAAACAAGTCTATTTACAATAACTACCAATAAAATAAAATACTTAGGAATAAATTTAACCAAGAAAGTGAAAGATCTCTACAATAAGAACTACAAGTCACTGATGAAAGAGTCTAAAGAGGACGCAAAAAATGGAAAGAAATTCCATGTTCATGGAATGGAACTCAAAGCTATCTACAGATTCAATATAATCCCCATCAAAATACCAGTGACATTATTCTTCACAGAAATAGAAAAAAACAACCCTAACATTCATTTGGAACAATAAAAGATCCCAAATAGCCAATGCAATTCTGAGCAAATAATAATAATAAAGCTGGAGGCACTACACTACCTGACTTCAAATTATACTACAAAGCTATTGTAACCAAAACAGCATGGTACTGGCATAAAAACAGACACACATAACAATGGAACAGAATAGAGAACACAGAAATTAATCCATGTAGTTACAGCCAACTGATCTTTGACAAAGGCACCAAGAACATACACTGAGGACAGGACAGCCTCTTCAATAAATGGTGTTGGGAAAACTGGATATCCATATGTAGAAGAATATGTAGAAGAATGAAATTAGACCTGTACCTCTTGCCATATACCAAAATCAACTCAAAATGGATTAAAGACTTAAATATAATACCTGAAACCATAAAAGTCCTAGAATAAAACACTTCAGGGTGTAGGATTGGGCAAAGACTTTATGACCAAGACCTCAAAAGCACAGGCAGCAAAAGAAAAAATAAACAAATGGGATTATATCAAACTAAGAAGTTTCTGCACAGCAAAGGAAACAATTAACAGCATGAAAAGACATTCTACAGAATAGAAGAAAATATACAAACTATGCATCTGACAAGGTTTAATATCCAGAATATACAAGGAACTCAAACAACTTAACAGTAGAACAACAAATAATCTGATTTAAAAATGGGCAAAGGAACTGAATAGACATTTCTCAAGGGAAGACATACAACTGGCCAACAGGCATATGAAAAAGTTTTCAACATGACTAATAGTCAGAGAAATGCAAATTAAACCACATTGATATATCATCTCACCCCAGTTACACTGGCTATTATCAAAAAGACAGAGAATGACAAATGCTGGTGAGGATGTGGAGAAAGGGGAACACTTCTACAATGTTGGTGGGACTTTAAATTAGTATAGCCTAGCCTGACTGGTTAGCTCAATCAGTTACAGCATGTTGTTATAACACCAAGGTTAAGGGTTCAGATCCCCATACCAGCCAGCTGCCAACAACAACAAAAAATAATACGGCCTTTATGAAAAATACTGTGGAGATTTCTCAAGCAGCCATAGACAGAACTACCATATGATCCAGAAAACCCATTGCTGGGTATATACCCAAAGGAATGGAAATCATGTTGAAGGAAAACTTGCACTCCCATTATTTATCACAGCTCTGTATACAATAGCCAAGATATGGAACCAACCTAAATGTCCATTGATGGATGACTGTATAAAGAAAATGTGGTATATATAAACAATTGAATACTACTCAGCCATAAAAAATAATGAAATCTGCCATTGACAGCAACATGGATGAGCTTGGAGAAAATTATGTTAAGTAAAACAAGCCAGGCACAGAAAGAAATACCACATGTCCTCATTCATAAGTGGGAGCTAAAAAAATAAATAGGAAAGAAACAACAAACACAATACCTTGAACTTTCAGAAAGAGAGAAAAATAACTGTAGTTATGGGGCGGGGAGAAAGGGAGGCAGATTAGGGAGAAATTGTTTAATGGACACAAAGAATGAGTACATTTTGTAGTGATGAATATGACAACTATCCTGATGTGATCACCATATATTGTACACAAAAACTGATAGTCAACTCTGTACCTCACAAATACATATAATCAATTGTTTCGATTTTTAAAAAATGAAGTACAATGTTTTCTCACTATCAAAAAAGAAAAAGAAAAAGAAAGATAATTCAGTTGGTTTAAAAATAAATAAATAATTTCATAAAAAATAAATAAATAAATTCATACAGGAAGTCCAGAGGTGAGAAGGCACTAGGACCCCCCAAAAGAACTTCACACCCTTTATGGTCATGTAGCTTTCCTTGGGAGAAGTTGGGGTAATTGGCATAAAGATTCTGTTAATCTTCTTTCCATAAGTAATCACAAATTATGTTGATAAATGCAAGATAATAAACCCTTCAGAGAAATTAAAAGACCAAAATTCATGGATTTTTATCCTTTGAAATATTGAAGAAGAAAATGACTTCCTGGATAACATAGAAAAGCAGCCTAAGCAAGAAATGGTAATGCAACAAGTTTTGAGAAGGCAGAAGGAAATCAAACCAAATCAAGTACAACGAATAGAAGAATATTACAGAAAGGAAGATGGGAAATTCCATTTGATCCATTGGAGGGATCCTTTGGGAAGAAATATATAATTTCCGGGAAAAAAGCAACATGCCGTATTTTTTCTTAAAGACAGGAGGGTCTTCTAGGGAGAGGAAACATGAAGAATTTAGTTATTGATCTGCAAAGAGGAAATAGAATGCAGATGGCCATTTGTAGAAATTACAGTCAGTAGCTGTTCTCTCTTCCTGAAACAAATACCTTTATCTTGATGGAGAATTGGCTGGGATTTGTCAATTTCCTGCCTTAGCATGGTACCTGGAACAAAGCAGTCAGTCAATAAATGTAGTTTAAAGATGAGTAAATAAGTTGTTGAATCCTATGGCTCACCCTCACTTATGTTGAGTGGGGCTAAATGATATAAACAGAAAAATTGGGGAATAGCTCTAGGAATTATGAAGCCCCAAGCAGAAAACTAAAGAATTTGTTGGTAGAGTAGACTTATCCAAGTTCCTATTCTAGAGCTGGGGATTTTGTAGATAGAAGACTAGAAAAATAATGGCTAGCTAAATAAATACAGAGGAGGATCTGGTTGCTGTACCAGGGATTATTCTGCCAGATTGATGGACACCTGGAGTACATTGCACAGAATCATCTGGAATCCTGCCAGATTAATAGTATAAAATCAAAATCTAGAGGGAAGGAGAACATTGTTAGATAAAACTATAAAACTAGATATAATGAAGTACATCAGCCATTACAATAGAACAAGTTATGCAAGTGGTACAGGCAAAAGAATTCATAGTTAAAAATGACTAAAAAGAAGGTCAAGAAAACTACCATGTACTCAAAGCCCAGAACATCAACATTTGGAGTATAATTCAAAATAGTAAAACATTACGATTTGTTATTTGAAACTCATGATCACAACAAGGAAAATTTGTACTTTGTTCAAGTAAAGATTTGGAAGAAGATTTAGATAGGTTCTGCATATCATGAAAATATAAGCTTGTGTGAAATCCTTCAATTCTGCTTTTGATAGCATAAAAGTAAACATCGCAATGAAGATAAAAGAAGAAATAGAGCAAAGTGAAATGGTAGAGAATATTCTATAGCTTAGTTACTGAAAGTTCTTGTTCTTGCTCTTAGAACTAAAGTGAGTTGAGACCTTGGAATTGTGCCTAGAGATAGCCCCAAAGTAGGGGTTCCAGGCTAGGTCATACTAGGAATAGTGTTTACCTAAGGAATTAAAGGCCTTGTAGATGGAGGGAGAAACTGGATGTTAGTTGAAAGGAAAACCGTTCTGAATGGAAGATTTAAAGATCAAGACAAGACAGAAAATAGGAGTGGTCAGAAGCCGGAAGGATTAACTGTGAGCTAGTATGTTATGGAAAAGTTTGTGACAAGCAATTCATGATTAAAGCAATAGACAGAGAGCAGGAGAGTGTTTGGATTACCTCCTGGAGGATGTTTAGTGCATGAGAGGTGGGTGTGGACAGCAATGTTGACAGGTGGTAGCAGCAGCAGCTTAAAGGAATCAGAGAGTGCAGACCTGGAAGGGAAGACAAAAATAATGGTGCTGGAACTTTTCAGATTCTTTTTTGTACTCTGTTAATTCCATCATGGGAAAAGTCAGTTTGACATAATCATGTAAAGCACAAATTTTAGAATCAAATAAGCTTAATATAAAACCTGGTTCTGCAGGGCTCTGTGGCCTTGAACAAGAAATGAATCTCTGCATTGGCCTCAAATGCCGTATCCGTAAAATGGGAATTATAATATTAGTACTTACATTACCGTGATATAAGGAAGATTAAATGAGATGGACAAATTTAAAGAGTTCTACCTTGAGCCTAGTAATCACTATATAAATGTTAGTTTACTCATCATTGACAGTAAGTTAAAATTAAATTATTTGAAAAGATTTTTGTATACCTTGAAGTAAATTGTTTTCTACCAGAAGTCCATAAACCTGACTGTCAAAGAGGACTTCGTTGAAGGAGTGGAAATGGGAGGATCTTTGGAGAAAGCGATTCTGATCTGTCATCTTAAAACAGTGCTCCTCTTATTCAATGTGTTTTTTAAAGCACCTGGATGTCTTTTTCCTATGCTCATTTTTATTCAGTTGGCCTAGCATGGGGGTCTAAGATTCTACATTTATAACAAGTTCCCTGCTGGTCCATGGACCACACTTTGAGTAGAAAGGCCATAGAATACTTGAAACTGAGTAAAGAAAACATGGCAGGGAGTCAAACACATAATATGGGTTTCAGGAAGGCAAATTCCAGGGGCGGCAGAAAGACTGGAGATGTTTTTCGGATCAAGGCCTGAAAAGAAGATGGCTCAAATCTAAAACCAATGATATAAGGCACAGTTTTCAAAAATGAATTTTGGCTCTGTAAACTCAAATAATTCTGAAGGGGATTTCCATATAGCTGCAAGCATCAATTACATAAAATAATAACATGTACAGAAAATGGAAAAAAGGGAAATAACCAAGGAAGAAGGGAAGAGTGATGCAGGCCTAAAAGAATAATATTAGTAAGTTGATAAATTTTAGAATATGTTTCTTAAGGCACCTAAAATTACTTTTTAAAGATATGTTGATATCAACAAGAACACAATGACATAGGCCCTCTATAAACAGATTAACCTGTCAACATATGATGTGAACCCTAAACTCATCATTTTTTACTTGTTTCTTACCATGATCGACACTCTGAAAAGTAGAGAATAAAAACTGATTTAAAGGACAATAAGCTAATTAGTGATAGAAATAGGTGGTATAATGCACAATTTCTCTCAATGCATTCAAATGTTCCATGCTAATGAGAGATTGCTGAACAAAGTCTTGTGAAACCACAACATAAAAGTTCTAGAATACCTTAAAAGACCAAAAGTTGTCCTATTTGTTTTAATAGTGGTTTCTATGAAGCATTGTCTAATAAACTTAATGCTAAACCTTGAGAAATATTTTTAAAAGATAATTAATAAACAAAATATTTTTCTAATATTTTTCTCTTTTGTCCAATGGACTCCTATTCGTTCTTAAAGAACCCATCCAAATATAATTTCCTTAAAGTAATTTCTCATTCTCTTAGATAAAATTAGTTACATTCCTTATGTTCCCATTAATCTTAGAGTAAACTTAAATCACTATACTTACAATAGCATATTTTGGTTTTTTTATCCTCATGTCTATTTTCTAACTTTATAGGTGCAGTGGATTGAATGGTCCCCAAAGTCATTTAACAACAACAACAAAAAAAGCTTAATCCCCATTGTAATTCTTGAGGCTGTTAAATCCTATTATGGTAATTGAAAGGTGGGGCCTTTCAAGATTCTGAGGACCATGCCTAATGAATGGATTAATAATGAGGTCATGCACGTGACTCTGAGGGCTTTAAAAGGAGAGCATGTGAAGGTCTTTTTCTCTCTGCTACACCATTTTCTGCCATGTCAGATCCCTGCATTGCTGTAAAGCCACCACCAAAGAAGACCCTCACCAGACGTATTCCCTGGACTTTGTATTTCCCAGCCTCCAAAACTGTAAGCAATAAATTTAATTTTCTTATAAATAACCCAATTCCAGGTATTTTGTTATAAGCAACAGAAACAGACTAATACAATAGGGAATGGATTATTTTTATTATTATAATCCTTATGTTCAGCACAGTACATATTTAATAGAGGTTTTAAAATTGGAGTCTACACACATAGAACATATACATACATAGAACATAACTCAATTTTAGGTTGCACTTATCTAATGTAGTATCTAGAATAACAGAAATGTAAGTCCTAGTCAATTGAGTGATGCACAAACTATGTCAAAAATATAAACTTTAGATAATGCAATATAGCCCAGTCATTAAGAGCATAGAGTTTACAGCCCAGACTACCTGAATTTAAATGCCAGTACTAGGGCAAATTGTTTAACCTCTCTTGCTCTTAATTTCAATGTAGGTAATAACAGTACTACTGCATAACACTGCTAGAATGATTAAATGAAATGATATAAATGAAACACTTAAAACAGTGGCTACCACGTAACAAGCACAGGATGTTAGCTATTGTCATTATTATTATTAGTTATTATTAACTGTTTTAGGTACTGCCCTTAAAAAGCACCATTGATAAACAACCCAGTCCAGAGAGGAGTGACCAAGAGAGTAAAAGAATCAAAATCATTTCATAAGGAAAGCTAATTTATCTCTAGCTGTTTAGGCTTAAACTGAGATTTGAGAAAAGTGGAAGGAATGAGACACGGGATAGCTGTCTTCAAAAGTGAGAGAATGGGTACCCTTGATGTAGGACATTCAAAAGGACAAAGATTGGAAACCGCATGGAAGAAGAATTAGGTTCAAATAAAGGAAAACTTTTCTCCTAAAAAATAGATGGGATACCTCTGGAGGTATTTAAGCAGGATTTAGAGAACCTGTTATGGATGATAAGTATGGGATCAAATCACTGAATGGTAGGAAGGGTTGGGCTAGCTGATGGATCTATACGCTTGAATATCTTAATAGATATCATCCTATTTTAACTATCTTCAACAGTAATAACAAAACTGAGTAAGGAAGGGAAGAGACATTTTCTTCACAAAAACTTCACAATTGGTATATAGAATTTATTCCACATTTTCAAGCATTGATCATACAAAGAGTAGGAGATTGATTAATGGATTGATTGATAAAACATAACATTAGATCATTCAAGTTTATTATGTATAAAATAGTTAACAAATCTTAACTGGGCAATAAGCCATGTTATATATTCCAAGTAGGTTTTATAGTCAGCAGATATTTTGCTCACTGTCGGAACGATGAGAATGTTTTAGAAATTATACTTATCCCCTAACTTCTCAGAATGTTGGAGTATTATGAACTCTCTCCTTTGTTTTTTCTTTCATCAGAATATATTCTTATGAGAGCAAACTCTCAATTTGCTTAGAATAATACTTGAAATATAATTGGTGCTCGATAAATATGATTTGAATAAATGAATTAAAAAGTTAATGAATTAACAAGTGGTAGTGGATGGAACAGGGAGAAGGATAGCTCATGAAAACTGCTTTTCTTTAAGTTTGCCAGATTTATCAAACTTTTTAAAAAGTGCTTATAGAAAAAATATATATATTGTTAATCTGAAATTCAGATTTAACTCAGCACCCGGTATTTTATCTGGCAACTCTACCCATCTGGTGAAAAAAAAGAAAAAGTAAAAACCTAAGGGCAAAAAGTATGTAAAGTCATCAGTATTCACCTATAATAAAGGAAGAAAGAAATTTTCTCCCAAGACTATGTTGATAGAGGTAAAGAAATCACAATAAATGTGTTTAGAAAACGAAACAAAACTTAAAAGAATCAAAAAGCATAAAGGCAAATCCTCTTTGAAAACACAGTTTAGTTTTTAAAGATCTTGCTAGACTTAGAGATGTTATGACCTATCCCATCATGTGTGTATGTGGGTGTGTTTTGGGATAAACCCGAAAACAGCTTTTAAGTGTTTTCTATACTTTGTCCTTTTCTACTTGGAGGTCATCAGGGGTGAGTTGTTGCTGTTGGTTGCCATCCCGGTTTTTCACTTTGGGCCTCATAGTGAAGTCTTAGTAGAATTATGACATTAAAAGTAAAATAAACATTGATTCCCAGTGCCAAAACATCAAACAGGAATTATTTTGTTCACTGACACCGAGAACAAGGACTTGACAATTTTCTAATTAGTAAGCAAACTCTCCTAGACTGGCAACCTCTTACTGATCCTACGATACTCAATTTAGCAATTAGCAAGAGTGAACAAAAAAAATATTTGTGAGATTACAAGTCTCCCTAGTGATATCATAAACCTCAGGGATATTGAGAACATATCTAAATTGTCCACCTTTTGTCTATCTGGAGTTTAACATGGATTGTGGTATATACTGGGTACTCAGTTATTCATTGAATAAATCAAATTTTAGGACATGAAACATAAATAGAACTGTCACCATCTTCTTTTTTAGTTGACTTCTCTTCAGTATGTTTTTCTGTTCTCTCATACCCCCTTAATATGTACTGAATGAATAAATTAATGAAATTCTGGTGCCTCAGTATCCTTATCTGTGAAGTAGATATAATAATCTACCTATCCCATAGTGTTCTTATGAAGATTAAGTGAGCTAACACAAGTAAAGTGCTTGGAATAGTCCCTGCCACATAGGAAATATTATCCATTATCATCATTATCATCATCAACATTACCAGCGACAGCAGCAGTATTTTTCATCGTTAGGCCTTTTTTCAGTGAGAGTTTCAGACTGGAGTTTTTTTGTCCAAATATCACTCCTCCAGTCAGAAGCCTGGCCTCAGGCTGAATGGACACTTCTTTGGAGTTTTAAAAGAAGCATCACCCCTTCTAGAAGAGCCTAGACTAAAAAGTTTTCTTGCAAAGCAATGTTGCCACCTCCCCTGCTTTGTATTTGGTTTTTCTCCTCGCACTCCCTACTTCTTTAGAATCCTCTCCTGAACGTTGTGAAATAGTTTAAACCTGTTTAACTATGCTGTTGAGTCCCCCAATTTTCCCCTCTTATTCTAAAATCCTATCGTGATTTCATTGTTTCAGCTGTTTTTGGTCAAACTACCTCAGTTGAAAATGGAGAAGGATCCCACAAACTGGCTTTTACAGGCTAGATGTGCTCAGCACAGAATAACATGTTTTATGCTATGTTGACTAACAGTTATATCAGAACTCCCTATCATCTATTGCTTAAGTAGACTCAGATTAACAGACCCAGATTAAATGTTCAGCATATGTTATAGCTTGGAATATCTAGTTTACTAAGCTAGTTAATATTCTTTCTCTCAAGTTCTCTTAGACCAAATTTATACTAATAATTGTAACTAACATAAACACTGCTAAACAACATTAATCTGTGGTTATTATATGAAGTTGTTAAAATCTCCTTCCCTCATATTGCCAGAATTGCCCTCCTGAATTATCTTGGATAACGGTCGAAGTTGAGAGACTATTTCCATTGAGATTTCTTGCTACAGCAACACAACTTTCTGATGAGATCGTGTTCCAGACCTGCCAGAAACTAGTGCTCTGTTCTCTCCTTGCTGCCTCCTGGAATTCGGGGATAATGAGCCACCTCAATTCACCAACTTCACTTAATTCACTTACTCTTTGTTTCAGAAAGTCTTGTTTCTTACAATGAATATGTAAACATATGTAATTAACTTTTAAAATGTGTTTCGGTGCTAATAAAATTTTTCCTATTACACAAATATATAACTGAATGCATCTCTTACCTCTTTTTTAATTACCCATACTCTAAATAACCTAACCCAGTGGCTCTCAACCTTGGCTCTGCAAGATTTTAAAAATACACATGTCCTGCCTTACTCCTTGTAAAGTGAATGGAAACTTTTTATGGGTGAAAACCAGACATTAAATTTTTAAACAAGCTTTATAAGATATTCTGATGCTCACCTGTGAGATTCTTCCAATTTCATCCTAATTGATAAATAATGCATAAAAGTAGTAATGTTATCATTGTTTTATTGCAGGCTGAAAATACTTCTTGAAATGTACTTATATAGACAATAATGAATAAAGCCAATATCCATAAATGAGAAAGATGCATATACCAGTCTTATTTCTCTATATCCTAGCACATCATCTTATAACTGGGAACATCTCCTTCTTGGAAAGTTTTGGTTTCTGGTGAGGAATGGTGGAATTGCAATGTTGGAAAATTGCCTGTGGTACTCTTTAAAGTGCCCTCTACATGAATGACGTTAGAGTTCTTTGCTCTTCAAAGGCCTTTTTTTTTTTTTTTGCCTATGAATTCTTCTTGTTGAAAAGGGCCAATTAAATGTAGAGTCACATTATGTAAATGAAGTGTTTCTTTGAATGAATTATTAGTAATAATTTGCAATGTGATGAAAAGACGTATTCATTTGAATTTTAATGATTGGTTTTTACTTATACACTTTTAAAATAACTTGCAGCTTAAGGAAAATAGAATATATAACTCTACTATAAAAAGTTTTTCTTAATCCCAAACATATTGTATACATTTAAAATAATGCTAGACAGAAGATACCATATCATGATGCTTCAATTATCTATTTTAATTTTAATAAAAATTCAGACAATTTGCTAATCAATATGCATCATGATTAAATAAATTCCCAGGTAGTTTTGGAGCCAAACTTTCAGAAGAATCTTAGTGGAGAGGGAAATATTTTTTCATGGAAAAGGCTGTACTTCTAGGTTTAAATAACTGTGACTTGGTCTCTGAGTCACATAATGTATATTAATATCTATACACCATAATGATGCCTTAAAATGGAATGTGGTCTATTCCTTCCTAAAATCTATTCGAATATAAGCTAATAACTCAATTATTCATGGGCCTATTTTCCAGTTTATGAATTATTTATTTCCTTTGTTTTGAAGAGGTTATAGCTGCCAGGGCCAAGAGAATAGTAAAGCTCCAGAACCTGATGATAGTGTTCGTGAGATATTTATGCATGAAAGGGAGTCACTGGATACAAAACCAAATAGATTTTAAATTAATGAAGAGCCAAAGCAAAATGCTTCAAAATTTTACACTCATTCTGTATGAATTATTGAACAACAGATAAAATGAACCCTTCAAGAATTCCCATTTGCTTTTAGTTGGAAATGAAATACAACAGATAAGATTTTTGCCAACATTAGATCTACGAAAGGAGCTGATATCAAGAATTATAGCCACATTTATTTGATACCTTTAGCAACTTAAACCAGAGTTCTGACTGTCACTGGTTGGACTTGGCTGCCCTGAGCTCACTGAATTTAAGGATGATTTAAGTTTTTCCAAATGGAGTATTCTATTTGGCCTTTCCCCCATGAATTAAATTGGGGCATAAGCAATAGATTTAATGGAATTTAACCCACTCACTATACAATAAATAATTTGGAACTTGGCAACAAAATAAGTTTCTGAAATCTGAGGAACTCTTCTAATATTAATTTTAAAATAGTGACCAAACCACTAACCATAGCCCCCACTAACTATCATCAAAATAAAATTTGTTGCTTTATAGATAGAAGGCAGTGCTATAGGTAAATGTTATTAATGACAAATACTAACCTGACCTAAAACTTCTGTGATCAATGTTCAGCTAAAAGCTATCATTAACTCAGCTCTTTTGAGTGTTAGAAAGTTTTCAGATAGATTTTAATGTCAAAATGGTAACAAATCGTCTAATGAAGAAGCTGTGAGATTTCTACCTACCCAAGATTTTACATATTTTTTATTAAGCCATTTTATCAATATCCCTCTGAGTCCCATTAAACGTTAAGAAAAAGGATTTATAACCACATATGCCTAAGGATAATGTATTTTCTATTAGACAATAGAATTAGCACATTATTTATTGCAATACAATTCCATTAGACTTAATTTATGTAATGGGTGGGGAATAAACTAATAGCTAATAGAATCCTGTTTTGGAACATACAACACCTGCATCATCATCAGAAAACCAAGATCTTTATGGTACTAATTTACTTTAAACTATCTTGCAATCCCTTATATTTTAATTTATTTCACCTGAGATATTTACTTGTGAGTGATATGCTTTTCTACCTCAAAGAAAGCATTCTTCTGTGGAAACAATAGTAAAATGGCAATAAATGGCTCATGAGATGGGAAGAACTCAAAAATAGGTCACTTACCAGTCATCTATAACAAATTTTATTGCTTGGACCAACTCAAGCCTAGAAAACATCTGTGACAATTGTCCAACATAGGCTGGTATATTCATAAAATACTTGATTTTTAAAATGCTTATTCTGGCAATACTTCTTTTAAAGTTGGTGAGCTGAAATCAGAGATGGGTTTTGCCTCTTTATAATTCTGTTACTCAGCAAAAGTAATATTTAAAATGAAGAGTTAGCTATTATTTAAAAAAATAACTCTGGCAATAAAATGTCAATGACATCATTGCCCAAATCAAATAATTGCCAAAGTTCTCTGGACATTGTTACTAGAGAATTTAAGCAAAAAATGTTGTGATTATAAAGGCAAAAGTGTTCTTTCTCCTAAACTTAAAAACAGTGAACATAAACATATATGGGAAGGGAGGGGGATTACAGATTGTTATGATAACTTAGAAGCATCAAATAAAAATTAAGAAATATATAAACTAACAAGATGGTTAAGTATTAACAAGAATCTACTAACATGCATTTCAAGACTCCTAAACCATCACAGTATCATCTGTCCGCTCTTCTAACTCCTAAAGAAAAGAGAATTTGTTTTTATCATTCAGATTCTTCTTGAAGTCCTGCCTTTTGGAATGATCTGAATCAATGATTTCCTAAGGGCTGCCGTGCCTGGATTTGGATGTGCTCCTCATGAACTGCCAAATTCATTTCCCAGCCTTTATGTTCTTATTCTCAGTCCCTCCACCCAGAGTCACAATACATATTTGATGACAATACTTTATGGTCTAGAATTCAGGGATTATGAACTCAAAAGCCATCAGCAGCAGGACCTAAGATGAACTGCAAAGTAGATATCTATCCCAAAATATCCAAATTCAAGTTATTAACAAACAGTAACAACAAAAACACAGAGCTAGCCCAGCAAGATAAGTTAGAAGGCTGGCTTCGGCCCAACAGCAGCCATACTGAAATTTTAGTCTAGATCAGTGGTTCTCAATACCAGGTGCGTGTTAGAGTCACCACATGGACGAAAACAAAATACAGTTGTACATACCCAGGCCCTTCCCCCAGAAATTTGGCTGAAATGGCCTGAGGTAGGGCTCAGCATTGGTATCTTTTAACAAGTTCTCTAAGTGATACTAATGCCAAAATTGAGAACCTCTGGTCTAAAGACATAGATTTTATTGTATCACATGAAGAGTATTTATGTTTTTCTGTTTAGATCTTAATTTCTATAGGTCAGGAACAAGCTGGAAATTTACATATTTACAGTAAAGCCAATCATTGAGCTGTTTTTCAAAGGCCAGTGAGAGGTTTCCCTACTCTGTCTGCAGTCACACATTTGTCAGATAGTTAGCCAAGGTGAGATACAAACAGCCATTTTAGAGCATAATCTCTATAACTGCGTATATTAGCCAGGGTTCTTTAAAGAAGTAGAACCAATGGGATATGTGTGTGAGTGTGAATGTATAGACATGTGTGGGGTTCTTTTAATAAATTGGCTCATGTGATTGTGGAGTCTGGCAAGTCCAAAAACTGCAAGGCAGGCCAGTAGGCTGGAGACCCAGGGAAAAGCTGATATTGCAGCTTTAGTTCAAAGTCAGTCTGGAGGCAGAATTCCCTCTTCCCCAAGGACTGCCTTCCTTTTTCCTCTTACAGCCTTCAACTGATTAGACAAGGCCCACCCACACAGTGTAAAGTAATCTACTTGACTCAAATTATATTAATTTAAATGTTAATCTCATCTAAAAAATACTGTCACAGCAACATTTATACTGGTGTTTGACCAAATATTTGAGTACTGTGGTCTAGCCAAGTTGACACACAAAATTAAACATCAGAAGAATCGTGGCACTGAAGAACTTGGTTGGTTGTATTCTTTGCCTTCTCTTCCTTCCATTTGCTAAATTAATGTTCACCTCAAAGTGATTAACTTATTTATTTTAAAGGGCTCAGGAGCTAAAAACAACTTAAATAACTGTTGCATTAAAAGGTATGATATTTGGAAGTTTGCTTATACTAATGTGGCAGTTTTAAAAAACAGCTATAGTTTATTTGAAACTCCTCTCATCCAGAGGTAGAGTTTATGTCTCCTATCTTTGAATCTGAGAAGTCTTGTAACTGCTTCAAATAATAGGGTACAGCAGAAGTGATGTTATGTAACTTCCAACACTGGGTCATAAAAGGTTTTGCAACTTCTGCCAGCTTTTCTTGGAATGATCACACTGAGGGAGGCTTGGCCTTTATATAAGAAGTCTGACTATTCTGAGATTGCCATGCCGGAGAGGCCACATGAAGGCATTAATGGAAATAGTGCCAGCTGTGTGAGCCATCCAGCCATTTTGGCAAACAAGTGAATAAAGTCATCTTAGACTCCACAGACCAGCTTATTGGCTGAATACCACTGAGTGACCTTACTTGATATCATAAAAAGCAGATCTGAATTCCACTTGAATTCCTCACTCACAGAATCTAGGCAATATAATAAAATGGTTGTTGTCTTAAGCCGCTCAGTTTTGAAATTAAATAAAGTTTCTAAATGTGGATGCAGGACACAATTCAATCCATAACCATAGTTAATGTAAAAAATATTATATCTAATTTGTAAATCAAAATGTAATTTTTTTCTCTAAACCTCAGAGCTATCATATCAAATGAATGAGTGAATGAATAAGTGACCAAATGAATTTCTATCCATCTTTGCTCAAGTCTTACTTCTTATTTGGAATTCCTTCTCTAGCCCTTATGGCTGCATAAATTCTAATCAATATCTGAGCTCATCTCAAATTCCTAACAAGGATTCCAGAAGGGTTGGAGGTGTCGGTAGCATATCCCATTATGGTAATTGAAATGTGGGGCCTTGAAGAGGTGATTAGGTTGTGAGGACTATGCCCTAGTGAATGGATTAATCCACTGATGGCTTAATGGTCATTATGGGCATGGTTCTGATGGCTTTAATAGGAGAGTGAACGATCAGGTTACCTCTCTCTTGCTCCTGCCATATTTGCCATGCGATACCCTGTGTTGCTGTAGAGCCATCATCAAGAATAAAGCCCTCACCAGATGTGTTTCCTCATCTTTGTACTTCCCAGCCTCTGAAATTGTAAGCAATAAATATTGTTTCTTTACAAAGTACCCAGTTTCAGGTATTTATATTATAAGCAACAGAAACTAATACAACTATAAACTATTTAATGGTAGATGCTATTTGTTACTCTCTTAGTAATCTCCATAGAATGGATTACAAATCCTATTTTGCTAAAAATTTAGGAGCACATCTTAGAGTTCAAAAATAATACTTGGGGGCTGACCCTGTGGCGCACTCAGGAGAGTGCGGCGCTGGGAGCGCAGCAGTGCTCCCACCGCGGGTTCGGATCCTATATAAGTATGGCCGGTGCACTCACTGGCTGAGCGCGGTGAGGCCAGTCACAAAAAGACAACAAAAATAGTAATAATACTTGGAGGCTTTATATCCTAATTTTATTGATGATCTTTGCTTAAAATCAGGATCAGAAGCAATATTAGAATAAATGCAGATAGATTATAGGTATTTTAAAGATGAAGTCAGGAAACAACTAAAACTAACGCTAAAAATAAAGACAATATATTTACAAATTGTAACTATAGGCGAGTCCAATGTTCATGAAGCTCAGTCTTCAGAACACTGGATAAGTATTGATGTTTGGGAAAGTCAATAAGTGGCAACTCTCCAATCCTTCCCTCTGAAGGAAAGCTGGACAGTTCTGGCCCAGCTGGCTTGAGTTTGAGGGGCCGCCTCAGAAGGTAGAAGTGCCTCTTGCCTGAATTCGTGTGCATGGTGCCAGAGTCCAAATACCAAACTGTGTTCCAAAAAGAGATGCCAAGGGTCAATTTGCAGAAATGTGTCCAAATGTGCTGTCAAACCTGCTGTCAAAAAAGCTTGAGACTCAAAGCCAAGACAGCCGAGAATCCAGGGAAGGCTACACCAAGAAACAATGGATCAGAAATGGGAACAAGGAGGTGATGACCAGGATATACTGCCTTGGGCTACTATCGTTCTAGGTGGGTATAAGGTAGAACAAGCCAGTATATTTAAAGGAACTAGAATAGGGCAGATAGCAAGCAAATTGGCTTTTAAAAAATAGCTAGGATAGGAATTAATTCTACCAGGGAAGATTTCTAGGAATGTGAAATGAGTGGTAACAAATGTAACTTGAGTTGAAAAAGCTGGTAGATTTTGGCTCTTGCTAAACATATTCTTTATCGACTCAATTTTTAAATAAAGTTTTCATTTTTAACCAATAAAGTTAATGATGTAGAATAAAAAAATATTGCTAGAAGATTTATATAAAACATTAGAACTTTAACAAGATACTAATTCATAAATTCTCTTTTGAAAGTGTCTAATTGGTTGTCACCCAGCAAAAAGAGCAGAGGCTTAAAGAATGAAGGTTTGATTATGACAGTTTGTGAACTGAATAGCAGTTCATTGGAGTGTAACTTTCTTAGATTGAGTTTTCCTGAATCAAACTTAGATACAAGAATCCATGTGCAAGTGATTTATGAAGATAGTACTCCCAGGAAAAGCCACCAGTAAAGGAGTGAGAAAAGAAGAGGGAGGGGGACAAACCAAACAAGAATGCAATTTCAGGCAAAGCTCCCTGTCCTGAAGGATAGCTGCAACCTGATTCCACCAAGGTTCTCTGGAGTGTAGGCCTCAGAATTATTCTGCCCCAGGGCAAGAGAGCCAGATTTTATGTTTTTGCATTGCACCAGACTATCATTACCTAAGAGTCATGCTGAGTGGACATAAATACCAGGCACTTCCAGCTCACTTTACAGGCAGATGAAGGTAGTCCTTTTTTGAACAGAGTCATGAGTATAGGTTGCTGGAAGCAAAAGTGCAACAAACCTAGGAGTCAGGGGGCGGGGAAGAAGTAAAATGTATCTGAGGGGATCCAGGCTGAAGGTTAATAATTGTTGTAGTGTTACAGGTAATTTTATTTATTCATTTTTCTTTCTATATTTTTTCTTTTTCTTTTTTTTTTACAGGTGATTTTAGTTTATATATATGTCTGATGTAGTTTGGATGTATAGTCCTCCCAGAACTCATGTGGAAATTTGATCTGCAATGTGGCAGTGTTGGAAGCTGTTTGAGTCACTGGAGTAGATCCTTCATGAATGGATTAATGTTCTCCCTGAGGGGGGAGTAGTGACTGAGTTCTCACACTATCAGTTCCTGTGAGAGCAGGTTATTTAAAAGACCCTGGCACCTTCTCTCTCTCTCTTGCTTCCTCTCACCATGTGATCTGCTTATACCCGCTGGCTGCCTGCTGCTTTCCACCATGAGTAGAAGCAGCCTGAGGCCTGTGCCAGATGCAGCTGTCCCAGAATCATAAGCCAAATAAACCTCTGTTCTTTACAAATTATCCAGTCTCAGGTATTCCATCATAGCAACACAAAACTGACTAATACAGTGTCTCAGTCCGTTTGAGCTGCTATAACAAAATACCTTATGCTAGGTAATTGATAAAACAGCAAAAGTTTATTGCTCACAGTTCTGAGATTGGGAAGTCCAAGGTACCTGCAGATTCTGTGTGTGGTAAGATCCTACTCTCCACTTCATGGATGTTGCCTTTTTGCTGCCATCCTCACAAGGTGGAAGAGGCCAGGCAGCTCTGCTGAGCTACCTTTGTAAGGATACTAATTGCATTCATGAGGGTAGAACCTTAATCACTTTCCAAAAGACTCCTCCACCTCTTAATATATGGCTTTGGGTTTTAGGTTTCAACATATGGATTTTGGGAGTACACCAACATTCAGACCATAACATTCACTGAGAAATCCTTTTTGCATGATCATATGATTAAATATTCTTTTATAAGAAAATAATATTTTATTAGAACTATTATGGGAGGATGTTTAAATTAATCACAACAAAAATTAGAAACTGAATAGTTCTCAATTGTAGTCAAAATAAACCCATAAACCTACAGATACAATAAAAAAATACAAAAAAGTATAAAAATATTATCTGAGATGGCAATAAATTGTCCTAGCAAAATAATTTTATACTGAACAGAGTATATAAATTCACCCATCACCATCAAGACAAAATGGCATGAATTAGATTTTTAAAATATGTTTTTTTAAAATATGAGGTATATGGGGATAGTAATTGCATCATGATAAAATGTATCATTAATGAAAATATTGCACAAATTTGACATTTTAAATTACAGAGCTTTTAAATGTGATGTAAAATCTGTAAGATATTCAAGAAGCATTTGATAAGACATGTGTAATAGAACAAATTTTAAACTCAACTACATCTATTGATGACAAATTAAGCAAAAACTAAAAATGAACATGATGAGTCAAGTAACACTCCCAAAATATAACAGATACACATGTAAAAATTTTTACACCAAAAATATTGATTATGACTTTATTAAAAATGAATTTTCTCTAATAAGTATTCATTCAAAGCAATATGTGTTTCTTATTACAATTGAAGAAGTGCAAGGATATACGAAGGAAAAAAAAATCTAAATATCTTGCAAATTCTCCACCATTTTTATTCACTCAGGAAACCAATTTTAAATTGTTAGTTGTTTATTCTTAACATCTGTACATATATTTATAAAACATATGAACACGTATGTAAGATTTGGTTTTGTTTGTTACGAATGGTAACAGTATACACAGTACTTTTTACCTTCCCTTCCCCACTTTACAATGTTACACGACCATCTATTTCACTGAGAAAATACAAGCAATCATAAGAGAACTTTCACAAGCTGCCTTAGACAAATTAACCAATTGCTGGAGTCTATATCATATACCCTGTCTTCTCATCCCTCATCAATGGACTATCAAGTCCAGTATCTCCAACTGTACACTACATCTCATTCTCTCTTGCTTACTCAAGGACGTTTTTGTTTCTGTGCTTTTCCCCTCTTTCTCTGTCTCTTACACTAACTCAATTTTTCTAGTTCCTCAAGACAAAAAATCTTGGTGCCGTCATTGACTTTTCTTTCTCTCATGCTGCACTTTCACAAATCAGGTTGATTATACTTTAATACGCATTCAGGATACAACCACTTTTCATTACCTTCAATATTACAAACTTTGGTCCAAGCTGTCATCTTCTTCCTGGATTAGGGCCTTAGTTGCCAAATGGCCTCTCTGCTTCTACTCTTGTTCCCTTATAATCTAGTCTCAATACAGTAGTCAGAGTAATTCTTTTTAACTTTAGACAGATCATGTCACTCCTCTGCTCAAAAATCCTAATAGTTCTCTGCTTCTTTTTGAGTAAAAACAAAGTCCTTACATTCATGCACCCACGGGTCCTACATAATCCTGCAACTCCCTGACTCATCACTCTCTGAGCTGATCTCCTGTTACTCTAGACCTTACTCATTCTGTTCCAGCTACACTCACCTTCATATTAGGCACTAAATGAGCTAGACATGCTTCCACTTTGAGATCTTTGCAATAGTTACCCTTGACTGTAACAACTTTCCTCCAACTTTCTGCTTACTTTAATTCTCAGCTCATATGTAATCTTCAAAGTTAAGACTCTCTAGAAGCATTATTTAAAATTGTAATCACCCATCACATCTGTATCTCTGCATTCTTCCCTGCTTTATTGTCATATAGCATTGATCACTTTAAAATAAAATATATAATTTACGTATTCTAGATCAGTTGGAATATTTTATAAGTTAATGAAAATCATTTTTATTAGTGTTTATTATTGCATTTTTTGTCTTTATATTTTTTACGATTTTATTATGAAAGAATTTTAACGTACACCATAGTTCCACCTTTACCTCCAAGCCCCTTACAAACTCCTGGCTCCCCCTGCCAGATAGGTGAGGAGCAGCTGTGCAAACGTCTGGATTGTCAACCACTTGATCCTTCCCATGTGTAAATTACCCATCAAAAAACTCTTAGTAATACTATATGGAGTTACCACCTTTGTTTCTCAGTCACAAAGTTTCTTCACAGTTAGATGCTGTTTTACTTTAGCTCCATCCTTACACAACATAAGAGCTAGGTAGGTGACCAAAAATGAAACAAGCTTGGGTAAAGAGACCACATCAGGGGTAAGCCCATTGTCACTGAGGGGAAGACTGTTGTCACTGGAGGAATCTCACGCTGGCCAATAACTTTCATGTGGGACTACATGGCTAGGTTCATTAAGTGCTTTGGATTGGTGTGCAATTTCCAGGATACCCACAAAACACCCCAAGGATTGTCAGATATCCTGGCCAAAGTGACAGGGAAGAGGAAATAGAAAATAGAAAGTGAGTGGGCTATCGAGGCAGTAGCCTGGGCCCTACTCTGTGCACTTAAGTTTAGTACAGAGAAAGAGTTAGAAACTAGTTAGAAATTAGAGAAGATCAAAGAGAATTATTGGATTGAGTTGCTACTGAAATGAGTACACCATTGGGTATACTGAATTATCAGTGACCAGACCACAAATCTCTTGAATTGGCTATATTCAAAAGAAAACATTTTTTAGAGAGTTCTTGTGATAAACAGCTGTCTTATAGGTGCTTATGAAGAGATTAATATAACAACTAGCCTTACAAAACTCTCTTTGCAAAATTAAAAAACAAATTAAAACAAGATAAAATCCTTTAAAAGCACAAACTGCCTACTTTTGATTCCCTGCTGGACTTGCAAAAGGGCACTCCAACCTGTAGTCAAGTAACTAAGATTCTGAACTTTCACTCATGCAGCCCAGGATTGATTCCCAGACAGGGAGCCAGACTCCTAGAGATGTAATTTACTTTAAAACATTAACATATAGGAAATTAGCTAACAGCATTTGACCATTGCATTTGGCTAAAACTTTAAGCTGGCTTCATGGGTGGCTCTGGATTCTGAGAGAGCTCCTTTGCACCTCTTTGGTTTTGTTTGGGTATATTTTCTTTTAAGCCTCTTGATTTCCCTCCATGGGTTTTTGCTTCTCCCCATGGTAGATTAACAGTTGGCTGAACCCTTTTTCTTAAACCCTGGTAATTGTATGTTCTCCCCTTATCTTCTCTTGTTGTCATGATTCCTGCCAAGGACACCTAGTGACTCTGAAGCCTCATGAAGAACACAGCCATGCTATCCAACCTATTTTTAGGATTAGCTGCCTTCCTCTTGAGGCCCCAAAAGTTGTTAGTTGTTTTAGTCCTATTCATTAATGGCCCCCTTGTAAAGTGTTGTGGTAAACTTCTCTGATTTTGTTTTGTCTTTGCATTCATATTTTTAAAAAATTTTCCTCTGCATTTCTTTGACACAGCCAAATTCCTTCTTTAAAAGGCTTGGCATGTATACCTGTGAAACCTGTATGTTTATGTCTATACATGTGTTACTATATTGTCTACATAGTACTAAATTGGCTTATAAACAGTGCATTCACATAAATTAAGTAAATAAGCCTAAATGCTCTTCAAGTTTATGTGCCTGCAGTAATCTTTGATATATAAAACTAGTTCTAAAATTGTTAGTAAAATAAAATAAAAATGTTTTTATGATTTAATTTAGACATTTTTGCCTGGTCTATATTGGTCTATTGCTGTCTCTGATAAATGTTTTAAAATCATAAAACTGTTGCTTCTGTGATATTTTTGATACATGCTTGATTGTTCCTAAGTTAAAATGTGAGGACTGACTGTTAGGTAAGGCTTCCCCCAGAGCTGTATACATATCTTGCTGTGAACTTACATCTTTGGTTATAAGCCTCTGAATTCTGGTGCCTAAACAGGTGACCATGGTGAAGCCTGGGGACATAAGTGCATGGGTCACCAGCTATTGGTCAAAGCCAAGCCCCAAATCGTCTTGCCTCCTAATCTCAGCTCTGCCTCCTGGCCATACTGAATGGAGTCATATCTTTTAGTCATCATCTTTGTAGCTTTGTTCTCTGTCTTGGACTCTACACTTGGTATGTAAATCCAGACAGCCTTGCCTTTCATGGTTGCTCTGAGAGCCACATGGATCCAAGATGACGAGAAGGGAAATTGTGGGGGGTATCTATGTCCGATAGCTTAGAGACCTTGGTTAAAATTGATTAATACAGGTTTAGGTTGTTTTTACCTTGTGTAGAAAAAAAAAGTGTGTGTGTGTATATTAAATGGGTAGCTTTGTTTTCTATGAGCAATTTAAATGTAATTGTTAAGAATGAGTAAATTAGGTAAATGTGAATGGGATGTTTATAAATAAACTTGTTATAGTTTCAAAAATCCTTACAGAAGTTTGAAATTTTATTCATGTTATATTAAATCAAGTAATAGATAATCATAAATGTCTCAGTCATCTTTATCAATAAGTTACAATACTAAAATATTAAGTATTAAACATAAATTTAAGATTATATACTTTAACATCTTGTTTTTACATGATATAAAAAAAGCTAAATTTATTTAGACAAGTTTTAAAAATAGAGGAAACTTGTCTTTTCAGAAATTAGGAAATGATTTTTGTCTCCGAATATTGATGTGAAACAGTTCAAAATTACTTACTTCCTAGATTTTTCACTGGAAGTTAGGGTTATAAGACTTAAAATTGTAGTTGATATATGTAAAGATATAGAGATGTGGTTTTTATTTTTTTAAATTGTCTAATTTAGGGGGTATTTAGAAATTGTTTCAAGTGAAAAAATAAAAAAGAATGTTATAGAAAAGACTAAATAAATATAGTTTTAAAATTTGAAAAGGGTTATAAAAAACCTATAAAATTTTTGTTTTGTATGGTCAAAATTGACTAAAATTGGATGGATTTGTTTATAAGGTTTTATTAAAATTAACTTTAGTATTAATAGTATACTGGTACAAAGGTAACATTTGGTTTTCTCTTTTAAACAAGATTTTCCTATATTGATTTTTATTAGGTCTTTGGATTATTTAGAGAAACTGTGTTAATTCTCAATATATAACTTGATATTTGTATAAATGTATCATTAATATGTGCTCCAAAATTATATAAAATTTCTAAAATTCTAATTCTTCTTGGTATATTTTATCAGTCATAATTATGGCTATTATGAAATATTATTGTAGGCTTTGGAAATAACAAGATTTCTTTGTCAATTGAGTCTTTAGCCATGTCATTTTAAGTCTTGATTGTCCACAGTAAATTGCTTTTTTCTAATGCTTCTTCTAAAAGAAGATCTTTGCAAGCAACTGTAATTCTAAAATGTTGTGTCTTCAAGGAAGTTCATGAAAAGGTTAAAAAGATCCTGACAGATACTCTAAAATACAGACGTCTGTTGATGACTTTTGGATTATTGAAGCGGACTAGGTAAAAACTCCAAGACTCTAACAACAACAACAAAAAACTGGACTCATAAAATTGCTAATCTATCATCAAAAACAAGACAAAAATTAATTATACAGGACTGAACTGACAAAGGACTAAAATGATTTTTTAATGACTTTTTTAAACATTGCTAATTTTTTTAAATGTTTTGTTTTCCAGATTTTAAGAAATTTTTTTCTCTTTAGGCTATTTATAGCTTTACAACAATTTGGTGAAGTATTTTATTTATTGTGTAAAGAAAAACGAGACCTTTACTTTTCTCTCTACTTGATCCCGCCAGGATTTTTAAACTATTTATGATTTTTAAACTTTTATTTTATGGCAATATAGTTATTTGCATAAGTTCAATAATAATCTGTTTTCTTTTATAACAGGACAATTGGAAACATTGGTTATTACCAAGGCTTTGACTAAAATGTTGTATTTTCAAATATGACCAAATATGTTTTGAGGGATTGAGATTGACTTTATAATGACAATAGACTTGGAAAAAGCCTGGCCTGTTACCTTGTCTACATATTCCTTTACAAGGTTCCTGGCCTTGCAGAAAGTGTTGTCGAATTCCAATGTTTCTTTATTAATTTTCTGTCTGCTTGACCTGTTTATTGTTGAAAGTGGGGTATTGAAGTCCCCAACTATTATCATTATATAATGCCCCTCTTTATTCCTGATAACTTTCCTTGTTCTATTGTCTACTCTGCCTGAAATTAATACAGCTACTCCTACTTTCTTTTGATTAGAGTTAGCATGATATATCTTTCCATCTTTTTACTTTTAATCTATATGACTTTATATATAAAGTGGATTTCTTTAGAAAACATACAGTTGGGTCTCATTTTTCATCTAATCCAGCAATATTTGTCTTTGGTTTATTTAGACCATTGATGCTTATAATAATTATTACTATAATTGGATTAACATCTACCATATTTTTCACTGTTTTCTATCTGTTGCCCTTGTTCTTTGCATCAATTTTTGTCTTTCACACTTTTTCTGATCTTTTGTGGTTTAATTGAGAATTTGATATGATTCCATTTCTCTCCTTTCTTAGCATACTAATTACACGTTGTTTTTTTTTTTTACTTCTTTAATGGTTGCCCTAGAGTTTGCAATACACATTTATATCTAGTACGAGTCCACTTATAAATAATACTACATTGCTTCACATGTAGTGCAAGCATCTTATGATAATAAAATATTCTTAATTTCTTCATCCAGTCACTTGTATCATTGCTGTCATTCATTTCAGTTATAAGCATACATAAGTATATATATATATGTACACTTAAATACATTGCTATTATTATTTTAAACTGTCATTTGTTAGATTAATTAAGATTAAGAATAATTAAAGTTTATTATTTTAATGTCTAGGACCTGCAATTCAATGTTGATTAGAAGTAGTGACTGTGCACATCCTTGAATTATTTCCAATATACGGGGGAAATGTTCAATACTTTACCATTTTGTATGATGTTAGCTGTAGATTTTTTGCATATCTTTTATCAGATAAAGAAAAGGGACCCAACATTTGGCTCATCTTGGTATTGGTGTATGCTGGTCCTCCTCTGTTTTGTGAAAGAAACACATTTTCTTGATTCTTCATATGTCGAGTGAATTTTGGTTTTATACTGGACATTTTGGATGACATGTTGTGTATCCTTTGTATTCCTCTGACCGAGTAATTTGGACTTGAACTGTAAACTCTGCTGTAGCTCAAATCTCAGCTCAGTTCTTGGATCTTTACCTGGGATGTATTCCACACATACATGTTTTTGCTATTAGCCAGATAATTGCATGGAACTTACACAGAGAATTTAAGGCTCTTGTTCTCTGGGTCTTCTCTTTCCAGGACTGCCCCTCACTTTCTGATGATCAGGATTGTCACTTTGTCTTTTTGTGTTTCAGGCCAGAAAGCCTATGGTTTTCTGTTAGAGATTTAGTCACCCCATATGGCCACTAACTACAGCCTGACCTCAGTTTTCTCCATTCATAGGAGCAAACTCTGACAAAGTTCCAGGAACCATATCTATATATAACAATGGCTGGCATAAGAAAAGAGACATCTCTTTATCAATAATTTGCCAGAAGCCTTTCCCTATGCCATAAATATGACACATGTCTATCCTAAAACCAATCACCAGCAAAGACAATGGTATATTACATTTGGCTTAGGGAGTTATATGGTTCTGAGGAGGACAGTAGGTTCGCCAAATAAATTACAGACTGTGACAATAGAAAAAGCTGGTAATAGTTATTAGATAGGCAGCCAACAGTGGCTACTACATAAACCTCTGCACTGCAAAATTCTGAGAGACACTTTTTACATAGACTAACACGGAATTACAGGCCCCAGAATTGTGCAATGTAGTGCTGTCAACAGTAATTTTATAAAAATAAAATTGGGAAATTCATAAAGTGAAAATCAGTTTTATTTTCATCTAACTGCAGAGCCACTTAAATGGAATTGAGATCAGTGTTTGTTAGAACTCAAGATATAGACATTCTAAGCATGAATATTTAAGAAACAAGGAGAGTATTCTAGGAGGGAAGTGTATAGACTAATATACAATCATATTAAGAAAAATATGGACAAATGGAAATTAGACTGAGGTTTTCTTAAAAGCCTATGGTAAGTTTTCTCAAAAGAAAAAAAAAGCAAACAAAGTTGTACTAGTCAGTGCTCTCCAGAGAAAGAGAACCAATAGGAGATATATAATATATACATATATAATATTACATTATATTGTATATATGTATAAATGTCTGTATATGTATGTATGTAACAGAGAGAGAGAGAGATAATGAAAAAGATTTATTATAAGGAATTGGCTCACATGATTATTAAGACTGAGAAGTCCCACGATGTGTGGTCAGAAAGTTGAAGACTCAGAAGAGCTGATGGTGCAGTTCAAATTTGAGTCTAAGACCTGAGAACCCACAGAGCTCATGGTGTGAGTTCTAGCCCAAAAGCCACGGGCTTGTGGCCCAAGAAGAGTTGAATTTCCAGTTTTAGTCTGAAGTCAGGAAAAGACTGATGGCTCAGCTTAACCAGTGAGGCAGAGGCGGTCCCTCTTATTGGTGGGAGGGTGAGACTTTTTGTTCTATTCAGGCTTCATCTGTTTGGATGAGGCCCACCCACATTAGGGAGGGCAATCTGCTTTACTTAGTCTACTGACTCAAATGTTAATTTCCTGCAAAAACACCCTTACAGACATACCCAGAAAAATGTTTGATCAAATATATGGGTATCTCATGGCCTAGTTAATTTGACACATATAATTGACCATCACAAAAGTATATCACCAGGTAATGATAAAAGCTAACTTTTCTGTTTAAAGAAGGATTCCTAGAGGAGGACAAGACCAAAATAGGCAGTGATGAAACCCAGTTAGCTCAAGAGTGATACTGATATTAAGAATTAAGTCATCTTTCCACACAGTTGAAGGAAAGGCCAAGGATTCTTTCCTTGAGATAAATTCCTAAAAATTACCCTATGAAAGATAATGTCCTTTTTCTGCTCATTTATGTAATTTTTTGACAATTTCTTGTCAGTTAATTCCTACTGACTGAGAACTTCCAGCTGCTGATGACTTTAGTGTCACTGAGGATTCTCAAATACCACAAATGTAAGTAAAGAATCCAATGGAGTGGCTTCATCCCATCGGGGATACCTACTGCTACTCTTGGCTTCTTATCTTGAATCAAGTACCACAGACTTGACTTCCAACTCCTTCGCATCCTAAAATACCTAGACTTACACCAACCTCTTTTTATAGTTGTAAGACTTTTAAAAATTTATTTAATCAGTTTCCCATTATCCACATTTTCACTTACCCACTATATTTCTTACCATATTACTCATTATCTTTCTTAAAAAACAACAAAAATTTTACATTCTGTTTTCGTTTGGTGAAAAGAATATAGGAAAGTTGGGGTGCAGGGCTTCTAAAGGTTCTGTCACTAATTAATTGGATAATCCTGGGCAAGTAATTTTTCCTTTGCCTTATGTACAACTGTTGGAAAAAAAAGATGAAAACAGGGTTTGGTATTAGATAGGCCTTTCAGTTCCATCATTCGGTGATTCCCGGAAATAATCAAGTAACAAGGTCAGATTTTCTATATTAAACATCATCCATTTTTACTATTGCCATACTGTACTGCTAGTACAATGTATAGACTAGAGAATTTTAGAGCCAACAGGTATCTCTTCTTTTTCCTAAATAGTATCCCTGGGCCACACAGTTATTGGGGTCAGAACCAGAAATATAATCTCACCTTCCTAACTTCCGGGTCTAATGCTCTTCCCTCTTTTCCTATTCATCTGAAAGGTAATAAATACAAACTATGTAAGCTGGACAAATATTCTGATTTATTCTTTCCTCCTCATGTAAGTATTACAGAAGATACTATTAGCACAGTTAATGAAAGTGCGGTTTATCAAGCATTGGTCTTTCCACACCTCACTTACATCCTGGATGGACTCAGAATTCTTCAGCAATATTTAAGTCTAAAAATTGAAGGCTGAGAAGTTGTATATTTTTCTATAAAAAACAGTTCCAAGAAATACACTTTTGTCAGAGAATAAACCCAAAATAATAATGCAACAGCACACAGAACACACAACACCTGCTGAAGCAAACATTGATTTGTTTCAAAATACTGTCCAATTTGAAACATATTATGTTTACACTCTATGCATTTTAAGTCACTTTATTATGAAAAAAATAATTTTAAAATCTACTAAAGATTCAGTCCCTAACAAAAGCATTTTACTCTTACTAACTTTAATACTATCTATACAATAGTGATAAAAATTAAACATTACAAAACCTTAAGTGATGATTTTGATAAGAGATCTTAAAGTGGTGTCGCTTTTGGAAAATGAACTCAAGAGGGGCAGCCACTCCCTTCTGTCATGCTCTTACCTAAGCATCCAACCCTCCCCACAGGAACCTCACATACTCCTAAAACTGAGAACAATGCCTCACCCAGTTCTCCCCACCAAAGAGGAAAGTGCTCAGGCCCAGACTCTTCATCTTACAGCGCTTTGATGAAAGGCTGGAATCTGGATTAGGGCCCCCTCCATTTGTATGACAGGGGAGGGCTCTCTCCATCCCCCACGTCACTGGACACTTGTAGGGAGCAGCCTGTGTAACAAGACATTCCACCTTCTCCTCATCTCTTCTCAACTTAATTTTCTATTTCCAGCCTCTGCTGCTTCCTGATGGAAAGTTCAGGGATACGGGGCTTTCTCTTTATCCACTAACAACATAATACCAGCCACAAATTTCCAATTTTCTCTAATAGTCACTCTCCCTTACTCAGTTGGGTAGCTTTGGAAAATTCATTTCGTAATAAAGACAATTCAACCAGGAAAAAAAAAGATTCCCTCCAAATGACAGAAGAAAATATTTTTGAGACAGAAAAATGATGTAAATGAAACTGGCTCCCAAAACTTTATACAACAATTAATTTCTTCCTAAAACATCTCTCTACTGTCATTTGGATATAGCTGTGTGTATTTTCAGTATGCCTAAAAGGGTACTGTTTATCAATAAAATGTTCCTAAGAACCAAAACTAATTATACTTTATATTGCTAAATCTGGGAGTTGCTTTATTTTTCAAAAAATCTGAGGTTTCTATCTTTACCAAATATGTCTTCCTTGCTGTCTGCATTTCATTTCCTTTGCTTATTTACCAAAAGATAAACTAGCCACTTTTTCCCCCTGGCTTTGCTTAGTTATAATTTTTTAATCTTATGAACAACTTTTTTCTGGACCTTGATAATGGCAGATCCTGTCTTTGGGTTCACAATATTTGTTCTAATTTAAAATTTTACTTAATTTAAAATGCATTAACTAAAATTCAACTGACAAGCTCACAATAAAAAAGCAGAGTTGAAAATGGCAGCGTTTGTTACCTAGATTCTAACTCCGAAGAAATGAGTAAATGGAGATTTTTTGTCCCCTCAGCCTCCTTTGTTTTCCAAAAAAATGAATTGGAATCATGCCTCAGGTCTTTAGTGGTCAGATTGAGATCTTGTGTTAAGAATCTGCACTGAAGGAAGAAGCTCCGAATGCTCACAGGGAATGTCCTCAACTAGCTCGAGACGTTTGTTCTCCACTAATTACATGGAACTTAATGTGCAGCCATCCAGACTCAGGTTTCTAAGCAAAATAACTAAATTATTTTCCATCTTGGCACACAAGTAGCCTAGGAGCTAGGTCTTTATCCCAAGGGAAAGAAGGAGAAGGGTAAATTGACACCTACAGCGCAACCTCAAGTCAGGGATAAAGGCTCCCTTTACCATGATTATTGTCGTATCAATAACCAACCAGAGGAGGCAGTTGTGCAAAATCAACCTTTGCATTTGGGAAGGGAACAGAGAAGCAGAGGAAATGCTTTTATTTTATGATATATTCAGAGCCCAGAACTTTCTGGAATAAACAATAAAATCAAGCACCTGAAAGAGAAAAATGCAAAAACACATCAATGCAAAGTACCACTGTCCTTACCCCTTACCTCCCAACACAGATACTCCCAAACTTCACCAAACTGGCATTTCTGAGGTTCAAAGTACTGAATCTGGGTGCCCAAGGGCTTTTCTATGCACAGGACTGTCAGAAGATGAGAATAAGTCCTGGACTTTGACATACATATTCAAGGCCCATACACCTTTCTACTTCCTCCCCTATCTTGTCAGACTGGAGGGCAAAGAACTCAAATGTCTATTTTTACAGCACTTAAATGTCTTTGCTAAATCACATATTTATAGTTGCCTTTTAGTTACAATGGGCTACTTTCTCTGTTTTACTAAGCAATTCTTTTCCTAGGGTTATTTCTGTCAAATCTAGAAGTCGGCCTCTAAAACAGACAGAATCCATCACTAATTCCTATAAATAACATATATCCGTTATAGATAAATATTGAACTATCCAAAAGTTGTTTATGTAAGTCTTTGAGCTTTTTTATTATTTTCCAGTCAATACCAAATGATCTGACAGGCTTTGTTTTTCAAGGATTCAAAATAAGACTAGATGTCTAACTAGAGGTCCTTGAAGGAGAGTGTGTGTGTGTGTGTGTGTGTGTGTGTGTGTGTGTGCGTGTGTGTGCGCGCGTGCGTGCGTGCGCGCGAGATGACAGGAATAAGTAGGGTGATTTCCCACAAATAAGTTTCAAATTGCTGAAAATAAGACATTAAAATATTTTCATATTTTTACCCACAGCACAGAGATGAAACAGTAAAAATAATACCCAGGCAAAGTAAATAAATCCAGGAAATGTTGCTCTCTAGTGCTATAAAGCAGGAAGAATAGATCCTGATTCACCTACAAACAAGCATGAACTCAGTGGTTAAAGGCGAAAACAGTGTTTCTCACAAGTTGGCCAAAGAAATATTTCTAAATCCTGCTTCCCTCTGCCAATAAAATTTAAGTATCAAACCAAAATATATAAACCTCCACTGATAAATAAAATAGGAATACAAAAGCCAGAATCTAGACCTAACAGTATCGACAAGAAGGAGTTATAGATTCTTGAGCAGAAATAAATTTGAAAATGGCATATTTTTAAACTATTAGCTTTAGAGCAGTCTAAAGCTAAGTCTTATACCTTAGCTAGAATTCAAGAGATTTTTTGAGATGTTCATCCACTTTAGTAATAGCCTAGTATGTTCTCAACCACAAAGAACTGATCTTCTAAAGGCACGCTTAGGAATAAACCCTGAGAATTTTCCAAACATCACATGCTAAATGCTCCAGAGATTTGGAAATGTTCTCTTTCTCCCTCCCTGCCCCCAGTCTCAGAAGGGGCCACTGTTATTCTTGGAAGTGTCTTATATTCCTTAAGTATGTTAAGGCTGAAATCCTTGGCATTTACTGCTAGTTTAGTGCACAGGGAGCAGCTTATCACCACCAACCCCGGCGTCGTATGCAGCTCGTTTCCCCTTCCCAGGCCCTTTTCTTTTGTCACCTGTAAAGTAAGGAGTGTAGAACTAAGGGAGTTAAAGTCCTTTTCAACTAAAAAGTTTCCAAATTCTATAATTGCTCAGATGATAAGGTGAGAGGATGAAACAGAAAGCCTTGATCTGGGCTTCGTAGACTTGCTACATTGATTTCTGTAAGAAGTCATGTTTCTGTGAGATTTGTGAAACTGGACAGTGATTTAAACATGAAATTATCTGTATGTGTATTTCATCTTGGGATCTTTGGTACTATTACACCTAATTGTGCAATTCAGAGCTGCCTACTTCTCCGTTGCTAAAGAATTGTCTTTAGATGAAAACAAAATGTCCAAAAATAGCTCTCAGTGGTCTAGAAAATAATACAATTGATTTCCCTCTTTTTCTACACCAAACTACAAACAAAAGTAAGTACAGCATGTTTATTCACAAAAAGATTAATGATTTTAAAGATTACCAAAGATTAAAAATAGGAAACATTTAAATTTTTATAAGAAACTGAAAAGAAGAAAGTTGATTTTAATCTAGAGTTTTAACTATAGCTTTCTACAAATATATGTCATTGATGAACATAATTTCCACTTTACCGAATTCCTTTTCTGAAGTCATTTACATAAAAGTATTTTATTGAACATGTAGCCATCAGAATGATTTACTCTTTCATTTTGGACCTCAAAATTATTAGCTAAGTAATTTATCAAAATACAATACTAGACTATCTATTCCTTGAGGGCAAATGCCATGTGTCATTATCTTTTGTACAGTTCAAAGAATCTAACACATCACTAAGCAAGTATTAGATGCTTCACAACCTGCCTTGTATTAAATTGCACTTCTCTGTTATCCTGCCTATACACAGAAACCACATTATTATGCACTGGTTACTCATGCTGTGGTCTGCAGTCAGTGTCCTGACTAGGACAGAATTCATCCCAGTTGATTTAAGTGAAGAGGCTTTAATGAAGTTACCAGTTACACAGGTGTAGTTACAGTTAAAGGAACCAGCAGAGGATGATGACGGCAGACCAGCAATAGAAAGGAACTGTTACCACTCCTTGAGCTTAAGGAACAAAGGGAAGAAATGTTATTTTAGGGACTCCGATGATAACTGGAGTTCTGGAGGATGCACAGCAGGCAGTGTAGATCTGGAGGGATCCAGCCACTGCCAGAAAAGTGACTCAGAAACAAAGGAAGGAGAGTAAGAAACACCAAAAGTTCTATCTCCTGTATGCTTATCTTCTGAATATCGCATTCTCCCATTGCCAAAACCAAATGCAAGTCATTTATCAAAAGAACATTGGTGATGCACCCATGTCAGCACAGAGCTGAGCAGAGAAGGGGAGAGAGCAGATCTGGAGGCCAACCCTAGAAAACCCAGCACAGCAAATATTGCATCCTCCAACACAATAATACTTCTGTTAATACTGATCCATAGAAAATATATCTTCTTTATCACAGTGTATTTAACAGAGACAAAAGTTGCCAAATAGAATGAACATCAGATCAAATTATATTAATATAATTCAATATTATAATAATAATATATAATATTATAATAATATAATATAATCTATATCAATAATATATAAGTTTTAATAGGAGGCACAAAGGACAGCAGATGGATTAGGGAACTTTTATTTGGAAGTAATTAAAATAAAAGCTAGAAAACCTAAAATATACATTGAGGAATCTGGGAGCAGAAGAAAAGGAGAGCAGATCAGTCTGAGTTGACAGAAAGGATGTGGCGCAAATCCCCAGACTGTAAGAGAAATCTAGAGTGAGGGATTGTGCTAGGGACATAAAACAGGAAAAGATCAAGTCTCAATTCTTCATGAAGCCAGTGAATAGAAGTCACAGCTTTCCGTAGCTCTTCATCTAGGGAAAAGGACAACCAGAAAGAATTTTCAGGGCTCTTCTTTCTCCTCCCAAACCTCTCCATCTGCTTTCTGAGTCCTAAAATTGCCCTAGTTTACCCATCATCAATGATAAAGTTCCTAAAATCATTCATTCGTTCATTCTGGCATGCATGCTCGTTACGGGATAAGTTGCTGCTTTTCGTTTATTTGAAATACCCTGTACCACTCACAATGCCTAGCTAGCACATAGTAGGTACTCAATAGGCATTAGTTGAATAGAACCCAATTTAAAAACTAGTTTAGTGAATGGATGAATCCACTGCAAATGTCTATTGTGATAAGACACCAAAATTTTAAAGAAATCATTATAATCTGCCATTAATTCATAAACATAAATGATTGATAGTGGGATATTTAAAACTTTGACACAGGTAACAGGACTAAGAAATCTAGAAGGTTTGAAGTAGAAGGAAGCATGGATGTACAAAGGGACTGCTGTGAACACAGAAAACAAACAAAACTCTTCAGAGACTTCACAACTTTGTCAAGGGAAGGTTCTGTGTACCATCAGCTGGGAGGGGAGAAACAGCAGTTTGTGGAAATATGTTTGTTCTGTTTGGTGCCAGGATGCAGAGTTCAGTTTCTAGGAATGTTTGGTGTTTTATTGCATGTTTTAAACATTCTTATACTGAATTTTTTTTATTTCAAAAAATCCTTTTCACCACCTTGGCCATATTTCCTTCCCAATAACAGACTGTTAAGTCTGTTTGAAGGAAATTTACCCGAATTTCAAACTCTGAAAAAAATGTTTAAGCAAATACCTTTGCTTTGAAATATCACACTGCTTTATGGAAACAATATTAGAAGACAAAAAGCTGAATCGAATTATAAATCTACTTTTCTAGAAGGTGCCATCAATTTCCCAGAGAAGAATTTATAAATTCAGATTATATTTTTTTTAAAAATATCCTTGGATATCCTGAAAATATGTGGTATGCATTGCTTTCCAATTGTGTTCATTTTTTAAACTTTGATAAAATAGCCCCCTTTGCCAAACATCTATCAATATTTACGTAGTCTAATCAGCTAGTACTTAATAATTCAACGCTAAACTATTTTATTACTTTTCTCTGGCTAATCTATTGCAACAAAGATGTATTGGTTTTCCATAACTAAAGCCTTCTAACCCTTCTTATCAATTCTCCTCTGTCATCTCAGACATATTAGAGTGGTGAGTGGCCAGTGATAAGAAGAACTGCAGGGAGTGAGAAAGAAGAAAACAGACAGGTGTTACAAAAACTTAGGGTAACAGCCTAAGGTCCATCACGGGAGTTTCAACCTCTGTTCTACCACTGAGTGACCTGGGCGTCAGTTTATTCATTCAACTATAAATGAGTGAGTTGGATTCAATTATTGCTGTGATTCACACTGGCCCCGAAGTATTACACTACTCTCTGTGGAATAACACCTCTTTCCCTTTCTCTTGAAGCCCTAGTTTAAAAATAATAAGAAGAAGAAGAAGATATTACTACTTCATTTGCCCCAAATGTAACTGATTGTGAGTATTATTTCTAGAAGCAAACTGGGAAGACCAGAGCCCTAACAATGCCTTAAAACTGGCATTGCCTGTATCCAAAAGGGAAAATGGGCTGGAACACATTCTCACAGGGCTGCACCCCAAGCTTCAAAAATGAGGTCTGCACATGTCTAAATTGCCAAACAGCATGGCTGACTTTTTGACTGGTCTCAGCATTATTTGAAGCAGCTTACTAACACTGCCAATAACATTGCACATCATAGAACACACATCTTGTAAGTGAACCACAGACAGTGCTGAGCCACATAAGGAATCCAGGAAATACATACTTAAAATGTAAACTGCTCAAACAGAATAGCTACTGATGGTCTGGCAGTACAGACACAGATTGCTTCTCTGAGGTTCCAGACCACATTTTAAGATACTTCAATGGCTGCTGCCATGGTCTTACTTTAAAAAGCTTCACTAATTTCTCAAGGCATCACGTTTAACAAAAGGCCACAACAATTTCTCTGAATAAATATTTAGCCTAATATTACTGGATATGTTTAGGGCATAGAAATAAAGCGTGCCTTCCAGAGGTTGTATAAAAGAGAAAAAAACACCCTTTTAGAATTAGTAGGTACCACTCAAATCTGAAGCTTGCACTGTCCTTTTCAATCCTAGCAAGAGAAACAATTAATAAAGGAACCCATTAAGACCTGATTATTGCTGCTAAAAAAGGAAGGTAGAATTTCAGTCCTTTGAAGTAACTGAGAATGATTCAGGCCTCATTACAGAGATATAATCTACATTCATACATTTATGTTAGTGATTCAAATCTATTGGGAGAGATTGAATTCCGTTAAATAGTGCATCTTTCCTGTGGAACTTTTCTCAGGCTTTCTCGGGCTAACCTAAGAGGTGACCTAACAATGCAAAATAGTGGGGTATTTAGGGATTCAACTGTGCTATAAAAGAAAGGCTGTACAGAAAAGAAAGAGAAGAATGAGATATAATCTAAAAAGCTATGTCAGCTTTTCCTTTGGGCTGTTTTGTAAATGCCCTTCCTGTCATCACGCTGTACAGAAGAGCGGCAAAAGGGCTCTAGAACTTTCAAACACTGCACCTGCTGTAACCAGATTTTAATGTGGAAGTTTTGAAGATGTCTTTTCCCCCATTTTAGGCAGGAAAAAAAAATAAAACTTCCAGTTAAAGGTTTGAATAGCTTCTTCTACTAGAGCAGAAAGTTGATAGATATGCGTCAGTGTATGGGTGTGAGGGAGAGAGATAGAGACAGAGACAGAGAGACCGAGAGACTAGTTTGGGTTGGGAGAGGTGTCTAGTGTGTGTTTTAAAAAATTTTTTAAATCCCAAGCTGGTTTCAATAGTGTTGGTTTCCAGTGTTACAGAAACCCCAAAATAATAACTTCCTGTGTGTTGTAACTTTCTACAGCAGATTCTTTATTGCATGGTTTCATCAAACATAGTTTAAAAAAAAAATACATGTAGTTTTAATTAGTTGTCAAGTCAAACATTTGGATTCTTCTGCACTATTGGGCTGAAACACAAATCCCTTAGAAACACTACACTCTTTTTCAAGCATTTGTACAGTCAGGTATACAACTGTGAACTAGAAAATTGAAATTAGCACTGTGGGTTCATTTTTCAATATCCATGCTTTAATGAAAGAGCAAGACTTGTTTGACGTATGCTCTTTATTTGCTTAACTTTCCAATTAACAGCTACAGAAATCCAAGCTAATTATATTAAACTTAAAAATCTACTGGGATGCTCATCACATTGTCAAAATCTTCTGAATAAACATTGTGATGAGTTATAAATAAAGCAATTAAAATACTGATTCTAGTATTAAATAATTCTATTTCAAAGGCTCTGAATGCACAAGAAAATATAACAGCAAACATGTAAAGCCATCTTTCAATTCACTAAACCATATAATTGGGCACTCATTCATAATGCCCATCTCTAAAGCTAAATTTTAAATTTCTTTGTATTTTCTCTGGTTCACAATAAAGATTGAGGCCAAATGCACAGTAGAAGGATTCTGGCTTGTTGTGCGTACACAAGTTCTTCTAATTAGTTCCCTCCAAATTACATTAGCAGTTGTTAAAGTCCCAAGTTCACTTTGAAGTGTTTCCCTGTCTGAGATTGGCAACCTAACTTTTACATTGAGCCATATGAAATTGCCACTTTCGTAGGTCAAAAACTGTAAAATACTGGCAATTTCAAGTGCTTCAACAAAACACAAGTGTGCAACTGCCTTACATAACATAGATACTTTATACCATCACGTTTAGGCATTCCTCCAGTCCAACTTCCCCTAGTTGAGAGTCATTCTTAAAGAAGTAGTCCTCTAGGAACGCCTTTTAGATTGAAATAGGTTGACACAGTATTTCCTTCTTTGTGCTTCTTTCTTAACTCATGGCAAAGGCTTCCTAGGCTTGGACTTGGTTCTGTCTATACTTGGGTTGTGAGTGAGTTTCTGTAAGCAGGGGGTAGTTGGGGGTGATGTGTGGAAGAGCACCAAAAGAAGAGGGCGACTGGTAGAGAACTTATATTGTAAAATAGAGCCCTTTAAACATTAAATGTGGAGATAAAAACAAAAACAAAAAACGCCCCTTTATGGCAAAGTGTAAAGGAAATTGCACAGAAAAGAAAACAGACAGCAGGGTATTCGGGCCAAATTGTATGGTAAAATCTTTGAGATCTCAATAAAGTGCGTTCGCTTTGAAGTGCACGCGTGTTTCAGTAAAGGACTCATGTTAGCAATTAGAAATCGGTCATTTGGGTCCCTGATTTCATTTGCGCCAAGAGAGAGGCGACTTTTAAGGGTGACGATAAATCTCCCTGAGCTTAAAAGGCAGAGAGGGCCAAAGTGTGAACTTTTTACTTCAGCAACGGAAGCGAGAAATCAGCGATTCATTAAAGAGGAGACCTCCCTGGAAGCTGGCAGAAGAGCAGGAAAGGAAGCTAATTACGTCTCCCTTTTCGGTGCTCGTTCCGACCAGTTTATAATCTGTCGCTTTACAGGGTTTTATCCCCAGCATCTTCTGCTTTCTCCCCAGCCCTACCCCCCTCTGGGAGCAAGAGTGGAAAGAAGAAGGAAAAAAAAGTCAACCAAGCACCAGGCTCCAGGTGGCTCTCAAGTACTTCACTGCCAAAAGGGGGGGGGGGTCCTACGCTGAAAAACAAGTGAGAAAGGGGCTCCCCGGAGGGGATTGGTTCAGGATGGAAGGCAGCAACATTCGGAAAGCGTGAGGATCCAGCCGCACCGGTGGCCTGCGCTGCGAGCCCAGGACGCTTCAGCGGCGATCAGCCCGGGCTGCAGGCGCCGGAGGCGGCGAGGACGGGACCCGGCAGCCCCCGAGCTCCGCGTACAGGCATCGCGCTCTCTTCTCGCTGCCCTGCTCTCCCCCCTCTCGGCCCCTTCCCTCCTCCCTCTCCCTGGCGTTCCCAGCAGCCGAGGGTTTCAGATGTCCCACCGCCGTTTGACCCCCTCCCCCCGCTTCTCCACCCCTGCAAATGAGGTTTGACCAGCAGAGGAAGAGCCCACCTCTGGCTTAGAATCACTGACATTTAGACTCTAGGCTTCAACCTGTTTACAAGCAGGCTTTCCAAAGGAAGGGGGTGGGGGAGAGGGCCAAACACCACACCAGCCGCCATCCCCCCCCCCCCCCCAACAAGAAGTGACTTTCTGAGGCTTCAAATCAACAGGCACCACCAAAAAGAGAAAGGAAGAGGGAGAAGAAAACAACGGCGACCGGGCAGCTGCCTTCAGTTCTGACAACTGCAAAGGGACACACTTTGAGAAGTGACTAGCGCCTGGGTCTCTGCAGAGAGGGACCAGAAGGTGCCAACTGCAGAGGGGCGCAGATAGCTCCCCCCACCCCCCACCCCACCCCCTTTGGGTTTTCTTCACCGCGCTGTCATCTGTTTTTCAGACCTTTTTTTGCATCTAACATGGTGAAGAAGAGAACAAAGTAACTCCTGGGGGAGCAGAGAGCGCTGGTGCCCAACACCGCCACAGCCGCCACCAGCTCCTGCTGCCGCGGCCACCCGCGTGCGCTGTTCACCGGGAGACTCGAGAGGCGCAGGCGGCGGATCCGGGAGAGCAGCGAGGAGAGGCAGCCGGCCCTTCCGAGGAGTTATGGATGTTGGCGCACTCACTTCTGCCCAGATCCGCGCCCAGAGGGAGCTAACCAGCAGCCGCCACCTCCAGCTGTCTCCTCGCCTTGCACCAGGTCTTACCCTTCCAGTATGTTCCTTCTGATGAGACAATTTCCAGCGCCGAGAGTATCAGTACAATGTGGAAATGGATACTGACACATTGTGCCTCAGCCTTTCCCCACCTGCCCGGCTGCTGCTGCTGCTTCTTGTTGCTGTTCTTGGTGTCTTCCGTCCCTGCCACCTGCCAAGCCCTTGGTCAGGGCATGGTGTCACCAGAGGCCACCAATTCTTCTTCCTCCTCCTTCTCCTCTCCTTCCAGTGCGGGGAGGCATGTGCGGAGCTACAATCACCTCCAAGGAGATGTCCGCTGGAGAAAGCTGTTCTCTTTCACCAAGTACTTTCTCAAGATTGAGAAGAACGGGAAGGTCAGCGGTACCAAGAAGGAGAACTGCCCGTACAGTAAGTAACAAACGCGGGCTCCCCTCCTTCCAATTATCCGCCCCCACCCCACCCGGGGGGGAAATCTGTTCCAGATGTGGCCGGCTAAATATTTACGTCCCCAACCCCTGTAAAATGATGAAGTGGGATACTTTCACACTAAGTCACCCCCCGCCCCCCGTGTATACATTGTGCTGCCGCATCCCCTCCCCTCCGCGCGCCCCCTCCACACCCCCGCCACTTGCCACCCCATCTGCCCCTTCCTCTGGCTTGTCACTCGCCGGACTACGCAGGGCGCCCGAGAGTTGTCGCAGTGCATGGATGCCCCTATCGGTCTCCACCGCCCTTCCCCACCTCATCCGCAGGTCTCCTTTCCCTCCCTTCTGGAAATGGCTCACGTAAACAAATTTCGTTGCTTTTCGCTGGCGATCTTGTTAAAAGTTTTGAGACAGGCTGCTCAAGCTGAAAATAATTATCCGCTTTCTATTGTAGGGGCTTTATGGGAACTTGATTGAAAAAGAAACGTCAATTCCACTCCCTCCCCACCTCCGTCTCTTTACCCCGCCACCTCTAGATAGGAGCGAAGAGTATTTTTTTTTTTTTTTTTTTTTTTTTTTTTTTTTTTTTGGTCCCTCACGTTGGTTTGAGTGATTGCAGTCCATGAAGTTAGCTTTTCAGGCACCACCGCTGCTATTTGTCTTCTGCCTGCCTTCTCTCTGGGTAACATGATGCTCATGTCTGCCTTGTCAATAGCATATGTGCTGCTTTGTGGTGTCCTGTGGTACTGTTTCTTCTGAAACCTCTCATATTGCAGAGCCATACTACTAAAGCATTGTAAACATATGGGACTGGATTCACACAGACCTCACACAAATTTCATTGTCATTCTTTTATTTTCAAAGTAAAAGTCATAAGTGTGTTTCCATGGCTATGGTTTATCCCATAGTGTGAGGTTTTCTCCTCAGTACAAATTATGCCCAAGATCCCTGGGTTTCTTTCTTTCCTCTTTCCTTTCTCTCCCTTTTTCTCTTCTTTTTCTCTTGCAGGAGTACGGGCTGGATAGGGGGAGGGAGAACGAGGAGAGAAGGGGTGGATATTGTGTCTCCTCTTGAGTCAATCCTGCAAAGCCAGATTACTGTGTTGGCTTCCTTTGCTAGTTACTTTCAAGTAGTGAGACTTACTCATCCCCTACTGATTGTTATTTGAAAGGATCCCAAGGCTGTGTAATGGCACACTGAAGACAGTAGACAATGACATTTAAACATCTTTAATGCCTATTTAGCATTATCTCAATGGTAGATTCCAAGTCACCTTTTAAGGAACTTTTTTGCGTCAGTTGTTTGGGAATGCCAAGTATATATTTGTTAGCTAACTTAAGTACATGGGTCGCAGAGGTCAGGATTCCTTGGCCCAGAAGGTACCAGGTACTAATGAGAATGACAATTGACCAGAATTTAGCATTTTATTTATGAATAAAGACTTACAAAAATTAAGACTTAGTTTTCTTTTTTGGGAATTCATGCACATTCAACATTAACTTCCGTTCCTCCTCAGCTACTGCTTCTATTTACTAAAATCAGCAATATGTTTACAAATAATAAAAATATTTGTAGAAGTATTTTAATGTATTCCATTTTATGTTTAGTGCTAAAGATATTCATTACCTATTTTTTTTCCATTCTGATTTATTAGGAAGTGGCTGAAATAATGTCATTAATGATAATCATTATTTTTGCTTGAAAGTCATTTGTTATCTGAGTACAGCCTTTATGGTTGTTGATTTAAAATGTAATACCTTTATTTACTTCTAAAACAAAATAGATGTAGTGTCATCCAGTTAGAAGGGTGGGGAAGAAGCTGTCCAAACACTGAGCTGGACAGAGTGAGTTGGAAATTTAAAAAGAGAAAAAAATTCCCATGTACTGAACTTCTTTGCATTTTTATAGTTCATGGAGAAAGCTCAAAGGAATTTAACAAAATTTCAGAGTGTTAACCTTGAGCAATTTTTTATTTTTGACACTTACTTGATATTTCTACTGCTATATTTTAAGTGTTTTTAAGATGTGACACAAGGACCAATCTGCACTATTTTCATTTATGCAACTTAAATTACTATTTTCTAAAATTATGATCACTGTGTGATTAACTATTTAGTAAAATAATTTCCAGGGTACAAATTGAAGTTTTTTACAATAAAAACAATCTACAAACAGAAAGTATGCAATTTTTATTGTATAAAACGGGTGTGGAAAATATCCATCCTAATTATCCAAAATATGCTAATATCTCTTCCATGTGATAAAGTATACTAACAGTCCTTGTTAAAATTATGAGCTAAATATCTTATGATAGTAATGCAATCTTAATTAATAGTTAAAAATGAAAAGGGGAAAAAGACTTATTCTGCTCAGTATCGTCAAACCATAAATAATTTAGGCTTTCCAAGAGCATCTGTATCAAAACATAGCAAGTGGAAAGCAGAGGTTGAAAAAGACTGAATTTCACATGTGGCCCAGTAATCAGAATGCTGCTTCAATTTCCAGCTGGACTGATTCAGCTGAACTACATGGTATCATTAAGATATTGTCTAAATGTTGCATAATTACATGTGAGCAAACTTTTGCCATGCCTACGGGTAACCAGACAGCCCAACAAATCGTAGCCTGTTAAATATTAGGATATCTAACCTCTGAAGAGTGTCAGTTCCTTGTCCAAAAACCACATTTCAGTAACATTTTCCTAAACAAGTTATTAATTATTCTCAAGACACAAAGCTGTTCTTTTGAGATTTGCTTATTTGAAGATTAATTTTCTTGGTTACTTTTGACCCTAGTATTATTGCTGCTAAAATATAGTAACAGCTTATCTAAGAGGTTGTATGTTTGTGATGTCCTGGGTAATTAAACAACTGTTCTACTGGCTTTTTGCCAGCTAATAAAAGGGAAGTAAGGAAGTCACCCATAAGTATTGCAAAATCATTTCTAACTTCTATCTCCAAAGCCAGTTCCCAGAAATTGAATGGTTCTAAAAATACTACATGTGTTAAAGAAACTGTTCTCAATTTGGGTGGTTATTATAATTTCTTTTTCTAGAGGGATGGTGCATTTCTTTGTTTGCTTCTTTGTCATTATATGAGAGTAGAATAAGGAGAGGAGAGATGAATTATATTTCTCCTGCTAGAAGTCTGAGAAAGCTTGAATAATTTAGAATAGCTGTGGTGTATCTGTCATTAGATATGTGCAGACTCATTTAGGTTTTGTTTTATCATTCTTTACATCTAGAGCTTTGCCCTTGAAACATTACCACTCGGCTCCAGTTCTGACCTCCTAGAAAGGCTGGATACAGCTGTTAGGTACCCTTGCAACTGGGACTGGTTGACTTATTTCTTGACGTGAGTAAAACAGCTGTGGGCTTCTCCCATGGTTGTCATTTGTAGAAGAGAGGAATCTAGTGAAAAGAAAATATATCCCTAAACTTGAGACAACTAAGGATGGATAATCCCAAAACAGAAAGTCACAGAGCCATAGGCCTTTCTGGAAAAGGAGTATGGGAGACAATAGAGAAATCAATGTGTACTAAGTATGTGGTAAATGCCATATCTCTTTAAATACACATCTCATTTAATACTCACAATAGTCCCATGACTTAGATATAATAATTCACATCTTTCAGACTTGAAAACTAATACTGAAAAAAGTAAATTTTCCAAGGTCATTCAACTAGAAATTGGCAGAACCAGGATTCAAGCTTAAGCCTACTTGGTTATATCTCTCCTTATTTACCTCTTTGCTACTTCCAACATTGATACAGATTTGTTAGAATTAGACACTCCAAATCTCTAAAAAACAAATTATCCAAGATATTACTGGCTTCTCACTGTGAACATCGACAGTTCTCTTTTTTTCTTTTTTTTTTAAATTGAAACAGAATTACATATGTGTGGAGTACAGAGTTGACTATGAATGCTTGTGTGCAATATGTGATGACTGAATAAGGATAATTAGCATATTCACTTTTACAAAATGGAGTCATTCTTTATGTCCCTTAATCAATTTCTTGCTAACTCCTCTCCCCCTTTTCCAGCTCTAGTAATCACAGTTCTGTTTTCTCCTTTTGAAAATTCAATATATTATTGTGATCTTTCTTTCTTTCTTTCTTTCTTTCTTTCTTTCTTTCTTTCTTTCTTTCTTTCTTTCTTTCTTTCTTTCTTTCTTCATTTTTTAGGTCCTACTTATGAGAGAGGACATGTGGTATTTCTCTTTCTGTGCCTCACTTATTTCACTTAACATAATCTTCTCCAAGCTCATCGAAATTGCTGAGAATGGCAAAATTTCATTATTTTTCATGGCAGAGTAGTATTCCATTGTGCATATGTACCACATTTTTCTTATGTATTTGTCTGTCAATGGACATTTAGGCTGATTTAGGCTGATTTTATTGTAAATAGAGCTGCTATAAACACGGGAATGCAGGTATCCCTTTGACATGATGGCTTCCATTCTTTTGGGTATAAAAACAGTAGTGGGCTTGCTGGATTGTATGGTAGTTCTCTCTGTAATTGTTTGAGAAACCTCTGTACTAATTTATAGTCCCACCAACAGTGTACAAGAGTTCCCCTTTCTCTACATTCTTGCCAGCATTTGTTATTCTCTGTCTTTTTGATAACAGTCTAACTGGGGTAAGGTGATAGCTCACTGTGGTTTTGATTTGCATTTCCCTGATGATCAGTGCTGTTGAGCATTTTTTCATGTGACTGTTGGCCATTTGTGTGTCTTCCTTTGAGAAATGTCTATTCAGCTCCTTTGCCCATTTTTTAATCAGGTTATTTATTTATTTATTTATTTATTTTACTGTTAAGTTGTTTGAATTCCTCATATGTTCTGGATATTAATCCCTTGTTGGATGTATAGTTTGCAAATATTTACTCCCATTCTGTAGGTTGTCTTTTCACTCCGTTGATTGTTTTCTTTGCTATGCAGAAGCTTTTTAGTTTGGCCAAAAACAAAAAACAAAACAAAACAGTTCTTTCGAATTAAATTGGAACTGAAGTAAAATGATAGTGGAACAGAAATGAAATATGTTAAGAGATATCATTTCAGGTGGCAATATGGTATCACACCATGTTAGTGTGTTCCCTAGGCGAAAGCTCTCTTTTGATAGTATGCTTGGGAATGTAATTCCTTATGGACACAAACAAAATACACATACATCAATCTCACTTATGTTAACAGAGGTATTAGGAATAAATGACTATTTAAGAAAAATCTATGAATGTCATTATGTATAGTAATTGTTTATAGCTGAGGGCCAAATGTTTAATTGCTCCCACTTGTAGTAAAATAATTTGATGGTAAATACCTGTGGGAAATAGAACTGTTGCAGAAACTTCTGAAATATGAGGGTACTTCAAAAAGTTCATGGAGAAAGAAAATTGAAAAATAATACAAATCTTTCCATGAACTTTTTGAAGTACCCTTGTACAACTCTAAAAAAATGGCAACATCTTAGAGACCCAAAGCTATATAAAGAAAGCTTTAAAATGAGTCTGCAAATCCAAGAGGTACTTCACCATATAAAAAAGACAAATTATTGTGTAGGATTAAAGTTTTGAATTATTACTTTTTAATCAGGACTAGTGCTTATCATAGGAAATTAAATAAAGTGAGAAAAATAATTGTTGAGGAAAATAGGAACTCAAATATTATCTCATAATGTACACACAAGAGTTTTCTGGGAAGAAAACCTATAGACAATTTATGGCTTCCACTGGTGTCTTATTTCAATTGTGGTTGTTTCTAGAATTTGGTTGCATAATTTATAACCGGCAGCATTTAATCATGAGCATTGAGGATTTATGAAGGTGGAAAGCACTGTATTTAATGTTTACATGACACTGTCCTGTTACCTTTACTGCATTCCTACCATATGGACCCTCCACTTTGATAGCTTTATCATAAATCCATTAAAAATACGCAATTTGAGAGAGTTTCCTCTTTTTAAACCTGATTTATAACCACCTACTAGAAGAAACCCAAGAAAACGGTTGGCAAGAACCACATGACAGTATAGGAGGATGGAAATTCAGAGACACCTATCCCTAGGCCTTGGGTATTTCAGTAAACTATTACCCAAAGGTTTGGACCACTTTTTAAAGCAGGTGTTTTCAAAATTATGTTTAAGCACGGAATTCTAAAAAAAAACGAAAAGAAGTATGTCTTATAGAATCAAAGGAACTCTGTTGTATGCATATTTTTTCCTACATTTTTACTATCCAGTTTATATCAAAAGGCCTTATTCCAGTGCATTTCTTTAGAATTTAAAAAACTTATAGTAGAATATGAATTAGCACTTTAAATTCCTGTACAATTACCTTAATGTTTAGAGGCAAACCCCATTTATTATCCAAACGTCTAACTTTACACAAGCCAAAATGCTGGAAAAAAGTTGACAGCTCATTTGAAATAGAACTAATGTTCCTCACATTAATGAGCTGCTTATGAATATCTCCATCTTTTCTGAGCCTTAAATGTCTATGCTTATCCAAAATTGAAGGGCAAATGATATTTCCTTATTATGCTTCATAAGGAAGAGTAATACATTTGTATTAGTTCAAAGTGAATTTAATCTGTCTTAACATTAATTCTGTGAACTTTGCAATGAAAAGTAATTCAGATGACATTTTTAGTATTACTGTTCCAACATTTGTCAACATTAATAGTTGATGTTTGCTTAATATAAGTAAGTAAAATATTAGCACTTTTCTCCCAGAAATTAAAGATCTCGTTTCATTTTCCAGTGAGATTGGGTGTTAGATTCGTGTTCATATAATTTTAATACAGTTTTGTCAAAGGCTAGAGATGTAATGAACTTCATTTTTTTCTCAAGTTTTTTATGCAGAAGTATTTTAATCTTTCATGGTATATTGCAATGATTCAAGGTCACTTACATTTGCCATTTGACCAATAGTGTTTGTTGCCTGACACTTTTTTTTTTTTTCAGTGCATGTTATATTTACCTGTGCCAGTCAGTATAACAAAGAATAACATAGAAATGTGCCTTTAAAATTAGTAAAGAGAAATATACCTGCATCCTGCCTGGAAAGCCACCTGTTACACTCTGATACTAAATTAATGAATACAAAATGTTGATGCTTTACAGATCAGTTTAAAACCCAGTATTTAATTTGTACAGATTTTACACAAATAAAAAGTTTCAAGATATCTAAAGGGGAGTCAGGTCACCCGCAAAATAATGGCCTTAAAGGCTCCCTTGCTTTTAAATCAGGTTGGATGTGTTCTTTCTTTGAACACTGTGTTCTAATTGGAATAATAAATCAAAGAAGACACTCAGGGTAGATTCCCATGTAAGGTGGACAACTGGACAGTGACTTTTTACTGCTGCTAACACGTGCATCCAATTAACATTTGATAGATTCATAGTGCTGGCAGTAAAGCATTGCCTCATTTTATAGTGCACCTAATAATTCTTCAACCTAAATCTGTCCACCATTACTGATTTCTAACTTGTCAGTACGTGTGTTAGCATTAATAAGGAATTTTCAAATGTTTGGCATGCTTCCTACAATAAATGATGTCATTGAGATATTAATGAATCATCTAACTAATCCTAATAGAAGGCAAAGTATTAATTATTCAATACAGTTCATGTACCCCAAACTTCAAATAATTGTCAACTAAACAAACCTAATAATTTTACCACAACTGCAACCTAATGCTGAATAGTGTTGGTTAAATGCGCTAGCATGGATTAACTGCAAGATTAAAAACGTCTTTTAAAAGGCATGTTTGATCCTTTCTGTAAGTATGACTTTTTTCAGGGACCTTGTGTTAACATGCTTTACTGATAAACATACGAGTTATTTCATCCTTAACAATTTTTAAGGCATTCCTCCTGTGTTAAAGATAACGTGATCTATACATAGTGTCTTTACAATTTAAGCTCATTGGCTTCTTTCTAATAGTTCTGTTTTGATGCAGTTTGTGACACCTGCTTCTGAAACATTGTGAATCTCTGATATTTTATCACCTTTTACCACTCCATTTTTCTCTCCTCCTTGGTTTTTTGTTTGTTTGTTTGTTTGTTTGCTTGTTTTCACTGGTTTCTAAACATACTGCATACCTTTGAGGTCAGAGAGAGTTATTCATTAGCATTACTTAACACTTCAGGTGACATTCAGGGCCAGAGGCCAGTTTTGGATGTATAGTATCCAAATCTGATAGTTTATATCCTATGCATAAAAATGGTCAGTAATGTAAGTTCAACTTGAGCCATCAGGAGCCCCTTATCATTTTGAATGTCCAGTGAATTCTTCCTTATCCCAGAACTCACCACCAATTTTTCTAAGCTTTGCCTTTAGAGAAGTGGGCAAACCAGAGATAAACACCCCTCTGACAATGGATTCTGATTGTCCTAGTACTAGGTCATCATTCTGCATTTTCCCTCCAGGTTAAGTTTCTGCTCCTGATAAGTCTCCCTACAGGTTCATTTGAACTTTCTTTTAAGTTTTTTTAGTACATGTAACACTTATCAGCTACTTTGTCATTTTCCTTACCTTTTTGCCTCTGTCTGGACTCCTATAAGAGAAAGAGAAGATGATTTAGAAAATCAAAATAATTATTTTTCTTCTACTTTAGTTATTTATTTCAAAGAAGATGAATGTTAATCTGGAGGTCTTTGGTATTCCCAATTTCCAGAATGCCACTTAGATTATCAGGCTTCTCTGTATGCCCAGGCCAAATGTATGTAGCTTCTTAAAACAAAACCCATGTTCTCATTTAATAGTCATTATCAATAGGGAAACAATGCAAAATATGCATGCATATGTACTTCAGGTTAGCCATAAATATAGAAATGCACATGTCTTTTTTAGGAATATTTTGAAGCCCCAACAGGATTTAGAATCTGAATTAATAACATAAATGTGTTCACATACTTCCTCTGAGGGAGAATTAAATTTATGTTAATTATATGCAGAATCTGACTATTTACATATGTGAAATTTATCTGTTACTGTAATAATAATGTAAAGCCAAGCTTCTTTTTTTAATTGTTTCCAAATTTTAAGTAACTTTGATTCATTGATAGAATTATTAAAAGAATTAGTATTCTGTAACATGGGTAAAATGGTAACATATGACACTGATTTACATGCTACTTATGTTCTAAAGTGACATATTTATAATGGTATTAATAAGGTAATTGCCAGATTTCTTGTGCATGTTCTAGAATATCTGTATAGAAGGATATGATTCCATTAACATGAAATAAAAGTGCTAGGAATGTTAGTCAGATAATGTATAATGAACAAAAATAGAAAAGTATTTTAAAGTTCAAATGTGCTGATATCTAGGGAGCCAGAGAGATGGTAAAGAACATAATATAAATGTTAGAAGGCACAGAAAAAGCAGAAAAGCAGAGAGGCCATAGAGCATTTAGAAACATACTGTGAAAGGAGGAGGAGATGCTTTGCTGGAGTGATGAAGACAAGGGTTTTGAACTCTCAGGAGAGAGATCTAGCTAATGAGTAGCATTGCAAAAGGACTGACATGACAAGAAAGGTGTGAGGGAAATATAACCCAAGTGCTGGCATTCAACTGGATGTTAAATCAACTGAAATGAGAACATGTGATCTAAGAGGAATCCCACAGAAGCAATCGCATGGTATCAAAGTAAGGAAGGCTAAGTCCCAGTTTCTGCTAAAGAGGTGGGATGATAGAATGATTAAAATTGGGGGCTTTGATTCAAAGGGATTAAAAGTATGAGCCCAAAGTGAAAATGGGTTTTGAAGCCACAGACCTGGATGCAAAATTGCCAGACATAATGGATAACTTAGGGAAAGTCATCATCAGTGAAATGAAGATATTAACAATATCTCCCTCTTTCCTACTTGGTAAAGATTAGATAATCTCATTCATTCATTCATTTATTCATTCATTCATTCAACCGAAATTTGGGGGCCTGCTTTGTGTCAGATACTGTGTGAGGCATTGAGTAAATACGGCATTGAAATAAGTTGCTGTTTCTGTTCTCATAAAACTTATACTCTACAAGATAGTGTTATAAACAAACAAACAAACAAGTACACCAAGAGATGTATGATGAAAAATTGAGGTGAGGGCTATGGAAGAAATGAGTAGAGCTTTAATAGAGAACAACTGGAAACTATTCCAAACAGCATGGCTAGAAAGCCTTTTGAAGAGGTGGGAGGAAGGAAACCACATGGGGAGGGTTTGGTGCTTCCTGTGAGAAGTAGAGAAAAGGCACATTGAGGCTGGACTTGGTGGAAGTTTGGAGAAATTGGAGTTGTTGCACATAAACAGCTTAACATTGCCTGGAACACAATAAGCCTTCATCAGGTGAGTAGGATATTAAAAAAAAAGAAAGAAAAGGAAAAGTATGATGCTTCCTCTTGTTTCTGAAACAACTAATAGATTATTTAATGAGGTGGGAATTAACAATACTGGGATTGAGGAAAGAGGCAGGAATGAGGAATATAACTTAGCTTTTTTAAAAAAATTAAAAAAGGAAAATATTAGAAGTACCTAAAATTTGATTTGGAATTGTAATATGTATAATGTTCTGCAGTTTGGGGGAAAGAGTAGAGGCCTGGTTCTTTAGCAGACTGGTAGCAGAGATTTAAAATTGTAGGTAACTTGAGGAGACAGTAAGGAGCTGAAAATAAAGAATAGAAGATAACATGTGTTCAAGGACACAACCTATAAAAGAACAAAAGAAAGGAAAAAAAAGAATAGCAACAAAAAAGGTAACCATGGAGATTCAAAGAAGACAGATAATGGGATGACAGGCAAAAAGAGAAAAGTGACTCCTATGGTCTGGAGTGTCCCAGCCAAAACTCAAGTTGAAGTTTAATTGCCAATGTAATGGTGTCCGGAGACAGTGTCTTGAAGAGGTGATTAGGTTGTTAAAATTGATTAATAATATTTTTCCCGCAAGACTGGGTTAGTTCTTCTGGGACTGGATTAAGTCCTGAGAGAGTGGGTTGTTATAAAGTGAGATTGTCTTTCACGTTCTGCCCTTTTGGCACACACCTGCTTCTCCTTCCACTTCTCCTCCATGCAAAAGGCCCTGACCAGAAGCCAAGCAGATGCAGGTGCCATGCTCCTTTGACTTCTCAGCCTCCAGAACTGTGAGCCAAATAAGACTCTTTCTTTATAAATTACCCAGTCTCAGGTATTCTGTTATAGCAACACAAAATGGACTAAGATAGTAACTCTTAATTTTTAAATATTTTAAAACAAATCATATTTCAAGTTATGATATGGTTTTTAACAGGATTATCACAAATGCTCAGCTCTCAGTAAACTCTGTAAGTTGTTGTTGTTTCTTGTTTCTCATTCCATGATCGTGACCTTTTGGCTCACACCCTCAAAGGGTTTGCAACCTAGAACTAAGAGACAAGAGATCTTCACAGGGACTTGGAAGATCATATGTGGCAATTTATACTCAACACCAAGATGCAGGGCAGAATTTAAGTAAACAGCAACTTCTGAGAGAGGTATATATGACATGAGAAGATCACATTGAGAATAAGGGACTCCAGTTAGACATAGACTTAGATAACAGAGAGGAATAAAAATATTCCAAAAGAAGACACAGAAGCATGTAGACACAGAACCAAACACAAAGTGTTTAGGAAACAACACTCAGATCAACGGAGTGGACCAGAGTTTGGGTGGGTGTCCTATGATATACAAAGCAAAGTATATTAGAACTTGCTATCGTATGAGAGGGACATATGTAAATATATTTGAAGACCTAAATTTTTTGGCAGAGTATTACAGTAACATGGTTTTCATTTAAAATCAGCCTTCTTTATTTTTATTTTTGTTTACTTATTTATTTATTATTTTTGAAGTAAAAACAGAGAAAATAGAAGAGGAACATTTGATAAGAGTATTGTTTATATTATAATTGACATAATCTAAATATAGTAAATGCAAAACTTGTAGCTTGATTTAAAAAACTAATTTTGTGCTAGGGACATGAAAAAGAAGCAGTTCTTCCAATCTTCACAAAATGACATCACTGTTAGCTTTCTTGATTTTCCAAATGAACATTATTTTAAAATGTAAAATACTCTCTACTTCAAAAATTCTTGTTATGTATGTATCACTGGGAAAAGTGCTTTGTAATTTCCAGGAGATTCCCAAAGGGAATTACCGATGTATTAACATCACTTGCTTGAATTCTATATTTTTTCTTGTCATTCCTGTTCTAAATTGTCTTAGATTTAGTTGGTTTAGGTCATCAGGAAAGGAAACAAAGGTTTGTACAGCTCTTTTTCTTGCAAAAGAGTGGACTTCAAGTGTTTTTTAAACAAACTTGGGATACATACAGCATATATACAACTAAACCCACTATTGAGCCATGAGCTCCAGAGTCACACTTATTGGTATAGAATCTGGGTTCTAAAACTTCATAGCTATGTGACCTTAGCCGAGTTACTACCTGGACCTTGGTCTCTGCATCTGTTAAGATAATAATTTATCACTCATCATTGTTGGATGAGTTCATCAATTTACAAATGAGACTATAAATGTAAAGTTGTAAATATAGAACCTGGCACATTTATGAGCTCAAAAATGTCTCATTACTCTTTTATGATAAGGCTACTTGTGTTCTTATTAATCATCTCATTATCTGAAAATATCCCTAATCATGGAATAATAACAACAACAAAAAAAATTGGCAGAAAATTGCTAATATAACACCAAGCTATATTTTATAGTTTGTAAAGATTTCAATGTTTTCATCGATTGACAGAAAAATTCTGTTCATACTATGTTTAAATGAGAAATCTAAGCCTAAAAGTTATGGTGCCAGATTGAAATTACATACTTTGCATAAGTGAGTCGGGATTCAAACCTAGGCCAGCCTTAGCTAGGGTGATCTTTTTCCTTGGTTCTCCTGGAACAGTCCAAGTATATGCCTCTTGCTCTGGTGTATTTATTAATATAGCACCCTATTTAGTCTCAAATGTCCTATTACAAAATCACCCTAGTCTTTGTCAGTCTGGTCTATGTAAGGCACAAATCTACACAAGCCAGTTTCCTATTAGATACTTCAATTTCTTCCCAGTGTCTTCAGAATAATATCTACATCCTTTAACATGTCATGCAAGGTCCTCATGATCTGCTCCCTACCTACTGATCTCCTGGCCTCATTTCTTACTTAACTCCCCATTATAGACTTTCTAAGTTGATTTCAGTTCCAGAACGTGCCTTGACGCCTCATATTCAACCTTTGCAGACACTGCAGGGTCTGTCTGAAATGGTGTTCTTGTCTCATCCCGGCTTTCCTTCCTTTCAGTTGGATGTCATCTCTGGAAAGATTTCTTGACCACTTTGTTGTACTCCCAAAACTTGTGCACCCCAAAAATCCTATACCTAGTGTTGTAACACAGTTTTTCACTTGATTAGTTGACTGCTTATTCAACTTGTTTCCTCATGAACAGGAAACTTGTTGAAGGTGAAGACTGTATCTCATTAACCTTTGCCTACAAGCACTTAATACAGTGTCTGGCATATAACAGGTTCTCTTTCTACATATTATTAAGTAAATTACTCTTGCTACCTGCATGATCTTGATCAAGTCACTTAGATTTTCTTTGGTTTAATCATCTGGTGTGGAAAATGTGATTTACATACTACCCACCTGAAAAAAAGTGGTCGAAGTAAATGATCTCTTAAAATTCCATTTAGTTCTATCTTCTACAATTCTGACTCTTAAGTCCTCTTACGTACTTAAATTGATTCAAACTTTTGAATAAAAATTATGTAATCATAAAATGGATCATTTTTCATATTTCTCCAATTTTTCTATTTAAGGTTACTATTTATTATGTTCAGTAGAAATTAAAAATGACTTTACTGTCCTTTAAAATTCCTTCTGACTGTGAGATTGTTATTTCTGGTTTCAGAATTGTGTTTGGATTCTTGAATAATTTGGTGGCAATCAAGAAATCAGCAATTCTGAGTAATTTCTTCTTTTTTAAATTGAAACATAATTGACTGTACATATCTGTGGGGTACAGCATTGAATATCAATACCTGTGATATATGATGCTCAAACACCTGTAATGTGTGATGCTCAAATCAGGATAATTAGCATATTTGACATTATACAATGTAATAATTTTTATGGCCTTTTACCAATTTCTCTATAATCCCACTTCCCCCTTTTCCACCTCTGATGGCCTCAGTTCTGTTCTCTCCTTTTGAAAGTTCAACAAATTGTTGTAATTGTTGTCTCTTTTTTCTTTCTTTTTTTTACTTGTTTATTTTTTAGTTCCCACTTACAAGTGAGAACATGTGATAGTTGTCTTTCTGTGACTGGCTTATTTCACTTACAATTTTCTCTAAATTCATCAATGTTGCTAAGAATGGCAGAATTTCATTCTTTTTTCTGGAAGAGTAGTATTCCATTATGTATATATAACACATTTTCCTTATCCAGTCATCCATTGATAGATATTTAGGTTGTTTTCAACTTTTGGCTATTGAAAACAGAGCTTAAATAAACATGGTAGTGCAGGTATCCCTTTGGCATGATGATTTCCATTTTGGGTGGTATATACCCAGCAGTGGGATTGCTGGATCATATGGCAGTTCTATCTGTAGTTGTTTGATGAACCTCCGTACTGTTTCCCAAAATGGCTGCAGTAATTTACAGTTCCACCAACAGTGTAGGAGGGTTCCTCAGTCTCCACACCCTCACCAGCATTTGTTATTTTCTGTCTTTTTGAGAGCCAGTCTAACTGGTGTGAGATGCTACCTCAATGTGGTTTTGGTTACATTCCCCTAATCCTTAATGATGCTGAGCATTTTTTGATGTGTCTGTTGGCCATTTGTATATCTTCCTTTAAGAAATGCCTATTCTGTTCCTTTGCCCATTTTCTAATCAGGTTACTTGATTATTTTTACCATTAAGTTGCTTGAATTCCTTGTATATTCTGGATATTAACTCCTTGTTGGGTGCATAGTTTGCAAAAAAAATTTTCCATTCCTTTACAGAGGAAAAATAAAGTACTGCAAAGAGTGGCAGTAAAACAATACAGTTTGTAGTCTTGGCTGTGTCAAAACATTTACTGCATGATCTTAAGCAGGTCATTTACTGTATCTCAGCCTCAGAGATCTAATCTATGAAATGAGTGTATTTTTGAATGAAATAATTATTGAAATATTTTAGTTCCACACAATCATTTCATAGACTAAGGGCTATATTCCAGGAGCATACCCCTATTAGAAAATAATAGCTATAGTATGCTGAATAATGGTCACCAAAAGACATTAGGTCCCAAGCCCTGGAACCTGTGAATATTACTTCATATGGTAAAGTTCTTGCGAATGTGATTAAGGATCTTGAGATGAGTTTATCTTGCATTATCCAAGTACACTCTAAATGCCATCACAAGAGTCCTTATTATAAGAGAGAGACAGAGGAAGATTAGACATACACAGTAAGCAGACAAGAGAAACACAGAGAGAAAGATTTAAAGATGCAATGCTGTTGGCTTTGAAGACAAAGAAGCCATGAGCCAATAAATATGACTTTAAAGCCAGAAGAGGAAAGGAACCTACAAAAGAGCTTGTCTCCCTAGAACCTACAGAAGAGCTTGGTCTTGTTGATACTGTGATTTAAGCCTAATGAAATTGATATTGAACTTCTGGTCCCCAGAACTGTGAGAAAATAGATTTCTATTGTTTTAGATGCTAAGTTTGTAGTAATCTATTGTAGATGCCATAGGAAATTAATACATTTTTTGGTACTCAAAGTGTACCAAATACCTAAAAGTATGAAAGTGGCTTTGAAATTGGATAATGGGCATAGGCTGGAAGAATTGTGATGCACATGATAGAAAAAGCCTAGATTTTCTTAAACAGACTTCTGGTAGAAATAAGGACAAAAAAGTCACTCTGGTGAGGACTTAGAAGGAGGCGAAGGGCATAGCAGAAAAAGTCTACATCACCTAGAGAATACATATATCATAATAAACAGAATGTTGGTAGAAATAGGAACATTAAAAGTACATTAGGTGAGGGCTTGGAAAGAAATGAAGAACATGTTATTGGAAATTGGAGGAAAGGCAATCTTTGTTATGTAGTGGCAGCAATTTAGCTGAACTGTGTCATACAGTTGTGTGGAAAGCAGAACATGTAAGTGGTTAATTTGGATATTTAGCTGAGGAAGTTTCCAAGCAAAGTGTTAAAGGGTAAGCCTGGTTCTTCTTGCTGCTTATAGTAAAATGCAAGAGGAAGGAAATAAAGTGAAGAAAGAACTGTTAAGCAAAATGGAAACAGCACATGATGATTTGGGAAATTTTCAACCTATCCAGATTGCAAAAGATGCTAAATTAGGAGATTCACTGTTAGGAATGCACACTGCTAAAAGAAGGCTGAGGGTTTGGCTGGACATCCTTATGCTAGTGCTGAAGAGAAGAGACATATGACTGATGGATTTCCTCAGCCATTTCAACAGAAGCTAGGAATAGCAATGAGATTATCCAGGAAAGATCTGTGAAGGACTCTCTTGTGGCATGAATCTCTATGACATATACGGGAGGCCCACTAAGTTTTTGAGAATGTTATATTAGCAGAAATACTGCCAGCTTGGATTTTAAAAGACAACGATAAAACAAAGTAAAGAAACACTACCAGGCTCCCATAATTCTACAGAAAGGGAACAGGCTAATAAAACTATTCAGCTGCCAACACACATTAGCTTTAAAGAAGAGGAAAGATCACTGTGAATGCAGAGCCTTGGGCACAGAGGCACTCTAACTGTGAGCCCACTGCAGTACCCTCAAACCACAGTGAAGTATTTCCAGACCTTGAAACCTAACAGAATTTGCCCTGCTGGATTTTGAAATTGCTTGGGACCAGTGGTGACCTCTCTCTTCCTTACATTTTTCTCCTTTTGGAATGGGAATGTCTATACCTGTTATACTCTGCTTGTCCTACTTCTGTATTTTGGGAACTGATAACTTATTTTCTAGGTTTATGATTCATTGATGGAGAATAATTTTGTTACAGGATGTATTATACTTAGAGTCTCATCCATACCTGATTTAGATTATTTAGATTATGAGATTTGAGATTTTTGAGGTGCTGATATTTAAATAAGTTTTTGGACTTTATGCTGATAGGTGGAGACATTTGAGGACAATAGGACAGGGTGAATGTATTTTGCATATGAGATGGATGTAAATTCTGTGGGACCAGATGGTAGAATGTAGAAGGATGAATAACAGCTGCCCAAAGATTTCAGGTTTTAATCTCTGGGACCTTTGAACGTTACCCTATATGGTAAAGTTTTACAGATGTGATTAAATTAAGGATCTTAAGATGAGAAGATAATCCTGATTTATTCAGGTGGGCCCTAAATTCCATCACAAATGTGCTTAAAGAGAGAGGCAGAGGGAGATTAGATATACACACAGAAAGCAGAAGGTGATTTGATGGTGAAAGCAGAGATTTGAAGATGCTACACTATTGGCTCTGAACATAGTGGAAGGGCCATGAGCCAAGAAATGTGGCTCCAGAAGCTGAAAAAGGGAAAGAAAGGATGATCCCCTGGAAAGCTTCTAGAGGAAATGTAGCCCTGCCAACACCTTGATTTCAGCCCAGTGAAACTGGCCTCCAGAACTATGAGAGAATAAATTTCTGTTGTTTTAAGCCACCAATTTTGTGATAATTTATTGCAGCGGCCCTAGGAAACTAATACAGTAATTTATGACAGCTTGGTGTGGCCCAAATTAAGGATAGTTTGCAAAAGCAATGTGCTATGTTATGGTAGAAAGCTCTAAGTATGTATTTAAATAGATGCAAGTTCCAACACTTTATCTACCTTCTATTAACTGTATGAACAAGATAAATCTCTAAGCTTCTATTTCCATCCCATCTATGAGGATTAAACAAAATAATTTATGTAGAAATATCTAGCAAAGTAGCAGGCTCAGTATGGAACCTCAAGTTTTAGTTGAACCTAAATGGATAACAAGTTTAAATAACTATATGTTTATAAAACATTGTTGAAAAAATATAGTCTATTTGCTCATATTGCCTTGACTGCTGGGGGCTACAAGAGCAAAGGGCTTTGGTTGCTTGATGAAGAATCTGGCGATAAAGGTGGCCTGTTTTTCCATTTGGTTACAAATTCAATCCAACTGGATAAAAAGATTTCTCTTGAACTGGTCCAAGAGCCCCTCTCCTGAAGATGCATGCTAAACTCAAGGTAACCTTTTCTATTTAAAGAAGCCCCTTTACAGTTAAGGGTGATAGAAGACCAATTTTTAAAAAAAGAATAATGAACATAATTAAAATGTCAGTAAGTGGTAGTTTCTGAAGGATGTTTTCAGTTTAAATATGTCGACATTAAAGCACATTTGCTCTTTTTGAAACTAATACCTTGCATCATCTATCCTCTCTCACTATGGGTAGAATTCATTAACATCCTATGTTTAAGTCTCTCACATCTCAAAATGTTTTCAGAATAGTGCAACTCTCCTAAAACTTATTATCATGTCTGCTTATATTCCTCTAATTTTTAAGGTCTAGAAAAAGGCATGATTCTAAACCTAACATTTTCTCTTACAGAAAATTGGTTTCTCTCACAATAATAAGAGCTATGAAATTGTAGAAGGAAAATAAAATGTTTCATTGTTAAGTCTTAGGATAATGGGGCTTTTGCCAAGCTGAGGCTGCTTGTGACACCTCCTAGTTTAGAATATTATGGAGTTCACTCCTTTTTCTCCTTAATACTCATTAACAGCTAAGAGCCTTGGATAATAGTAATTTGAGAAGAGAGGTAATGGTGATGATGGAAGAGGGGTAATGGAAAAGGCGGATGCAAGGGAACAGGGTAAGAGATATGACCCAGGATTACCTAGAGCACAGTGAGCATGCTAGTGTGAAGACCAATCCTACCAAGACTGGTGGCTTCAAAGACTTTTACTTACATTCTCTGAGACCAGGCACGTAGCTTAGGTTCATCCAAACCTTCCAGGAGGTTTCTGAAACTTTCTTAGCGACATAATAGCCACAGAGCCAGTTGTACATTTTAATCAAAAATCCAGCCTCTATCCATTTCTCTTAATAAAGATAAGATTCCTTTTAATAAGCACTTAGAAAAGAGGTTCGGAGCAGGAGTAGAGGGAGGTCAGATTGGAAATAGGTAATAATAATGATAAGCAGTAATATGTATTTCTCAAACTTGGATCTGTGGACCACATGATCACAATGAACTAGTGTGCTTGCTCAAAATGCAAATTTTTAGAGCCTTATTCCAGAAGTACTGCACTGTGAAAGAGGGAGGAGCAGGCAAGTAAGACATTCATGCACAGGAAAATGAACTTTAATAGACACCTCCAAGTGATTCTTAATGCCAACAAACCTTTTTTGAGAAACCATAAAATTAAGAGTGACACTAAATTAAGGAGTAGAGGTGCTGGGAAAAAAGGCCAAAGGTGTTTTGAGCTTGGAGTAATCTGAAAAATTTGGCAGAATGAATTTCATACATATATTCCACGTTTGCACATTTTCCATTTTTGAACATATTCTGGAAAAGGAAAAAATGCCAGTATACTTTGTAAAAAGGAAGTCCTTTTTAAAAGTTAAAACATATGCTTAAGTTTAAATGCTCTCTGGTTGGTGGAAGAGATTTTCTGATAAATCTGAGATTAGATTAGGTCAGTTTTCAGCTCACTATCCTGAGTGTCTGAGTACGTGTGTGCTCAAGCTGAAGGGAGGAAGAGAAGACGTGACACCTGTTTAAAGCTGGCTGTTTTCTCACCACGTTAGAATGGCCTCCACTGCTATTTATGAGAAAGAGCTGGGGATGCTACACTGAATGACAAATGTGTAAACAAACTTTTGGAGATTCAAGGTTCCTTCCTACTCTTTTTTTTTTTTAAAGCCACAGAAATTTGTGCATATGCACCTGCACCTCTAACCCTGAAAGTGTGGGCAGGATCCTAGCCCTAAAAGTTATTACTTGAATTGGAGCACAGCTTCCAAAGCTGGAAAGATGAAAAAGAAATATTGCTGAAATTCTATCGTTTCCTTGTGATCTATCTTTTGAACTCAAGCAGTTTCTAAATGTCTAACACTTTATTGAGAAGAACTCCTCTTTATTGTGGAAAAAAATTGTTTGTTTTCAGCTGTGGAAATTATTTCAGTTTCAGTTCCTGCATATGACCCTTTTTTCAGATGATTGGAACTGATACTACAATAAAAGCTGTGACTACATTCACTTATGCAAATTATAGGCTCACACTTTTGATATAAATGACATTTCTTTATACCTGCGAAAGATATCTTATACCAGATTTATATCCCATGTAATTCATGGAATATGTCCTGCAAAGTCACAGGGAATATGAATCTGAAAGTGTAAATAAAGAATTGACAACAAGTAGCCTACCCTATGATGTGTCTTTTCTTCCACTACTTATTATTTTTTAAATATTTTTCTTTTGTACTGAAGGCTTCAAAGTCATTTAATAAGCTCAACCAGAATATGTTCAGCTGAGCTTAGCAGTATGTAACCACTGACACTGGCCATGATTTATTAGTTTGAGATCATTATTGTACTGACCAACCTACAGTGGTATGGTGGGGATTTTCACCATCCCAAAAGACTTCACGGAGGTTTGAAATCATTTGTTATATACTGCTATGCTATGTCTTATGCGTTAGTTTGATGGCATCTTTGCCCTAATGTTTTGTGCTCCAAAAAAGCATCAAAGTATTTCTACTAATAAATAATCTGAATTAAACACTGCCAATTTTATTCACTAGAAAAATGCCATCCATCAATTGCCATCAATATTATGTATGTTTTCCTTTAGTAATGACAATAATTATAAAATAAAAGCATACTGTCTTTGTCCTAGACCATCCTATACCTTTGCATGTCCTTTTTCAGTGACTGACACTATAATTGAATTCATGAACTTTTTATATAATAGTGACATTTTGTGATGAGATAGAACTGGGGACTAGAAAGAGAAAAATGAGAAGTTGGAATAAGTTGTATTATTCAATTCATTCTTATCTCACACTCAAAATAAATGAAGAATTCAATAATGTTTCTACAATCTCTTAGATTGACTATACAATCGTAGAAAATCCTTGTCTTCCTATGTTGATCATGGAAAATGTTTTGAGGCACTTCGGTCTTAATCAACATATGGGTGCTACGTGTGCACTTTTTTCTTCTAATCATTTTGGATATCAGAAGAATCCATTTAATAGGCAGGTATACATTTTTTATATTAAAAATACAGTATAGAAGTATTTTATGATTAAATCATTGATGCAAATGGAGTGAATTATGTTGACTACTGATACCTAGCTCCTCATTTTAAATACTGTTTCAGCTCTGTTTTTATGGGATAAAATAATAATAATAGATAACATTGCTGAGTGTTTAGTTAGTCCTATGTACTTTACATGTATGCTCATTTAATCTTCAGAACAACCCTAGGGTGTGGATACTAGATCATCCCATTTTACAGTTGGGAAAATTTGATGCCACTAAGAGACCGAGTGACTTCACCGAAGTCTTACAGTTAATAAGTGGTGGGGCTAGGATATGAACCCAGGTAGTGTGGCTCTAGTTTACAGGCACTTAATTACTATGCTATTGTGCCCTTCAATAAAATATTCTAGTTTAGTTTGAAATCCTTCAGTAAAGCAAAGGCAAACTGGGCGCTATGGTACATCAGCAAATTAAACTTTATAGCTGGAGGAAACATATGCAGTGTTCTGTGCTTTCTTGACTGAACACTGCCTACATAAGGACCAGAAAAAACACATCTTATTGTCATCTACAAATTTTTACCTGCAGCTGCAAAAGTCTGGCTCCCAACCACTTTTGTCTTGATACTCATGATGGCTAAAAAAGAAACAGATAAAATATATATATTTGTACTTTTCCAGTAGTAACCTTTTTGAAGGATGATAAACTGGAAATGTTTTTAAAGTAGTTTTATAATATAAATTCAATTTTCAATCAGTTCTTTTAGCTTGAAATTCCTTATGTCATTTATTTAATATCAAAGATTTTTGACCTACTCACATATGAAGAAAAATATTTATTTTGTTTTCTTGCCATTTGAGAAATATTTGTCTGGATGCCAAACTGCCTGAAGACATACTCTTTTACTAAGAAAGCAAAATTTTAAGAGAAGTTTACTTAGTATTGCTGATATTTTCCCTTTTATTTAATTTCCCCATAGTTCCCAAATTCAAGACTTGAGGTATTCTCTTTATTAAAGTCACTCATATTAAACTCTCACATCTACATGTAGCCATTTTTAAGTCCAAAGGATAACTTCAAAATGATCTGAACACTGGATCAAATAAAAGATTTATTTCTCATCTTTACAAATGCCTTTCCTAATGAATTTTAACCAAACTAAACTAGAATCAGCTTTTGGTATACTTCATGCTAATGGTAGATTTGCTTTTTGCTTTTGAAGGTGAACTGATATTCACAAATCATATGTCACAAGCCACTAAAAGTGTCAGAATCCCACAGCAGGCCCTTGGTGGCTTGTTAATCTCTCCTGTTTAAAAGAAACAGACTAATTCACTTAAATATAATGAAAGCCATGCCTGCTCTACCCAGTCCCTCAATGAGCATCAACCATGCAAGTCCTGCCTTCTTTCTTCACCTCCTTCTTTCCTGACTCTGACAATTAAACATGAAACTAAGAAGTAATGATTTCCTTAATGTTGCCATGTCTGAGTTATTTCAGATGTCACATATGTGAAAAATGAAGAATGCCTTTTTTTTTTTTTTTTGGCATTGAAAATATATACAAGGAGGTCTCTGCCCACCTTTCACCATTGTTCTCAACAAAGCATAAAAGATAAATCAGGATGTGAGATGCTGGGACCAGATGTATATATAACCTTTTGCCCTCATTATTCTAATTGACTTCCATTAGGGGGAGGGAGAGGAAAATAAAATAGCACAAAATAGGAAATAATTGATACAGAGGTGAGAGATTAAACTTTAAACATTGGATTGGCTAAAATCTAGGAATATTATAATTAGAATAACAGAAGAGCAGTTTCAAAGGATCAAATCAAAGATGATTGGTAAAATACTAATAGGAGAGAGAGAAATAATTTATCTTAACAGTACACACCCAGAAATTGTCCAAATGTGGTTAGTTGTGCCCATGCCATATTATTTTTAACACTGCGCATATTTATTTTTGTACTTTGAAGAAAGAGCCAAATGTTCTCTAACTCTTATTGCCCAGATACACACAAGCACTTGTGGCTACTTATGTTCATAGTGAGTTGTCCCCTTCCAACCTTGTATTTATTTTTTCCCTTTTAGTAATATTAGTTATTTGTGGCTCTCCATGCTGAAACTAACTGCAATATGTGGTGAGGTTAGATCTTCCTATCAAATACCTTAGTGACAAAGGAAGGGACCCGAGACTAGGATGAAAACAGATTCTTACTTTCAACATATATCTTAATTAAAGCTTAGAGTCATAAGAGTGAAAATCTGGAGTTAGGACATTTAAAGGAAAAACAATTTTCATTGCAAGCATACTGTACATGTTAGTCATGGCTCAGAGTGGAGTAGGAATTTTATGAAGCAAGAAGGGGGAGGTGCAAAAAGAAGGTTTTGAGTTTTCTTCCAAATGTATTTTTAAATAGCATTAAGAATCAGGATTTATAAGAAAGAAACAATAACAAAAAGAAAGGTTTTTTTGTTTGTTTGTTTGTTTTGGCAAATTATTTGAGAAGGAAATTGACCACCAGCAAAAAAGCATGAAGAGACCAAAAGAAGACAATTGATTCAAGAGCTCCTGAATGTGGCAATGTCTGAAATCCTACCAGACAATCTGCCAAAGCCTGTTGACAGCTGATCTTGGGGTATAAAGTCTGACTGGAGGTCTGAAGTGCGGAAGGAACTTTTGGAGGTCATTTAGTTAGCTTCAGTCTCTCTTCACAAGCCACACACTGTCATTTTAGATGTCACCCACCCACCCTGATACTTGACAGTAGTAACTGAAGAATCTACAGTACTCCTTAATATCTAAATCTAGTGTTTGGCTGTAATATCTGGAGATATACATATATACATACATACATAGATATATGTATAATTTTAACTTAAATCTCTGATTCTGTAACTTTAGCTCATTTTGTTTTGGTTTCTCCTCAATGAGCATAAGAAATACTTGAGTCTAAATAACCTACTTAAAATATTTGCATTTTCTATGTAAAAATTATCCACAGAGATTATATAACCAATTTCTACCTTGGTTTCCAAGAACCAAAAGGATTCACATTGTGGTTCAATTCATTCAGATACTTTATTTGGTTTACAAGATACTTTACATATATAATCTTACTTGATTTTCACAACAACTCTATCAAGTAGGCAGGATAGATGGTAATATTTTCATTATATATGTGAAAAAACTCACCAGATTGCACTTAAAGTAGGATTCTCTTCTTCTGGTTTCTAATTAATAATCTTTCTACTGCATTATTAAGTTTCTCCTAGATCAGGGCTGCTAGCCCTGATTTTAAACAAGGTAATTTTTTGTTGTAGGAAGTTTCCCTGTGTATTGTGGGATGTTTAGCAGCATCCTTGGTCTCTACCCACTGGCTGCCAGTAATACCATCCTTCCAGTTGTGACAACCAAAAATTGTCATTGTCATAGGCCATGGGCCAAGGGATTGCCAATCTGATCATATCTGGAGAATAACTGTATTCAATTAGTGTTAGGTATTAAGAGATTCTTTAAATGTAAGATGCACATGCGTCTTCCTATTACTATATGAGTACATGAGTTTGTCATCATTTTTTTGATAATGACTATGGTCCACTCACAGAGGATATAATCTAATACCTTCCCTTAATACTTCTAAGGCCTTTAGTTTCCCATCAGAAAGTAATTTTCTCCCTTTCCCTTAAAAAGAGTCACCAAAAGAAATGATATTTATTTTTCTTTTTTCTTAAAAGTTTAAAATGCAAAAGAAGAAATTCCAACTCAGATTAATTTTGGAAGTCTCTCAGCCACCTAAGACTTGGTCTATAGAGAAGGTGTGAGCCCTGAAGCTTTCCTTCTATTTTACGGTGCTCTGAAATACATAGTAAATTCAATAATGCAATTCAAATATAAGAAAATTGTGTTTATTACCAGCTGCTGATTTGTTGCCTCATTACCATGTGGCCCAGAGCTGTCATATTTGTGTGGCTGGGGTGTTTGAGAGACCTAGAGAGAGGTCAGTTATGAAGGAAAATGTACATGGGGTAACCAAGAAAATAATTAATTGAAAAAAGAATTAAAAATTTATGTAGACCAAAAGTGCATAAAGAATTATGAATGTTTTTAAGTGGATATATAATCAATGACATCCCGCTCTCTAAGTTAAAAATAAACTTTCTAATGACATAGAACAAATGCTAGGTTGCCAAAAATTACTTTCTTCATATTTTAAAGAGAATCTTTTAATAAAGAAAAATATTGCTAATGACCTTATTGAAAAGTCACAGTTAAAATGGATGAATCTTTTATACTTTATTTTTACTTTTCAACAAACCTATCTTTTTTGGTGCTTCTTGGGTATATAAGATAATTGGTGTGAAATCTCAAACTCTGTGAAACTTTCTTGGTCCAAAATACAGAAAATTTAGGCAGTCAAGCTCTGTTTGAAATGTCTTTAAATCTTCCAATCTATATTTTTAAAATTACTGTATAGCAATTTAAAATTACTATTGATTTCAAGAATACCTAATGGCTGTCTTGCTGGTTTACTTTAAGTATAATTGTATTTCCTCATGAAAGGTTAAAATTCCCATTTCATTACTTCTATTTATGTAAGTTTCCAGGTGACATTCACAATTAGCCATTAAAAGGGAAATACATTTAATTGAGATTCACCAGTTGGTTTAATGCAAATATTTATTTTAAAATATATATAAATATATAAATATAAATATATAAAATACATTTTCTAAAATGTATTTATACATTTGTAAAATATATATTTTCTGTACTTAAAGAAAATATATTTTGTATTGCAAGTTGAAAACTGTATTTACAGTACATTAAATCATGGAAATTTAGAGATTTGAGGCAAGTGAAACAAAACTATTATTATGACATGTAATTTGTAGGTAAATTATATTCATCTTCTGTTTTTCCCAAAAATGAACTCTAAGAAAATTGATATTGTCATGAAATGTTGGAAAAGTTACAGAGCACACTTATTCAGGAGTACATTCTTTATTCGACAAATATCTACCGAGTACTTACTACATTCCAGGCCCTGTGAATATTTTGGGGACAACAAAATTAGTCATTGTAATTAATAATTAATAATTAATAATTAGTAACTGCTGTCTCCTACATGGTGCCCATGGCCTATAACCAGAGAGAGACACATAAACACACTTACTATAGAGTAAATGCTAGAATAATAGCACAGCGGAGGCACTAAAAAGAAGAAAGAATTAACCCTACCTAGTCCTGAGTGTTTGAGGCAGAAACACTCAGAATGAATGATGTCAGTATGAACTTGTCCAAGGGGGAATCTCTTTAGCAGAGGATAAACGATATATAGAATATCTCCAAGGTATCAGAGACATTGTGAGTAGAGGGAGAGTAGACATAAGTGCAGATAGGTTTACACAATTTGTCGTGTCTGGGAAAGCAAAAGAAATTTTGTTCTCTAACATATAGTATCCATTGATAGTCTATGATATCTCTACTCTACATAGTATAGAGAATATGACAAAATGCCTACAAGACCAACTACCATGAATAATGTTAGTCTTTTCAAATATGAGGAAATATAATAAGTGCTGTGTGTGTGCTGGGTTATAGGAGCTTTCCATATGTTCTAAATAATTCTATCAAAAATAACATGGAGCAGGTGATTATTTCCATTTTTCAGAAGAATTGAGAGGTCACTTATACAAGTTGACAAGGACAGTGAGAAGCAGAGCCATGATGCCAAGCTAAGCCTGCTTGGATCAAATGATTATGCAATATAATCTCTCTTGTGTGTTTCATCTAGTTTGGTAAGGCTTTTTTAGAGAGTATAGTGTATTCAAGGGATATTCAGGAATGGAAGCAAGATGCATAAAGTATGGGATTTGTTTGGGGGAAATAAATATAAGTCACTTTCTGGTGAAGGGAGCAATTGAGTGGTAGGAGGTAGCTTTGTGTGTATGTGTATTTACCAGAGAAATTTTGCAAATACGAAGGAAATGAGAATTGTATCTATGTGCTTAGGAAATGGAGTCTACAAAACTGCTGAGCAGACAAACCAAAATCAGTGAAAATTTTCAAGCAAACTTACAGAAAATATCAAATGCAGATTTATTAAGTGCAACATAATAATGAGTTTGTAAGGCAAAAGGAATCTGTAGAAGCCCAATGTTTCTAAGTCTTGCCAGACTATGCAAGACAGACTTCTCTCTCCTCCCTGGCTCAGCTCCTAAACAGAACTATTATCTGGAGAGATAATTCCAGATGCTCTGACCCCTTCCAAGTTCTTACTTGATGATCAGTCATCTGGAGTGGGACTCTTACTCTCCATTGTGTTTTCAGAGTAATGCACCAATCTTTGCTCTCCTAATTAACACTGTGGGTCATCTCATGCACCCAGTAGTTCTTAGACACTCTGCTGTCAGACTCTCAAATCTTTGACACTGCCCCAGGGGAGGAGAAGGATGGGTGGACCCCTTGATGGCCTTCAAATGCCTCAGCATTAAAATAGAAGGCTCTCATGAGTGCCTGAGAAATCTCAGCTGTTATTTCTCCAACTTAAAAATTTTTGAACTCGGAAAGCAATAAACTAACTACAAGTTAAGAAGACCTAAGGAGCTTCTGTGGGGCAGCAGAAGCTGATTTTAGCTGAACTAGCAAACCCTCTGTCATCATTCTAGTCAAGATTTCAACACTGAAGAATAATCTTGACACAGAGTTGCTGCTGCAAGGCAGCTCTTTCCATTTAAAATTTGTATTATTGCTTGTAAGTGTACAGAGTACCTTTTAACATAGACATTTCTGGGCAGTTTGGTTGTGTTCTGCATTGAGTCAATGAGGTAACTAAGAGGACATTAATGAAGAAAATTTAGAAGTTGAAGTTAGGAAAATTAGGGAATTCACCCATGTTTCAGCAGCAGCAGGCCTCCATGGAAGATCCAAATCTTGAAATATTATTAAAACAGAATATTTTCTAGATAAAGTCATGCCATTAATATTCTTGATCATCATTCAATTGGTGATTGGGTTGCTAAAGGTGTCTTGTTTCTTTCAGTGGTAGTGATAACGATCCCCAAAATCCATTAATTACCTGTGGGCATAAAGAGACATAAGATTCCAGCCTCCTAGCTTAAGAGTCTTACAATCTAATTTAGGAGACAAGGCAGGTAGTATAATGATAAGTATGCATAAAAATTTCTAAGTGTAGAGTACCAATGGAATTGCAAACAAAATCTGTACAGAGTCAATCACAAAGAAGCCATGGAGTTAAACATTCAAGAGAGGTTCTTCAAGGAAACATGCAGTGTAGAAGAGTGGCTACAGGGAATTCAAAGTGGTGGCCTGGGCCTAGATAAGAAATGTGGCTGGTATGTTCAGGGATCAAGCATCAGATGCTTGTGGCTGAATGAATGGTTACCCCAGGGAAGGGAGTTTGGAGATTAGCAGGGAAAGCTATATGAGCATATCAATAGCCATCAGAAGATCTCAAATGTCAGGCTAAGTAGGAAAGCTCAATTAACACATTAAATGTCTTGCCCTTCAAAACTTTTCTTGATGAAGTATATTTAAACAATTAAGTGAAATTTGTTTTAGTTAAAGATAGTTCTGATGTCATTAAGATGTCATTTTACAGTGGTCTAATGAATCGTAATACTTGGACTTCAAAATTCTCCAAGTGTATCTTGGCAAAGCCATCCCATAAAGTCATGATATTTCATTATGAACCAAAGCATTGAGTGAATACTGGTCAGTGCAAGTTCTTTCTGTGTTTTCTGGACTATCAGGATTGGTATGATTTGAAGGGCAACTCTTACGGTTCATAAAGGGATATAGAAAGCTGCACAATGACACATGCCAGGTAGAAAAATTAAAGATTGTTGTATCTCTGAGTATGTATCTGATTTTTGCAATGCTATCTACCCAATGTGTGTCAATATAATTTTTTTCTTACCAAATCCCTTATGCAAAAATGTGCAAGTTCAGAGCATACATAATAGCAGGAAGAAAACCCTGAAACTTCATTAGAGCATAAAATAAATTTAAGCACTCTGCAAGGTGCTGTGGATGGTTCAAAAGAAGTACAAGATGGTAACCTTACAGGACTTAGAGTCTTGTTAGGAGGCAAGGCTTTCACTGAGGTATAACACTGTACATAATCAACTGCTGAAAGGATTGAGCCTGTGCACACCGAGGTCTGAGCATGTGCGTATTGCACCACACAGAGAACAAATGCTCCACAAAAGCAGAGTCTTCCTTGGAGAATACTACTCTGAGATTTTTATTTGGGGCATCTAATCCTATTAACTACATAATTTTCTTTTTTTTTTTTTTCCTCCTTGGCTTTTAAAATAGATATATCAACCTAAGATACTATGTGCTGACTTTTAGTGCTGTCATGGGTAGAGCATGTACCATTAAAACTGATGTGTGGAGATAATATACACCACATGGTTTCATACTATCTATATGTCTGGCTTTAATCACAGATTCTTCATGAAATGTTGCAATCCTTGGGTGAGCTAGCTGTTAGATTCTTCTGGGGTACAAGCCGGGCTGTGGATTATAGGTGAAACTGCATTATAAGGCTACTGAGGTTAATTATGAAAGTTTCCAGTACAATACACATCATTTGACATTGCGCATACTACATAAACAGTCTGGAGGGAGACCTTTAGTAGCAGAACAAGAAAGCGGCTAGCTGTCTGTGTTCTATAATTTCCTTTTGTTTTTCAGAGGTTCTGACTCAAACAGCCCCTGTTTTATTTAATGTATGTTAATAAAATATACTCTTATTAAGCGAAATAATTAAGAACCAAGAGTATCAAAATCTTGAATACAAAATATCTATTTCTAGGATTTCTTAATTTCTTAATTTAAGATTATGTGCCCCAGAACAGGAGAGAAAGCATGCCAATGTGTGCCCTGAATTGCAAAGCACATAGTGCAGTGCTGGGAGACATCCTAACCTGCAGAAGTTTAATAAAGAAAATAGTCAGTGAGCATAAGTTAAAGACTTTCTCCCTTGAGTATGTTATGTATTATATACTGGAACTTGTGCAATGTAGATTCTTCATAATTCTCAATGAATCATAATCTTCTTATCCATAACACTCTTTCTGTTCTTAAACAAAGGAAGGGTGGAAAAACACTGGGGTCCAATAGTCTAAGCTAATCAGGAAATGCCTTTGCCTTCCATCAGCCTCCCGATTTTGACATCACTCAGCCTCTGGAGTACACCAGTTCCACTTTTCTTTACAGGAGCTCTGCTTCATCATTTTATTATGTGATGGATTTTGTAAGTTTTGGAGGAGATAGAGGGAAATGTATACTTCCTAAGTACCTCTGTGGCAGAAAAGATTAGGAAGCTTTAGGATCCTGATAACCTTGTAAGGGAAAAGGCACTTATTTAGCTATGCTTAGCTATAAAGAGAAATCTGTATTCACCAAGATGTTGAGAAAGCAGGAGGACTTTGCCCCAAACTGGCATCTTTGTCACTAAACTACCTCAGTACCTCAAAAAGGGGAGGCAAAATAGCATAATGGTTCAGAGCAAGGACACTGGATCAGAAGCTGAGTTTGAATCCTGGCTTCATCACTTAGGAGCTATGCGACCTTGGGGAAGTTACTGGACTATGTGTGCCTGTTACCTCTCAGTAAAATGGGGATACTAATAGTACCTCACTCGGGGCTATTATGATGGTTAAATGACTTGATATGTGTCACCTGGTAAGTATTAAAATTCTAACTAGGAATTCTCAGTGCATCTATTTCTCCATTACCAAGTTTATTATTAGTCATTTACATGCAGATCAACTTTTATTATCTGTAAACTAATGAGAAAACACACACACACACACACACACAAATGACAAGATAACTTTTTTTCCTGATCCCAGTACTGGCAAGCTGTGACTTTGCACAATTAGTTGATCTTTAGGGGTTCAAACTTCCTCAGCTGTAAAACAAGGAGGTTGAGGCAGATGACTTACATGGCCCCTTTCAGGTCTAACATTCAATTACTCCAATTCTAGAGTTTTGTCGTTGCTAAGCCAAAATAATTTGTCGTGTTTCCAAATTGCATCAGAATATTTTTTATAAAATCTTAGGTAGCGTCAGTGATCTAAATGGCACTTCTTGCCTACATATACATATATTTTCTTTCAAACAATCATTTTTCTAACAGTTTTGACAGTTGAAGCAGGGAGAAGTGAAGCATTAGATTTTTGAAAGCGAAGTATATTGGGGGAAAAAAGGATATAAGGTCACGCCGTTAGTCTGAAGTGTGTAATTCTTTTCTCTCTCACCTCATTCTTGTTTCTTCAGAATGGCAGCTGGGTAATACCACCTCAGTTTGATAAGGCTCCCTTGCCCTTCCTAACAACAAAAACCATCCTAAACACCTTTTCATAGATACTCCCTCCATTAAAGCATCAGAGAACTTTAGAACTGCTTTTATAAATAGCAGATAAATTAATGATTATCTTGAGTAATACTTTTCCCTAGATGATTCTGACTGAGAAACACAGTTGATAATGCCATATAAGATCTTTATACTGAATAAAGACATGGAGTCTTTCTGCCTCCAGAAACATGCTCAGAAAATAACCCTGGGACATTGATATTAGAAAAGGAACAAACACAAACTCCATTGCATTTGGCTGCCAGTAAAGAGTTCATTTTGTTTACATTATTACTCTCCAAAGAAGACAAGATGAGATTGTCATTATCCAAATGTTGTCCACTGTTTTCCAACTCAGTTCCTGAACTAAAGTAAGAGATTGCCAAAAATCATGTTTACAACATTGAATGCATTGTGTAATAAAGTGTTAGGTAGATCGGCTAATAAAATTACTTATTTTAAGACTTAATTCTAAGTTGAATTTGGGTTTAATTTGCTTCCCCAATGGGGACAAAGAGAGTTGATTTTCTGATAAACAGAAACATACTCAACTTTTTGTTGATAATAGGGGGTGAGATCTTTTATCTAGATATTGCCCGTGGGAACCATTCCCTATCAGTGGGAAGAGTTGGCCAGTCTCAACTGAATTGCTAATGGTCATCTGTTTAATTGTTTTTGATTCCCAAATTTGTTAAAATGCAGTTGGCAAGGAATATTTTTTATTGTCCCTGCTGGCTGACCTATGGACTGTGAGTCGGAATGAAGTTGGTGAAAGTTTAGGAATGAAGCCCAAATCAAATCCTTAGATTTCCATCATTGATTTCCCAGGGGATATTTTACCTCACTCCCTTTCCTGACACTGAGAGTTGCATGACCAGCATTCTCTGGTTATAGTATTAGTCCATCAAGCCTCTTGGGAAAGGCAATAATGTGCTTAGAATATTTGGCCTACAGTACCACTTAGGATAATTTATCTCAATTTATTCTACTTACAAAATGCAGAATAGAAAAACTGAATCATGATGCTTTAAGTGTAAAAGCACCCTGCTCTCAAAATAGCCATGCAGAGCCATATATAAGAAGTCTTCTCTTCTATGCTGTGTTGTGCTTTGCTGTTATTTTAGTTTTGCTAAAGCATTCCAGAAAAATATGGACCATTATATTCTCCTTGTTTTTATGATAGCTTCTGTACACTAACACTGAATTGTCTTCTTTATTTTGCACTCAGGAATCTGAGATGCTTGTTAGTTTTCTGCTTTCTTAGCAAATGGTACCACTTTAATATACATTATAAGTATATAGCTGGATAGATCCACACTCAGAGTCCTCAGCAAGCTTTCTCTTCTATTTGAGTCTTTTCATACCAGATTTTTATAAGTACTTTTCGTTTTCTGTTCAATCTTTCCCTTTATTATGTGCACAACAGACATTATCTCATGGAGAAAAGAAGTACACTTTGACTTTACATATCTCCTTCAGAAGATTGTTTTTAATATTAGGTTGGGGCCACATACATCAGAGTGGTTTGGAAGATGAGGCTTTAGAATCCTGAAGAATCCAAGAGACAATGACCATGCTTGGTGAATCAATTTGTCTTCTTTCCTACCCCATTTTTCCAACTCTAGATACAAGTGAAATGAATGTTCTTGTAAGTTCTATTTTCCTTTTATGCCATTTAGATCATAGTTCTATACTATATGCACACATAATTTAGAGACTGGATACATGCGAAAAAGATGAAGTCACTGCTTTTTTAAGATCTGAGTTCACATCAATACTGCCTCACCAGATATAAAGCCTAACAAGTGGAAAAGCGAACTGGTATTATGATGGTAGTGAATCATGAAAGCTAATAAAACCAAGATCTGACCAAAGCCGCATCTGGGAGTGAGGTTTTAAGGAGCAGGCAGGAATGTGCACTAATTATCGGATTGTTAATATGTTACATGTGTTTTAGAGAGGAGATAGTGTGACTCAGGGAAGGCAGTAGCTAAATCAGTAGCCCTGGGTTTTATCCATCACAGATTTAGTATTAAAACTCCAGCTGCAAAAATCTCTAAAAGTGGTGGTATATCTGGCTGCAGCAGCAGGTCATGGATGGGAATTTGTTCCATTAGAAAAGTTACATGGGCTTGCTTGATATAACTTTTGTAATGGAATGAATTCCCATATATGCCCTGCTATTCCAGCCAAACATACCACCATTAGAGATTTTAACATTTATGTGAGGATCAGGGTCTACTTGGATACCTTCTGAGCAGGATGGAAAGTTTAGATATATCTGTTAGGTGATTTTATGGCTCTGCTGTAACAATGAGCAAGAATTGGGAGCTCTTAAGGTCTTGAGATGCAATTAGATTTAAGAGTAAATTGATTATTTGACTATAAAAAGCAAACATAATTGTCTTTTAGTATGAGGTAGGTGGAGAGTCAAGGAAGATATAATATTAAATATAATATAATGCAGATTATTTTATATTTAATGATATAAAACATACATAATTGAAAATATGCCTTCCTCTTAGTCAATGTGAGAAATGCCATTAATTACAATATTAAGGCACCCTATATGCTAGAGAAAAACATTTTATTATGAACTAAGAACATGGGCATTTAACATGCCATACACTCTCTACCTTCTATTTAAGAGTTTTACTTGAAAAAAACTAATTAGAGATGCAACTGAAGATTCTAGTATGTTCTTTATAAAGCAGTCTGTTTCTTTGTATTCTCTTAAGAGAAGGGAACTTTCTAATATTCAAAAGGTAAGGTAGATCCACAGATTTTAATTTGCCTAAACTAAGAAAAGAATTCCAGAGAGTTGTAGCTCATTATTCAACATATTACTCTGTTTTGCCTTATTACTTAGTTGTATTGCTGCCAGTATGGGAGACAAAAATAGAAGGAAAAAAAATCCTCCAATTATTTATAAAATAATAAGTGCATCTTTACAATTTCATTTTGTTCAGAAATGAAAACATATGAGCTAGCTGAATAAACCAGAAATGCTCTTTCAAACTTAGCTGCATTCTAGCAGGAAACAAGAGCCTTTTTTTCTTAACTGTTTTCTCTCCCCAGTGACAACTTATTAGACAATTCACTTATTCTTAAAGCTAATAGGAAGAGATTGAAGAGCCTCCACCAATTTCCTTACTTACCATCTTCTTTTGCTGAAGAAAAATTTTCTAAATACAATCCAATTTTACTAAGAGAATCTTCCAATTTACAAGACATCTGACAAGCTCTCATTATTTGGAAAGTACCCTCAGGATTTATTTTATTTATTATTTCTACCTAATTACCAAAAGATTTGAAGGAATTTAAAATAAAAATACAAATGCAAAACAAAGCCATTAAAATGAGGAAGTAAGAATAAATGTTAAATAATGAGGGCTTAAGAGTTAGAACCAGCCCAAATGTCCATCATCGGATGAGTGGATACGGAAAATGTGGTATATCTTCACAATGGAATACTACTCAGCTATAAAAACGAATGAAATACTGCCATTTGCAACAACATGGATGGACCTTGAGAGAATTATATTAAGTGAAACAAGTCAGGCACAGAAAGAGAAATACCACATGTTCTCACTTATTGGTGGGAGCTAAAAATTAATATATAAATTCACACACACACACAAAAAACAAACCCCCGGGGGGGGGGCGGGGAAGAAGATATAACAACCACAATTCCTTGAAGTTGATAGACAAGCAAACAGAAAGGACATTGATGGAGGGGAGGGAAGAGAGGGAGGAGGGAGGGAGATTTGGTAAGGGGCAACAATAATCAACCACAACGTATATCGACAAAATAAAATTTAAAAAAAATAAAAATAAATAATGAGGGCTTAATTGCAATAGTTTTATTAGAAACTGAATTAGGGGTCCCTGCTAAGCATTTAGCTCTAAATTTATTGAAATGTAAAGAAAAATGAAAAAGCAGAACAAAACTAAGAGTTCTTAACAAAAAACAAAGCATAACAAAAAACAAACAAACAAAAAAACTAACAGTAATAACAAACAGGTCATTTGGACAATAAAAATGTCCCGGCATTGGGTTCTTAAGTGAGTACTGAGGAGGGAGCATAGACTACAGATATGGAAGCTAATAATAACTAAGAAGAAAGTATCAGTCACACACTATTCTAGGTAATGGACCTGCGTAATCTAATTCATGATCATCGTGAGATTGCTATGAAATGAGTAGCATCTCGGTAAGAAAAATGAGCACACGGAGACTACGTGGTTTTATTCTACCTATACATGGTACTGTGTCATATTAAGGGAAATCTTTTTTAAACTCCAAAACATTTTACTTAAGAAAGTTATCTCAACATTTCTTGTGACAACCCTAGAGTATAAGATTAAGAAGCCTGAAAGTTCATTTTTAATAGTAACAAAAATAACATCTGTTGACGTTTATTGAGCACATATTGTAATTAACTCACTAAATTTCAGAAGAACCCTTGTGTTAGATACAATTAATATCCATATTTCACCAACAAGGAAGAAGAGTCACAGAGGGAATCCTGAGGGTTTCCAAATACCATAGTGAGAGCTTCTCAGATATCTTCTAAGTTGGAAGATTCTCCTAATAAAATCAGAATGTATCTGGAAAATTTTTCTTCAGCAAAAAAAGCCCAGTTCCCAGAATTACAGAACCTAGAGATTGCCCAGGGCAAAGTCCAAATCATATACTCCTGCTGATCAAAATTAACACAGGGTGGGTCTTGGAATACCTTGATGGATATAGTCCTGGGCTTTAGACTGATTATCGCAAAAATCAGTTGTCTCAAAAATTCCGACAAAAGCTGGGTAAGAGTCAGGTAGAGTACCTGAAATGCACAGCTGATATTTTGTTTCCAACATGAGAGAGCCTGGCTTGTACCCTGGCCCAGGAAAGGGTCATGCCACCTCTGTATTGTTGTTGCCTTTTGGAAGCATGAAGGGCTAGGCATGAGTTCCTCCTGTGGCAGCTTTTGCATTGTATACAAGCAGCTCTTTTACTGAATACTCCAGCTCTGAGAGTAGATTTCAATGGTGCCCTGCCCTTGTGCATTGAAAGCACCAGAAAAGTTCCACACAAAGCTCTTGCCCTGATAACTGGTTCAATGACATGGTGTTATCTTTGTTCATCAAAAACATCCCTGCCGTTGTGGCCAGTCACCTGCCCACATGTCAATACAACCCCAGACGTGCTCCTTTTGTAGACTATACTTCCAATTAATTTTGGCTCTCCTTGGTCTAAGATGAAATCATTAGTAATAGCATAACTGATTGGCTCTATGAGTATCTACTAGCTTCTAACATTTAGTACTGAATTCAAATTAAAACACAGTTCTCAGATGTTGGAAAATCCATACCTTAAAGTGGAAAATCCAAACATAAATCCCTAAATATTTAAGTCTAGGTTGTGTGTGTCTGTGGGTGGGTGTGTGTTTAATTTGAAGAAAGGAATGTACCTGTTGTACATCTTTTGGCACAAATACGCTATTGACTATATGCATATTTCTCCAAATTTTTTCTACAAAAATGGAAATTCATGTGGTCCAATCTAGTATTTCCAAATACCAAACTAGTAATAGTAGCAAAATATCAATAGAAATGTTAGGGTAGAAATTAGTCATAGGTGACCTGAAAGGCTTCCTTTCTTAGGCAGATAAGATTCCAGAAATGAGGCTGCCTTAGAAAACACAGACTTCTGGTTTTCAGAGGGAAAGTTCACATTGTAGAATGTTTCTCTGCTTAATTAAATAAACACAGTACTTGTAATTAATCATCTAAATGAAGTTTTACTTATAGCTATCAATCCTCAGAGATTTTTCTGCTTTTAAATCTTTGAAAAGCCACTTAACTGTAAAAAATAAGTTAGATCAAATCAAATAGGATAAATCAGAGAACATGACCTGTTTTTTATCAAGCATGGAACATCTCAGTACAACCTCTAATTATCAAGAATAAGAGAACAAATCATTGGCTCATTTTATCAATTATGTATGTATGTATCTATCTGTCTTTCTTATCTATCTGTCTATTGTTGGATGATAAATTAAGCTACTCCTTGGCTGGTTGGTTGGCTCAGTTGGTTAGAGTACGATTTTATAACACCAAGGTCAAAGCGTTCAGATCCCCATACCAGCCAGCCACCAAAAAAAAAAAAAAAGCCATTCCTTTATGTAAAAAAAATTAATAGACAATGACGTCCTTAAAGCATGCTTTGTGTAGTTGATTAGTATATTTTGAATGAGATAAATAAGATATTCACACCATAGATTATCATCTTCTCCCTAAAGAAAAAGGATGAGTATTTTAAATCCAAGATAATTCAAATTTTAATGCAAGTTAAGTTGAATTAACTTATTTATATCCATTCAGCAATGCCAGAATAAGGAATCTGACCTGGAAAGTTAATTTCAACTAATGGATATATTTACCTATTTAAAGTACTTTTTCCATTCTTTCACATGTGCAGTAAAATATCTATAATGAAAATCATTAGAAATCATTTACTAAGCTACTGAAAGACGCAAATAAAAACAAGTTTTGTCAACTTGGAAACTCTCAACTTGGAAGTTACTAAAATTACATTTTTTAAAAAAAAAAACTGATAAGCTCTCTGCTAAAACCGAATACTAATTTTTTTTCATAAAAAGAACCATAGGGCCGGCCCCATGGCTCACTCAGGAGAGTGTGGTGCCATTAACGCCGAGGCAGCGGGTTCAGATCCTACATAGGGATGGCCGGTGCGCTCACTGGCTGAGCGTGGTGCAGACCACACTGTGCCAGGGGTCGTGATCCCCTTACCGGCCAAAAAAAAAAAAAGAACCATAAATAGAATAAAAGTTTTTCATTTAAAAAAATTCCTATGGATCATTTAAAACTGGATACATTTCTTAAATTATATAGTGTAACATATATATAATTTAAGGACATATAGGTATGTTTTTTATACATACTTTGTGTTATATGTGTGTGTATAATGGCATGTATGTTTATATATGTACACACAAATATAATTTTCTTATTGCTGATAGAATTGTATTTTCATTTTTTAAAATGTGTAAGATAAAGAGGTATTAAAATATTAATTACTCATAATTTCACTACCTATTGTACTTGCTATTCTATTTTGGTAAATTTTCTTTTATACCCTTCTCTATGTCTATAATTATGTCATTATATGTTATATGGATACTCAGTGGATATCATACTGTATATCATAGCACATTTTATCATGGTTATAGTTCTTCTCATGGATACTTCTTTATATTATAAAAAATATTCATATGTATTACTTAAAGACTTTCAATATTCTGACTTTTAGCTATATTATAGTTTACTTACCCATTTATGTATATAATATATATAATATATGCTTATTATATTCATGTAGAAGATGTACAAATCAATAGATAAAATGTTATGATAATTCTGTTAATTCAATATTCTCAATATTGCAGTTTTTCAAATATACAAATGAGACAGATGTTCCACAGCTGTTAGGTGGCAAAACTAGGATCTAAACCCAGGCCTGTACGATTCCAAAGACTATAATTAACTACTCGACTTCACGGTCTTCAAATGCTTTTCTAGAAGCTAACTTTTTAGGTCAAAGAGTATGCAAAATGTTAAAGGTATTAACAAATATTAGCAAATAGCTTTTCTGTTTTCTCTAAAGATATTTAACCACAGCAAAATTAGAATATCAGAATTTTCAGAACTAAGTATGAATCAAACTGATATGACATATATACCTAGGCCAAGTCTAACTTGTTGATTTCAAAATAAAGAGACTAAATTCCAGCAGAAGAAATGAAATAACATCACAAAAGGTAGTGAGATAAAGATATATCTTTCAAAAATGCTGATATGTACATACATATATACACACGCATACATATATATTCATATATATGCTTTTTTTCTTACGGAATAATACCAGTCTTAAAAAAATTGAGGCAATGAAGACCTTAATTTGCAAAGTGATGGTGAAAAAGATGAGATAGCTAAATTGCTTTGCATGTGAATTTAATGGAGATCTGGCTGCTGGGATAAGTAGCAAAACAGAAAAAGTTGAAGAAATAAGAAACGAGGTGAAACAAAATAGGAGGCAAAAGGACTAGGGAGACCTGTGGACAGTGAGAAATTTGCTCATAGTAGAAAGTGGTAGAGGGGCAGGTAGTGTGACCGAAGTATTCTGGAAAATAAACACATTTTGTATTTAATCTTAAATTATTTATCTATATCCCCTCACTACTTGCAAATGTTAAGCAAAGGCTGCTACATACACAAATGCCTTGAATGAGTTTTGGGGAAAACATTACAGCAAAGAAGGCTTTTTTCACAATGCAATTAGCACAGAGCATAAGGAAGAGAAGAGTTGTAGAAAGTGAGATTGGAATTTTAGTAAGTATGCAAGATTGAGCATTTAGGATAAGCAAGAATTAAGAGCCAGAAGTGTTGAGGAGAAGCAGAAGTCACCACCTCCCAGCATCTTCTCCACACAGGACTTCCAGTTAAATATGGATTTCGGATAAACAACAAATGATTTTTAGTATAAATATGTCTAAAATATTGCATGGAACATATATACACTTAAAAGGCCATTCACTGTTTATCTGAAATTCAAATTTAATTGGGCATTCTTTATTTTTATTTGCTATGTCTGGCAACATACTCTTAAGAACCTCCAGAGATAATGGGAAGGATGGCAGGTTCCACCTTATCTGGGTCAGGAGTGATAGAAACTTGCACTGAACTTTCTTTACAACTCAGAGGGTCTGGTGAGCACAAATATGCACAATTAGTGTCAGAATGATTATAAAATCCAGATCCCATGTTAAGTGCCCTTTCTTCTGTCCCTAGTTCTGCTTCCATTTATGGCAAGACTATTCCATTAGTAAGTTTTATTAGTGCTAACTTTGTTTAATACTTATAGAATATTTTATCCTGCTATTGCCAGTGGCTTCATATAAGCAAACTGCATCTTTAGTAACACTGCTGGTCCACCTGTTAATGCGCAACTCTTCAGAATAGTTAAGACATTTCCTTAAAGAAATGTTGCGAGTCTAATTGATGCCTCATTAACCATTTCATCCATGGTATAGCTAGAAAGGCAGGTAGAATCCTTGGGAGTTTCTGTCAACCATCTTCATATTTGTCAAATATTTTCACTCAGGTTTATTTACATTTTATACCAAATCATGACAGTCTCAGGAAAAATAATATACTGCAGAATGATTATATGGAAGACTCCTTTATTTACCTTCTAAATTAAATAAAAATATAACATTGTCCCAACATAAATAAAATCATATTACCCAGACACTAAAAATAATTGTTCTGTATAAGAAAAATGGAAGGAAACAAATATTTTTTCTACAGGAACCATATTAAATCTTGAACCAGAACCACTGGGCCCCATTCACTACTAAGATGGAACCCTGCTTGAAGGGCATGAGCTAAGTTTAATTGGCAATTACTGACTGAGCACTATTTATGTCCTACAGCTAGACCCTTTGCTCTGTGGTAAGGGTAGGAAGTAAGTCACAGGCCCTGTATCGTCAAGTATGACTTATTCATGTAGCAATCGATGTGTGGGCAAGGTGCTAAAGGAGTCCAGGGGAAAAAAAAAAAGTGATTCTTAATAAGAGAAGGAAGATTTGCCAAGTCCTTCAGGTTTTCGAAAGATGGATAGGGATTTGCCAAACATGAAAAGAAAGTACTGTTCCCAACAGCCTAAAAGTACCAACCTGCAAGTATATCAGTATTGCCTGACATTAAATATGAGTGGGCAGAGCCAGACTAGGCAAAGTAGCCATATTATAAAGAAATGATCACATTTCCTAATTATGGTGACCTAAAAACCCGTGTTTTAAGCAGTAGAGTGTGACTTGATCACATATATAATTCAGAATGATCACTTTGACAGTGACATTTCAGGAGAGATTTCAGTGAGGCAAGAGTAATCTCAGGAAGTCTAGGGAGGACATTAGTATAACAGTCTGAACCAGAGATATTATGGCACAGGCCTCACTTCAACCAGAAGCAGACAGATGTATTTATCCATTCATTTATTTATCCATTTTTCCCACAAATATTTATTGAGTATCTACTATGTTCTGGGCTGCCTTCTACATACTGTGTATATAGAAGCAAACAAACAAAGACATCCCCACCCTCATGGAGGTTATACTATATAGAAGAGAAATAAATTTTTCAAAAGTAGCTAAATAAATTAAAAAATAAATATATATGATTTTAAATTCTATTTTTTAAAAAATAGAATAAGGTGCCATACTTGAACTGTGCAATTCAGCATGGTAGCCACTAGCCACACGTAGCTATTGTAATGTAAATTAATTAACTTAATAAAAATTGAATAAAATTATTCCATTTCTCAATATCACTAGCCATATTTTAAGCATTCAATAGTCACATATTGCATAGCATAGATTATCAAACATTTCTATCATTGCAAAAAGTCCAGGATGGAGCTTGAAGACAGATTATTTATATCAGATTACTTATTTATGAAGATATGATATTGGCACTGAGACCTGATTGATGTGACAGAGTAAGCCATATCAAAATCAGTGAAATAAGGCTCAGGCAGAGGGCATGAGCCATGACGAATGAAGTCAGTGAGTTCAAGAAAAAACAAGAAGGCCAGTTGGTCTGGAGAATGTAATGTAAAGGAGAGAATAGTGAGAGAAGATGCTTAAAAAACAGATTGTGGCCCTGTAGACCATGCTAGGGGTCTGACATTTATTCTAACTAACTGGGATCCCAATGAAGAGATTAATGTAAGTAAATGACATGATATAACATGTCTTTTTCAAAAAAAATCACTTTGACTATTTTGGAAATAAGAGATAGTAGGAGGAAAAAATGAAAGAATTATGAAGGTGAGAAAAAAATAATGCTTTTGGATAGCACTAACAGTGGAGCTGTAGAGAAGCGACAGGATCAAAACACGTTTCGGAGGTGGAACAGTAGGTCTGCATGTTTGACTGTAAATGAGGGCAGGAGGTGCGGCGGGGAGTGGAGCAGGAGTGAATGATGTGGCTTTAAACTCAGACGAGGAAATCTATGGGGCAAGTAACAGCTTCAGGAGGGCAAATCAGTTAATTTTGGAGATATGAACATCACTGTGAAAATGTCGAGGGCAGCTAGCTGCTAAGTAGTTAGAGGTTTATGAACTTAGGAAAGAAGGCAGAGCTGGAAATGTATGTTTGTGCACCATCAACGTATGAATGGAATTTAAAGTCATGAAACAGAGGTCACTGTGGAGACAGCATAGAAAACTTAGGCAGAGTCCAAAGGCAATCCAATATTTCCATATTGAGTAGAGCAAGGGAAGAAGACAGAAAAATGACTTACAAGAAATGCCAATGGGAAAAGAGAAAAATCAAGAGAGTGTTATATCTCGGAAAGCAGGTGAGAAATATGTTTCCAGAAGTATGGAGGGTCAGCTATATTGAATGCCATGGCGATGGAGAGTAAGATGAGAAGAGAAAAGGGCATCGGAATTGATTAACATGGGTATCATGAGTGCCTGATAAAAGGCAGCTCAATTTTATTGAGCTGAGAAAGAGAATGAAAAATATGACAATGAGGTTTCTACGTATAAAAAACTTAAGTTTTTCTGAGAAGGGGAGCAGAAAAATATAGAGAGGAATTTGGAGAAAAACTTGAGATCAAAAGAAGATTGTTTCTAAGATAAGAGATACCTACATATGTTGAAGAGAATGATCCTGTATATGGGAAGATATTGATTATGGTAATGGTCATTCACTTAGGCTCAGATGAATGGAATTTCAACAATAATGATAGATTTTAATGTATTGATATTCTTGTAAACAGAAGAATAAAAAATTGCTTGAGATCTGATACTCTTGGGAAATACTATTTTGGTTCAGTTTTATTTTACTTATTTTTCCTCAATATATCTTCAAATCAAATCTTCTCATTTTTCATTCCATCACTCATTATTTTCCAATGAAACAAACAATATACTGTCAGTAATTCCCAACCTTTTGACATTTAAAGACTATTTTTAAGGTTAAAATATTTTGCAGACTACCACATAGAATCTTACTTACATTATGATAAAAAACTAGTATGAATGTTTCAAAATAAATTTTATTATTTTATCACTAAAAAAACCCCACGTGTATTTGAAAAATAGAATGTATGCATAAAATATGCTTACTTAAATTATAGACAGTGCATACTGTGACTGTCAATTATGATAACTGAAATATTTTAGGCACTCAAGGCCACGGGTTGGTGGTTCATACACAATTTGAAAGGAAGGGAGCCAACAAATAATTATATATACTGTATATAGCCTGAATCAGGAAAGTTGCTGGGAATATACAAGTGCTTTTATCCAAATTCAAAAAGTTATTTTTCAAATAAAATCCTTTGAAAGTCCAAAAACTTCCTTTCCTTTACTGACCCTTAGAAATCACTGACCCATTACATACCATAGAATCAGAACAATGCTGAAACTTACTGTTATTATTAGCAAATGTTCCACAGAAATTCATCTCAAAGGAAAACTTGTACTCTCTCAATCCTGAGCATTGGAAATACAAAATATTTGCCCCTAGAAGCAGAAATGGGCCAGGGAGTCTGTTAAAAATTCAGTAAAATCCTAATTTTGGTAAAAGAAAAAAAAATGTTTATTTTTGTCCAAATTATAACTCAGCTCAAATCTGACATTTTTACTGTTTGTTAGAAAACAAAAAAAACATGTATTTAATCTTTTTAACAAATTTTGAATGATATATTTTATGGTTATATAGCAACCTAGTAAAAAGCACAATTGTACCAAATGCTATTTTCCTAACTTGTTCTTAATTTGTTCTGTAATCAAACATGGTGTCATCATCTGCCTCAATTTATGAAGTTCGGTAAGGTCTAAAATTGTACTATGGCTATGGGATGCATTAAAGTGCTTGGGCTGGGAAAGCAGCTTGCCTCAGCCTCAGAGCCTATAGTTTTTTCCACTTGTCTCATTGTTCTCTGTGGATGTCCCTTTGTTTGCTCTCCTGACCGGATCTCTGACCATACAACTTGGCTTGTCCTCTTGGTCCCTACGTCTGGATTCACATCTGTCCACCTTTCTGGTATCCATAATTATAACCTTGCCTTAATCTGTCTGCATGTATCTGGAATTTTTACTTTCCTGGGTCGTTTAACCGTCATGAACAGTGTTTCCTCAACATCAGTCATTCACATACCACTGCCACAAATTTTGCCGTTATCTTATTATTATTTACTTATCTTATTATTATTTACAAAAATAATATTATCTTATTATTTACTACCATTACTAAATCTCTTTCTTTAAATTGACTCATTTTCTGCATTAAAATTAACTTATTTTTTTTAAAATTATCATTGTTATATCACTTTCATAAAGGGAAAACCAGTATCCGTTGCCATAAGTAGAAGGCAATCAAAGAATTAAATATAATGAAAACAAGACACTGTTGTTAAATTTTACCTATGTGCTATGTTTTTGCAAAAGAATCTGAGGCTTCAGATTTCATTTGTTAGAAAGGGAGTTAGGCAAGATTTCCAGAGGTGTTAAAGACATATTAGCACTAAACTGAGACTTTCCTTGACATAATCAGAAGAATTGAAAAGCACTGTCTCATTTTATGATTTAATGTTATTTCATGCCATCTCTATGTGTCACCTCCGAAACATCTCATGTATCCTCTACATATCATGTAACATCTATAATGTTATGTGTTCCACATTTTAGGAGAGATCATTTTAATATTAAACTGCCTATTAGAAAGTTTGTGCTAAACGTGGCTAAAACTGGATAATACCATCACCTAATGCATGGTCTTCTGCAGTATTTCCTATGGTTGAGCTATAACATTAGGAACAGACTTTAAGGATCTTTAGCCTCTAAGGATCCAAGGAAATCTCCACTTTATAGCATAATAAAGTGGAGATTGAGTACTGTGTAAGTAACTTGTATATAAAGTGAAACTTTAAATAGAAAATTCTATTATTAAGTAGAAGCTTTAAATGAAAATATCTTTTTGTAAGGGAAATTTATATTATTAAATATAACCTCTAGACTATTTATTTTTATTTGTTCATGTAAATGTGCCACACACACAACCGCTTGAAATCTGTGCCAGTCACTGAAGATGTTTCTTCCCTGCAGTTGGGAATTTGACAGAATGGTGAGGAAATTATTATAAAGCTAATGAGATCCTACCACATTATGTGATGCATTTTGAGAAGAGAATTAATGTTTTGAGGCTAGTAGATAATACAGTAAAACTAGAGACTATCTTCATTATGCTAGAATCAGCTTAAAGCTCTAGATTTCATTTATTAATTTAAAAGAGAGAGACTGACATTCCCAAATTTGGAGAGATCACTAAACTCCTCTTGAGAGTGACATTCCCCAACTTAAATTACTGAACTATCTCAAAGCATGTAAGTGCTTTAAAAAAAAAATAAAAGTAGATGAATTTTAGTGTGGGCAATGTTATAAGGAATTTCCTAAATATTTTCATTTCCTTTACTGTAGGGGTCTCCTGGCTTCCTTCTTCTGCCTGTGTTTTACTAGAGTGCTTGACTTATAACTGGCAGTCAGTAAATACTTTGAATAATGGATTCTGGGGTTTTTTTTTCATAAAACCTTTCATAACCTTCCTAATCCAAAGTCCTTGTTCTTTTGAACTCTTACTGAAGTTGTTTATACAATTTATTTGGCAACTCATATATTATAGATGGATTTGTGACATTTATATCTAATATTTGTTAACTTTTCACAAATTGTTTTGTCCCTTGACAGAATGTGCCCAACACAAAATGCAGTGAATTTCAGTGGCTGAATTAAAAGTAGGTCTAGATGCTGGAGTGTGACTTCTACTTCTTTGTATCCTATAGTAAATAATACACAAATAGTACTTCATAAGTGGTTATTGATTTGTATGTGATGATCATGAAGATCAAATTTAAGACTAAAATAATATAATTTTATAGAGGAAACAACTGATTAAGGAATACATAGCAAGGCATAGCATGGGCTGAAAATATAAATTCATTAATTTATATAGTTTTAAATAATTAGATTTAATTTAGATAGTTTTAAATTCACAAATATTAATGGTATAACGAGGTTATTAAGATATGCATACCTAGTTTTTAAAGCTAATTATAGAAAACACAGTGTTGCTTTACCTTCTCTGCCTTCCATTATTAGCAAATGGCATTTCTACAAAGCCTAGTGGTAAATTGAAATATAGAAATTAGAATAGCCACTATTTGTTGTACACTTTCCATACATTAAATAATTTATTCCTTATATAAACTCTATGAAGTAGCGTTGTTCAATATCACCTAAAAGAATAAAAGGCAGACCTGGGCTCAGAATATAAATTTGTAGAATTTATATGAGGGAGTGGCAATTTTTTTCTTCTTGGTCTGATTCTACCTTTGACTGACACTTCTTTTTTCCCTTTCAGGTAAAGGAGAATAAATAAAATTCTAATTCACTTTTCTTCTCTGTCTTTCTGAATTCACCCAAGGTGATGAATTCTAAATCTTAGAAAAAGCCTAGCTGTGTATTTAAAAAAGAAAGAAAAAAAAATCTATTCCATTGGAGCCTAAATTCTCCAAAGGCATTTTCTTTTAGAGTCTGTTTGGTAACACTTTGTCCTAAAGTGAGAGCTAAGGGCTATCAATAATTTATGTCAATATTGTCAGAAAAATGAAAAGTCATACTAGCACATTGACAAAAGACAATACCTATAGCCATTATGATAGAAATATTTAACTGTGTCCTGGGATTAACATTTCTTGTCTGATTGCCTGCATACACCATTCAAAGTTCTTAAACTTTCAGACTTTTATTTTTTCTCATAATATTTTGCTGTGTGTTTTTTAAAGAGTTAAAGAGGATAACACCAAGAAGCTAAAAAGTTGGCACTTTATGGATACAAGAGTAGATTTGAAAGGTTTATGACTCTCACTCAGGTTTATTACTCTCAGGCAATTCTTGAATGGACTGGGAAAGAAGCAAGCCCAAGGAATGTTGTTCCTGTTCTTTGGGCCACTTTTATTTTACCTTCCAAATTCTATGTTGATGCAAACTCAGTTTTTCCTTCCATCCACTGTTTTGCTCTCATCTGTTGCTGTCATTCTTCTGTATTCCTCTCTTCATTAAGGTCATTCCTCCTTAACTGTCCAAAGTAGTAGATGTGTGCGAAATGGAAAATTTTATGTTCACTTTGGCAATAGCGACAATTGGTGAATGGGGCAAAGAGAGAACTACATTCTAAAATTTGTCACTCCTGGCCTCCTATAAATCCTGATGTCTTATCATTTTTCTGTCCTATTAATCAAGTACAGTTGTAGAGAAAAAAATGTAAAGCTCAGGGAAATTAATAAGGCTTCCCCTTGTTATAAAATGATGTATAAGTTTGGGGACCGAAGTCCTCAGATGCAAGAGATGGGCGTTGATAGGAACTGAAAAGAATGGGGGCAGATGGCCTCAAGTGCTGGTCCTTTGTTTGAGATAATAAGGAGCCTGAAAGAGAGAAGAATTTAGCCCAAAGTGGGAAGGTGAGCAGCTGAAGAGCACAGAGCAGAAAGCTTGGTGTTAAAGATAGGGGTCAAATGGCCACAGGAAACCTTCAAGATAAGAAGACACCATTCAAAGAATCTCAAAGTGGAAAAAGGAGTAAGTGGAAATGTCTCAGCTTGGGCTTAATAGGTTACTGTTTCACATAAAGAGTGTTGATAGGAGGTTATCACTGCATTTTAGACAATTTGCAAATACACAACAAGGAAAATTATCTTGCTGTGACAGAACAAAGACCATTCATATAAAGAAAGATACTTTCCCTATTAATAGAGCGCCTTATCCAAATATTTTTAATTTTGTGTTTTATTTTTCTCTTTTCCTCAACCCCAAATTTCTTTAATATACCATAAGAACAATATCATCCTTTGTACATTTAAAAGTTAAAAACTAATTAAATTATAATTTGTATAATATTTTTTGAGTTGTGTGTTAACCTACACTTACTTGTATTACTGCATTCTAAAATAATTTTACTATTCTGGTCGCTTCTTTACAACCTAAGATGTACAGATTTCAAATAAAAATAATTAAAAACATTTAAAAATGTTCTTTGTGTTTGGATTTTAATCTCTCTGTTTGGAGATAGATTAGATACATTGAACATTTTCATAAAATACTCTCTTTAAGTCATATTCATTGTGTGCTTTGATGACTTGTAGAGAGAAAAATAGTAAAAGAAGAGGGGCTTTTTAAAGTTAAATTTAGTTGGTCCTAAATGAACAGGAAATTAGTTACACTGATTTGGCTTTACGTGAACATCTAACCAAATTCTAACTGATATTCTTAACATGCTTTAAATTCATTATTAAGAAGCTGGTTAGGTGATCTCACCCTAAATATAGCTTGATTTTCTACATTAATTGCCTATGTTATCTTCTTACATTTCTTTCTAAATTAACAATAAAATGTCTATTATTTTGTCTTTGATACTTGAAATAGAGAGTATTAATCATAAACAGCTAATGAAAATTAATAGAGTACTTTAACTCAGTTGTTAGGGCATTTCTGATAAAATTATAGAGCAACTTTACTTGTAATTCAAAGCTGGGAAGAGGCTTTTGTTAAATTTAGCCTTTTCATAATAAATATTTCTTTGAACTTGTGCTGCAATGAGGGAAGACATGGGGAAAGCTTTGCTGATCTTTTAAGCACATCAAAGCCTTAGGAAGCTAAACATGCTGGACAGATGCTTTTATCAACCTGAATGGTATCTGTGCAGCATCTTTCAATGTAGATATGACATTTATCTCCTCTATATGCCAGAGAGGAGCTCTGGCCACTGCAGGGACTCTAGACTAGGAAATCTACACAGAGCTTCATCATTTCTATTTCTTTTGGCATCCCTCAACTTTGATTATTAAGTCATTTTTCTCAAAAATCAATTTTGGATTCTGGAAAAAAAAAGTTCTAAATACTGGTTGTAGAAAATACAGAAAAGTACAAAGAAAATAAAAATCACCAATAATGTCATCACTTGGAAGCACTTTTATTTTAGATTATCTTCCTCCTTTCTGACATAAAAACTATATGTGATATATAAAATACATGTTGAATTATGGCTTCTATAGAATTGTGGGTGTATGATATCATCATATTTAAAAGCTTATATTATTAGCAATTTCTCAAATTGTTAATTGACCTGAAAAGAAACTGAGGCCAAATACACATAGCAATGGTTTACTGAGCCAGTATGATGATTGCAACTGAGAAGATGCATTTCTCAAGGAGGCATATTGGTCACTCTGAGAAATGCATCTTCTTGCTTGCAATTGTCATGTTGGCTCAGTAAGCCCTTGCTGTATGTATTTGGCCTCAGTTTCTTTTTAGGTCAACAAATGTTATTTCTAACGTTTTTCTAACATTTTTTATGATTATTGGTGGAAATATAATAATCATATTTTAGAATAATCATATGTTAGAATTGTACTTTAACACACATTTAGTTGGATATTTAGATTATTTTTAGTTTGTTATTACACATAATGATATCAATATACTTTTTAATACATAAATCTGTTTTTGGCATCTCTAACCATTTTGTTTTCTAATAGTGGTTGGCACCTAGAAAGATTATGGATTTAAAATATTTTATATTGAACCCACTTAAAAAACTATTAAGGTTCTCAGTAGATTATTTTTGTGTTTTAGTTAAGTAATCCTATCATCCAAAGATAATCACAGCATGGCTTCATCTTTTCAATACTTACCCTTCTAATTTTTGTTTAATATTGTATTGCACTGACCAGAACTTCTTAGCTAATGTTAAATACTAGTTGTGTCAGTGGGTGTAGTTTACCTAATAGTAAACTATATTTGAATTTCTGGGATAAATCTCACTTGATCATAATAGCATCTTCCTATACTATACTGTTGAATTTAGTTGATTAGTATTTTGTTTAGAATTCAATAATAGCTTTCTTTACGCATTATCATATTTCAATATCAGAGTTATGCTATTTTTGGCAAAATAAATTGGGATCACCGTGTGAGCTTACTACCTGTTTTAGAAAATTTATTAACATTTGCAAGTAAAACCAGTAGATTGTATAGCCTTTTTTTAGGATTGTGGAAATTATACTGCAATATTAATGATAGTAATGGTGGTACTCTATCTTATTTAAGATATCCCCCTTTCTCAGCTTGAGTCAGTGTTGAGAAATTTAGTTATTTTCCTGGTTTACCATTCTGCTTTGCCACCCCCTCAGATTGGTTGGTAGGCACTTTTTTGTGTGTGTGTTACTTTCTCTACCTAGACTTCATCTTAAATGGAACGCAACTCAGACAAAAAGTTTCTGACTTCTTAAATATGTAAAACAAAGAGATTAAAAATAACTGTCATTTTTACCATTTACTGTTATCATTGATCTACGTGCTTTAAAGGCATCATCTCATTTAATTCTCACCACAGTTCTAAATTCTATTATTATCTCATATCCCAAATGAAAAAACTGGGCTTAATAAACTAAAATAATTTTCCCAAGGCCACAAAGATAAGTGGTAGAGCCTGGATTTGCATTCAAGCAGTCTGAATTTTCCAAAGCCCAAATTCATAAGCATTCATATAGTCTCCCTCTCAGTCATGTTACTTATTAGAGAAATCTTTTCTTGAAACAGTCCTCCCCCATCTCTCTCTAGAGGAAGAGGGCTTGATTACAACAAAACAAAACAAAACAAACAAAAAATCTGATAGTGATTACAATCATAGTAAGTATTTGGGACTGATTATCTCTCAATATCATGAAACCAAAGCACAAAAAATATAAGAACAAAATATATAGAACAAAATAAATATATTCAAACACCATGAAAGCAATTTTGAGAAACATCAGTATTTATTAGAGTAGTTAAATAATTTTTTAGATAGAAAAATATTATATTGTAAATCACCTTCATTAAAGACACTAAACAAATTAGAAATAAACAAAAGTGAATATAAGGAATTCAAACTCACATACAGGAAACTCGATAATTAGTAGTAATGGGAACCACAGCTCTGCAAGAACATTAATGAAATGCTGATGAAAACTCATTTTTAAAATATGTTAGAAAATATGTGGGTTCACTAAGATGGAATGATAGGATAAAGAAATTCTCTTATTCATCTACAAATGTGGTCCAAATCCACATAGAAATGGTACGTATTCATGTTATCTTGTTTACTTTTTCTTTTTTTTTATTTTCTAGTCTGTCAAAGATCTGAACTCATAGAATTGCCCTGTTTAGACCTCTGTTGAAGTCATTATTATCATTAACATTCACTAATTATATTTTAAATATTCAAGAATATGAATGATTATATGAGTTATTGAAATGGGTATATTATGTAAAGTTTGTTTACAGAATTGTTTTTCATTTTCATAAACTGTACATTTCTAACATGATAGTCAATAAAGAGGAAAACAATAAATTAAAGCTAGACAGGCAAACTATAATCATATAGCATAGTTACTATGTGAACTTGTACAAAGGACTTTTTCCCATGATTAGCTTTCATGTACTAAAAAATGATTTAAAATAGTGACCTAAATAAGTAGAGCTTCATTGATTCCATTAACGATACTCAAGTTGTAAATTAATGAATATTCCAAAAATTGTATTTCGCATGTAGTTTTGAGATCATAAAATCTGAAGGATTCTTCCCAGTAGAATTCTCAAAGGAACTTTTGTTTCAATTTTCTTTGATTTTTATAAAGTAGTGTCCTTAATATGAAAGGAGTTGTTTTTTTTTTGTTTGTTTTGTTTTTTTCCATTAATATATGTATTAACTAGAACACTAGCTACAATGGGATGGGAAATACAGCCAAAATTGAAGCTTAACTTGATACAAAAAGGAAATCTGGAGACTTTTCCATTCTGCTTGGGCTTGCTTAAAGGAAGGGAGAGTAGTCATTTCTCATCATTAATAAAAGGTGAATGAACACCTCTTGGTAAGTGATCACTGTTATGAATGATCATTGTTCTGTTATGATCCACTTATTCCTACCTATAGGCATAAGTCCTTATAACTGATTATTAGGAAAAGATAAGCTATTCAGATTTACAGCTTAGTATCTTGCCATTATTCACCATTCTTTCATATTGAGATTAAATTCTGGGTCTGGCAATATGTGGAAAAGATTAAATTAAACCAAATACAAGATATGTCTTTTAAAAAATCCAATAACAGTAGAGGGGGGATCAAGTGAGAATAATTAAAAGAGACAATACTCAAGTTCAAGTGAGAATAATTAAAAGAGAGAGAGAAAGAGAAAGTTCTGTGATACGGGGATTTTTCTTAGGCTCAGTTATGATTTCCCCTCACTATTTATGATCAATTTCCACTGAGTCTTCCCTAGGTCTGTTTATGATCAATATCTTTATTTTCCAGCTGACTCAACAATATCAGGCACCAGCTCTCTCGTTCTCGTGGCATTGCCATCTCAAGCAGCAGCTACTCTGCAATAACACCATTTTTCTGGAGGCAGTGGAAAGAATGTTAGGGTGGGATTGAAACAACCTGAGTTTGAATTTCAGCTGTGATAATCACCAGTTCTGTAAAGCAAAGTACATAATTCATTTAACCATTGGGACATTTATTGTGTCCAATTTAATTACTGACATTCTTTAATATGACCTCTAAAGGCACTTCCATCAATAAGCTTCTAAGGCATTCCTGAGTTCAGTTTTTCCCGTGTGAAGTGACCATATTTCCTTATGTAGATGGGATGAAAAAGTGGCAGCCATTTTTTTCTTTTCAGTGAACTGGAAGAGACCTTGTGTTGATGTTGTATTTCAAGAGATCTTTTTAGAAGAGGTCTAAAAATATTACAGATACAAACCTAGAATATTCTAGGGAAGGGCTAGAAAAAGCAGTATTTTTAAATAGATTCTTAATCTAGAGTACAGGGATAATATGGTGAAATTGGAGAAGATAGAAGTCCTAAAGTTGTGGACATAATGATAGAGCATTGTATCCCCATTCCAAAAAAAAAAAAAAATGATTTGAGGTATCAAAAGTTTCAAGACAGCTAACTGAGGCTTTTGTGGAAGCAGAAAACTGGGAAGATAAGTTTGGAGCAACATTTACCATTATTGTCAGAAAGTGATGCCCTTCCTTATTGTAGCAGCAAAAGACATGAGAATTGCCTTTTGCGCATCTGACCCTTTTTTTCTGAAAAGAAGGAGAGTGAGACCCAGAAGAGTTAGTGGAAGATTATGAAAGCTCAGACATAGGGGTAGAGTAGGGAGCCAGACCTAAAACACAGAAGTTTTAGGCTCAGCCTTCCATCCTCCTGCTGTCGTCTTCTCACAGTCCCAGTCCCCATACATAGAATACAAATGAAGAGGTCCTGAGATCCAGACACACATCGTATCTTATTCAAACTGGTGGCCTCAGCCGCATCTCCTTCCATGGCACTAAAGAGGCCACTGCTGAGAACATGGAAATCAAATCACTCGTAGGGGAAGGATTCCCTTCATGTGTTAATTCACTGAAGTTTCAAAAATCAACAGACTACAACATGATTTAGTGGTTAAGGGCCCACATGTTTCATGTCATACATGCATTTAGACCTTGACTCTGAGGTCTTTCAGGTTCAGCTTCCTCGTGTATATAATGGGGCCATTAAAGTAATGGCCACAGCATTCTTAGCATAGGGTCTAGTACATAGTGATGCCTATAAATAGGAGCTATTATTAACCTCCTATGAATTTTGTTACACTTTAACATAGCTATATGTTCATTTTCTTTCTTTTGCTCTGAGAAATAAACTTATGACAAAATACCACTGTTGCCTTCTTTAGTGGATTGAATTATGTCCCCCCAAAACTGCCTGAAGCTTGAATTGTGTCCCCAAGTTTCATATAGTAGAAGCTTAATCACCACCGTGACCGTTAAGAGGGTGAGAAATCCTATTATGGTAATTGAAAGGTGAGGCCTTGAAAGGGCGATGAGATTGTAGGACCTTGCAGTAGTGAATGGATTAAAAATGGTGATCAGGGTGTGGTTCTGAGGGCTTTAAAGGAAGAGAGAAGAGAGTCTCTCTGCTCTGCTTTCTCTTCTCACCATTTTCTGCAAATGTGATACCCCGTCTCCTCTGTTGCCACCACCACGGCCTTCACCAGCTGTGTTCCTTGGACTTTGGATTTCCCAGGCACAGAAACTGTAAACAATAAATTTTGTTTTCTTATAAATCACCCAGTTTCATGTATTTTGCTACAAGCAACAAAAATAGACTAATACAGCTTCCTTGTTTAGGTCTACACCCTCAGAACCTAGCACAGTATTTTAAACAGAGTTTTTTGTTGCTAAACTTAGACCATTCTGTTGTCTGTTAAGAAATCCCACTATGCAAGAATTCAGTGCATCTGGCTATATACTCATTGTTCCACCAACACAGCTTACTTCTGTAATAAATTACACAACAATGGTGAATATTTTTTGTCTAGAGTTATTTTAATGTGTGTTTTTACATAATTATAAAGTTATAAAATCTTGATTTCAGTTCAGCTAGTTCTAATTTTTTGAGGCCTATTTTTTAATTAAAATTTACTAAAATATAATAAAACATAAAAAGGACACACCTTAAGTCCTAATGCATAGTCATGTTAGGCCTGGACTTAGAAATTTTCTAGAGATTGCCAGTGATCAAGAGCAATGTGGTTTTGCCACATGAATCCTTTCAATCTGGTGAATTTAATTCCTTCTTTTTCTTCTTCCCCTTTTCTCTTCATTTTCTGCTAACTGGAAACATTTCATATCACATGCTGAAACGTTTTCTTTCTTACTTGAACCAATTATGTCCCAAAGTATATCAACCATTTAAACTCATGCTACTGAAAGTGTGGGCCTAGGACCAGCAGCACTGAAATCACCTGGGAGTTTGTGATGCAGAGGCTGAGGCCACACCCCAGGTAATTTGTATGAAGTTTGAGAAGCGCTATTTTAATCAATCTTGTGGGTAATTTAGGGAAGATACGGTTTCACCCACTAGAGGGCAGTAGGACATGCGTACCACTGGGCATTGTATTTATTTCTCAAGTACGACTAAAAGTTCTTTTCAGAACTACCTGCAATTGCCAAAAGGATAGCATGCGTAGTTCTCTTAAACAAAAAAGAACTAAGTCAAACCAGGTTACATAGAGAAATTTAACATGTGAGATTAATGAAATAAGCAGTTCCATGGCACTAGCATAGTATAAAATCAGGTGCCAAATCCTAAATTGTATTTTGGCTCTTGTTCATAGATCATGGAATTGTAAAGCTAGAAAAGGCCTTGATAGTCACCTCTGGGGCAACCTCCTTATTTTACAAATGAGGAAAGGGACTCCGAGAAGTTAACTGGCTCTCCCAAATTCACACAGTTTACAGTTTGCCTAGCCAAAGCTGGAACTACTATTGAGTCCCTAACAAAAGGAGAAAAGAGATTTTTAAGAAGATGCTAAACACCTCTTTGTATTATTCCACTGGCAAAATGGAGTTCATATTTGTGCTTTACATATCCGGTAGGCTTAATACTATTAGCTGTTGTTTCTGAAGAGGTGGGGAAATAGAGAGGAATTTTTAGGATTTTTTTTTTTTCTTCAAGTTTTTTATATTCACTTGAACTACCATTAGAACACAGTTTGGATGTCTCCATCTCAAGCTCCAAAGTATCCACATGCAATCACTAAGTATTGAGTAACTATAGTATTCATGGCACTATTTCACGTTCCTTTTAGCATGTTGATGGCATGATTTCTGCTCTTGATGGTCTTGGGTTATGTGTGTTATAATAGCTTGGCTAGTAACTGCTTTTAATTCTCAATTCCACATGTATTTTGCATGCAAAGTGGGATCAACAACATTGTGTCAGACTCAAAGATACAAAGGTGATGAAAACTGAGCGGGTGGATTCTCATTCATCTAAAAAACTGGCAAGGTTTACAGAGAAAAGAATGCTAATTGCACATATAACACCCTCAGTCCAGCTTGCTCACATGTCTTCAAAACAACCTTTTAAAGAATGTTTTAAATGTCAGTGCTTTTTCAAAAATCATTGAACCAAACATGAAAATTTCTTGGGAAAAACTTCTGAATCTCCAATTAAAGGCACAAAGAGTCATATTTTCAATTTCTTCTTCCTCTTTCTTATCAATGCAATTATTTAATAAAAATTAAAATTTCATAAAGTTTATAGACATGGGAATTTGGATGTTGTAATTTATTTTGCAAGCAGTTTCTAAGAAAGAATCTAAGTTGTTGAACAAAGCTCCAAAATAAAAATATAATGAAGCAAAGTCTTGGAGGAGTGACTCCAGCAGTGAAGGGCTCCTAAAATAAATGCATAAAAATTTTAAAGATTATCTAATCTAGCTTAATTTTTACCTCGACAAAGGGAGGAGGCTTGTCAAAAATTTTAATTTAGCTCCCACGTAAATTTTTCAGTCATCTCTTCAAACCACAGAAAAGCACTTCCCATTTGCCCGTCTCTCCTTTTACCATTAATTCTGGTGTATAGCTCCTCTAGTGTCATAATTTTATTAGGAATCACTGTTTGTAATGTGTTTTCCCCACAAGTCCACCTTGAATTATCAAGAACATGAGTGCGAAATACAGTCACTAAGTCAGAGTCTGAAGAAAACATTCAATTCTTTTTTTTTCTATTTTAAACAAAATAATCAATAATCCTACCAAAAAATGATGATGTCTGATCAATTGAGCTGCTAATCCATAATTTATAATTTGAACAGCTCAAATGGTAATTTTGGTATTTTCCTAAGTGATAGACCAGATTTTATATACTTACATAGGGTATGCATTTTCCCTACCATAATAACAGCACCAAAACCATGAAGAAAAACAGTAGCATTTAATATGCTTTATTTTTAGTCTTCCGATAAAAATATGTACACAGTAATTTTAATAGAGTGATATTACCATTTGGATTTACTCTGTCCATTTCATGTGAGAATATCCTCTTTCTTTTCCCTTGTTATAATGAAAGATCAGCTCTCAATCACTGCCAGCAATATTAGTGGCACACTTGTGTTTATATCTTAAATATGCTTTTAATTTTCTGAAACAGAGGCAAATTGCTGGTGATATCTTAATGTTTTAAGGTAGTTAATGCCAAAAGGCTTGGACCTGATCTTAAACTGAATATTTCCCAGATGTGTGGCAGGGTGAAAGGTGGAACAGCTAACAGAAACCAACTTCCTATCCATGTTAACTTACTTAGGTAAATTTTAAGTAAGGATTAATTAGACATTGGGACCTTCTGAGCAGTCAACTTCACAGGTCCCAGAGATAAAAGCTGAGGGCTTGCTCATTTGTAACATAAGCCATATGTTGAACAGGAAAAGTATCAATTGCCACTGTCTCCTTGTGCCTTGTTTATAATGCACCTTTAACCAACCTTCTTTTGAAAATTCAATACTTTTGGAAATGTTGAAAAGCTATTTACTAAAGGATTAAGCAACTTACACTTTCTTAGTAAGTGTCGGGTAAATATTGAAGTAGCAAAAATATATCCAAAATGCTTGACTCATGGGGATGAGCTTATAAAAAGACAGCTTAAGAATGACAAGAGGAAATTGCTATTAATGTGGCTTATCCTAGACCAGCTTTGTACTGGCAGATACCCTGAGGACACCAGGGCTCTGAAAACTCCGTGTCTGCATGGGAAGCTAGGCTGTCTATTGTAGAAAAGGAATTTGGCACAAAATCACAGTTGTTTGCCCACATTCAATAGAGATCAGAGATGAATTGGAACAAAGTCTTGCCAATTGCCCATTCTTAAAGATTGGGTGCTTTAGCTTGACAAGATTTTGCCACCTCAAACAGCTATTTTGTGCTGGAGATGAGATGGTAATTTCGCCAGAACTCCTTAGACGGTCTAAGCCATGAATTTCAAGGAAAATGTTTCTGATGTTGGCACATGCTCATTTTGTGGTGTTTTATTTAAATTATCATATGGATATGTGTACTGTTTTAGGTTGGAGGTGTTAATGAAGCAGAAAACACTGATGCCAAGTTAAAAGTCTATGATCAAAATACGTCAGCCAATTAGGGAGAGATATGCTTCTACAAATGTAGTAAAAACTAGACGTGGTAAAGCAAAAAGAGATCAATGAGATGCACCTATTTGCTATCAGTAAGAGCAAAATCTACATTGGTAATTATTCAAATATGTCAACCAATTATTTTGGATAGGAATCCACTAGAAATAATTTTCCTTATATGATTTCCTCCTTCTTAGACTTTTAAGTATTTTATGAACATAGATGAGATTGTTGGTAAGAGTTAAGACCTCATAGGTGAAATTATAGTAAAGGTTAAAGGAAATGTAAAGAATCTGTCTGAGAAAGTAAAGAAAATAACTGATTATATATTTTTCTGCCTATAATAAATTTATCAGCAAATTTTGCTACCAAAAGTCTTTGTGTGTCAATATTTTGCTTCAATTTCAAAGTCAAAAATATCTGTGACTTTCCAATGTGATCAACTTACACAGAAGTTAGCTAGCAAGGGCAACTGAAAAATGAAAACTATTGGATTCCAAAGCGTAGTACGCTTCTCAATAGGTATGCCGGTGTATTTGGAGGGGTTAAATGAAGGTGAAAGAAAAAAATATGAAAACCATTTTCAAGGACAGCCATTTAACTGTATAGGTGCACATCCCTTGAAGCTGTGAGTGGGAAGACATTTCAGGAAATATCTCTCAAGCTCTCTTTTTGGAAAGTTTGTGTAGTTTGTGTAACTGGATGAGACATGTGACGTGAAACTGTGCAATTAGATCATGTAGCTGAATAACTGCAAACGTAATTATTAGAGGCTCTCTTTGCCAACTGGCAAGTTGGAGAAACAATAAAAAGAGGAGCTGATGATGATGAAAGAAGGAAGGTGTGAAATGGTCGTACCCTTCCTAGCAGTCTTTAGGTCTCAGCATAAAGAAAAGACTGTCATTCTCTCTGGAATTAAAGTGTTGAACGACTGAGAAAGCAAAGAGGAGGGAGAAGGCTGTTTGTTGGCTAGAGGAAGAAAGATAGGATCTCCCACCATGTCAGAAAGCTGTTAAGCACTCAAGATGAAAACACTCAGCAGGTTTTAGAGTCAACAAGCAATTGTTTATATTTGGATATTTGCAGCGGACCTCATTACCTTAACATCCTTGAGCAAGTTTCTGAGGCAAAGAACGTCTAGAATGTGGGCTGCGATGTTGGACTCTGTGGTTAAGAAACTTTTTTTCTAACATTTTTTAAAAGGTTCTTATGACTGTATACTTGTGTAAGGAAAGGGAACAAAGTGGTCATTAGTATTTGTTGTGGTTGAAGCAAGTGGATTTAGTAGGAAAAGATTGAGCAGAATAATTCTGGTTTAGGTTTAGGACTCTTTTATTCTTTCTTTTCCTATAGCATGCAAGTCACAGCAGACCTTTTTTTTTTTTTTTTTTTTTTTTTTGTGACCGGTAAGGGGATTGTAACCCTTGGCTTGGTGTCGACTGCACCACGCTCAGCCAGTGAGCACACCGGCCATCCCTATATAGGATCCGAACCCGCGGCGGGAACGCTGCTGCACTCCCAGCGCCACACTCTCCCGAGTGAGCCACAGGGCCGGCCCTACAGTAGACCTTTTAAAAAAAATTTATTGAAACATATTGATTGTACACATTTATGGGGTATGGAGTTGTATTTCAATACATGTATACATCATGTGTTGATCTATTCAGAGTGATTAGTCTACTCATCATTGCAAAACTGCATCTCTTCTTTGTGAAATGCACATTTCAGATCCTCTCTTCTAGACATTTGGTTACATGCAGTAAAACACTGTTGATTATAGAATTCTGGGTCAACTGTACACCAGTAGAGCTTTCTTTCCCCTGTCTCCTTGTACTTTTATGTTCATTAATCAACCTTTCACTATCCCTCCTCCCCGCTCCCAACTCCTATCTCTAGTAACCATGGTTCTCTTTCTTTCAGCAGTTCAACATAATATTATTATTTGTTTGTTTTTGTTTGTTTGTTAGCAGCCCTTTTTATGGTTAGTAGATGACTTTTACACACAGTAAGCATCAAATAATGTCAATACGATTTTCACAGGGTTACATTTGGCAATCTGCCTCTCTAGGTACCTGATTGTTGCTTTGAGTTGTAATATACATATGCAAAATAATGTGAGGATTTAGACTCCAGACTAGAGACTATGCTGAGGACAAGGACTGAAGACAAATTGAAATTGAGACAGGGGAGGTGGGGGAGGTCATGCTGCTCTATATTCCTGCCTACCCTGAAGAGCTTCTGATTTTACCCTTGGATAGAGCTGACACATAATCTAAGTGGGACAACCTGCCAATAGAAAGTAGCTTCCCTTTTCCTATACTATTCTCTTTCAACTTGAGAATTGAACCATTGTATACAGAAAGAGGAATACCCAGGCCATCTTTCTTCATTACTCCTTCTATAGGGAAATGAGTTTGCCAAAGTTAAAATGGGTATTTTGCATGTGAGTTTCTTCAGATAAATTAGTTAATTAGATCTATTATTATATGAGTATATTTGGTACCTGCTATGGTATATATGGGCCAGTTGCTGACAGTACAGCCACAAGTAAGTGAAAAGATGAGGCCCATGTGGAGAAATAGAGGAATCATTATTTCAATAATCTAAAGACAAATTGGATCTCCTCCTACCTCCAGCTAAATTCGCTCTCCTATTTCTTCACCGTAGTTCTTACTTCTGCCAAGTGATTAAAGATCAGAGTTGTGAAAGAACTTGAAATCTGAAAACTGAAACATTTCTCCTTGAAATGAAAATATGCCTAGCTCTTGTACCGATGCATAAAGAAATAAGTTCAGCTACACAGTAGCTATAATCTATGCATAAGTAAATACTGCTTAACTAGAGTTCTATTCCTGAGTTCTATTTCAATGAACTGCCATGGTTTAAGTTTTTCAAGCTTTTTAAAAGCATGTCTATTTTTATTATTTTTGTTTGGATTAGGGTTTTTTAATTTTTATTTTTAAATTATTTTTCTAGCCTGGATAAGACAGATGTGCACGAATCCATTCATCTATTTATCTACTTATCGGTCCTTCAAATAACAATGACTATAAAAATCTGTGCCATATTAAGGGTCCTGAATTTGACTATTTTGATAAAATATGGAGAATTCAAATATATCTCCTTCTAAAAATTAAATTATGACACTAAATTTGACATTTATTTGGACATCATTTGTAAGATCCTTATATGAAAACAAATACACAGAGTTTATTTTGAATCCTATCCAATGATAATCTACACTGAACTATTTCAATGTTTGAACTAAATTAAATTATGTTACAAATATAGTTTTTTTTCTCTGATCTAGAATTAATAGAAGAGGAAGAAACATTTGTTGGATGTTGTTTATTCTTCTTTATAGATGTTTCCATTCATTTATTAACCTGACTTACTAAAAAGCCAACCAATTTACCTACAATTCTGTTTTGTCATTTTGACGGCAATTTGACAAGTTATTTTCAAATTCATCTAGTCTTTTCCAGCTTCTGTTTTTCCCTATCCCATAACTATGCACCAATTTTTAATAATGGTACATTCTTTTACATTATTTTATTTCAGTTGAATTTAATAATTATCTGGCAATACTTTGCAAGTTAATCCGAACTGATCAAATCAATTCAAATTCCTTTTTGCAATTTATTATATGCATTAAATAATATAAAAGAGTCTTTCTTTGGGGGAGGGAATGTTTTCAGATTTTAACAAATAAATGTAAATGAAAACATTTCTTTAAGACATAACATTGTGGAGTTTGATCCAGCTGAAACTAGGTATACTACAAAGAAGTTTAAGGTAACTTTTCTTTGAATATTGTTCTCATAAGTTTTTAAAAGTTTCAACAGTTTTGGATAAAATTTGAATTGAGTAAAATTAGGCAAAATTATCGTGGTTTGGATATATATTCTAATAATGTATGATACAAAAAATCAAGTAAGTCCAATAATTTTATTTCCTTCAGTGTTTTTTCGCTGTTAACTTTTAGTTTTGGCTTCTTCTTTATCTATTTTTGTCCTCTAATCTGGATCCCAGAAATATCTTATGTGTATAAGAACTCAAGTACATAGTAGTTGTAATCTGTCTTCTACTCCTAAATGCTGAAGTTTCACCATATTTTGTTTAGAACTTATTTTCTGTGCTCACTGGGGAAGAGACTGCCTCTTCAGCAAATGGTGCTGGGAAAACTGGATATTCATATGCAGGAGAATGAAATTAGTATACCAAAATCATCTCAAAATGGATTAAAGAATTAAATATGCACCCTGAGTAAAACTCCTTAAAGAAAACATAAAGGAAACATTCCAGGAAGTAGGAGTGGGTACAGATTTCATGAATATGACCCCAAAAGCACAGGCAACTAAAGGAAAAATAAACAAATGGGATTATATCGAACGAAAAAGCTTCTACACAGCAGAAGAAACAATCAACAGAGTGAAAAGACAACCAACAGAGTGGGAGAAAATATTTGCAAAATATACATCTGACAAAGAATTAATATCCAGAACATACAAGGAACTCAAACAACTTTACAGCAAAAAAACAAATAAACCAATTAAAAAATTAGCAAAGGAGCTGAATAGGTATTTCTCAAAGGAATATATATGAATGGCCAACAGACACATGAAAAAATGGTCAACATCACTCAGCATCTGGGAAACGCAAATCAAAACCACTTTGAGATACCATCTCACTCCACTTAGGATGGCTAATATCCAAAAGACAGACAATGATAAGTGCTGGAGAGGTTGTGGAGAAAAAGGAACTCTCATCCACTGTTGATGGATATGCAAAATGGTGTAGGCATTACAGAAAATGGTATGGAGGTTCCTCAAACAATTACAGATAGATCTACCATATGACCCAGCTATTCCACTCTTGCGAATATACACACAGGAATGGAAGTCATCATGCTGAAGGGATCCCCGTACTTCAGTGTTTATTGAAGCACTATATACAATAGCCAAGATTTGGAACCAGCCCAATGTGCATCACCAGATGTGGGGAAAAGGAAACTGTGGTACATCTACACAATAGAATTGTACTCTGCTATAAAAAAGAATGAAATACTACCATTTGCAACAACATGGATGGACTTAGAGAAAATTATATTAAGTGAAACAAGTCAGGCACAGAAAGAGAAATACCACATGTTCTCACTTATTTGTGGGGGCTAAAAGTAAATAAATAAATAAACACAATCAGATAAAGCGGGGGAGAAGACACAGCAATCACAACAATTCCTTGAACTTGTTAAGAAAAGTGAACAGATATGATGTAGGAGAGGGAGGGGAGAGAGGAAGGGGGGAAGAGGAATGAGTAAAGGGTCATGAAAATAACTACAATGTCTATTGAGAAGTTAAAATAAAAATAAATAAATAAATAAAACAGCATTTTAAAAAATAAAAAGAACACATTTTCCTCAGAACTGTTTATGAAGACTAATATGAAATAACTGTTGTGTGAATATATGTATCCAGTTGACCCTTGAACAACATGAGGGTTAGGGACACTGACCCTCTGCACAGTCAAAAATCCATGTGTAACTTCTTACCTCCCCCAAACCTTAATTACTAATGGCCTGCTGTTGACTGGAAGCCTTACCAATAGCAGAGTTGATTAATAACATATTTTGTATATTGTATTCTAAGGTAAATGAATCCAGCGTAAGGACTGTCATAAGAAGAGAAAAAGAAATTATGAAGCCATCACTGCAGCTACACAACTGCTTCACCAATTAATTATTTTCTGTAATGGTCCTTAAGTCAGATTAATTTATCTTGAAATAGTGGTGAACCAAAGTTGCAGACCTCAATCTATGGTACACAGCAAGCAATTCAACTTTGTCTTGTAATGTCATGACTTTGCTTTTTGGGAGCACTGCCAGCTGCACTAGTGGCAGTTCATATGGGTCCTATGGTGTTATTCAAGGTTTATGGTATTGCAGTAAACACGAAAAATACGTGAGAACCGCAAGAGATCACTTTTTACTACAATACACAATTCACTGGAGAGAGGAATTACTCACGAGGAGATGATTAGTGTCACATGGAGTTTTAAGCGGATACTCGAAACATTTGAGCTCACTGCAACAGCAACAGGAAATGGCTGCGAAATTATTATGGTAGTACAGTATGTAGTGCAGTTCATTTTATGCAGTTATGATTTAATACTACATCTTCACTTTTGTTTATGTTTCTCTTAATTGCAAATGGTACCATGTACCTTCTGTGTTTATGTGCATAAGTTTTGATAAATTTTAACTTTTTATAATAGATTTGTGTATATTTTATGGTAGTAAATGATAAAATAGACTGTATCTACATATATTTTATGCATTCATGGCATACCTATCTTTTTAAAAGATATTTTTGTTATCTCTAGGCTACACAGTTTGTCTGCAAGTTTTTCAAATGTATTTATTGAAAAAAAGTCCATGTATAAGTGGACCTGCACAGTTCAAACTCATGTAGTTCAAGGATCAACTGTGTGTGTGTGTGTGTGTGTGTATATATACACATATATAAATGCATCACCTAACTTCAGAGATATGTTCTGAGAAATGCATCCTTGGGTGATTTTGTCTTTATGCCAACATTGTAGAGTGCAACTTACACAAACCTAGATCGTATACCCTACTACACACCTACATTATATGGTATAGCCAGTATAATCTTAGGGGATCACTGTCATATACCCAGTCCATAGTTGACTGAAACATTGTTATGTGGTGCATGACTATTTATATACACACACACATATACATATAACTAGATAGACAATTTTTCCTTCACCTATTTGTCTCTTTACATTTTTTAAAGCTCTCCTAAGCGTTTCGTTTAATGATTTGAAACAAACAACAACAGAAAAGTTTCCCCTTGCCCGTTAGTTTTCACTGTCAAACTTGGATCAGATAAAGTTTTCTCTTATAGGGCATATGCACTTGCTCAAGAACATGCTATTTTAAGCCAGTTTAAGCACTGGTTTTTAAAAAAGTGTGATACTGAGATAATTTCTGGTCTTTATCCACCATCGGGAAATGGATTGTAACGTGTCATGTAGAACTCATCCTGCCTAGGAATTTCTTTATAGATAATTTAACTCAAGATTTAACAAAAACAACAAAAGTATTAAACTAGCATTTCAAAAATCTTACCTAATAAAGGGCCACAAAAACTATTACATTATATAATGTTAAATATACTGATTATCTTGATTTCAGCATCACATATTGCACACAGGTATTAATATTCAACTCTGTACCCCACAGATATGTACAATCAACCATGTTTTAATTTTAAAAAACCTTACCTAACAGTCCATTTCCCATCTATAATTACAAAAAAATAATAAAGCATGTATGTTGGATTCTAATATCAATCCTTAGTTGCATCTCATTTAAAAAAGGGTAATAATCCCTCCCCTCATTGGTTAGGGTAATAGAATCTGTTCTTAGAACATATCCTAGCCCAGTGCTGCTTTTCCCATGTTGTCTGTGCTAGAATGTCTCATTCATATTGAGTTTTACTCTCTGCCTTTATACTTTCTGAAGACCCTATTTTTAAGTACCAGGAAAATCTTTACACTAATTTCTATTAAGTACTTCCTCCAATATAAAAATACTAGCTTGTGCTTTACTAGTGATCAGAAATGAATGTGTGATGCTGTCTTTTTCTATTTCCAGACTAAAAGTTCTGTTTTCTTTGCTAGCTGTGTGTTGTGCAAATGACAGGGCATTTCCATGGATATTGAGGATAAAGAATCACTTCAAACTTGGTGTCTGTCCAAAAGAGGGCAGTCTCTAGTCCCGAGAGCTGTGATCTTCCTATCTTGTTAAACATTCCCTTTACAACAGAAGCCAGAAAGTCCTTATTGCCAATATCATGAGTTATAGAAATATACAAGGGTACTTCAAAAAGTTCATGGAAAGATTCATATTATCTTTCAATTCCATTTTTTCACTAACTTTTAAAAAGTCCTCGTATAGTTAATATATAGCAAATGAATCAATGTTGCAGTTGGTGAAGTATATGAATTGTCTTTTTGCACTATCAAGTCAAAATTCATATACCACATAGTAGTATTTATATTTCTTAGCAAGTATTTTAATGACCCACTACCTAAGCAACAATGGAGTCTTTGAAAGAGTTAAGAGGCTAGGCATATATTATTCCATACCATGTTGCAAGCTTGTCAAATTTACAATATATATGTTCAAAGTAAACCTTGAGCATGAATCCCTCAAACTTGATCCACATTGAATATTTTATGCTACTTTGGGCTGTTCAGGCTTAACTAATTTGTGAACACTTCAATGCATCAGGTGAGAGTTTTTCTTGTGAGAAACCCAACATCAAGATGTGCTTTACTAGCTCATTATATTATTTTCATTAAATTGAGAAGAAAAGACACTTTATATTCTAATTAGTAATATTAAATAAATTCAAAGAAGTTTTAGTAAATGTGGTAGACATTTTTCGCAGCAATATCATCAGGGTAAATATCTATATTAACATGGTGATCATTTATTGAAATATTCCATGCAGTAATTCCTCTAACCCTTTATGTTGGCTTTAAATTTTGTTCTTCCTTTGTAAATAAAATGCAGTGGTCAAGCTCAAATAGGATGGATTGTTTCTGTGTAATGTATAAGATAAAATAGTCTATAAAACATTAAGTAGATATAAAATCTTTGCCTGGCTGCCAACAGTTCATAACTATTTACAGGAGCCTCATGGTATAGTAGAAAGAACATGGGCTATATTTATTTCAGGCTCTAAGTAACTTTTTACAGGTGCTTGGATAAGCTCCTTGATCTCTCTGGATCTGCCAGTGTCACCTATTACAGAAGAGAATTGGATATGAAGCAGATAATCTCTAGATTTCTTCAAGCTCTTCTTTGAATCTACAGTTTGCTAAGACATGGCCTTTTCTTATGCCCTAAATGATCTGAACTTTTCTCACCAAAAAATTACTGGTTTCTTTATTTAGTAATTTTAGTTCATTTTGAGGCTTTGAAATAGCACTTTAAATTAGACCAATCAGAGGTTTTGATTGAACATGGAAGATTTCTCGAAATAATCTATAATGAGTTAGTTTAAAAGGGGAAAGTATGACAGTAGATGTGCCTGCCAAAGCCTCCTTATCGTAATAGACATAATTTAGGAAGTTGGTTGGCTTCTACTAGTGCATAACACATTTCTAATATTATTTTGCATTCTCTATAGGTTTTTCCAGAAGCAATAAAATTGCAGTAATTGTCTCTTATTTTTACATGGTTGATATATGCAGCTCTTCCTATACAGAATGGTAGACTTTCCTTCTTTCCAGTGTTCAGGAAGGAGACACAACCCACATAAGGACTCTCTCAGGCTTTTTTCCCAAAGGTGGAAAACAGGAGATATAAGAATAGGGCCAAAAGTGGGGTGTAGTCAGGATAGCCTGGCAAGAAACCAGGATTTCTAACTTTCTAGAATTTTTTGAAAGTTTTATTTATCTGCTGAAGGAAATGAGGCTTGGGAGGAGCGGGGGGAGGAAAACCAATAAATAGCTTCATAAAATTTTATATAAAAATATTTTTTCTGATACAAATATATGTTTACATTTCAGGAAGAAACATTTTCAATAATTACACTCCTTTGCTAATGGCTTTGTTACCATTTAAATGAATTGTGCTGGGCTTTTCTGAGGTTATCTTCAGCCTCCCCTTCTAAACTTTTCTGTTTTGTGCTATTTCCCACCATTTATCCCGTAGCAAAATGAGATCAAATGTCAATTATCTTTGATCACAGCAAATGACTCAAACGTGTAAGTATTTCCAGTGTTTTCTGTTTTTTTGGTTTTTTTCCCGGATTGCTTGTAGTTGGGAGTGGGGGTGAAGTTCCTATCTCCAGGAGCACACGAGCTTTTGTATGTCTTTATTTCACCCAAAACTAGCTATAGAATCTTTCTTCACTTTGTGAGTTAAATTTATGTCAGGACTTACTGTGAACAATTCTCAATAATTCCAAATAAATTCTGTCCTAGAAATATGTCATTTATATTTCACTGTGAATATATCCTAAGAACACAGAAGATAATGTTTGAAAACATGGCACTATTACAATATTGATAAATAATTATCTATTTCCTGACATATTTCCATAAAGTTTAATGGACAAAAAGAATCTCTGATAATGAGAAAGAGAAAATTAGAAAGTTTTACATTTATTTAAATATATTGATCTAGCACAGAGTTGTGAAAAGACACATTAGATAATCACCTGAAAATATTTCTTAACTAATGATCAGTGTGGAAGACCCAAAGTCACATTTCACTCCTAATAAAACTGTGGTAAGAAACTGATCTTTAACACACTTTAACAATTAATTTACCACTTTGGAATATTATCCCTAGATTGCACTGTAAGTTTCTAATACTTTTAATGTTAGGTCAATGACAGTGGTTAAATGACCATACTGGTTAATTAAATATAGCCTTAAATTGAGAAGTGTTTTAGGTTTTGACTCTCCACTTATCAATAAGGCCAAGCTAATCACTGCATTTATCCTTTGATGAATTACTTGGTGAGCAAGTAAAAGGTCATTTCGGTATTTAGCAAATTGTGAAAGATATATCTTCTTATGTAGAGATGGTAAAGATTTTCTGCTAACTCGGGTCCCATTTCTATCTGTAATTCTAAATGAATGTCAAGTGTATTGAAAAAAACTATAGCAGATAGAGAAACCAAATAGCTTTACTGTATTATGCTGAAAAGGCAGCCAGAGTCTATAATAGTACAAGGTTGACTGGACCTACCTCATTGATTAGCTCACTCTGGCACCTTCCTTTTAAAGGATATGAGATCATTCTAGAGCAAGTATATGCCTTCAACTCTGGGTGGAGGGTGGGAATAAACTGAGTCCTGATTGCTTTGATTTCTTGGCCATGAGCATAAGTTTAAGGGGGCTATGTAGTCCTTTAATTCTTAAAGTATCAACACAATTAGCCCTCTAAGAATGCCTATAAAATACTTAAAGGAGTAATTGAAAGTGTTTAAGTTTCTACCCACATTTCCACACTCTTATTAAGGAGAAGAAAATAAAAATTCTGATAATAATCTTATTGTGTGTCTTTAAAAACCTGACTATAGACAACAATGCAATGTATTTATTCAGAAATCCCAAATCCACATTATCACAGTTATGCAGATATTAAGAATCCCACACCTGTCAAAAAACAAGCAGAAGAAAAACCCCTAACTTCTTTCTATATCCTTTAAGAGTTTTTCTTTGGAGTTAAGCTACTTCCATTATTTGCATCTATTCCTGTGTGCGGTTCTGCTTCTCTGCACATTTCTGTCAATGCTTTTTCACATCAAAGTTGTGCTCTGTCTCTGAATTGTAATGTATAGAATAGTGTGTGGCCTTGGATCAACAGAATCAGCATCGCCTGGGAACATACTAGAAATTCTAATTCTCTGGCCCCAATTTAGAGATTACCAAATTTAGATCTACTAAATCAAAAATCCCAGCAATCTGTATTTAGAGAGGCCTTCCAGATGATTCCAACACAACCTTAAGTTGCTGATATAAAAGAGTGGTTAACTTGCCTCCCACCATTTTAATTCCACAGACAGTAAATACATATTCAATACCCATGCTCTGCAACTCTACACAACCCTGTGAGCTATAGTCAGTTAGTCCCAACCAATACTGGGAGCATAATTGCCTTATCCAAGATCACATAGCTAGATAAGTAGCAGAGCTGAGATGTAAGACCAAGCTCTTCTGCGCTTTCACAGCTACCATTTATTTCCCTCTTGTTTACAGCTAAGCTCCTCCATTAATTTCATCACATGAAATGTGACTCTGCTGTTCCCTTTAAGAAGGGGTGTGGAGGGTGGCAGAGAGAGAAATAAGATAGGGAAACAAGTAGGTAACACAAAAAATAAAATTAATATTGCAAATGTTACAATTATGCTCAAAATACAGCAATTACTTAACGTACATTTTGACATTTTTTCAAGACAGTTAAGTTACAGTGTAGACGCACTTTTTTGAAATTGTTGAATGAACCAAGTATGTAATCCCAGACAGGTCTAAAGCATGTGGATCCCTCAGCTAACGGATAGTAACATAGTTCTGTTACCCCCTCAGCTAGGAGCCTTCCTTAACAAGACTTCAAAAATCCATCTCTTCTTCCTTTTTTGCATCTGCTATTTGAGAACTATTTTGCTAGACAAATACTACCCACAAATTTGGTGACAGTTTTCTACTCCATAATCTCTGCGAAATGTTTTAAATCCCATGTATTTTTCAAAGAAAAAAAACAATGGACATGTTAACAGCAACAAGACAGATGTTCTTCAGACAGCTGCAATACAAGAGAGAGACTCCAGTATAAATTGAGCTCAGCTACACCTAAGACAAGGGTGGCTGAGGCCTTTACAGGAAGAACAGATAGGGAACAAAAAGGTACCATAAGGAAGTGAAAAGTGGGGGCAAAAAGAGAGTAGAGGCTATGTGCAAATGGAAAATTACAGGAGAGGTTAAGTAGAGAATTCCTGAAAATGGTTTGGTGGGGTGGGTTGGTACAATGACCTTTTACAGTTTGGCAGCATTGCATTTTCTTAAGCAAAGACTCAGCAAAGGGGTTAGGGAGTCACCCTTAAGAACACGACCTAGTGCAGGTGGAAGCCAGGCTAAAGTTTGGTCATGTCTCTTAGCAATGTTCAGGAAGGTCCTTTGTGCTATGTGGGAGTTCACAGTTCCCATAATATTTTGAGGCTTAATTTATCTCTGTTTCACATTTAAAAAGAAGCAAAAACATTGTTAGTTAAAATATTTCTAGTTCTTATGATGAAAATTATTTAAAGATTGAAAAATGTATTTTTTCATGAGCATTATCATAGAGACCTAGAATCTATTGGACATCTGGAGGCACAGAAGCATTTTATTGTAGACTCATGTTTTCAACAAACTCAAGGGTATGATGAACTAAATACCAGCTGAAATAATAACTTCTGTATAATTTTTAATACCAGTGTTTATAAAGCAAAATTATACCCAATTATATTATTTGAAATTATCTGACTATTATAATTCCTACAACATAAACAAAATTATTACATTTGTTTTATCATAGACATAAAACTAGGTATTTTTATGTTTCCCCCAGAATTGTAACATCACATTTGTGTAGATGTTCACTCCCTGGAATACATCTGAGAGGCTATCAAAAAGAGATACTAAAGTGTCTTAGCCCATTTTCTATGTTGCTTATAACAGAATACCTGAAACTTAGTAATTTATAAGGGTTTTGTGTTGACTGAATGGTATGCTTCTCTAAAATGCTTTTGAAATTTAACAATCAAGTGTTTGCTGGAATATAGAGAAAAGTATTTAAAATGGTTAAAACTATGTTTACTATTGCCTTTGTTATTTTACTATCGTCAGCTTTATTAGGTGAAGCCTAATCTACTATACCGGAGTGGGTGGGTATATGTTCACCAATTTACTGAATTTCTCTAAGGCTCAGTTTCAACATTTATAGAACATAATGTTTACCTCTGGTATATTTTGTGAAAATTGAGATACAAAAGTATATGACCCATGAGAGTTACTCTGTATCTTTATATTTGTGCTATATATTATCTTTAAATTCAGTTTACCCCAAATGGTGTTTTTCTTAACCAAGAATAAATGTTGCCTTGACCAGGAACCTCACACCCTAAATAGCCTTTCTAACCCATGCTCAAGACCCCCTTTCTCACAATCGTGATGAATAATTGCAGAGACATACAAACATAAGGAGTCTTCAGAAAGTTCATGGAAATATTTGTATCATCTTTTAATTCCATTTTTCTACAAACTTTTTGAAATATCTTCGTATTATTTAGAAGATTTTAAGGACTTTCAGATTTATAATAATTCACCTATAACATCAAATATTTTTATTTCGTAATTTACTAACTTTTCCTTTGAATCATACAACATTTTGACATTTTCTTTTACTTTCCTTTTTATTTGATTTGTGTCAGAACTTAAAAACTAACACCACCTTAAGTGACATTACAAGCTCCCCATTATCGGCCCACAAGAGTGTATTAAGGTGGCAGCCTAAGATGGCGCTGGGAGGAAGTAGGGTGGGAATGTCTGCTGGAACCTTGCCTTAGCCCTTATTGGCCAAATACGTGCTTCCGCTCTCATGAACACTGCATAATTCTAATAGCTAGGCATTGAGACAGGATGCATGCTCTCCTAACCTTTAAGCTGATTGGAGGATGTAAAAACCTCCCTTCCCCATTTGCCTTTAAAAGCAAGTACTTGTGTGATAGTAAAAGGAACTGCTGGACAGAACCCCTGCTGCGTCTGAGTGTCCTTTAACGGGCTGGTTGGGGCGGGCAGCTGTGCTCACCTCTCTTCACGGCGCTCTTCCCCTGTCTCCTCCCAACGGGGACCGGGGACCGGAGGGAAAGAGGAATCTGGGCAATTTGCTCGCCCACCAAGGGAGCGACTGATAGCGAGGCAAGGGCTGTTCGGGTCAGCCGGCGGCAGACCCGACAGATTTGGATATGGTATTATTAATTTATCTCAAGGTTTTACAAATGTGACTCTACTATCAAAAGAAAAAAAGTTCTATACTTAATGAAAACTCGATTTTCTTTTACTCAGCCTGTCACTGGACTGCATTCGTTGATTTTTTTTTTTCATTCAGTGAATATATATATGCACTGTTCAAGTGGGAAAAAACTACAATTATTATGGTTCTTTGAGGAGGATACACAATTAAGGAGATAAGACCCACAGTGATTCTGAACTGAAACCACATTTGGAGCAATTTAGTCTAGCACTAGTGGGTTTGGCTACATAATCCCTGAGGCTTATAGAGTAAATGCGGTAACAACCCTGAGGAGCTCCCTAGATCTTTTTATGTTAGGATATAACATCAATTTGGGACACTGACAATTCATGAGAAAGAGAAATTTAGTTTAGAGTATTTGTGTATTACATTACACCAATCATGATACATTTCAGCACATTGATCAAACCTATCAAACTATATAGCATTATGATCTATTTTGAGTTAAAATGTTTAGAGAAAAATAGATGTAACTGTTTCTGAATTCATGAGGCTCTGACATTTATTGAGCTGCTCCCAAGTTTCACAACATTTTTTTTAAAGTATGTTCCTCAGCCAGAAAAGCACCATTGCTACTCAATGAAGCAGAACCCTTTGTTTTAGCTGGAGTGACCACCTCAAAGTGCCATTGTGTGTGGGCGGGGGTGACATGCTGAGCTCTTTCCCCTCTGTCCATGGCTTTTCCTTACTCATGCTCCTCTTCAACTTTCCAGATCCCAATCTACTAAAACCCTCCCCATGGAAGGTTCATCTCAAACACCAACTATCTTCTTCAAGACTACTTCTTAATTATTTAGAGCCATGAGAATGGATTTTATTTTTCATATAGTACTTAATATCTTTTCTTTGTATTGTGATTACTTATTTGTACCAGCATATCTTACCCAGCTTTAAAACTCCTTCACAGCAAAGACTGTCTTTGTCATTGCATCCTTCACAGTGAGAGCTAACACCAACCCTGCACATTGGTGCTTAATACATTTAAGCTAGATTAATTTACACAAGCTCTAGAATTCCATTTTATATTCATGTTCTGTTTATTTAAGAGAGGATAATAGGATTTTGCACTTATTTTTTACATCTAACTTTACCCTGTCTATAACAATTCTATTAAATAAAAGATTTATTTGCCTTTTACTTTCTCCTCTTATGTCTATGAGAAAGTATTTAAGGAGAATGTTACCATCCAGGCTAATATCTTGTTTAGTCTTATAGCCCCCAAAGGGAAATAATCTTGGTCCATCATGATTGCTGGGGGGGAAATAGGTCAAATGCTCCTCTTCTAGAGAAGGATGAGAGGTAGAAACTGGGGAAGATACTCATGAATGATACTTCCTCAGATTAACCACTCAGTGATTCACCAAACCATAACCAGCCCAAACAATTATATATTCATGCCCCGCAAGTAAAAACAAAAGATAATTTACAGAAAATTGTGATTTCTAAGTTATTTCCTTTTGGAATTCATGAGTTTGCAAAATCCTCCTCATTACTAGGGTGATCATGCATCATTAGGGAGCATTTGCTAATTAATAGGAACTGATTTTTGTCACAGTTGCTTTTGTAATGCTGTAATGCTGATTATCAAACTTTATTGTTTAATATTCCAACATAAGGGCCGAGCCCGTGGCGCACTCGGGAGAGTGCGGCCCTGGGAGCAAGGCGACGCTCTCGCCGTGGGTTCGGATCCTATATAGGAATGGCCGGTGCACTCACTGGCTGAGTGCCGGTCACAAAAAAGACAAAAAAAAAAAAAATTATAATATTCCAACATAATCCAAAATAATTTTATAGATTGCTACTATTTACTTAAAGAAATTTGCTAAATATTGTTTCTTCTATGTTCTTTAAGCCGTCATATATTTTTAGATAAAATACTTTCTAGTTGTGAAAATTCTTAGAATCTGTACAAGATGGTTATTAATCTGAGACTGGCATAATTCTCCAACTTTACTTTTCATAACCTCCTGCCTTGTTACTTTTACTCTAGTTGGTAAGCCAAACCTCTTAGGATTTTTTATGATGCCGGGCTATTTCACCTTAATGATTTTGCTCAAGTCTCTAGAAAGTCTGCTTGAAGTCCCAGCCAGTATCAACTGCATTTCTCTTTGCTCTATAGTTCCCCCGTCTTCCTCTTAGCACTTACTATCACGTAATATGTTTTACTGTAATTCTCTGTGTATTTGTCTTTTACTCCCAATAGAACACAGACTTTTCAAGAGAAGAGCTATAATTTATTTGATTTTATATTTCCACTTCCTAAAAAAGTGCCCTTCTCCTAGGTCTTCCTAAGTGTTTGAACTAAACTGTCCAAAGGCCCTAAAAGAGATTTACAATACCACCTGGAATATTCATCTTTTGAGGTATATCAAAACTGATATGGTTATAACTTAATATAAATAATATATAAATAATAGAATTTTACTACAAGAATATGTCTTTAAATTTACAAAATATCTCACATGAGTGGGAAACATAATTTGTGTTTCCTTTTATTGATGATATAATTTCTAGATTTTACTTTCTTTGAATAACAAAAGAATGCTTATAACTTTTAAGTTTGAAGTAATTATAGATTCACACAAGTTGTAAGAAACACAGGAATATCCAGTATGCTCTTCACTTACATCCCCCCAGGAGGCTCCTTCAATAGGCTTTTAACCTTGCATCAAAATATACATGGCTAGACTCATAAGCTCTTGATCTAACAATCCTCAGACAAAATTCTGGAGCTCCTTTCCAAGAATAATTTTATAGGCAAACTTGATCATCCTCATCAAAGAACAGAAAAAACTGGAGAGATTCCTTATGAAAAGCAGAGCAGTTCTCTAGACTTCAGTCCCTCAGAAAGTCACTTTCACATTCACAGATGTTTATAATAAATGCAGTCATTGTCCGTTACCCGCAAGATTATCAAATTATAACTTACTGACCATATGGTGCCTCCAAAAAATTATTTTCAGAATTTGAAAGAACCTTAAATCATCCAGGTCTTCCCTCTTTCTAGTTTGAAGCGATGCTAAATCTTTTCAAGCTATCCTGAACTCTTTGCAGTGTGGAAAAAAAGGTTGATTGATTCTTTGAATATTGAGTTTCTATTTTGAGCAAAGCAGAAAGAAATTCAGGTGTATCTGAGCTAAATATGATCTCATGAGCAGTGCACTCTCAGAAATAATTGGTCAAGGATTTAGTAATATTTATATCATGATGTTTTTCCTTTTGCCAATTCAGTCTGTTACTATAGCTTGATCCCACCACTTCTCGTACACCTTCAGAAATCTTGGTTTATTCTTTGCTAAGGTCATCCTTCATTTCTCTTTGTCCTATTAATTTCCAGTTTCAAACACACACATATATAGGGATCACCTTGCAATTTACTGACAATACTTACTTGCCTCTTGTGCGCTCAAAGTAAACAGCAGCCTAATATTTTGCCCCCAAATTCTCCTTCCTTCCTACTCTAGATCTTCTGTTTGTGAAATGAATAAAGTATATTAGATTTTGTCCTCTGATACTCATACATTATCCTCTGTGGCATGACGACATCCTTGGGAGGAATAACACATTAAGTCATTAAAGACTTATCTTAATGAGTCACTTTGTCAGATGGCTTTCCAACAGGATTCCTTTGTGGGGATGGAAAAGAGGGAAAGATGTGATGGAGAGTCAAATAGTCAAAGATGGAGACGAAGATAGTCTGAAAGTCAGAGCTCAGGTGCTGGGTCCATCACTACCCTGTTTCAACTGATCGCCTTGTGTCTGAGTTATGTAACCTCAGGAACTTTTGTATTGTCATCTATAGTTGAGAATAACAGTACCTCCATAGAGGGCTGTTGTGTGAATTAAAGACATAAATTATAAGAAAGTACTTTTTAAATATGCAAATAAGTGTGTGTGTGTGTGTGTGTGTGTATCTTCAGTGCAACTACCAGAATAAGAGAAAAGGAAGTTATAAATACAGATACTGTCTCCTTCACCCTTCACAATCTTTCCTTGGTTTTTGCTTGCAAAATAGGTGTACTGTGTTAGGTCAGAGACTTCCTACTGATGCTTCAACTGAATGGTCTGGGTAGCCCAACTTTGCAATGAGTGGACTCAAGCATTTCTATTAGCCTGCACAAGGCTAATCTGTGAAGGAAGGGGAAGAAAGAAGTCATTCATGTTTTGAGAATAAGCTGCTTTATCCCTATGGGAAGACTATAAACATAATTTGTAGACTATGTTTAGGATAGTGTTTCTCATCAATAGCTAATACATAATAAATGGTAACTTATGATCAACTTTCAAATTTTATGGGCTAAGCCAGTGGGAATTTGTATGTTCTATTCAGGATTTACACAGTCTGTTGAAGAAGTTCAAAAATCTAGAACTGTTTGAGGAAAACTTCCCTCTAATAATAATTAAGGAGATACTGAATTCCAGGCAAATTCTAATTGTTTTACATCTACTATCTCATTTAATCTTCACAACAAGATTATAGGGGAAGTACTATTATGTTGGCCATTTTTTCAAATGTAATTGAGACATGGGGTAGTTCAGTGACTTCTCCTGAGATCATTTACCAATAAATGCAGAGCCAGGAGTCAAACCCAGACACTCTGGTTCCAGAGGCCACATGCTAATTGGAATTCTTCTTTTCTACCCTGAGCAAGCTTTCCTGAGAGTTATAAAATAAGAGGTTTTAGTTCCCAAGGTCTTCTTAACCTGAAATGGGTGAGCACTTTGAGTAGAATATCAAATGCCTTCCCCATAGCTACCTACAAGCTTTCCAGAGAAAATTATCTTTAGACGTAGCGATTGAAGCTCATGCATTAGGAGGAAAAGCCTCTTGTCTATCAGTTACTAATTCCCTAAGTTTTCCACTCTTTTAGAAAAAAAAAAAAAACTTTAAAAAGTGTTGATGAATTTCCTCCCAACCCAAATTAGTGATTCTGCTATTTTAAAGACAGTGTGGATATATGGATTAGTCTCTCTATATCTCAGAATGTCAACACATTTGCCAAAAATAAATTTATCAGTTAAATGTAGCCAAGAGATTTAGTTTATCTAATGTTCTACAAAGAAAAAACAGTTTTTACAGATTGAGGTAAATCTGAGATATTATTGACATATGCTATAGATTTAATTTGATTCCATAGTACAGATGTATGCTCTGATGAAGTCTTTGAGAAATCTAGGCTAAGATGAGTAGAGTTGTTTTTAATATTTATGGGGTTGAAAATGCAGTTAGCAAAGGAAACATTTTAATTAAAACAATATTTTCCTATATATGCTCAGAGTAAAATGGAGGGAAATTCTTTTAAAACCTTGCTACTTGTTTTCATATATTTGCTGGAAATATTTGCTGGCTTTTTAAACATAGCAAAAGAGGTTTGGTTGTGGGGGTTTTTTCCCAATTTTTTTAGCCTTCTGTTTTTAGGATCATCAAAATATAAACTCAATAGTTTCTTTTGATTTTACTTTCTTTCAACGAAATTTATATGACTCTTTACATTTAGCCTTTTTTTAACTGTGTGTTTTAGGTATCCTGGAGATAACATCAGTGGAAATTGGAGTTGTTGCTGTCAAAGCCATTAACAGCAACTATTACTTAGCCATGAACAAGAAGGGGAAACTCTACGGCTCAGTAAGTAATCTGCTTCTGTTGTCAAAATTCACTGCAGTAAATCATTACCACAGTTTTGGAATGTTTCTTCCAGACATTGAATAATTTTGTTGTTGTTCTATTGCTGGTAAATAGAGCCACAGTGGGCTGGTCACCAGAGTTGCAAGGGCTGGCAAAGCAGATCTTCCAACTCTGTAATCTCTGTTGTTCACCCATTAGTCTACCACATAGGCTATAGCTGGCATTTGTCTGTGAATGTTCTGAACTAACCAGTCGGACTCTCACGGAAGCATCTGGTCAGCTTGGCATGGGAGCTGCAGACCACTTGGAGAAGAATCATTAAAAACAAAGATCTTGGGCCGAGCCCGTGGCGCACTCGGGAGAGTGCGGTGCTGGGAGCAAGGCGACGCCCCCGCCGCGGGTTCGGATCCTATATAGGAATGGCCGGTGCATTCACTGGCTGAGTGCCGGTCACGAAAAAGACAAAAAAAAAAAAAAAAAAAAAAAATCTTGAATTGACTGGCAAACCATATGCTATGTGTGTGTTATAGCTGAATATAAAACAGGGGCTCAGATGTTTTGTATTTTGTTAAAATCTGAAATGGGGAAACTTATCAAGGAATTTATAATTATGCATGTTATTCAATCCACTCTAAATTTTATTTACCTAGACAATAACAATAGTCACTAATTCAAATTATGCCTGAACTATAAACATATATATGTGGAAATATTATTCCTTGCAATAGGGTCCTTATGGGGTCAGTATCCAGTCAGTGCTTTGGGTACATCCATACCCGTGTTCCATACCAAGGGTTGAATATTTTGCATACTACGTCTACAACCTTAGATCAAACTCATTTAGACCAATTTTCTTAGATCGTGATCTCACTTAAAATAATAGTTATCTTAGGTTTAATATTGTAATTATAATTAACATTAAATTATAAACAGTGTAACAATTTATTCTGTTCAGATTTTTAGAATATGCCAACCAATTATATCAATATCTATATGCCAGATATTGTTTGATGTACCAAAGAAGCATAAGAAGTATAGAAAGTGGGCCTGAACTTCAAATAATTTACAATATTTAGGCAAAAATGTAAACAAATGTGAAATAATTACAGAGCAATTAATTGTTAAATTTAAAGAAGGACCAGGAATAGTATAGTAAGCCTATGATAAAGTTAGGAATTAAGTTTCAATCTCTTAATTATCTATTTGAATGATGACAGTAGATCAGTTGATGAATGTGAAAGCATTTCATTTTGTCAGTGCCAGAGCTAGATCAAGGAGATGCCAACTGAATTTACATTTTTTCCCCTAGACTCTAAGGGAGTATACTGAAGCCAGCTATAAGCTTGATCTTAAAAATTTCTAATTCCATTTTTTGTGGGACATATAACAATATTTATTGGCCAGAAATAAAACCTGTGACACAGATCTCTTAAACAATCTCATTTTTTCCCAACCAGATCTTGTGTCATTTTTACATTTTTCATAGTATTAAAAAGGCATCTCACTTTAAGTGTGGAAATAAATTTATTTTGTTGATTAGCCTAAGGACAATTGTAGTGACAGCCTAGCGCCAGCAGCCGTCAGAGGAGTATGCATCAGAATCCTCAGGACGACTTACTAAAAGGGCAGAATGACGAGACCCACACCCAGATTTTCTGATTCAGAACTTGCTTTTCTAACATGGTCCCAAGTGTTCCTGATGCTGCTGGCTCAGCAACCACAATCTGAGAACTACTGGTCTGGACACAGAATAGCCTTGCATTTTATTCATATCAGGTCCACTTTTAATTGGGGAGTCAAGCATCCTTTGGGTTGGTCTCTTTGTCTAAGTGGCTAGAGTAGGCTTTTTACATGGAGGTCAGAGGAATTTTAGTTAAATGTCTCCATTATGCACTGCTCGTTACAAATGAGCCTAGCAGAGTAAAGGACCATTTTAAAAAGTGGTTCCATTTAGGGGTTCACATCATAATCTCTTTTGAGGCATTTTGGTGTATTTCATTTCATTAAATATTCCTGGGTCCCTCCTTGATCTACTTTAACAAAATTACTGGGTAAGAGGACCAGGTGTATATTCTCTGAAGAGATACCGATACACACACTTAATGAAAAATCGATGCTTTAAAGTAAAGCCAACTAACACTAATTTAGACTAAGAAAGAAAATGTAAATAGTCTTAATTGGAACAGAAGATTAAAATAATTACAATTGATGAAATATACATATTTAAAAATGTGACATCAAGAAGAAAAGAATAACTCTCAAATGAACTGTGACATAAAAATATTTAATTCTTATCCTCCCATTTGCCCATGCCCACTTTTTTCTTCTACCCCAACACAGATCATGTGCTATGCTTATGCTTCTTTTTGAGCTCTAAGCTCTGTGAATTATTTCATTCCATCTCTTTATCTAAAGTAGATGTTCAGTTGCTTTCTATCACATCACCCTATTTTAATTATCTGCAAAGGTACTAACTTGATATTTCTCTCATTGATGTGTTTATTATTGACTGTCTTCTCCCAGTATGGTGACTTCAAGAGGGCAGGGTCAGCCTTGTCTCCCACTATGTGCTCAGCACTTAGAACCATTCAGAGCACAGTTATACAAAGCAAAACCTAACTAACTCTCCTAGTAGCTTGGCCCATTAGAGAATATGCCTGCCTTCTTAGAGAATTTTCAACCTGTCTCAGAAAGAATCTCATTCTCTAACCATAGTGTCCTCTTTTTGCACTTTTGCATTACTCCCAGGAATAGTGAAAAATTATGGCTTGTTCAAATTAAATAAAAAATCTACTCAAATTGAATGTCCTGCTCAGAGTGGAATAGGACTAACAATTTTGCACCTAAAGAGTATATACCATTTATGAGCACATACCTAATATAATTCTGCGTACCCAGTGACAACACTCGTAATCCCTGCCTTTATTTTTTAAATATAATTTCCATTGATTCAATAAGCCTTTCTGAAAACCTCAATTAGGCATATACCCCAAGTGATTGATTAAAACAGCTCTATATCTATTGTCTCTTGAATATTTTCTTCTTTTCCTTTGTAGGAAACATGTATCTTTCTTATATTTTCATTATTCGTTCTCTGAACAATGCATCTATTGTATTCTGAGTTTTCTTCTGACTTTAATTCTGATGGAATTAAGTAAACAAGTTATAAAACTGAATTTAATAGAAAGAACCCTCACAGAGCATGGTTTAAGTACCAAAGAAATTTCTCAGGTAGCTGGAGAAAATTGAAAAGCTTCTTCTGAGGTACCAAAACCCTACTTTTGAGAACTTGCTGTAGCCTAGATTTTTTTTAAACTTTAGTGCTTATGATCTATCAAGATCCTATAAAAAACATAGATTCGTAGGCCCCTCCTCCAGAGATTCTGACATTTGAGCTATGGCCCAAATATTTAAAACACCTGAGATGAAAAGGCTGCTACAAGTGCACTTCATTTTAAGAAACACTCTATAAGTTCATTTTGGGGAGGAAAAATAATTAAGCATCCACTCCCACTTTTCAATACAAAGTCACATGAAATAATCTCAATCCTCCTCTAGTCCCTAAACTGAACCCCCTTTATTGAAATGAATACGATTATCCATGTTAAAAAACCACCCCTGCTTTGAAAACCATATACAAGTAGTTTTAGATAGATGTAGAAGAATAAAAAGGAAAAAAAAAACATACTAAGGATTTAAACTCCTTTCTAATGCAGATTTTTTGTTTTATTAAAATTATTATTTTAACAATTTACTTTTTCTTCTTATTTTCAACCAATTAAGTCATCATTTGAATGTTACACTTAAATATTGCTTTATAGAATAAAAGCACTTAGGCCTAATAAATTCCAGCAAAGAAAGCTTAAACTGGTAACACTAACATAATATATACTTGCTTGTGATGGTTCTGATAATGTCAAAATTATGACCTATCTCACAGATACTTGGGTATTTAAGTGTACACACATTCAGGAATTTGGAATTTGGAAGAAATTTTAAGAAGTCCCAAGGTGAGAGAAACTGCCCAGCAGATACCTCAACTGAAATATATCCACAATGCTCCCAGTTTGGATGGAGAAAGTAGAACCAGAAGGACAAGAGTCCCAGTTCCTTAGCTTCTTAACTACTTTAGTTTGGGGATAAGAGAAGAGGAGCATTTCTGAAGCCAGAGGCTTGAGATCATTGAGGTACCTCCTCTTTGTTATGAAGTCCACAGTAAGATCCTGAATTTGTGGAGTGAATGAGAGTGAATCCTTGTCCCAACACATTTCCTTAAACCACTTGGCCACCTGAAACAAAGCCAAAGATCTATGGCTATAGGTTAGAGTTTCCCAGGACGAAAGTCTTCAGGCTTATACAATATGTATAGGCATTGCTAGTCACCATGTTTATAATTTTTTTGACATGGTAATTCACAAAACAAGGTATTTCATGTCCCAGTTTTCAATCATTCCTAGAGTTCAGAACAAAGTTTATCAAAATTACAAGTAATGGAAAATTGTGAATAATTTAATAAAATTGAAAAATTTGGCATCTGAATGAGAGGAAGACATCCCCCTGCCCTTTAGTTATGTAGAATTATTGTGATTTTGCCATAAGATCTGCTTTCTTATCAATGTGTGTCTATATTTATTATGGATTTATAAGATGAAGTTTGCAAACTTGATAAGCCCACATTTTTCTGCAATTCTATTTTCCCCATGGGGCCCCTGGTTATCATTATAACAGAAAGATTATAACACTATTCTTTATTATTGGCTCATCACAAATATTGTTAGTGGAACATCTGCTTCTTCACAATCATTTTAGGTACTTCAACCATATTCAAAGCACACCGGCTTTTTAAAAGGATGCCCGTATATGACTATGATGGTCAAGTAAAATGGATCTTGTGCTTTCAAACACAGAATCTGTTTTGTGGCTATGAGTTTTATTTCTGTTGACATGATGTATTAAGAGCACAACATATGTACAAATGGCAACTGCAAACGAAACCCTTAAAATGTTTTTTAGATGGTTTGTGTCAAACAGAATCAAGTATCATCACATAGGAATAAAAGATTATGTTTTTCCTTTGCAGAAAGAATTTAACAATGACTGTAAGCTGAAGGAGAGGATAGAGGAAAACGGATACAATACCTATGCATCCTTTAACTGGCAGCACAATGGGAGGCAAATGTATGTGGCATTGAATGGAAAAGGAGCTCCAAGGAGAGGACAGAAAACACGAAGGAAAAACACCTCAGCTCACTTTCTTCCAATGGTGGTACACTCATAGAGGAAGGCAATGTTTGTGGATGCGGTAGAACCAAAGGCCCTTTTGCCAGGAATAGTTGGTATTCTTCAGGAAGACAGTAGCTCAAAGAGATACATTGCAGATGTCTGCTTGCATAAAAGAGAGGAATCCTTTGAAGGTTTTTGTACTTACTGCTGACATATGATGTTCTTTTAATTAGTTCTGTGTCATGCCTTATAATCAAGATATAGGCAGATCAAATGGGATGGAAGTTATTCCCAAGCGAACAACATTGTGGCCGGATTTTTAAAAGTTTTTCCTTTTGTTTTTGAACCTCTGAGATAGAACTTAAAGGACATGGAACAATCTGTTGAATGATCTTTGGGAAAGTTATTTATGGAATACGAACTCATGTCAAAGACTTTCTTTGCTCATTCAAGCCTAATGATTCAATGAGCAGCAAGACACGCAAGCATTTACTGGAAAGCACTTGGGTCATATCATATGCACAACCAAAGGAGCTTTGGGTGTGGCATCATGGAAGAATTGGATAGAATTAAAAAATATACACATGTTAGTGTGAAACTGTTCTAACAATACAAATAGTATGGTATGCTTGTGCATTCTGCCTTCATCCCTTTCTATTTCTTTCTAAGTTATTTATTTAATAGGATGTTAAATATCTTTTGGGGTTTTAAAGAGTATCCTCAGCAGCTGCCCTCTGACTTACCTTTTCTTTTTCTTTGGCATACCACATGTATGTTCATGACAAAGTGTTTTTAAAACTTGGCAAACACTTCAAAAAAAGAGGCAAGTTAGGGAAGCAGAATGAGTGCCCAATGTGCTATCTATCGGTTGACTTAATTTGCACTTCTGCAATCAGAACCATCGACAATAAATATGGCAGTGCTGTGCCATGGCTTGAATGAGAGATGTCTGCCATCATTTAAAAACATTTATTACTCCTGAGGCTTCCTTTCCTAAGAAATAGACCAAAAGGCCAAATTCTTCTCTATTAATAAATCAGTTTGTCTCCGAGAATATACTAAAAGAAGGAAAATTGTTAAATGCATCTTCGTATCCTAGCCTCATTATTTACTAACATTTTCTTGCCATACATCACAGTGGTAAATGATAAAGAGGCTGCCTGCATATATACAAACCCTCTGTAAATCCCACATAATGCATAATCTCCTCCACATAATCTCCCCCAAAGGAACAATCAAGGAATTTGGTATGAAGTGCGACTCTCCCAGGGGCTTAAACTGAGCAAATATATCCTGGTATATGTGTAGCCACGTACTGAAACCTGTTCAAGCTGTATGATCTAGTCTTTACAAAACCAAATAAAATGTATTTTCTGTAAATTTCAAGAGCTTTAGAAGGTTCCATAATGTAACCATATTGAAATTCATTTTGTTAGAGCAGGTATAGAAAACAGTGCATAAGAGTTCACCAGTCGTCATCACATTGTATTCCACTAAATAAATACGTAAGCCTTATTTGCAGTGTCTGTAGTGATTTAAAAATGTAGAAAAATATTATTTGTTCTAAATACTTTAAGTGATTACTATAAGATTATATTGATGCTGCAGTTTTATCTTCATATTTCTTGTTTTGAAAAAGTCTGTTTATTTTCATTGTTTGGACACAGTATTGTGGTACAAGGAAAAGACTCACTAAATGTGTCTTTTTACTAAAATTTAACTTCTAGAAAGGCTGGTGTTTTGTGATCCTCTTATAACTTATTTGTGTCAATCCTTAACCAGCACTTCCAGTTAACCTGTTATTTAAAAATTAGCTTTATTAAGAAATTTTCCCAAAAAGTAATACACAAAAGGTCATATTTTTCTCATTCTTTAAAAAAGTTGGTATTTCAAAAGAAATGCATTTGAGGCACAGTGTTTGGCCTTATGGCTAAAGTTGCTTTTCGTGGTACTTTGATTCCAACTTGCTTTTTGACAAATGGGATTCTGAAAATGTTTAATTTTTGTGGTTGGTATCTGTAGGTTAAAATTTAATTGGTTACTGAGTCTGAGAGCTATAATGGAAGGCATTCCTGTCAGAACTAGATACTTTTTTTCTTTTATTTTAAAATAATAATTGCACCTGACACATGAACATGGACCACCCACAACTAAAATTAAATGTTTGGTGAGACAAACACAGTATTAGATGACCACAGTAACAGCAAGTAAGGCGCAAACTGGATTCCTATTTCACACAGCCATTTAGATTACCAAAGAGACCATGTGTAAACAGTCATCATTATAGTACTCAAGACACTAAAACAGCTTCTAGCAAAATGTATCAAAGCTTGCAGAGGCCAAAAATAGAAACACACCCCCCCACCGTAAAGACAGAAACAGTCTGGTAAGGAGTAATGAGATTCTCTTGCATTTAAAAATGGCATATTTGCTCAATCTTGAGATAGAATTCTGAACCCTTTTGCAACTACTGAAGGAAAATCAGTTCTAGCCTGAATGTTGTAGATTTAAAAACATATCTAGATTTTGGGAGCTCTGCCTCTGTGGGAAGTGTGGCCCTGGTCCATGAAGTTAAGGTGTATCAGCCACAAGTATGTGTCCATATGAGTATTGGTTCTGAGGTGACTCCTCTTAAAGATATAGAATCACTCCCTCCTCCTACCTCCCGAAAGGCTGAACAGTGTATAGTATGTTACATTTAAATAAAAACAATAAAAATTCTGGGAAAAGAAAATAAAAATATTGTCCTTGTTTGTTTTATTAGCCTAAAACTATACCTGGTAATTAAGAGAGATCTCAAGTGTGTGTGCATGGCAGGATGTGGTTGAATGCTCCACAGCCCCAAACAACAACAGAAAAAATAATTACTCAAACATTTGTAAGGTTTCTTTAATGTTTTACATGTGTGAGTCAGCTATCCTTACACTAATAACAACCAAATGCTTTCGATTTTTCCTAAGTATTCGGGTCCACCTAGTTTACACAGTGGATAAAGAATGAATTGAAAACAAGGATGACTTGTGACACAATGAAAGACTTTTGGAGGAAAGCCAGAAGGCTGCAAAATTCGATTTCAAGGGGGTGGTATAGGCCAATACATTTGATCTGAAAAGTAGAAAGAAAAAAAATACATAATAATGCAAGTTGGTTTCAGGGCCCAAGCAAGCTTATGGACACAATTTAAAGGGATCAGCATTAATGCTGCATAGTTCTAATGATTTGGATGTTGTTAATTCAGGGTTTATGATTATTCATCGATGTAAAATTTACCATTTCCATATCAGTGAAGGTTTTAGCTGGTCCGAACTTTGTCTAAATAAAGATATATGTAGGAAGTTTGAAATATTTAAGAGAAGATACTAGTACATTAGAAGTAGCACATATACATATAAACAAATACCATGTTGATTATGAGTTCTTGTTGTCTGTTTCATTATTCAGGACCTTTGCAACTTAAACTGAGCTGTAAGGAAAAAAAGAGGCATATCTTGGAAGAACGCTGGAATAAAAAGGGCAACTCTGAGTTCTACCAGACCTGGGAAATGAAGCAACTAAGATCTGCTTCCTCTCAAACACTCATTTCCTTTGATCCCTGATTGACTTTATTTGGTTGGCTGCTGCTTGCTTCCAATTTATTTCTTTCCAACTCTAAAACCCAAAACTCCTTTTTCCCAAGAGCCAAAAATGGAAACATCCTAGGTGTGACTCTTATTGGCTAGGTATAGGTAACATGCCAAACCTCTAGACCAATCAGTACGACAAAGGACTTGGGCATTGTGATTGCCCAGTCTTTAGTCAAACTAGCACAGAATGGCAAGGTGCAGATTTCGGCAGCCCACACGATTGGAACTAGTGAAGAACAGTGCACCAAGGAAAGAGCAGTTCTGGGTAGGTGCAAAACAAATGATTATTAGTTACATATATTTAAATGAGACTACTGATTTAATTAAACATACCACTTTTATTCCTGTATTTTTCACCAATTCCAATTATTATCTACCTATTTGTCCAAATCAGAGAGGTTTCAAGATCATTCTTTGATGCATTTTTTAGAATGAAAGGTTATATTTGTTTTGTTTTAAGTCAAGAGTAGGACCCTAAATATAGCTAGGTTCACTGTGGTTCTGCAAACTTTATAGAATGATAATTGGGATGAATGCAAGTATTTGCTGAATAAAAGCTGGTCCTTCTACTAAATATCAACCTGTATCACAACATGATATTATAAATACTTCTTTAAGTTTATTCAAAAGTATGTACTAATATTTTCAAGTATATCAACAAAGAAAAAAATCAGAAACCCCAATGTCATTCATTTTTTTAAAATTGTAAAATGAGAAAAAGGAAAAAGAAAAAAACTTGCTTTATATCTCTTACTATGTCTTGTATATATTCAACATGAGAGAAAGAAAACTTTATAACCTACATTTTGCAGATTAGAAAGAAATAAAACACAAAATGTCCTTACAAGTGAAAAATCTACCAAAAACACCCTTATAAGCCCCATGTATTAGTTAAAATTTAATAATAATGATCAAACTAATGAAATCAAAGGAATTGGTCTCATTCCTGAATGGCTAATAATGAATGTTTCCATGAGCCTATTCCATAATAGCAGCTAAGGCAACAGTCTGTACTCACAGAAAAGCCATATGCCAACCATATATGCATGTGGCATGTGGCACATTTTTATTATCCTCCACAAAAGAGCCTATGTTCATTTTTTAATATAGGCAATTGCATCCTCTAGAGATGAGCGCAGCAAACGAAGAATCAAAACATCCTATGTTCCTCATTACAACTGTAAATTGAACATATGCCTTTGTACAACTTAGCAGTGACCCCAGCTGTAGAAGAACCAACTACAGTATGGCTTTAACTTTAACCCTCCTAAAGTTTGGTTTTAATTACCTTATACACATTTTAAATGCCTAAATCATCTTACAATTTTCTAAATTATTTAGTTATCATTTCTGTGGTCAATTTAAGCTGCTGACAATGCAAATATTCTTAGAGAGGTCTTTCAAGGAGAAGTAAATTAAAACCAGTGCTTCATGAGGTATTATAAATTAAAGACTGCTTTTTATGGTTAATGAGAAGCATGAGGGTTAAGGGTCACTTATCAATTCAACATTAAATATATTTTAATGACTAGTATTTAAACACCAGACTTCTTGATAGCCATTTTGGTTTTGGTGACATGATCAATATGTTTAGGCACCAATGGTACTGATTTAGAACAATATCTGCAAAAATGATATGAGAAAAAAAATTGTCTTTAGAGCTTTCCAACTGAGAAAAACAAAAGAGAAACACTGAAAGATGGCATTGCATGTAAGTAAAGATACAAACAGTATCTTATTTGTCCTCCTGATAAATTGAATACTGGACATGAAATGCATTTTACAATTCAAGTTCACCTTCACGCAGGAAACAAGTGAAACTAAACAGGATTTTTTAAGTCAGTATCGGCAATCATTTCTCCTCATCTTACCCTGGAAAAGCTCTGCATTCCATTCTCCAAGATTTCCTAAGAAATAGTCAAATCAGCATATTTCAACTGCAACAGTTAATGTTTTTCTCTGCATTTTTAATGTCAGGTGATATTAAATAGCTATATGAAATGTATTGCCCTATTAGACTCATAAGAAAAAGATAGACTTTGTTTGGACCAATCATCTGCTTTAGCTTTTTCAAGTGAGTAAAGATTTCATGATGATGTTAGTTGAGATTGTTGGAAGCCATTAGTACTGGGCACCTGGAATTATCGTTACCTTCTCCTATCTTGCTTTTTAAAAAAATTTCTATTTCTCTTCAGAATTATAAATATTCCCTAGTGATAAAATTAATGGTTCCTAGTCATTTAAATTATTCAATCCTACTACTGGAAAAAAAGACATAAAACAAAATTTAAACATAGGGACTGTTATGGGTTGAAGTCCTAACACCCCCCCCCATACCTTAGATTGTGGCTTTGTTTAGAAACAGGGTCTTTGCAGATGTAATTAGCTAAGATGAGGTTAGACTAGAGCAGGATGGACCCCCTAATCCAGTATAACTGGAGTTCTTATAAAAAAGGGGAAATACAGACCCAGACGTGCATATAGGGAGAACTGTCTCAGTCCGTTCAGGATGCTATAACAAAATATCATAAACCAGGTGATTTTTATAAACTACAGAAATTTATTTTGCATAGTTCTGGAGGTTGGAAGTTTTAGATGAGGGTGCCAGCAAGACTGAGTTCTGGCAAAGACCCCCCTTCCCGATTCACAAGTAGCTGCCTTCTCATTGTGTCCTCACACAGCATAAGGGATGAGAAAGCTCTCTGGAGTCTCTTTCATTGTGGCACTAATCCCATTCATTGGGCTTCGACCTCACGACCTAATCACCTCCCAAAGTCCCCACCTCCACATATCATTACATTGGGGATTATATTTCAACAAGTAAATTTAGGGGGGAATAAGAACATTCAGTCTATAGCCAGAACACCACATGATCATGAAGGCAGAGATGGGGTGATGAATCTTCAAGCCAAAGAATACCAATGATAGCCAGCAGACCATCAGAAGCTAGGAGAGAGTCATGGCACATATTCTCGCTCACAGCCTCAGAGGGAACCAATCCTGCCAACACCTTGTTTCAGACTTTTAGCCTTCAGAACTGCGAGACAATGAATTTCTTGTGTTTAACCCACCCTGTTTGTAACACTGTGTTATGGGAGCCGTAGGAAACGAATACAGGGCCTATAACTTAAGACCACAGAAGTCATAGTTGGGAAGGTTTCTAACACATCTGGAATTATAAAGCTTTCAGTCAACACAACAAAATTGTTTGACACCAACCTGCATATACACAAAGCAACCTTGACAAGCTCCTAAGGCATGTCACTGAAAAGCCCCATGTATAGTTTTTGCTCAGTAAGTCTTTATTAAATCAACACATAGGTTTTGTAATATTCCCATAATCATGTCATACTTTTTCTCCAAAATTTATTGTATAGTTTGCCCATTGTCCCCAAACACGACAGATTCAAATAACTACATTTAACCCAAGTCTCAATATGTAAGTTAGATGAGTTCGATGTAGAAAAAAAATTGTTTGGAATAGACATCCTATTGGGGGTTTTGATTTTTTGAAAATCTTGACCTTCCCTGTCTACTAGAGGAACAGGAAAAAAACGTATCAAGCCAGTACATATAGTATAAGTCTATTTATGGTAGCCTCCATTAATTCTTGATAATTTATAATAATCTTTATGGATTAACACATCTCTTAATAATGATTTTTTACACAAAAAGATTTGAAATTATACTATCAGGACACATAGATATAAAATAATTGAATTGACTAATACATCAAAATTTATACATCCAAATGAATACTGATTGCCTACTTCAGATTAGAACATCAGAAGACATTAATTATATCAATAGTCTTCCTCTCAGAAATCAGATGCTGTCTTGACCAAGTCCTACCTCCTTCCAAGGCATGTTTTGACCCAAGTGATTTTGTATCTTGTCCATGGCAGTTTATAGCAGGGATAGGTGCCTGGACTCACAATAATTTACAATCCTAGCTTCTGTCCTTTTAGTTTTACTTTTCCCAGTAGAATTGCAGAATCACCTTTTGAATCCAAATACAAAAGGTCTCCAAAAGGATCATGGAAATCTTTTAATTCCATTTTTCCATGAACTTTCAGAAGTACCCTCATACATTACCAAATTGGCTCCTGTCCTATGATCCTACTGTGTGCAACCACAAGATGGATAAATAATAAAGGTCTGCATTTCCCAACACTTAAGTAAGTCCATCTAGAATGAAAATGCATAAAACAGAGAAATGCTTTTATTATGCACCCCAAAATGACAAGGTAAATACCGTCACATTTGCCTAACCTGCTCTCCTAATTTTTTTCTTAAAAATGTTACCAAACCATTAGCATCTACATTGATTTAAGCACCGTAATTGATTGTCACCCAATGTTTCATCATGTCACCCAATTTTAATCATCATGCCCTTTGATAAACATAAAAATCTCAATTCCTCCTTTGATGTTATAGAAAAGTAAAAATAAATTTAATATTTTGACTAAAAATCTAAACAAGTGGAGGAAATACTACTTTGTTTTCAAACTACAATTGACCCATAGGAGATTCTATAATAGTGATTTTCTCTGTTGAGGACATCGTTCAAGGCAAGGGTTTTTCAACCTCTGCACTATTAGCATTTTCGGCTGGATCGTCCTGTGCATGGTAGAATGTTTAGCAGCATCCCTGGCCACTACTAACTATATGCAGTAATGCCCCACCAGTTGTGTCAATGAAAAATGTCATTAATTTGGTATAAATAAGCATTTTCATAATATTGAGTTTTCTCCAAGTACATACTATATCTTATTTACTCAGGCCTTGTTATTTGGTCTGCACATTTCTCATTAAGTTTATTGCTAAGTATTTTATAATTTTTATAATTTTCATTTCTATTTTGGTCATGATGTTCTTTTACTACATGTTTAGATTGACCATGAGTTTATGTAACTTTAAGTTCACAGAGAAAGATATCTTGTGGGATGGGTATTTGGGGCAAAAAATTATCCTTCTCTGATCATTTACTGGTGAAACCAATAATATCCAGGATTTCTACAGTGCTTTGTATTTTATCCTCCTTTTTTCACCATGTGAACCTCCATCTTCTTTTGCACTACTAGTAGTTAAACAAGCAAGGAGTTTGCAGACCTTCAACAAAACACACCTTTGCTACAGAAATAAAATTACACTGAGATAATCCAATGCTACAGCAAACCTGTGGGTACAAGAGCACTTGACATTCAAAACATCACAGATACTGAGACACAACATAGACTTGTCACCAGAAATCTTGTTCAAGGTTTGTAAGTACTCAATACATGTTAGTTTTCTCCCTTCTTTCTGGTTGATTGTAAACATATTAAAAATTTACTTTTAAAATTTTCTTTTTTAAAATAATGACTGAGTCACCCTCAAAATCTCCACTTTATCAGAGATCACTTCATCACACACATTTCAAATTTAATTTGTGTAGTGTTTCTTCTCTAGAAAGTCTTTTTCTGACAATTGACTAGACCATCATTTTATATTAAAATTGTGCTTCTCTCAGCACTGTGGATTACTAGGCACTGAGCCAGCTCATGACTAAATGCTTTGTTCCCAAATCACAATTTTTCCTTGTGGGAGGTTGGGTTTCCTGAGGCATCAGAACACAAGAGGCAAAGATAACATAGAAAATACCTACGCACAATCCAAAGCATCACTTTTGAAGAAAGTGAAAGTGGTAATTGTCCAACCCACAGAAAGTAAGGGACACAAGAAAATGGACAAGATATCTTGCATATTCTGCTCTATTGAACCACCTGTCTTCTGTTTAATTTTTAATACTTGACCAAATAAATGGGGAAATGAGGACAAACATGCCTATCATCTTTGTTTTCAAGAAAGCAATTCAGATTTTAGAACCCTGGCTAGTAAGTGAGTGGGGCATTGCTCAGATTCCCTTGCCAAGACCTAGGCTCTCATTTTTCCAGTTGCTGAAGGCAAGTAGCCTGTTTCCACTGTAGCAGCCACATCCAGTGAAGGTTCCATAGAAGGTACATAAATCTTGCCTCCTTGCCCAATTGGGGATCATTCAATAGAGTTGTTCCCTGTGGGATCAGCTGAGACATTTGCTGTGACTTGGCTTCATATCAATTTTTAACTCTTTTCAACCCTGCTTCTTTCATCCCCTCACAAATGTTCCTAAGAGCATTCCCTAAACTTCCTACAGTATATACAAAACTCCATTACAGAATGTTACCTCTGCAACCAGATCTAAGACATCCTACAAGTGCAGTTTGTTTTTAAGGCAAGGACTTTTTGAGAAAACTGTAGCAAGCAGCTACCTTTTCCTGTGAAAGGTGACTGCCTTGGTTTTAACTTAAATAGCACATGAGTTTACCTAGTCCACTGGAGAAACCTGAAGATACGCTATACTTTCTAGGAGCAAATTGATGAGGGAAGCAACAATTTTTAGGACTAGCCTGGAGAGAGGCAACAGCATAATAAAGTAAGAATACATTTACCAATCTAGTTCTAGAATATAAACTAGAGTCACATGGGTATGTGCCAAGTGCAGGCAGAGGCAAAACGGCAATTCTCTAAGTTCTTTCCCTTTTTATTTTGTGGAAAAACCAGCAGAGAACTCATGGTAGACACTGTTATGTTGCAGAAAATTTGAAGCTTAGAAAAGTATACTCAGACTTTCCAAAAGAAACTTTTCTCAATATTTATTATATATTTTTATGGAAAATAAAATGTGCTAGAAGGGAAAATGAGAGGTATGTAGGTATATGAACTTCACTGTAAGAGATTTTACTTGAATTAGCCTTAAGTCCAGAGAGTGAAGGGTAATATTCTCAAAACTAACAAAAGTTCCAGAGTAGCTTCCCCAGTTTCTACATATTTGCATTTTTGTAAAGAAAATCACTGATAACAATTTGCTATTATTTTTTTCCAGTGTGCTGTGTTGAAATTCCATAACTGGGAACCTCAAACATCGTTATCCAAGACAATTCCCTATTATTATGTTGGAAATGGAACTTAATTTTAGGTTTCCAATTCCAAGTCCCAACTGGGAACTAAATGTCACAGAACAAAATGTCACGCAATGAGATCGGATACTAAAATATGTGACAGTAACCAGATGTTTCCCTAACGATTACCACAAGCAAAAGCCAGTCAAGGAAACGAGGTACAGCACTTCTCACGAGTCAAATGGCCCTCCAGATTGTTATTTTGCATGTTCGTATCTGCCAGTTTATTTTCTGACGAGCACACCCTGGATGCCTGTGAAGAAATACAGAATAAAATGTAAAGTATGATTATTTCTATAAAAGACTTTTTAAAGAAATTATATTCTAATAGATCTCAAATAGGACAAATCATATTACCAACAGTACAATCCAACTTCGAATTACAGTACAAAGTAGAGGTAAATAGGTCCTAGATTATTCTGCTAAAACCTCATCCCTTTCATCCCTGTCCCCAAAACCCTTGCATTAACTACTTTACTATCTGTGAGGCATGTGAAGAGGCAAAAAGAAGAGAAATGGGAAATATAAGGAATGTTCAGCTCAGAGATGAAGAAGCAAAATTGAAGCTGACCAAATAACTAGAGCATCAATTCCCTGCACCTTGAAGAGTACTTATGACACTGATCCCTGAGTCTTGGTCCATGCATTAGACCCTCTATATCAACATCAAATTGACAATTTAATTGATTTGTTTCAGGACAGGTATTCCTCTTGCTTCCCAATATCCGACTTTAGCACCATGGTAAAGTGGTGGCCTGTAATGAAACCAAGATGAAAAACAGAAACACTCTTCAAGCCCAGTGGAGATACCCAATCCACCACAAGACAAAGATAAATATTAGTTTAATGGATTAGAGAAAATATTTTAATAACCAAAAGTCAGAAATAAATATAGAGGTTAAAGAGTCTTTCAAAGTAAAAATAAACTTAGATTAAAACAAGTGCTAGTGGTAGTCATATGGTATAAATAACAGTTTGACCCAAGAAAACTGAAAATAATGTATATTTAATTCACCGTATATATGCAATGTTAATTTTCTGGGGGTTCTAAAATCTCACATAAACTAGTAAAATTTTATATTAATATGTTTGAGTTTAACATAGAATGGGATAACAATTTTGCAAATGTTTTAAGTTCTAAAATGTATCTTTGGATTTTTTCTAAGATTATATCCAAGATACCACTTGGCAGCTAAAATACAATATACAAGGGTACTTCAAAAGTTTTGTGGGAAAGTGGAATTAAAAGATAATACAAATCTTTCCATAAATTTTTTGAAGACCCCCCCCATACTATAGACAAAATTTATTTTTTAAATTTTGAGTTTGCTAAGAAATCTTAAAATATAAAAATACGTACTGTTCTCCCTTTTTTATTTTCACAAAAATAAGCTTTGATAAAATGTGCATTTGTCTTCGGCGCTCTCGGTATGCAGAACACAGGAAAACGGTGACCCAGTCAATTTGAAGAGAAAAAGGCCAAGATTGCCTGCCTATGATTTTGTGCAAATTTTTATTTGATCCATTAGTTTTAACTGATGCATTGCACTCCACTTTATGAAAATACAACTTGTTTATATTTCCTCAAACGGATGCATATGCAAATTTTAAAAAACACAGGTGCAGTAGATGTCTTATACAAGTCCCTTTGTGTACGAGGTTGAAAGGTCATTTTAGTATGTTGCTAGAGATGGACTCAGAGATTTGAGCAGCTTTGAGCTTTTCCATATAGTGTCAAATTGTTCTCCAAAGTGTCTCCAAAAGAGAATATTTAAATTTTAACATGGTTTGTGTTTTCATGTCATCTTAAAGAAATTCTTCCCCATCTTAATGTTGTAAGTCTTTTCTCTTCTAATTATTTCTGAAAGTTTTGAAGATTTCTTTTCACATTTACATTTTCAATTTATGTGAAATTTATTTTTGTGATGGTGTGGGGGAGGAGATGGATAAAATTTTACTTTTTTCAGTATGGATAGCCAATGATATCCCTCTTTATTTCTAAGTTCACTTCTGTCATGTATAGGATGACCATATATATTTTTTCATCCAAACCAAAAAGCTTTTGAAATTGAATGGGGGCATTATAAATAACTATGTTTGGACAGCAGGCATAAGCAGAAACTGTCCCAGGCAAGCCAGGACATAGAGTTGTTTTATTTATAATTCAGATTCCAATATGTATGTGGGTCTGTATTTTGATGCTTTAGTCTCTTCTGTTAACATTTTTGTCTATTTTTACCCCTGTACACACCATTTTAATGACTACAGGTTTATTCATTTATTTGTTTTTATTATATGTACATGTGGGGTAAAACATTGATTTTCAATAATTGTGTACAACGTGTGGTGGCTAGATCAGTATAGTTAGCTTATTCATCATTACAATATGCAATTGTTCTTTGTGTCCTTTGACCAATTCCTCATTAGACCCCCTCCATCTCCCCCTCCCCTCCCCTTTTCCACCTCTAGTTTTCTAAAAGTTCAACATATTACTGTGATTGTTGTTTCTTTCTTTCTCTGTCTCTCTTTATTGTTCATTTGTTTATTTATGGATTCAGCTTCCAGTTGCGAGTGAGAACATGTGGTATTTCTCTTTCTGTACCTGGGTTGTTTCACTTAGAATAATTTTCTTCAGGCTCATCCACATTGCTGCAAATGGTAGAATTTCATTCTCTTTTATGACTACATGTTTAAAATGCCAAATAGTTTCAGGCCAGTTTTAATAAAACATTAAGAAAGACAAAACCTTATAGAAACTCATATAAAGTTCAAATTTGGAAATGATATTTGAAGTACATATTACTGAGAAAGATTAGCATGCAGAATATACCAAGAACTCCTACAAATTCTGAGAAAATAAAACCATAAAAGACCACTTTATATCCATCAGATTAGGAAATCTTAGAAATTCTGATAACACTAAATGTTGGAGAAGATTTGGTAAAATGGAAAATCTCACGAACTGCCGATGACTTGGCAGAAAGAGAAAAAAAAAGGACAGTCAATTTAATTGCTTCTTCTTTGACAAAAATGTTCCAAGTGCTTTCTGGCCTTTTCCCATGCTATATGAGTTTTCAGATCATCTTACCTTGTTCTTATGGAAACTATTCTTGTTCATCTTGGTGATTTTCCTGCTCTCAACTAGATACACTTAACAGTCTCAATATATGAAGCTCATTCATCACAATATCACAGCTTGCTTACTTGGGAGAGTACTGATGAATTTACATGATCGGTAAGGTTGCTTCACTACACCAGGGTAAAACGTGCCAGAGAACATGTGGTGTGAAGACAGCCTTAGCAGAAAGATGGTGGGGAAAGTGTGTTGTGAGTTCAGTTGCCTCCAGGTGTCCTCTAGTATCACCATGCTCAGTATTTTAAATTAAACTTTTATTCTGAGATACTTGTAGAATCATACATCATTTTAAGAAATAATACAAAGAGAGTCTGGGTACTCTCTACCTAATTTCTCCCAAATGGTAAAATCTTGAAAAACTGCAGTACAATTTCACAGACTGGGTATTGAAATTAACAGGATATAAAACATTTTGATCACCACAGTTCTCCCTCACATTCCCACTTTATAGCCACATCCACTTTCTGCCCATCCCCACCCACCCTCTTTTTAATAACCAGCAACCACTAACCTGTTCTCCATTTCTACAATTTTATTATTTCAAAAATGTTATATAAATGAAATCACACAGCATGTCACTTTTTGGGTGAGGAGGTAACAAAAAGTAAGAGGAGGGGAGGGAAGAGAGGGCAAGAAAAAGGAAGGGAAAGGACAGGAAGAAGAGGAATAGCAAGCTTATTATGGAATTTTGATTGACTTCTTCAAAATGCATAGCTTAATTAGGGGAGAATTTTTTTTTTCCAATTGTCTCCTTCTTTTGTTTAAACAAGCTTTCTACCTCTTCTTGTGTAAATAGATTTCCTTCTTTTTAATTACATTCCTACCAATTGCCTTTATAAATTTGGTGAAGGGTAAACTCTTCAACTCTAAACTTAGAAAGCTGAGTCCTTTCAGGTGTACTCCTAGATCATGATAGAATAGCAACTATTTCAGTGAATGTGCTGGTTATCATTTTTTCACACACAAGCATGTACTCTAGACTCAGGAATTGCGTTTGTTTCTTGTTAATACCCTCAGCACCTCTCTTACCATTTTCATTTATGCTCACTCCTCTCCAGCCACACTGTCCTCACTGCTTCTCAAAACCACAAGCATGAGGGCCTCTCAGGACTTTTGCACATGCTGGCTTCTATTTTGTAGGACTTTCCCCAAGAGTATCTGTATAACTCACTCATTCATCAGGTCTCTGCTTAAATGTCACTTTCCAGAAAGGCCTTTCCTAAACAGTCTATAAAAATACTTTCTTACATGGATTCATTTTTTTGCATGTCACAATGCAATCTAACATACTACATATTTATTTGTTTGTTTACTACTAGAATCTAAGATCCATAGGGCAGATGTTTTTTGTCCATATAAGTATCTCTGGAACTTAGACTCACTCCTGGCATGTAGTTGACAAGCAAATATTTGTTAAGTGAATGAATAAATTAGTGAAAAAGAAATTTGCATGTTCTTAGAATGCTTGTATATCCCTAGTGATTGGGTATGGTGAGATCTTGCAGCTACATATTTTTAAGGTAGGAAAATTCGGGGAAACATTTGAAAATAATCACAGAATTAATGGCAAAGCAAAGGAGAGAATCCAAGCCTCAGGACCCAGAGCTTAATTATTGCTCTCTTCCTTACCCTCCTTGAAGCCTCTAACAATTCCCTACTTTTACACAATTTTCCAAATTTTGTTTTATTATCTAAAATTCTTACATTTATTCAACCCACTAGAAATTTCACAGATGGAGGGTTTTTTAAACATAAAATTCACAGTAATGTATTGCTTCCTCAAATCAGGTCTAAATTTCCCCCAAGAAAAAGCCTTCCCTATGGTATTTTGGCATTTCCCCTCCTGGCTCCAATCAGATCCCTAAAGTCTAAAGGTGTTCCACAGTGAAAAGTAAAAGGAAGGAAAAATTAACCAAACTCTTGAAGCTTCCAAAATGATTGGTTTCAAGTTGCATTTGCATTTTGGTGTGAATTAGTCATGCAAGGTGAAGGGGAAGGGTTATTATTTTATTCAACCTAAGCATTCAGGTTTGAGGTATTTTCCTTTGTCAAGCTTTTCTTGGAATTTCTTTCTTTGTTTAAATCTCTCCTGTTTCTTGTTGACAATTCATTTTTAACAAGCTTCTCCTTCACATGTATTTAGAGAATTTTCTTAACAGGACCAGAACACATCTAACGTAATCGGGATGGACCTAATTAAACAGGGGACAGATGGCGATCCTTCCATAATACATGGAAATCTTGTAAGATTTCTTTTTAATTGAGCATGAAATATGCAACAGATTTGTTGCCACCTAGGTAGAATTACAGATTCAAGAATAAATATACATGACGGTGTACACACATACACAATAGTTTTCAAACATTCAGGACAATAAAATAAACAGCTGCAGAAAATATTTTACATGTTATTTGTTACACAGGTCAGCCTAAAACCAAACTTGCTGGCTGAGTTTGAGAAAGAGGGCTATCTTGCATTCCATCCAGTAATATAAGAGTATAGTGTTCAATGATGACATCATTTGCATTTCTTGCCTCTTCTAATTATTGTTCCTGCCCCCAAAGTAAAGTGACATAGTGTAATTTTTTCATAATATACTTCACAGACCTATCAAAGAACTATCCTCAACAGACAATCTCACTGTGGTGGAAAGAATATGGACATCAGAGTCAGGCATACCTTTATTTAAATCCTGGCTCAGTAATTTGTAAGCTGAATTGAAGGTCAGTTTACTTTGGTAAATAAGGATTATAATTTGCCCTTGAAGCTTTTTATAAAGATTTGAAATAATACATGTAAAGCTCCTATCACAGTTCCCCACCTACGGAAAATGCTCAATAAATGCAAAACCAGTTGCACTATGAGAAGAAAAATGTAAAGATTTCTCACTAATACCTGTTTCAAATGAAAAAATGATTTGCCCCTAAATTCTCCAGACACATACACCTTATAGAATGTTAACATTAGAAGAGATCTTAGAGATCAGCTAGTCCAACTCAATCATTTTAGAGATGATGAAACAGAGAGACTAAAAATTAAGTGAAGGAGGGGACAAGACCTTGGGCAGCCTGGCTTCAAATGTGCCACTCTTCCAGAAAGCCCCAGAAACTCTACTTTCTCCTCCACTGGCTTGTCATGTACACCTAGATGTGTACACTTAACTCTTATGAAAATCACTTTTAAATTTTACTGTGTTCCACAGGGAGTTGTGCATACACTCATGTTTCATTTGAGACACTGAGGTTCCCAATTTTTTTAATTAAACAGGAATAACCAAAAGTTCATAATAATGTAATTGATAATTCTATGACCTGCTGCTTTCATTTTTCTGGTATTTTTCCTCCTGTCTCTTTTCATATGGTATTTCTTCTCACATTTTGGGATTATAGCCTAAATATAATTTTATAGGTTTAAAAAAAAACAACTCTATGATTCAAGAAATGAAGTTGAAGAAAACACACACAAAAACTCCTGTTTGGGAAACTACTGTTTGTTAGCCTTAAATTCTGGTCCCTCAATTTTCCTTACATCTATGCCCATTTAACTGCAATTTTATCTTTTTTCATATCCAATTTAAAGACCACTATTAAAAAGCAAGACAGAAACCGGGCTTTCCTAATATCCAACAGACATAGACACTAGACCTTTTGTCTGATGGTCATGAGCAATCGTAGTAGGTGAGGCGCCTGAGGGAAAAGGAAGGTGGACAGGGCAGCCCTCCAGATTTGTTTGCTTTTAGCACATTAGCATACAGTGGAGTTTACCTGTGGCCAGTTATGTGGATTTACAGGTTATATTATCTAGTTTTAAACTAACTCTAACAAGATGAACAAGTGGCTTTAAAAGATTTCTATAAATATTCAGGATAAAGGTAACATTAGTATTGGAAGGAAAAACAACAACTAGAAAACAGTAGACCTGCACTTCTACTCCTAGAAGCTCTTAGCTGCATTACAAGGTTCAAAACAGTAAAATATTTTTAAGAAGTTATTGAAAAAATAAACACACTATTTCTTCAAAGTAAAGTTTTATCAATGAACTTAAAAGCAAAGCTTTTTTAAAAAAAAATACACTCATTGTGTGGTGACAGAAATTAGAAAATAGAGGTTTGGAAATGATCCTATTGTTACATGATTTTATGTTGAAAATTACATACATTTATTACCTACAAGAAGTCAAATGTCTGTCAGTGCACACACACATACATACACGGTGAATCCTTATTCCTAATTCCATTTTCACTATGTTTTCTTTCATGTTTTGCCTCTAAAACAGTTCCCCACTTTATATTTTGTTTAAAATTTGAAAATACACAGCAAAGTGTTCTCTCACCTTATAGCCGTATTATGCGGATTTTATAACAAATTGAATTTTAGTCAAAATATAGTTCAATAAAAAAGTGCAAGCATTTGTATATGCTAGACACTTTGCTAAGGGCTGTGAGGTTGTAAAAATTAAAGATCGATGATCTCTGTCTTTAAGGTGGTTGCAATATAAAAGTAATCATAGACAACTAGATAAAGAATCTTGTACAAGGTATAATATGGCAAATGAAATAGTAAAGTCACATTACAGAAAAGGAAGAGAATCATGGAGAAAGGGCATTTGAATTTGGCTACTGAGAAAAGGATTAGATTTGAACAACTGAATAATAGATGAAGTGAAGGAGAGGAGAGGTGAAAACCATAATAAATAGTACCATCAAAGGACAGAGGGGCAAGGTAGCAAGAAAAGGGGAGATTGTGATAAATCAATGCCTCATTTTTCATAACAGTTTTATCAACATATGGATACATCCCTTACCAACTTACAGTTTAGTTCAGCTTGAATTTGAAGTTTATGTACAAAGGAATCAGATCTTAGGTATGATCTGTGATTTTTTTTCTCAAGATTGAATGTGAGACTCATCCATGTTAATAAATTTGGCTGCCATTTATTCATTTTTATTATTGCATAGTTTAATAAACAGACTACTAATTATTTATTCATTCTACTGTTGAAGGATCTAGGATTTGTTTGCTTGCTTATGTTCATTTTCTGGTTTTTGCTGCTGTGAACACATCTCCTAGTACTCACATACCTAGGAGTGGGATTGATGGTGTGTGTGCCTTTATTACTTTACAAGACAATATGAGATGGTTTTTCATAGTGATGGTAATAGTAATAGCTACACTCCCATAGTGTTCCCAGTACAATATATCTTCTCTAAAACTTTGTATTTTCAGAATTCTTAAAAAATATTTTTATCAACCAGGTAGTGTGAAATGGTAACTCATTGTTACTTTAAAGTTTATTTCCATGATTATTAATAAAGATGAGCATTTCATGTTTATGGGTCATTCTTGGCATAAGGTCTGTCCTTAATAACTATTTCTTAAGTTAATAAATGAATTATCAAACAGCATTATATATTTCTACTGAGTCATGATCCCACTAATCTTCTTAGAGTATAAAGAATTTTAAAGCCAAACTCATGTTATTTGGAGAATGTTGGTGATAATACCTTTTAGGCTTGTAATCGATTCCATAGAAACAAAGTAGAATGGTATGTTTCTTATTACATTCCTATTTTTCTTATCATTTGTGCTGGGTCTATAAGAATATTGGCTTCCAATTGGAGTAATACTAAGGTATCATTAGCTTGCCCTTAAATTTCTTAAACTGTTCAATAAGCAACCTAAAATTAAATTTGCTAATCATTATCTAACATATACGTAGTTACAGATCACATGAATATTCACAAATCATGACCACAGATCTGTTGTAATTACCTGCTCTACATCCAATACAGAAATGTCCCCAATATTTTGTTAAATCAAGCATAAGTTACAGCCACACTGAATTTATTTCACGTTTCTGAATGTGCCATGACCTTTGTTGCCTCCAGGTCTTTAAATAGCAGTTCTTTCTGTTATTAATTACTCCACCCTACCACATCTTTCAGATTCTGGGTCCGTGATTTCCTTAGACTCTACATATCAGAACATTATTTATTCCATATTGACATTACATTATTGTGTAAATCACTGCAATTACTTCCTCTCACCCTTTTTCACACGATCATATTCTATTTTATCTCTTTTCCTCATTACTGTTTGAACAGATAAAAAATGATGTAGACAGCTGTTATTCTGAACTTAAATTTTTAAAATAATCTTCATATGTTTTAATATTACCCCTAGAGTCCAAGAAGCCAATGGATATTTTTTTCTTATTAAAGACATATTTTGAAATCAAATTAATGATGTAGTCCTCAGAATCTTTTGTTTGTTCTCTACACCTTTAATATTTGGTAACAGTGAGATTCCTGCTCCTACAAATTTTTTAATTTTTAGGAGGCCTATTTTTGTGAATATGTATTCACTATTTGAATTAATCTCATTTGGGTTTTTCCACAATACTAAATACATATTGTCAGAGGCTGGCTGGTTAGCTCAGTTGGTTAGAGCACAGTGTTGTAACACCAAGGTCAAGGGTTCAGATCCCCATACTGGCCAGCCGCCTAAATAAATAAATATTGTTTAAATAAAGAGGAAATATGTTTGATTTCACCCTTCCAAAGAAGGTAGTAAAAACAAATAATAGTTTCCAGAAAAGAAATTTTAAAAAATCAAGTCAATAGAATTATGCTGGCACCAAATTAAAGTTTTTTACTAATCCAAGTGTGATCATATTATTTTCTACATGCAAATGAAGCTTCTCTTCTGAAGCCAAAGAGATTTTGTTGGGAAACAAGCCCTTTCCCTCCATAAAATGCAGAGTGTAAGAGTGTGTATCACAACCTCTTTATTCATTTTGATTTTCCTTTGCTTTCCCCTTGAAACAGTGCCATTTTCCATGTTTTAGACATTTTTATGCATATGCACCTATGGATTTTAGTAGTAGACATAATCTTATTTTGAAATTCTTTGTATTTATATATTATTTTCAACTTTACTCTCTGGGATTTTTCTAGGCAAAAAAGAAAGATCAGTTCTGTATATGAAGGCTAAAATATGTTTCACTTTCATCCTCCTACTCTCAACATTCAAATTCTTCCTCTAGACCATAAGGGAGTCTGGAAAACCTCTTGGTATTTTCATCATCTTCCTATTTTTAGAAGATGTTCACCATCACTTCCAGTAATCTTGACCACTTGCTCTCTCTAAGACACTGGCCATTCTACGTAAGGAGCTATAACTCGGGCTTCAATTGTATTCCAAGAATACCAAAGTTCACCCTCACCCCAGAGTTTCTTCAATGATGAGTAACAGGTATTTTGAAAACACAGTGTATTAGTTCACAGGAAAAGGACAGTTAAAAAGAAACAGAGATGAGAGATACAATGTTCCCATGCCCAGCGTACTTAATGTGAGGTGCTGACGTGTTACACTGGCAATTTCTTAAAGTTGACCATTCTCTTTTCAAAAACACTAACCCATTTGATATCATCCTTAGGTTCAATCTAGTGAAGTGATACTTCTAGTCTAATTTTAGCATCCTTTAATAGAAGCCATTTTTTGAATGTTTTAATGTTTTGGTTTTAACCTAAATTATTGAATACTACCAATTAAAACTAGATGTGAAATTATTCATTGATTTTATTTTATATTTGAACATATAGATATAGATATTGAAGAAACAATATTCTTTACAATTTTTTGACTTAATTATGTCAATAGATCTCATTAGAAAAAGTATCATTACTTCATCATTTGATCTTTTATGTGTGCTTGCAAATTAGTGCTTATAAATACTATTGCTTGGGCAAAATCTAATCTTATGCATATTAAATAATATAATTTTGGAGTAATTTAATTAATTTTAATTATTTCTTAGAGTTTTAAGATGTTATTTTATTTTGCTGGAATTTTTCTATTCTGTTAAGGAATTTTATGAATTTTATTGTTTCAAGTTACCAAGTAACTTTTGTAATCAACAAACATCTTTGCATTTTTGTTTTTGTATTGGGTAACACTCTTATCATAGATTAGTAGCCTATAAAATGAATTTGAAAATCTCTCAACTGTAAGTTATCTCATCATAGCTTTGACCAATGGATCCCATGAGAAAAAAAGAATTCAACTGCATGTCAATATCTTGTAGAATAGTTAAGAACACTTAAGGTTTTGGAATTTCACAGGATCAATTCTATAGACTAGTGAGAATTCAAAAATGTCATTTTTCTTGTAACCTCTCTCGCATCATAACATTTGAAGAGTATGACTAATAATTAGAGCAATCCGCTATTTCAGGAAATGTGTCAATTGAGGACCCACTGTGGACTTGATACTGTAAGCGTTTTCTTCTGATTATTAATCACTCCTTTCTTGATGGTTTCTCTTATCATTCGTATTTAGAAGATGTCTAAATGGCCCATTTCTATTTCCTGAAATCGATCTATCCAAGTGACACAAAGGTGGAATGGTCGGATTGAGAACAGCAAATTAAGAACTTACTGTCTCATCCCAACCACTAATTTTTGTTTTGTTGTTTCTTTTGTTTTGTTTTGTTTTTTGGCATTTGTTACTAGCAAGGGTTAATGCTGTGGAAGAGATGCATGACAATTTTCTGTTTTCATGGAGCGATTTGTCTTGTTGGGAGATAAAGAGTGGAGACAAGATTTATACATGTGAAATAGAGAACTAAGTGTGAATCAGGTCTTAGCCTAATGTTAGGACTCCAACTAGAATGTAAGCTCCATGTCAGTAAGGATCTTGACTGCCATTCAGCTCTAACCTCAAGGCCTAGGACAGTGCCAGAACATAATAGCAACAAACTTGTTGCTACTGGACTGTCATTGACCATGATCATGACATTGATTATGAATGTGGCATCAAGTCAAAGAGGTAAATTTCATTTGGCCTTGAGACCTTGGATAAGCTTCTTGGAGCAAGCATGGTTCAAACATTCAAGTACATCTTTGATTCGTATAGAGTTGCTGAAAACTAATGAACATTTTCAGTGATTGATAAACAACTCTCCTCAACCATACCCCATGGGCTTCCAAATACTTCACCACATTTTAAAACCATTTCTGATTCTTTTTCTACTAACACCAGTACTACTGTAATGCTGCCAATAATGCTTAGATAACTTCTAACGTGTTTGGGTTTGAAATATTTCCTCTCGTGTTCTTTCCCTGCTGGGTGTGTGGTAGGTGCTGAGGGTATAAATATAAATGAGACATGGTTCATTCATCAACGACCTCACAGTCCAGTATGCATAAAATATAATTGTCATGTTGAGCAATTAAAACTGTAGTGGGAAGGGGAAAAGCCAGATATTATCGAGAACCTACTGTGTTCCAAGCTTAGGATCATGCAGTTTTCTACTGCCTTCCATAATCTTGCCAGCTAGGTTCAATAACCACCCATTTTAAATCTGAAGATTCTGTACTCACAGAGGCAGAATATCTTCCCAAAGTAAGAATTTGTACTCCTGGAATCCACACTTCATTGTGCTGACTACATAATACTACAGCTTGTACTTCTGGAACCCAAACTTCATCATACTGATGACCCCATAGTGTGCTGCCTTTTCCTCAGTCTCTTTGCTCTCCCTCCCCCCCCCCCCCTTCCTCCTCTATTCTCTGGCTCAGCCCTTGGAATGAGGTAAAAGAAATACGTAATTAGATACTCATTGGTAAGATGTTTTTAATGTCCTAAAATTTCTTCTCATGGTCAGTGAAACCTTACAATTTGATATGGTGACCTCATATTCTTTTAACAAATGTGTTTTAACAAATGCAGAATGTCTACTGTGTTATGGGAGATCTAGGGCACAACTCAAGCTGATTCAAATAGTCTTTTATTGGAGGTGCAATTAACTCAACAGGAATTTGTTCCCGTAGCTATTACAAGGCTTCCTGGAGTTTAAATATATGCCCTCTGGACACTCAAGAGACTTCAGTCCCAAGAAATAATATCAAAGTGATGTTTTTCCTTCATATCTACTAGATGGTTCAAATATTTAAATTCAACTCTAAGATCCTGTTAAGAATTTACATATATTTCTATTGGTTTTATCTGAATTGAGTTCACCAGATTGTAGGCTTTTAATAATGCACTCTGCTAATTAGATCTCCAAACTTAAATTGTGAGTTCAAAACAACCTTGTAAAAACTAATAGATGCCATTTATGTGTACTAAGTCTTGCCTCTAATTTTATAAAATTCTTTTTCCAATGGCATCATTCATATAAAAGAAATATGTTTGTTTTAAGTTTTTTTCTTCTCTTTCCCACATTTGTGGTAACTATTCACTCCTAGTTATTAATATTGTAATACAGAAAATGTACTCCTCTGAACAATGGTGTGGCTACTGTGGCTGGAAAAACATGAGATTTTACTTAAAGAAAGTTAGCCACCAGAGCAAATAAACTGGTTTTGAACTACACAAGCTGCCCACAAAATGTTTCTGAGCTTTTTTGACCTTGTTTTTCCTTTGGATAAACAGAATTCAAGGACATAAATACCAATCATTGCTGACATAAACTTCTTAGACTTCACTTACCGAATCTTTCCTTTTCCTGCTTCTGAGCTGATCCTACCCCTCCAGAGAATAAATCGATAATCCAATACAAATCCTCAAGATCAATCTTACTGTCTGTCAGTTCAAGTATGTTTTTGAGTTATTTTGACAGAGCAGCAGGAGGCTGCATATCCTTTTACCCTTCTGGCAACATTTCATATTTTAAATATTTTACATATTTAATTTGTTACTCTTCTCTGGAACAATGAAGTAAGAAATAAATTTGGGTGTGAGATTTGGAGCCATAGAATAGTGATAGTCTTAGGCCAAGTGGCAACTGTTCTGTATCATTTCACTCCCAGACAGGGAGCAGAATAGAAAGGTAACCCTACTATAGATATAGAGAACTAACTTGAATAATTCATTGTCTACGAATTTGAAGATTTCGTTTCTTCTGAATTCACTAGTTCTTAGAAATAATTCCATATAATCTTGTTTCATTTTGTTTCCTACACAGTTATGTATTATCTTGGTTTCCTGCCTAGCACACACTAACTTCTCACATATTTAGAGAATGAATGAGCAAATAAATAATAATAATGTATATAGGGAAATCTATAGGGGAAATAATCAAAATCATGTTACATATATATGTATTTATTAAAATAGTTATTTAACCAGTAATTGGGTAGCTTTTAGTGTGGCTACCTTACTACTAAAATAGTGGATGTAGAAATACCAGATGTTTTTACTTAGGTCATTGTGGTGGCTTAAAAATAATTACTTCCTCTTTTGAGGGCCTTGAGGACTTGTGGGTGAGAAAAAAAAATTCAGTGCCTTATAGCTCTAGTGGAGACATGTACATCTATCATTGAGGCAGTTGAAGAAACACCTTGGCATCTTATAAACATGGCAATGCCATATTGTATAATGCACCTTGTAAAACATAGAATGAAAATCTGTATTAAAGAGCTAGAAACCCACTATGTTTCAAGTCAGTGGTTTCAAGATAATACTTTCATTTAAGTTCAAAGTAAACAAAAGCTGAACCATATCTAGACCACATTTATGCTTCACTTATAGGTTATTATCTTTTAATAAGTTCACCCCATAAGCAATTCAGGAAGGCAGGGATGTTTTATGAAATGTATAGTAACATGTTGAGTTCCAAGAGATTTAAAAGTCCTTTCAACTGTCACTTTCAATAGTCATATTTAGGACCTCCTTCATTTTCTGTCCCTTCCTTATAACTTATAAAGCATATTCTTTCCAGTTTTGAGATGCTGTGATACAGATCAGATGCTCTTTCTGTCCACAATTATTTTAACTCAACCAAAGCTATTTCAGACCCAATGTTGAAAATGAAGGTTCGTGTTAATCTGTGTTGCATATAACAGCTGCTGAATTGTTATTGCATCACCAGAGATTTGAAATGAGACTAGGAGAATGTTGAACCATGAGAAGTCCAACCCAATAAACAAACTATTTCCTTTGAAGCTCTCTGAAAATCCAAGTCAAGTCCTGACCAGCCTTCTTAATCATATCCTGTACAGGGAAAAGTAAGTCAATTAAATTAATGAGTAGCCAGTCATTAGTTATATTCCTTTCTAGATTTTCAGTTCAATTTCAAATTGCTCATTATTGGTATGTACCAATACAATGAATTTTTGTATTTTGACCTTGTATTCTGTGATCTTGCTAAACTCACTTTAGTTCTACTATCTTTTTTGTAGATTCCTCATAGACAATGAGGAATGTCATTTGTGAATAGAAAGAGTTATTCCTTTTTCTCCAATCTGCATGCCATTTACTTACTTATTATTTTCCTTACTGCATTGGTTACGACCTCTGCTATGATGTTAAACAGGAGTGGTGGTGAGAGTGTATATACTTTTCTCTTTCCCAATCTCAGAAGGGAAGATTCAGTCTTTCACAATTAAGTATTATGTTAGATTTTTTAAAATATTTTTTGGAAGATCCCTTAATTGGGTTGAAAACGTTTCCATTTATTCCTAGTTTGTCAAGAAATTTTTATCATAAATGGATGTTCATTTTTTTCAAATGCTTCTTCTGTAAAGATGATTATATAGCTTTTCTTCTTTACTTTATTGACTTACTGAATTACATTGGTTTCGAATGTTGAACCTGCCTTGCTTTCATATTTTGTTGAGGATTTTCACATCTGTGTTCATGAGAAATATCAGTTTATGATTTTCTTTTCTTGTAATATCTTTGGTTTCATTAAAAGGGTAATGCTGACTTCATAAAATGAATCAAGAAGTGTTCACTCCTTTTATATTCTGAAAATGTTTGTGTTTTCCATCTACACTGGCAAAATTGAGAAGCTTTATATTACCAAGTATTAGAAGATAATATGGATCAACAGGAACTCATATACACTGCTTGTGGGAAAGTTAATACTTTTGACCATTTTGATAAATAATTAAGGACTATCTTGTAAAGTTCAATATTGATATACCTTGAAATATAGCAATTTGACTCAAAGAAATTTTTGTACATGTGCACCAGAAGACATGTATAGCAGAAAACATGTACAAGAATATTCAGAGCAGCAACATTATTTATAATTGCAAAACAATGGAATCTGAAATGTCCTCCAGCATCGAGAGGAAAAGCAAAAACTTGAATGAGTTAAAGAAATACATATTGATAAAATCAACATGGTCCAGAGAACTATACATAATGATAGCATTCTTAAAGCTGTATAGTTTAAGAATTCATGCATAGTAGTAAAACTATTTTTTATAGCAAGGTAATTGTAAACAACATTAAGGACAGTGGTTTTAGGGAAAGCAAGGGATTAGGGTGGGGGAAGAGCACATGAGCCTTCAATGACATTGGTTTCCTAACTGAGAATTTTATTATTTATACCACATAACTTACATGTTTTCCATATATATCCATTGGTCTATGTTAATTATATAATTTAGCAGATTTTAAAGATTAAATAAGATTATATATATGGTATATGGTTTATATTTGTGTGTGTTCTTCTAAAAGGCTTAGTTGTTGTCATAATACATGATTTAATCACATGAAAAAGGAATGAGAAAATGGCCAAATTTCCCAGATTCCTTCAACCCTTTACAATGCAAGGATACTCTGAGCAAGGGAAGAAAGAAGTTCCATCTGGATTAAGGAAGGGATCAATGAACATAATGGGGTTCACTCTAGCACTGCACCACTCCTGCTAAGAGATCCCAGTCCCTCAGCCTATCTCTAGTTAGTAGCCTATATAGTAAGATAAAGAATAGTCAAAGACAAAGTTTTATCACCACGGCATGAGTTCAGTCTTTTTGTCTCCCCAGTTCCTCTTCCAAAAAGAGAAGTAAAAAAGATCAGTCAATTACAAACTCTGAAGGTACATGAGTCCAGTGCCTTCCATAATCCTACAACCCATTGCTATAGCCTTATTGTGAGAAAATAAAATCAAGGCAAAGCAAATAAAAGGGGAAAGAAAAAAATGCTAAACTAATTGCTAAAATTCTTCTACTTTTGACCCCTTGAAGCTCAAGGCACATATTTAGTTTTTAGATAAACTTGTACAGCAAGTGGATCCATATAAAAGAACAATATTTTCCCTCTCATGAAATAAATAATTTTTTTAATTATCCAATTTACAGTCAAAGAATTACAAATTGTCATCACTTACTTACTGTTGTATCAATGTAAACCTTAGTCTTCTAAAGTATATAGTAATCTTTCCCCACCCTGCTCCCCCATCTTATAGAAAGACTTGGTTTTCTCACTTAGTTGTTTCATGTCTTTACAATAACTCCCCCAGAACAATAAACCTCAAACTGGTTAGGCAACGGGTTTTGGTGCCCTAGTCATCAGCATTTATAAGCTGTCCAGATGATTCTGTAAAATCATACTAGCTCAGTAGGCCAATGTTAAAAATGTAGTAGATACTGATAGGCATTTTTTAATTAACTAAGTAATTTCTATCCAAAACAGGCAGAAATTTAACTAAACATTTAATACATAGAAAAGGGCGCCAGTTTTCTTATCACCTACTGGTAAGGGAATTGGTTTTATTTTTTCTTGTTGTTTTATTTTGCTTTTGCTTTCATTTCCTGTTTAGCAATTGACTCTGGATCTAAACAGGATGGCTCTCTTGCATCAATGGGATCATTATCTTTCAACTTTCTTTGACACATTTATTATAAAAGAGACTTAAGAGTTAATTTATGAATAGGCAATCTAAAAACCCTCCCCAAACTCTCATTAGTTTTGAACATATTCCCATTTTTATGAAAGAAAAATGATTTATTCACAGTTATTCTGCATAAGTATAATCAGATTATCTATAATCGGTGATGCCTGATATTTCTCCTTTCCATTTTTTCCAAATAAGCATGCACATCTCCATCATTAAACATAACTCAAGTATTTAGAGAAAATTAATTCAAATATGGGAGAAAATAAAGTATAGATTTCAGTACCAATCACAAGGAAATCCAAGGGGCATACCTTTTGAGAGTGGAGATGTGACATAATCACGGTAAGATGTTTAGGAGGCCATTATTTTCACAGTTCATCAGCATGAGTAGCTTTGCCTTATACGCTTTATACAGTACATTTTATTCACCCCATAAAAATCTTTTTCTTCTTCCCCTCCTCTTTAAACAAGGGTTGATAATTAGACATTGAATTTAATGAGCATAAGAATATATTAGTTCAGTGAGATTGGAAGCTTTCATTTGCAAGGTCCTGTTTTAGCTTCAGGAAAACTTTTCTAACACTCTCCAGGATAATATATAGCCACTGCTTTGACTTTCATTCACCAAACAACTACATTAATTACCAGCAACCAGACTTCACTTCCTTATGCACCTGGTTTGCAGACGGGATGTAGTAACAGAAGCCGACAGAGCAGACTGCAGTACAGGCCAGAATATTGGCTACTCTCAACTAATTTTATGTGTCTGTGGAAAACAGAGTTTTGGATTTGGACCAGCTGAGATTACTGTTCACTGTTTCTCCATTCAACACTAATGTTGTTCTGCACAAAGTCAGAACAAGAAAAGTAAAAGTTCAAGATGTTGATCAAGTCATCATTTAGTTGCAGACCTATCCAAATAACTGTTGGTTCATATGTCAAATCCATATGGAATCACATGTTGAATAGAAACCACAGGGATTAAGGCCTCCTAAAAATTCCGAGCCCTGTCATTGACTTTTACCTATTAACAACATATCTTTCTAGCAATAATTTCACAATAAAAACTAAGGTCTCTCCTGAAAATAACAAACAAAAAGTGCCTTAATATTCTGCATTTTTATTTTAAAATAAGTCTTAAAATGTCTTTTCTCCATGCTGCATAAGCTGCATGTCTATAACATGCCCAATAAATATTTGGGGAAAGGATAATGCCCAGTTTTTATTGTGAAATCTAACTCTTCATTCCCATTTCTTTTATGTTGATATGTTTTCCTATATTCAGGGGAGGTTTCTGACAAGAAAATAGCCACAGGAGCTGTCTTGGAGTCTTATTTTACTGGAATCTCACCACTAAAGTCTCCAAGCAGAAGTGTCAATGGTATTCTAGTGAACAACCCCAGGATAGGTCTGTAGGGTGTCAGGAACAAGCTCTCAGCAAAAGTGTGGGCAGAATACATTTCCTCACTTTGATTTAGGGGTAACCCTGGGGAAAAGATACAGATTGGACAAAGGGCATTGCATATTTCCTCAAAGATTTCCTGCACAGTTGAGTTAAAGTTGATAACTACATACCCTTTTAAGGTACATTTTTAAAATCCTTACACCAACTTAAGCATTTCAAATTAAAATTCAAAAAGATACAAGAGCTCTTGGGCTTTATACACTGCCTCTGGATATCGTGAACCTCAATTTAGAAAGGACTAGGATCAGGAAAACCATCACAAGACTGCCTTGAAGGCCACTCTGTGGCACTCCAGGGAACTGCCAGAATCTTCCCAAAATAATAATAATACACTATTTGCCCAAATTAATTTTACTTTTCACAGTGTCAGAAAGAAAAATGGAATGAGTACATTCAGAGTGATTGATCGGCAAGGGGCAGGGTGGACAGATATGATAAAAATGTTTAAAGCCAAAGAAAACTAGAAATTTAAAAATTTTCCCTTGGAGATATGACTACTTGGTTATAAAACTGAATAGTTTGATTTAAAAAAAAAACTGAGTATCTTTTAATTTTTTTCTGCCTAAAGTTAGAAAAGATATACAGGTAGAAATATTGCTTGACTGTACAACAAAATGAAATCTACTGCATTTCCTCTACTATTGACTTTATCATTGAAGAAATAATTGAAATTTTTCTTTAAGAGAACAGACTTTGATAGGAATATCAAAAGATTTTTTGCTAACTTTATCTTTCATTCTTAGTCTTTGTAGCAATTATTCCCAGACCATATTGTGGTTTCCTGCACAAAATTATACCCTTAAGCATAGCAGCCTTACATTTACAGGCCCAGGACAATAAAAAGTCAACAGCGGGAGAAATATGTTTTATATGTTTAGTTAACTTTACACAGAACTGGAAAATATTGGCAAGTGGCACTTAATTACATTACCCTGGTTTCTTTAATATATCTCAAAAATTGCCAATCCGAACAGAAATTACTAATTTCTGTATTTATTTAGAAATGACTTTCTATAATTATTTAAAGACTTCAAAATAATAATCTGTGTATTTATGGTGTAAACATTCCTCCACTATTCAATTTTATAGAATTACCTTTTCCTTATTTTTTTTTTTTTTTTTTTTTTTTTTTTTGTCGTTTTTTCGTGACCGGCACTCAGCCAGTGAGTGCACCGGTCAGTCCTATATAGGATCCGAACCCGCGGCGGGAGCGTCACCGCGCTGCCAGCGCAGCATTCTACCAAGTGCGCCACGGGCTCGGCCCACCTTTTCCTTATTTTTAACTGAAAGTGTCTTCAAATGTAAAATGAAGGAAAAGTGATTTTATTTAGGACATATAAAAATAGACATAAACTGGACATAGGTAATCCTAATTTCTTTAGCAGTTTGATTCGGGGTTTGTATTTATTTGATATCATTCAGATCAGAGATGATACAGTATCTATGCATTAGTATGCATTGCTATATAACAGATTACTCCAAAACTTGGCTGCTTAAAATAGTAAACAGTCATTGTCTCAGTTTTTGTAGATCAGGAATTCAGGAGTGGCTTTGCTGAGTAGTTCTGGATCATGTTCTCTCATGACATGGTATTCGAGATGTCGGGAAGGGCTGCATCTGAGGGCTTAGCAGGGGCTGGAGGATCTGCTTCCAGGATTGCTCCCTCTTAGGCCTATTCTCAAGAGGCCTTAGTTCCTCACTCGTAAGAAGCCTCAGACCCTTGCCACATAGGCTTCTCCATATGGCTTCCTGATTGTCCTCATAATGTGGCAGCTGATTTTCCCAAAATCAAGTGATCCAAGAGAACAAAAGGAAGCCACATTGTCTTTTATCATCTAGTTTAGGAAGTCACATTCCATTATTTTCCCATTATTCTATAGATTAAATAAGTTATCACTATTCAACATGGGAGGGTGCTATACCATAGTGTGACTACCAGGACACAGAAATCATTGAGATGAGCTACAACAGGCAGTCCAGAGGAGAAAAAAAAAAAAAAACCCAATGGGAGAAAGAATCCTCATAACCATGAAAGATAGAGTGCAAGGTAATTGACATGATTAGTTGATATGCGTTTTTGTATTGAAATATTTCTGGGAATACTGCACAGAATTTCTGTTAAAACTACTCGTGCATTAAAATGAAGGCCAAATGCAAGTGATCAAATTCATGTGAGATCCTGGGACATCCACCTGCCTTTCATTCGTTTATTTTAATTTAATTTCTCTTAAATCTGTCAATAAAAGATAACTTATAATGATTGTTCATTGGATTCCCTACTTCCTCTAAACGCTAAGAAGACGCAGAATAACATGCATAAGAGGGACCTCATAAAATTTTGTAAACAGATATTAAATTCAAATGATAAAATAATAAGCTGTTAGCATTTGAACTGTAAACTGACACTGCTGGTGGCTATTAGCCTGTGGCTATGTAACTAAATAGTAAGATTTGTAATCCATAATCTAAGTTGATATATATATAAAAAAAAAAAAACTCTGCTAGAAATGCCATATGGATTCCCTATATGTAATAGAGACCATAAGGAGGTACAAACAGAAGGCATTTAAGCAGTTTCTCAGAATTTTATTGTATGACTGACTCACTGGTCCTACCTCTTTTTGGATGGGAAATCATCAAAGGAAATATCATGGAGCCTGGGTTGGTTTTTCTTCCTCAGGACTCACTTTCTAGTTGCACTGTAAGACATTAGACCTCCAGAATGGCAATGTCTCTTGATGGAATTAAGGTGTCCCCCACCATCCAGGAAATTAGAGTGAGGTCAAATACTTTACATCTTAAGGTCTGCCCTTAGAAGCAGATAACCAAGGAATATGCAGCCTTAAATTAGAGACAGACATCAGATTGAAGGGAAACACAATGAATCTAAGGACAAAAGATGGTAACTGAGACCAGTAGAATGAAAAAAGAGTTAGAACAAGCTGAAGGCTGGGAGAAACAGCAGCATAGATAAGCTAAGGTCATGCGGAGCAATGAATGTGTTGTACAACTTTAGGTGAGAGAAATGCAAATAAGAAAAACCAAGAGTGTGAGAGAAAAAACACCTTAATTAGAATTTGCATCCAGCACCACAGGGTACTAAGAAATATATTACAGAACATCAAGCACATGCAGAAAGACACTCTTGGCCACACACAGACATCATAGATGAGGCAGAGTGGAGCCTTGGGGTTATAATTCTGTCCACCAACATTAAAGCTGTGGAGGCAGAAATAATTTTGTAAGGTTTACTGGGAGCTAAATGTGAGGAACAACCTGAGAAACACCATTGACGGAGTCAGAGAAGTGCTCGGAAATCTATTACAAGTAGCAAAGGCTTTACAGACAGAAAAAGTTGAAGAAAGCAGAAACAAAACAAAAAACAGATTGGTCATTTCAAAGTTACTTTTTTTTAAGGTGGGGACACAGAGACAGAATAGGAAAATAACTGAGTAGCTAGCATCGGGTTACTTTGGACTACCTCTTTTGTGTGAGGATTAAAGCAGAGGGAACTTCAATATCATACCTACTGAAGATTTCAACCTGCCTGTTCAGGAAATTGGCTGTTATCTCTTTCTCCCAACTTCTTGGAAGGTCAGACTACAACCTAAGTGATATGGAACTTAGCACGGGTGACTCCATTTTGGTTTTTAGTCTGGTCTGTTGAGGCCAGTGCAGGAACTTAGTCCAAAACAATGTCCTTCAATGATTTTTATTTAACAGTTGGCTCAGCAGTCAGAAATGAGGAATGGAGTTAGAGGTGAATCCAGACTTGTATTTAGGAAATGCTAAGCACATCCAGAAAGATGTCTTACAGGTATGGGGGTAGGGGTATGAGGAGGTTGGTAGGTAGGGAAGGGGATGGAAATAAATGGTAGCACAAAAAGCCAGAAAGTCCAAAATAATATCAGGTGTTAGATATGGAGCGAAGAAAGAGAAAGAACAGGGCCTGGGCAAGCTCTAAAGATTATAGTCTTCCAGTTTTTATTTCCCTAGATTGAATGACAGAGCTCCAGTCCCACCTTAGTGGCACAGAGTAGCTCATCACAAGATCACCTTTTAATCAAGAAAACACGAGTCTAATGTTAAAGTAACCACAAGGAGAGAAACTATGGGACTCATAATGCCAAGATGGCTTTATTGAAATCCTTAATTTGCAAAGTCCCAAATATGGAGTTACATTAATGTATATAGCATATTACCAGATACTCTATGGATATTAACTGAACTATCCTTTTGCTTGTCTTCCTTATTTTCCCATGATTTAAAAGTTTTGTGAAAAAAAATAATGCGTTGCTACCTTTGGGCATTTGTAGTAGGAGGCTAAATAAATATGAGTGTGGGTTAACCACACAGCAATCAAGGATGTGGCTCAAAATGTAGAGGTGGAATAAATTGAAGAGCCAAGTAGCTCTATAAAACTGTGGTTCTATTGACAACATTAGAGTAGGAGTTTACGTAAACAGTGTGCTTTTAATCTTTTGGTGCACTTTCACATATTTTCCATATTCTATTTCATGTCCTTACAACAGTCCTGAAGTAAGTTGGGTAGGTATACTTATATATGTTTCTTTAGCTGGGGAAAGAAACTCACAGAGGATATATGACTTGTATAAGTGACAGAGTAATGGCATACAAGTGCCCTGATTCCTAGTCTGGTATTTGTCTATCCAAGACCAGTGCTCCTGGAACTTTAATACAAATCACTGGGAATCTTGATGAACTGGAGATTCTGATGTAGGAGTTCTAGGGTGGATTCTGAGACCTGAAAAAGGGTAACAAGCTCCCAGGAGATACCAATGCTGCAGATTTGTAGTTCTAAACCAGACTGCATCACATTCAATAATCTCCTAATTCAATGGCTCTCCATCAACTGTGTTTTTATATATGGATTCAAGAGCCCTACTGCCCTGGGATTCAGTAGGTCTGGAACACAGCCCTGACATCTGTATTGTAAATTTCCAGGTGTGATTTTGATTCACAACCACGGCTGAAAATTATTGCACTTTAAGAAGTCACAGCACCTGTAAGGTACTTTTTAAAAATTTAAAGTGAGTCTTTTCGTTGAAATTATACTGACTCTAGTTACATCCCAACTCACAACAAGGAAACTGTTTATAGAACATTGAAATTTATTTCTTTCAAATTTTTGACCCTCATCTCTTGATCTTAAGACTTTTACTTTTCTAGTTCCTGAAGTACAAAATATCACACCACTCCATAACGTCACAGGATGTCAGTTTCACTCATTTTTGTTTAAAATAACATCACTTACAAATTTCAATCTCTGTTTTCTTTGCTCTTTTAAGATGTCTTTGCTTCTTGCAGAATTTAGTGTCAGGTGTAGATGTCATCAAAAGGCCCATTTTAGAGGTCTGTACAGAGATAAGGAGGAAGTGTTCAAGAGATAAAAATCATTTCAAGAATTAGGTTGTGGAAAGGGGAAAAAACCTAAAATCTGAATGACAATTGAAGAGATGGCAACTTTACCCACAGTTAAGCTTCCCAAGTGAGCATGTGGCAAAGGTTGAAATAACAGAAAGCACTGAGAGAAAGGACAGGGGTGATGTACCACCCTGGTCTATGCAGTGGTCTTTGGAGCTTGATAATCCAGCAAGTTATCTACCAGATCTTCCACTCCCTGATCTGAAGGACAAGTTTAAAAGGCTCACAGTCTGAAGATGCCCACAGCTAGCTTTCTTTGTGAGGATGACCTTGACTTTCAAATTGCTAACTATATGTCATGTCATCTCCACCGTAGCCCATGTTTACTCCTCAGATAAAGGCAAACAAAGGTGGTGGCCACAACGTGTAGAATTCTGGAAGAACAGTCCAAGGGACTGTGAGCTGTGGCCTCCCTAATAGCACTCACTGCCACCCACCACCACCACCAGCCTTCCCCTAATCTCAGTTTCTTCAGATTATTGCCTTTAGTTCTAATGCGGTAATGTCTCCGGAGCAGAGATATCTTCTCAGTTTACAACGTTCTTAATGTCATAGTAATGTTTTCACAGCAAACCCCGAACAAAAATAAATACCTAGTAGTTTCATTTATTAGGTAGTGAAGTCCAAACAAGTTGTAAGTACTTATATTCTCACAATTCAGTGCCAGTTAAACACAGCACAACTCCTCAAACCTTGGAATCATATAGGACACTGCTACCTTCATTTCCTGTTTCTAAATGATTTTCACGTGGTCCCTGCTTTTTACCATAGAAAACCCAGCTTCATAAAGATATGTTGTGGTCTAACAGAACACAGAAATCTAATGTTGAAACTGTTAGTAGTTCATGTAGTGTGCAAAAGATATATCACTAAATATTTTAAATTTAAATACTCATAAAGTATTTCCTTTGAACATTTAAAATGTTTAGTGATGTTTCTGCACATCTACTGTGGCTCTTTACAATGCCTCAGCACGAATTTGGGAACCATGGCTCTAGCACACAGATTTGAAGCCCAAAACACAGGCTTCCAGTCCTGGCTGCTGATCCTTCTAGACATGTCTTACGGGGGAAGTCTCTTAATTACTCTGAGCTTCAATTTCCTCATTTTAAAAATATAAATGACAATTTTCAGCTTTCTAAGAGGTAACCTACTTACTACTTTGCAAGTAGAAAATATTATATTAATAAAAGGTGTAGAATGTCCTCTTAAAGGTGAGTCAGTCTGGTATAGTGAATTTCAAATTTTTGTCTTTTGAATATTGAATCCCTTTGTCAAGTGACATGTCACAACATGAGATTAAACACAGAGATATTCCAGTTGAAAAAGGCAGGCTGGTCTTTCTCCTCAGGCACACTTCTTGTCCTCTTTGTGCTCTGCTCTGCTTTCCAAGGGGGATAGACTCCCACATGGTCTTCCAGATGCATTGTGGATTGACTTCCCATGTGGCTCGTATTGTAGGCTACTGCAGGGAGAAGCCGGGGTATGCCCCCTACTCTGCCTGCCACATGCATCTTTAGTAGTCCTGTTTTTAGTCCCCCATGAAAGACCCTCCCCACAAGGTTCCCATTCCCATCATATGGCCTTGGCTTCTTCTCCTTTAGCCCTACGGGTAATGGTGATTTCCTGTGGTTGTTTATCTTGGAGTTGCCTCAACTTCCCCAAATTCCTCTACCAGCCTCTTCTAACCTGTAGCTAATTTTCTATATTAAATTTCCCACTTTAATTTTCTGCTATTGTGTCAAGCTCTTTTACCTGCCTGTAATCCTGCTGACTAGGCCAATTGTCGAGCTCTTTTACTTGCCCATAATCCTGCCAACTGGGCCAACTACTGAGCTAGGGCTAGGTCTGGAGCTCACCGACCCCTCCAGCCCATTCACAGAGTGGGTCACAAACCCGTCACATGCCAGGCTGAGTCCCCAGACCCCTCACACGCCAGGCTGGGCCACCAGACCCCCACACACAGGTCTATGAGCTAGGTAACTGGCAAAAAGGTCCTTGGAGCCATAGGTTGGAGAGCATGGCTGCGCAGAGTGGCCGCCTGAGGCACTATAACCAGCCAAGGCATGGCACCTCACATGTGCACTAATTCCACCCACACACAACTCATTTACAAAGAATGCACTGCACCACCCCCAACCGGATGGGCAGGCGAGGGGGCCTGATTAAATTACTCTATTTTCCCAACAATCCACCCCTTCAAGGTCCCTCGCCATACAATCTACACATTCAGAATCTCCCACAATGTTCCCTTAGTGAGGATAAATGACACTTACATCGACATAACCTATTGTCCATTCAATAAGCCTTAAGGCTTGTAGTTCTGTCCTTTTAACTATTAGCCACATGTGTCCAGTTAGTAGTCACCATTGGTGTGATCCTCCATGGGAATCCTACAGTCACACTGCTGGGCAGTTCAGTGTATATTCAGTAGATGATCATGCCAACGTATGTATGTACCCAGCCGACTCTGGTGCAGTGCCTGCAGCCAGAACACCAACCAGACCACTCCCAGGAATTTGACTGACAGCCCAGGTCTTTGCACTTTGGCAGTGTTCACAGCCCACCCAATTTGTTCCAAATGATTTAGCAACATTGGAGCTTTCTGGGTTAAATCTTGGGGCAATACTTGAAAGGTCCACTGTTTTCCTTCCCACGTGAAGGTGAACTGATCTTGGCTATCAGCTGACGTTGGAATAAAGAAAAAAAGCATTTGCAAGGTCCAATACATAATGATAAGTCCCCACCTGAGTCATCAGCTGATACATCAAGTCATGAACTGAAGGCACAGCTGCATGCAAAGGAGGCCCTACTTTGCTCAGTTCTCAATAATCTACAGTCATTCTCCAGGTACCATCAGGCTTTTTCACTGGCCATATCAGAGCATTAAATGGACTATGAGCTGGACGAATAATGCCAACTTTGTCTAATTCCAATATAGTGGCACTTATCTCTGCATGTCCTCCCGGTAGGCAATACTGCTTTACATTAACCACACATCTTGGCTTGGGTAACACCTGTGGGTCATGTTTAGCATATCCTTGTAACACAGGCTTTACTGTCCGTATTCGCAGCTGAAACTCCCCAACTGTTGTTTGCAGGTGCAAACCATAAAGCACATCCATACCCAAGATGTATTCAGCTACAGGAGATATATATAGAGTATATACACGAGGAGGTAATCTTCCTATGCCCAATGGCAATGACACAGCTTTGATCTCAATCGTATTTCCTCCATAGCCATCTATACGAACTGTGGCCCCCAGAAACTTATCTGGATTGCCATATATCAGGCTACATTCTGCACCTGTACCCACCAACACCAAAACACTCTGCACATTTGTTCTTGACCAATATATTGCCAATTCAACATGAGGTCTCCAGTCCTCGCCTGCCCCCAAAAGACAAGCACCTTGGCCTGCTCCCTAGTCAAAATGGAACAGTTCATCAGCCTCCTTGGGAGCAACCAAAAAGTCCTTTAAATCCACTGAGTGTAACTTGCTACCTGTTTCCAGATGTTTGGTGGAAAACTGTTCAGGGTGCAATTGCTGCCACAAGGCAAACAGGACCGCATTTGGCTGCCGGTCAGTTTTCTTGCTATCAACCCCTGCTGCAAGCAAGTCAAGCCACATCTGCTTACAGCTAGTCTTACTTGGTCCCCTCAGGATAAGATCCTGATCATTTCTTAGGGGTTGGGTCTTAGCCACCTTCTGGACCCCTTTTGCTTGTCTTTTCTTCTCTACTTCACCCAGGCTGGCTATCATGGTCATTACTTCACATGTAGGATGACCAATATATGGGGCCAGTATGGCCATCAGTGACCCAAAGGACATTGACAGGGCATTTTGCAGCACTATGTCTCTCATGCTGCCCGTAAAACTTTCATCGTCTGGGCCACAGGTGTTCACATTAAACATGGACTGCCACATCCCCAGCTCCCGAATGGTTTGGACCAGCTCAGCATACGTTTGCCATTTACTCACAGTCTTGGGCAGTTCTCCAGCATTTGCCCACATGGTTCAGGCAGCTGCATTCACCCAGTCCATCAAGGAGTGATTACCTCGCCCTTGTGCGTATCTGCGGCTATTCTGCAGCCACTGCCTCAGGGATGGGTGTATGGTAATGGAGGCCAATTTTTCCACCTCCTCACCAGAGCACGTCACACTGTCCACCCCTAGGTCCCATAACCACAACAGCCAAGCAGCCAGGGTCTCCCCATGTTTCTTCCTGAACTGTCTCCCCAAGTCAACCAGTTCAGCCTGGCTATACGGGACATAGGTGGTGAACTAGGTCATCTGTGGATCACCCACCGGTTGTCCATCTGGTCCCATAGGCTGGTCATGCTTCAATTCCTTGTGCACAACGGGTCATGCCTGGAGATGCACGGTTTCCCCCAACTCACCACTAGGTTGATCGTCTTCCCTGGTGTGAGAGGCAGGAGTGGCCAGTCGCTGCATGTCGTCCTCCAGGATAATCATCTGCACTTCCAACAACTCTACTTTCTGCCACAAATCTTGATCAGTTTGCAGCATAATGAGCAGAAGCCAGGCTCCAGTCAGCAGAAAAGTGGCCACTGGGTACCACATGCTCAAAGACAGTCACATTTCTTCCCCTTCCCAAGGGGTTTTCCATTGCAATGCCTAGTCTATGCTGCCTTGCAGTACAGTGTGCAGCAACCAGATCCCGGTCAACAGGAAGGTGGCCATAGGGCAGAGCATATTCAAAAGTAGCCGCATTTCCTCCTTCTTCCAAGGGCTTTCAGCTCCTGTACCTGCTCAGAATCCTGTCGCAGACTATGCTAGTTGTCGAGCTCTTTTACCTATCTGTAATCCTGCTGCTGCCAACTGTTAAGCTCTTTTACTTGCCCATAATCCTGCGCCGACTGGGCCAACTGTCGGGCTAGGGTTGGGTCTGGAGTTCACAGACCCCTCAAGCCCATTCACAAACTGGGTCACAAACCCTTCACATGCCAGTCTGGGTCCCCACACCAGGCTGGGTCACCAGACCCCTCACATGCAGGTCTATGAGCTGGGTAACTGACCAAAAGGTCCTTGGAGCCATAGGCTGAAGAGCATGGCCACACAGAGCAGTTACTTGAGGCACTAAAGGCCAGCCAAGTCACGGCACCATGCATGTGCACTAACTCCACCCACACACAACTTATTTACAAAGAATGCACTGCACCACCCCCAACTGGACAGGCAGGTGAGGGGGCCTGATTAAATTATTCTATTTTCCCAACATATTGGTTTTATTTTCATGACTGGACTCTGACTGATACTAAGGTACAAATGGGTTAGAGTCCTCTAGGCCCCATGTTTCCTGACATGGGCTTCCTTAGGCACATCTGAAAAACCATAAGGCTCATTCCTTACTCTATCACTAAATAGCTGTATGATCTTGGGTGAGTCACAGAATAACTCTGAGCCCCATGTTTCTCACTCTTTAAGAGTCAGATTCACCTTTACTTTTCATGATAAATGAAAAATATTTTTGACAATTTAAAGCATCACACTGACCTTTTATTTATATCCCATGGCTTTGTGTATTTGGATGAAGTAGATGATAGATACAAATACAGATGTAGATGTAGAGTTGGTTTCCCGAGGATTCAAAATTATACCTCCTTTCCCCCCCATAACCTATGCCTAGCTTTGAAGATAGGAAATTCTGAACTGTTCCTTTAAACAGTTAGTAAGATCAAATGAGAATCAATGGGCTTCTGTCAGTTGTAGCAACATTATAACAGATCTTAGTTATAGCTACTAATTCATGTTGTTTCTATTCATATCCTCATGTTTATGCTTAACCACCCACATTAGTATTGTACTTATTCCTTCCTGTATTGTGGTTTCAGCACTTCCAGAGTGGTTTTAGGCAGTCCTAATCCAAATTTTAGGTTCATGTACTCAGAGATAATTACCTTCGGTTGCAAGGAGGATGCATACATAAGATAGAAGATGGAATTAGACAATTATGGTCTGAGAATTTCTGTTCCAAATAGAAAAGTTGAAATGTACATGTTTGTAAACAATTGTGGCCTAGTGTGTATATTTTAGGTTTTATTTTTTCTCAATAAAAAAAGTTTGGTTTTACTTTCTGAATTGCTGTAAAATCAACTCTGTATGATAGGAAGAAGACATTTGGGTCAATGTTACTACCACACACAAGTCTGACTTATGACTGAGAATTCTGGTTAAACAGATTATCAATCTTTAATACATTGCATTGTGATTGTCTCTTTACTTACCAACTTGACCCAACAACTATTATAAACTTGGAGGAGAGTAGGATTAAATCCTTTTCATCATGCATTCCTAGTGTCAGCACAGTGCCTGGCACATGGGAGGTTTTCAAAAAGCATGAGATGTATTTATGAATAACTGCGAGTCTAGATTCAGACTAACTAATTCCTTCAGCACAGTCCAACAACGATGCCCTCTCAGCCTTTCCATTGCTTAAAACAAAGAGCTTAAGTTTCCTTTACAGACAGTTATGTCTACATTGGATGGAGCAAAACTCTCAAGCCATGTGTTTTAGTCAGTTTTGTGTCGCTATAACAGAAATACCAGAGACTGGGTAACTTATAAAGAACAGAGGTTTATTTGCCTTACGATTCTGGGACAGCTGCATCTGGCACGGGCCTCAGGCTGCTTCTACTCATGGCAGAGAGCAGCAGGTGAAGGAAGTGCTTTTTACAAGGGTATAGGGAAAGTACAGCCAAGAGGGCAGGTCTGAGATATCTGCAGTTATGCACCTGGGCCCCAGCCCGGAGCCAAGGGCGGATAGTTCCCAGAAATAGACAAGTCAGTTAAAGTTTCAAGAGTGCCCCTCAGCTGTTTCAAGGACTCCCACTTGACCGAAGTTCACCCCTGGCTTGATTTAAACTAACCAATTAAACTTGCTTCTCGCTTCTGTACCCGCGCTTATTTGAACTGACCAATTAAACTTGCTTCTCGCTTCTGTACCCGCGCTTTTTGCTATAAAAAGGACCCAGGAGCTCTACTCGGCGCGCCAGTCTTTCAAAAGACTGAGTCGCCCGGGTACCTGTGTGTTCAATAAACCTCTTGTTTTTGCATCCGAAGCCGTGGTCTCGCTGTTCCTTGGGAGGGTCTCCCTGAACTGACTGACTACCCACTGCGGGAGTCTTTCATTTGGGGGCTCGTCCGGGATCGGAGACCCCCACCCAGGGACCACCGACCCACCAACGGGAGGTAAGCTGGCCAGCAGTCGTTCTGTGTCTCGTTTCTGTGTCTCGTTTCTGTGTCTCGTTTCTGTGTCTCGTTTCTGTGTCTCGTCTCTGTGTCTGACTCAGTGATTTCGACTGTCCCTCAGGGTGCGCACATTTTGGTTTCGGGTTTGTTCCGGGTTGATGTGTGAGTAGCGAACAGACGTGTTCGGGGGCTCACCACCCGGCAATCCTGGGAGACGTCCCAGGATCAGGGGAGGACCAGGGACGCCTGGTGGACCCCTTGGCAGAGGATTATTGTGTTTTGGTCTCACCGCGTCTCGGGAGGCGCGCTCTGCCATCGGACTCTTTCTTCTATTTCTACGGCACTCGGTCTCGTCGCCGTTTCTGGTTTCTTTTTGTCTTAGTTGTGATAGGTCTTTGCGTCGTCGTTCCCCTATTGGAAATTTTCGAGATGGGGCAAGGTGCCCTTACGCCTCTCTCCCTTACTCTAGATCATTGGAAAGATGTCAAAACCAGGGCTCACAATCTGTCCGTGGAGATCAAAAAAGGAAAATGGCGGACTTTCTGTTCGTCTGAGTGGCCCACATTCGGCGTAGGTTGGCCGCCAGAGGGAACCTTTGATCTTACTGTCATTTTTGCAGTTAAAAAGATTGTTTTTCAGGAGACCGGAGGACACCCGGACCAGGTTGCCTATGTCGTGGTATGGCAAGACCTCGCCCAGAATCCCCCTCCCTGGGTGCCACCCTCCAGCAAAGTCGCTGTTGTTTCGGGATCAGAAAATACTCAAAGGCCACCTACAAGGAAGCCTTCCGCCCCTCCCCAACCCCCCGTCCTCCCGACACCAGATGACCTATTTTCTCTCTCTGAAACCCCACCTTACCCGGCGGCTCCGCTGCCCCCTCTGGCCCCTCAACCAAACAGATCGGCACCAGGACGAGCACCCAGTGACCCCAACCCTGAAGGACCGGCTGCAGGGACTAGGAGCCGCCAACCTCGCAGTCCGAAAGGCGACTCGGGTCCTGACTCCACCGTAGCTTTGCCCCTCCGAGCCATAGGGCCCCCAGCCGAGCCAAGTGGCTTGGTCCCTTTGCAGTATTGGCCTTTTTCCTCAGCAGATCTTTATAATTGGAAATCTAACCATCCTTCTTTTTCTGAAAATCCAGCAGGACTCACGGGACTCCTTGAGTCTCTTATGTTTTCTCATCAGCCCACTTGGGACGATTGCCAACAGCTCCTACAGATTCTTTTCACCACTGAGGAGCGAGAAAGGATTCTCCTAGAGGCCCGCAAAAATGTCCTTGGGGACAACGGGGCCCCCACTCAACTCGAGAACCTCATTAATGACGCCTTTCCCCTCAACCGACCTCAGTGGGATTACAACACAGCTGCAGGTAGGGAGCGTCTCCTGGTCTACCGCCGGACTCTAGTGGCAGGTCTCAAAGGGGCAGCCCGGCGCCCCACCAATTTGGCTAAGGTAAGAGAGGTCTTGCAGGGACCGGTAGAACCCCCCTCGGTTTTCTTGGAACGCCTGATGGAGGCATATAGGAGATACACTCCGTTTGACCCCTCTTCTGAGGGACAGCAGGCGGCAGTTGCCATGGCTTTTATCGGCCAGTCAGCCCCAGATATCAAGAAAAAGTTACAAAGACTAGAGGGGCTCCAAGACTTTTCCTTACAAGATTTAGTGAGAGAGGCAGAAAAGGTGTACCACAAGAGAGAGACAGAAGAGGAAAAACAAGAAAGAGAAAAAAGAGAGACAGAAGAGAGAGAGAGACGGCGCGATAGGCGCCAAGAAAAAAAAAAAAAAAAAAAAAAAAAAAAACTTGACTAGGATTTTGGCCGCAGTGGTAGGTGAAAGAGGGTCTAGAGATAGGCAGACAGGGAACCTGAGCAACCGGGCAAAGAAAACACCTAGGGATGGAAGACCCCCTCTAGACAAAGACCAATGCGCGTACTGTAAAGAGAAGGGTCACTGGGCAAGAGAATGTCCCCGGAAAAAGAATATCAGAGAAGCCAAGGTTCTATCCCTAGATGACTAGGGGAGTCGGGGTTCGGACCCCCTCCCCGAACCTAGGGTAACACTGACTGTGGAGGGGACCCCCATCGAGTTTCTGGTCGATACCGGGGCTGAACATTCGGTACTGACCCAACCCATGGGGAAGGTAGGGTCCAGGCGGACAGTCGTAGTAGGAGCGACCGGCAGCAAAGTCTACCCCTGGACCACACAGAGACTTTTAAGGGTCGGACATAAGCAAGTGACCCATTCCTTTTTGGTCATACCTGAGTGCCCTACTCCTCTGTTGGGCCGGGACATCCTGACCAAACTAAAAGCTCAAATCCAGTTTTCTACAGAGGGCCCACAAGTAACATGGGGAGATCACTCTACCATGTGCCTGGTCCTAAACCTAGAAGAAGAATACCGGCTACATGAAAAGCCAGTTCCCTCCTCTATCGACCCGTCCTGGCTCCAGCTTTTTCCCACTGTATGGGCAGAAAGGGCAGGCATGGGGCTAGCCAATCAAGTCCCACCAGTGGTAGTAGAGCTGAAATCGGGTGCCTCACCGGTGGCCGTCCGACAGTATCCAATGACTAAAGAAGCCCGGGAAGGCATCAGACCCCACATCCAAAGGTTCTTAGACCTAGGGGTCTTAGTGCCCTGCCAGTCGCCCTGGAACACCCCTCTGCTACCAGTAAAAAAGCCAGGGACTGGCCACACAACTGGGGATAAATTGGAAGTTACATTGTGCGTATAGGCCCCAGAGCTCAGGTCAAGTAGAGAGAATGAATAGAACCATCAAAGAGACCTTAACTAAATTGGCCTTAGAGACCGGTGGAAAAGACTGGGTGGCCCTCCTTCCCTTAGCGCTGTTCAGAGCCAGGAATACCCCTGGCCAGTACGGTCTAACTCCCTATGAAATCCTCTACGGGGGACCCCCCCCCATACTTGAGTTGGGAGAAACACTGGGTCCCGATGATAATTTTCTCCCTGTCTTATTTACCCATTTAAAGGCTCTAGAAGTTGTGAAGACCCAGATTTGGGACCAGATCAAAGAGGCATATCAGCCCGGTACCATAGCTGTCCCCCACCCGTTCCAGGTCGGAGACCGAGTGCTGGTCAGACGCCATCGACCCAGCAACCTTGAGCCTCGGTGGAAAGGCCCGTATCTGGTATTGCTGACCACCCCGACCGCAGTAAAAGTTGATGGCATCGCTGCCTGGGTCCATGCTTCCCATCTCAAGCCTGCACCACCCCCGGCACCAAACGAGACCTGGGAGCTGGAAAGGACTGATCATCCTCTTAAGCTGCGTATTCGGCGGCGGAAAAATGAGTCCACCGGGTAAGAACCCTCACCGGCCTGTGACCCTCACCTGGAAGGTACTGTCCCAAACTGGAGACGTTGTCTGGGTCAAACAGGCTGCCCAGCCTCCTTGGACTTGGTGGCCCGATCTTAAACCTGATGTATGTGCCCTGGCGGCGGGTATTGAAACCTGGGATATCCCGGGATCCAGTGTATCGGCCTCCAAGGCCCAGATCAGACCCCCTGACTCAGACTATACAAAAGCTTATAATCAGATCACCTGGGGGGTCCCAGGGTGCAGCTATCCCCGAGCTAGAAACAGGCTTGCCGCTTCCCCCTTCTACGTGTGCCCCCGGGATGGCCGGACCCTTTCAGAAGCTAGAAGGTGCGGAGGGCTGGAATCCCTATATTGCAAAGAATGGGGTTGTGAAACCACGGGGACAGTCTACTGGGGACCTAGTTCCTCATGGGACCTCATAACTGTAGAACGTAACGGTAGCAGTAAAAGCTGTGACAACTCCGGCTGGTGTAACCCCCTTAAAATAAAATTCACAGAGAAAGGAAAAAATTCCAGAGATTGGGCACAAGGAAGAACCTGGGGACTAAGGTTCTATTTGACGGGAAACGATCCAGGTGTACTGTTCACCATTCGCCTAGATATCACCAATATGCCAACTGTGGCAGTGGGCCCCGACCCCGTCCTTGCAGAACAGGGACCTCCTAGCAACAAGCTGTTCCCAATGACTAGCAGGCAACCCCCCGCGGCACAAAGGAGCACTGCTACACAGAGCCTCCTATCACCAGGCACTCTACCCCCCACCACGGGTGACAGGCTCTTTGGTCTTGTACAGGGGGCCTTCCTAGCTCTAAATGCCACCAACCCGAACGCCACAGAGCATTGCTGGCTCTGTCTGGCCATAAGCCCCCCCTACTATGAAGGAATAGCCTTTTTGGGAGAGGCCAATTATACCAGCGCCGAGAGTTGCCGTTGGGGGACCCAGGGAAAGCTTACTCTCACAGAGGTCACAGGACAAGGGTTATGTATAGGAACAATACCTTCTACCCATCAACATCTTTGCAACCAGACCCTATCCATCAATTCCTCCGGGGACCATCAGTACCTTCTCCCCTCCAACCATAGCTGGTGGGCTTGCAGCACCGGTCTCACCCCTTGCGTTTCCCTCTCAGTTTTTAATCAGTCTAAGGATTTCTGTGTCCAGGTTCAGCTGATTCCTCGCATCTATTACCATCCTGAAGAAACTTTGTTGCAGGCCTATGACAACCCTCATCCCAGGTTTAAGAGAGAACCTCTCACACTTACCCTAGCTGTCCTACTGGGAATTGTGGCAGGTATAGGTACCGGCTCGGCTGCTCTGATTAAAGGACCTATAGACCTCCAGCGGGGCCTAACCGAGCTCCAGACTGCCATGGACACTGACCTCCGGGCCCTCCAGGATTCAGTCAGCAAGTTAGAGGACTCATTGACTTCTCTATCTGAGGTAGTACTCCAAAATAGGCGAGGCCTTGACTTACTGTTTTTAAGAGAGGGAGGCCTCTGCGCGGCCCTCAGAGAGGAGTGCTGTTTTTATGTAGACCATTCAGGTGTGATACGAGACACCATGGCCAAACTCAAACAAAGACTAGATAAAAGACAGTTAGAGCGCCAAAAAGATCAAAACTGGTTTGAAGGTTGGTTCAATAGCTCCCCTTGGTTCACTACCCTACTATCAACCATCGCCGGGCCCCTAGTACTCCTTCTTCTGTTGCTCATTCTGGGGCCCTGTGTCATCAACAGGTTAGTCCAATTCATCAATGATAGAATAAGTACAATTAAAGTCCTGGTTCTTAGACAAAAATATCAGACTATAGATAATGAAAATAACTTTTAACTCCGCTCTAAGATTAGAGCGATCCACAAGAGAAATGGGGGAATGAAGGAAGTGCTTTTTACAAGGGTATAGGGAAAGTACAGCCAAGAGGGCAGGTCTGAGATATCTGCAGTTATGCACCTGGGCCCCAGCCCGGAGCCAAGGGCGGATAGTTCCCAGAAATAGACAAGTCAGTTAAAGTTTCAAGAGTGCCCCTCAGCTGTTTCAAGGACTCCCACTTGACCGAAGTTCACCCCTGGCTTGATTTAAACTAACCAATTAAACTTGCTTCTCGCTTCTGTACCCGCGCTTATTTGAACTGACCAATTAAACTTGCTTCTCGCTTCTGTACCCGCGCTTTTTGCTATAAAAAGGACCCAGGAGCTCTACTCGGCGCGCCAGTCTTTCAAAAGACTGAGTCGCCCGGGTACCTGTGTGTTCAATAAACCTCTTGTTTTTGCATCCGAAGCCGTGGTCTCGCTGTTCCTTGGGAGGGTCTCCCTGAACTGACTGACTACCCACTGCGAGAGTCTTTCACAGGCAGCCGGTGGGTACAAGCAGATCACATGGCAAGAGGAAGCGAGAGAGAGAGAGAGAGAGAGAGATAGAGGAGGTGCCAGGGTCTATTAAACAACCAGCTCTCAGGGGAACTAATAGTGTGAGAACTCACTCATTACTCCCCCCTCCCCAGGGAGAACATTAATCCATTCATGAGGGATCCACCCCCATGACTCAATCAGTTTCCAACACTGCCACATTGGAAATCAAATTTCCACATGAGTTTTGGAGGGGACAGCACCTCCAAACTCCAACACCACGACAGAGAAGCAAATGTGGTATCTGACAATACCTTCAAGCCAACTTTTAAACTTTGGTCAAAGAAAATGCTTAACAATGCAAATTAAAGTAAAACATAGCAGATAAAGACAATACCAAAATATTGGACTAAAATCAAAGGAGGCAATGAAAAACTTATGGACATGATAGCTGGTTTGAGAAGCCCCTTCTTTTTTTTTTTGTTTTGTTTTAATTTTATTTTGTCGATATACATTGTGGCTGATTATTGCTCCCCATCACCAAAACCTCCCTCCCTTCTCCCTCCCCCCCTCCCCCCCAACAATGTCCTTTCTGTTAGCTTGTCGTATCAACTTCAAGTAATTGTGGTTGTTATATCTTCTCCCCCCCCCCTCCGGTTTGTGTGTGTGTGTGTGTGTGTGTGTGTGTGTGTGTGAATTTATATATTAATTTTTAGCTCCCACCAATAAGTGAGACCATGTGGTATTTCTCTTTCTGTGCCTGACTTGTTTCACTTAATATAATTCTCTCAAGGTCCATGAGGATCCCCTTCTTTTGGTGCACTGGCTTATTTTACTAAATGCTTAATCCAGGGCTGAATGAATGGCAAAAATGCAAAGCTGACTAATATTAGAAAAAGTCTCCCTTCCACGTTCCCCTTCTGATTTTCCTAAAGTACTGTAAGACTTAGTCCACAGTTCCATTCTATGACTCTTCTTATTCATATACCATACTGAATCGGGATAGACCCATTTTCCTAATTCTAACACATGATGCCTGACTCAGATTTTTTTTGTTCTAGCACTTTGCACTCCCACTGCCCAAGCCTTCACCTCTCAAAATTGGTCTTCTCTAGTCATCTAGTCAACCAGTTTTGTTGCCTAATGTGTACAGCACCTTGTGAAAGGCATGATAAACCCATAATATAAAGGAAAGAAAAAACAACAAGTTTCCTTCTTTTGAATATAGTTATTACCTAGTTTGGTGGCAAATCATAGATGCATGAATACATTCTAGGTCTTGATCTCCTCACATTATATTAACGGTAGAGAGTAAATCTTTCTAGCTTTATCAGTCTTTGTCTAAAAGACTTAAAAAGTAACAAATGAATAAGTCCAAATTGATATGTTTGCAAACCGATATGGTATAGATGGAGAGTTTCTAAATGATACAAAGTTAAGTGGGAGTCATAGGTAAGTGGGTTAGATAAAAATGGACTCCTGAGAAGAAGGTGTGTTGTGAACGATACGGGTAAATAAGAGCTGGGGAATAGCAAGTCCTCAAGAAGTCTCTCCTCCCACATCCCATCATCCAGCTTTATCAAATCTTAACAAATCCTTTATTTTATGAACTAATGGATGACAAATACAACAGTGGTTTTTATGATCTTGACCTTATTCTTCATCCTTCCTCACAGAATAATCTTTATTATTCAGTGTTAAACACTCCCATGTATTTCTTCATTATTTTACAATAAGAACTTACTATATTTCACTAATTTATGTAACCAAAAATTATAATTATATAGTCTTTATTCATGTTTTAAGCTACACATATATGTCATGGTAATATATGTATTTATATATTATCACATATTTCTGCAACTTGCTTTTTGTGCTCACTATAATGTTTCTAACATTTATCTGTGTTGATAAATATATACTTATTTTCTTTTAACTACTATAGAGTATTCATAATTAATAATTAACTTACCATTCTTCCATGAATGAACATTTAGGTTGATTCCAGTTGTTCAACCCTACAAACATTGCTGCAGAATATATTTATGCACAAAACTCCTTACACGCATGTGCAAGAGTTCCTCAAAAGCATATACTCAGAATTGATATTTGTGGGTTGTGAAGGATATGTGCATATTCAACATTACTAGACATCGTTGAAATCTCTCCCATTGTTTTTTAACAATTTGCATTTCCATTAGTAGTATATGAAGGCCCCACTTCTCAATGTTCTAGTAACATTTGATAATATATGAATTTTCAATTCTTGACAATCTAATTGTTAAGAATGTATGTCTCTTGTTTTTATTTATACTACCTGATTTTTTGTTAATAGTACATCTTTTCTAAGTTTATTTATTCCTCTCCTGTGAATCGCCTATTATATCCTTTACATATTTTTTCATTTGTTTCATTTATTGTTTTTATGTTCATTTGTAGGGATTCTTCATACATCCTAGGTAATATCTTGCTGGTAGAACTCAGGCTTGTAGAAAGCCTCCAAAATGTGTCTCTAAGACCTCATCTTCAGCTTGAACTTGTCTTTGGCCCACAACCCAAGAGCCCACAATACTCTTCAGATCAGCACTTCTCTGGGAGCAAAGTAGGGAGAGACATTTTGAAGTTGTTTTCAGTTCACCTCTATCTTCAGGTGACATGGTCCACTATTGCCTCTTTGCTCTTAAGATGGCAGCCCACTGTAGTGTTTCACTGAGGGAAGGTGACAGTGTACTGAGTGAGCTGGTTTCTTCTGGGAGACATTGGATCATTCAGCAAGGAAAGAGAAATGACCCAGAACAAACTAGTCACCAAACCACCTCCAGCAAGCACGCCAAAGAACTCAGTGTAGATGGACAATACTGAATTACCTCAGATTATAGAGGTCCTGCCAAATTTCTGTTTTTAAAAAAATTCTGAGCTCAGGTAGTAAGAAAATCAGTAATCCTTGCTTTTTTTCACCTTAACACTCATATAATTTAAAAAAGAATTTAATGGATTTCTATTTTCAAGACCTGGAAAAACAAAAGTCCTCTTAAACTAAGAGCAAATGCTTCAAGTGTTTGCCTGAAGCCATTCTTTTTATTGGGGGAGTTACAGCCCTTGAGAAGAAGGGCTTTATAATGGAAAAAATGAGACAGCATCAACCATAACAGAATCAGAAAATGAATAATAAAAACCTGCTAATGTCTGACACTTCATGTTTCTAAAGAAAATGTCTGCATTTATCTAAAATAAGACAGTTGCTCAGGAAGTAGATAAAGACCAAGCTGACCTGCCCACTGTGGCTTATTCCCTTTTGAATATTCCTCACATAAAAAAACCAAGCATTTTATGAGAAAGACAAGCATATTTTTAATGTGGTTCTTTTACTTACTTTACCTTTACTTCCCTTTGGGGAAAATGGTCCCTTGATGTATGTTAGATCTCCCTTAATTTCAGTCCCCCATATAAATGCAGCAGAAACCCTTTCAGCAACGTCTCCAGTGAGGAGAGGACCATGCTTTTTCAGCTGAACCCAACAGCGTGAGGAGGAAACAGCACAGTTCCCAGGGCCCGGGTCTTCCTCCAATAAATAGAGGCTTTGTGTATGAAATTCCTCCATGAGGGCTTGTGGGATTTCTTGCAGCAACAGTATTTTTTAAAACAGTAAGTAATGGAAATAAATACTTAGTTCATATCCCCATGGAGCTGGGTACCATGGACACATCAGTACATGTGACACTGTCTCTGTCCTCAAGGAACTCCTATTCAGGGAAGGCAGAATCAGTACTTAAACATGACTGATGGCAATCATTAAACCGGTGTGTGTGTTTCACTCGTCTTAACTCTTCACATGCATTATATCCTGTAATCCACACATCAACCCATTGTGGTAGAGTCTAGTATCATCATCACTTTGTAATATATGAAACCAGGCATTTAAGGAATGAATGATCCTCCCTAGAGTCACTGGGCAGGAACAGCAACCCAGGAGGGCAGGCTGCCTCCCCATCTGGGTAGCATGCAAGAGTCTTATACACTACACCCAGGTCCACAGAATAGAATGTTTACTAGCGAAAACAGACCGTTGTCACTTGTGATTTAAATGTGATAATACCAACAAAATCTTCTCTCTCGGTAAATGCGTTGAGTAATATAAATATATTGAAGCCTCACGCAACACTGATATTAGGGCTCATGCCAGGGTATCTTCTCTAAGAGAATTTTCATCGGATATGTTTGGAAGTAGTACCCCTTCGAGAGGTTCAAGACAAGCTGACATTACTTTGATTTTTACTCAAATGAAGTCATATTTATAATAAGATGGTGGCAATCTGTGTATTGATAGCAAGGTGGTGCCAACTGTCCTATCACTCACAAAGTGATTTCTTATTATCTTTAATGTTTCTCATGCTCTTTGTTTTACAGCCTAGGTGTTTCTCCACTTTAACACAAGCTTTTTGCATAAATTTAAGTTGGTAGAGTTTTCAAGTAGAACTTCATCCAGCATCACATTCATATCCTGGTGGTGTTGTTTATAAATTGTTTTAGAGCATATGAGGTACTTCAAAAAGTCTGTGGAAAAATTGAATTAAAAGATAATACAGGTACTTTTAAAAATACTTAACATCACTTATCATCAGGGATATGCAGATTGAAACCACACTGAGATATCATCTCACCATAATTAGACTGGCTATAATCAAAAAGACTGAGAATAACAAATGCTGGTGAGGATGTGGAAAGAGGGGAACTCTTTTACACTCTTTGTGGGATTGTAGATTAGTTCAGCCACTATGGAAACAGTGTGGAGGGTTCTCAAACAACTACAGATAGATCTACCATACTATTCAGCAATCCCACTTCTAAGAATGGAAATCATCATCTTGAAGGCATACATGCACTCCCATGTTCATCGAGGAAACAACTGTTCTACCTTGTCCTGCTTTATTTCTGATTTTAGTAATTTCTATCTTCTCTCTTTTTTCTTGGTCAGTCCAGACAAAGGTTTGTAAATTTTGTTGATCTCTTTAAAGAATCTAAAAAAAAAAAAGACTATTAAGTTTACAAAGCACCATTGATACGAATATTCTAACCAAACATTAATTTTACATAATTCTTTTAGGTAAAAATAATCTTTATATCTATTGTGTAACTTGTTAAATATGTACCTATCATTCATTTTCTTCGACAGACTTTGTTATGAGAGATTGAAATCAAGCTCAAAACTCATTTCTCAAAATTAAAAATAAAAATTTCTCCTCTAAACAAAAAACTATCAGATTTCTTAGCAGAAATCTTGTTGACCAAGATAGTGGGTTACATCGTAATATTGAGAAGAAAATGTTGCCAATCAAGAATACTATTCCTGCCAAAGCTGTCCTTCAGAAAAAAAAAGAGATAAAGATTTTCCCAAACAAACAAAAGCTGAGGGAGTTTATCACTACTAGACCTGCCTTATAAGAAATGCTAAAGGGAGTTTATAACTGAAAAGAAAGAATGCTGACTAACAACATAATAAAAACATTAAAAACATATGAATGCATATAACACACTGGTAATGGTAAATATATAGTTAAATTAAGAGTTCTCTAATATTGTAATGGTGCTGCAAAAACAACTTTCAACTCTAGTATAAATGTTAAAAGACAAACTTATTAAAAATAACTATAACTACAATAATTTTTTAATGGATACAAATATAAAGATAATGTAAATTGTAACATCAATGACCTAAAATGTGAGGACGGAAAAGTAAAAGAATAAAATTTTGGCATGCAAATGAAGTTAAGCGGTTATCAGCTTAAAATAGGTTTTTAGAACTATAAGATGCTTTATGTAAGCATAATATTAACCACAAAGGAAAACTTGCAGTAAATACAGAAAAGATTAAATGAAAGGATTCAAAGCATAACACCATGAAATCATAAAATCACGAAGGCAGACAGCAAGAGAGGAACAAATATACTACAATGCTGCCACAAAACAGTTAACGAAATGTCAATATTATGTTCTTACCTACTGATAATTGCTTTACATGTATATGAATTAAATTCTTCAACCAGAAGACATAGAGTGGCTGAATGGGGGAAAAAAAAGAAAGAAAACAACATCCAACTATATGCTGCCTACAAGAGATGTATTTTAGCTTAAATACACACATAGACTGAAAGTGAAGGGATGAGAAAAGATTTTCTGTACAAATAGTAACCAAAAAAGAGAAGGGTTGGCTACACTTATATCAGATAATATAGACTTTAATTCAAAAACAGACCTAACAGATGCATCCAGGAAATCCCATCCAACAGCATCAGTATTCACATTATTCTCAAAGCACACATGAAGTATTTTCAAGAATAGATCATAAATTAGGCCACAAAACAAGTCTTACCAAATCCAAGAAGATTGAACTCATATCAAGTATCTTTTCTGAACAAAATGATATGAAACTAGAAATAAATAAGGAGAAAAAACTGGCGTATTTACAAATGCATGAAACTTAAACAACATACTCCTGAACAACCAATGGGTTAATGAAAAAAGTAAAAGGGAAATCAAAAAATATCTTGAGACAAATGAAAATGGAAATACAAAATATCAAAACTTATGGAATACAGCAAAGACAGTTCTGAGAGGAAAGATTATATCTATAAATGCCTACATTAAGAAAAAAGTAAGATCTCAAATAAACAACCTAACCTTACACCTCAAAAGAACTAGAAAAAAGAACAAAATAAGCCCAAAGTTAGCAGAATAATATAGATTAGAGCAGAAATAAATGAAATAGAGACAATAAAAACAACAGAAAAGATCAATAAAACTAAGAATTGGTTTTTAAAAAATAAACAAAACTGAGAAACCTTTAGCTAGACTTACCAAGAAAAAAAGGGGACTGACATAATTAAAATTATAAACAAAAGAGGAAGTACAAACAATCAAGGAGAAATACAATGACCCAAAAGAGATTATTATGACCAATTATACACCAGTAAATTGGATAACCTAGAAGAAATGGATAAATTTCTAGACACATACAACCTATCAAGATGGAATCATGGAATTATGAAGAAATATAAAATCTGAACAGACCAATAATGAGTAAGGAAATTGAATCAGTAATCGAAATCCTCCAAACAAAGAAAAGTCTAGTACCAAATAGCTTCACTAGTGAATCTACCAAACATTTAAAGAATTAACACCAATTATCCTCAAAATCTTTCAAAAAATTGAAGAGGAGAGAATATTTCCAAACTCTTTTTACAAGGTTAGTATTACCCTGATACAAAAGCCAGATAAGAACATTACAAGAAATGAAAACCATGGGTCAATATTCTTAATGAGCATAGATGAAAAAAATCCTTGAGAAAAATACTAGCAAACTGAATTCAACATCACATTAAAAAGATTATATGCCATGATTAAGCGGAATTTAATCCTGTGATGTAAAGATGGTTCAACAATTACAAATCAATAAATGATACATTACATTAACAGAATGAAATATAAACATTATTTGCTCGTCTTTATAGGTGCAGAAAAATCATTTGACAAAATTCTACATCATTTTATGACAAAAACTCCCAACAAATTGGGCGTAAAAGAAATATACCTCAACATAATAAAGGCCATATATGACAAGCTCACAGCAAACATCATTGTCAATGGTGAAATGCTGGAAGATTTTCCTCTAAGATCAGGAACAAGACAAGGATGTCCACTGTATTGTTTCTGTTACTTATAACAAAATACCTGGAACTGGGTAATTTATAAGAAAACAAAATTTATTGCTTATAGTCCAGAGGCTGGGAAGTCCAAAGTCCAGGGAAGACTTCTGGTGGGACTTCTTTGGTGGTGGCTTTACAGCAGTGCAGGGGTCTCACATGGCAGAAAATGGTGGAGCTGAAAGAGAGAGATTGCTCCTTATGCATGCTCCTGTTAAAGCCCTAAGAACCATGCCCCTGACCACCATTATTAACCCATTCACTACAGCATGATCCTACAGTCCAATCACCTCTTCAAGGCCCCACCTTTCAATTACCATAATAGGATTTCCCACCTTCAGCAGCTACAGTGGGGATTTAAGTTTCAATGAGGTGGTGGGTGATGGGGGGCAATCCAACCTACAGCACACACTTTCACCACTTGTATTCAACATAGTACTGAAAGTCATTACCAGAGCAATTAGGCAATAAAAAGAAATTAAAGACATCCAAATCTGAAAGGAAAAAGTAAAATTGTCTCTGTTTGCAAATGACACATTCTGATGTTACAAAACCCAAGAGATTCTTCTTCCCCAAATTTTAGAACTAATAAACAAATTCAGTAAAGTTTCAGGATACAAAATCAACATACAAAATTCAGTAGTGTTTCTGTACACTACTGATGAACCATCTGAAAATGAAATCAAGAAAACAATCCCATTTACAATAGAGTCAAAAATAATAAAACACTTAGAAATAACTTTAACAAAGGAGGTGAAAGATCTACATACTGAAAATTATAAAAGATTGATAAGAAGACAAAAATAAATATCCTGTGTTCATTGGTTGGAAGAATTCATATTTTTTAAATGTCCATTCTACCCAAAGTGATCTGTCAATTTGATGCAGTCCCGATCAAAATTCCAATGGTGTTTTTCAAAGAAATAGAATAAAACAATCCTAAATAGCCAAATCAATATTGAACAATAATAATAATAATAATAATGATAATAATAATAAAGATGTAGGCATCACACTTCCTGATTTCAAACTATATTACAAAGCTGTAATAATAAAAAACAGTATAGTACTGGCACAAAACCAGACTCATAAACCAATGGAACAGAATAGAGAACCCACAAATATACAATTGACTAATATTTGATGAGGGCATCAGGAGTACAAAATGAGGAAAGGTTAATCTCTTTCACAAATTTTGGGAAAACTGGATAAATTCTTTGGCAAAGAATTTAATTGGACCACTATCTTACACCACTCACAAAAATTAACTAAAACAGATTAAAGACTTAAATGAAAGATCCAAGATCACAAAAATCTACAAGAAAATGGGGGGAAACTCCTTGAAACTGGTCTTGACAATGATTTTTTGCACACAACATCAAGAGCATAGTCAACGAAAACAAAAATAAAGAAGAGGGACCACATCAAACTAAAAAGCTTCTGCAGAGCAAAGAAAACACTCAACATGATGAAAAGCAACCTAAAAAATGGGAGAAAATATTTGCAAATTATTTATCTAAAAGAGATTAACACATTTAGGTGTCTTCAAATAGCAGAAAAGACAGAAGGGCAAAAAGGATATGAATTCTGCGTTCTCAAATGGTGAAAGAGAGAGAGCAAGCCCGCTCCTTCAATCCCTTTTATGAGGACGCTAATCCCATCCAGGAGGGTTCTGCATTCATAATTTAATCACCTCCTAAAGGCCCTACCTCTTAATACATCACTATGGCAATGTCAACTTATGAATCTGGGGGGACATTTTCAGACCATAGCAGTGACTGTAGTTAATAATACAATATCGTATACTTGAAAATTGCTAAGACAGTAGATCTTAAGTGATCTTACCACAAAAAAAGAAAGAAATGACAACTATATGAGGTGACGGATGGATTAACTGACTTGATTGTGGTAATAGCTTCACATGTTTATGTATTTCAAATAATCAAGTTGCATACAATTTTATTTGTGAATTATACCTCAATAAAGTTGGAAAAATATTTATTTTTTTGTTTTGTGTTTGTTACTTAACATTATGCAGTGATGAATAGCTTCTACAAACACAGCATGATTATTGAAAAGTTTGAGTCTTTTTCAATTCTTTTCGTTCACAAGACTACATACTCCATTAGGTGTGTTCAGTCAAACTATGTGTTTAAAGACACATGAAGCAGTTCTGCCCTGTGTGGTTAAGCACCAACTTGATACAGAATAGAGTTCATTCATTTAATATGCCTTTAAATTTTAAGTATTAATTTTTATTTAATTTCATAATAATGTAAAATTTACATGATTCCAATATGATCTACACAACATGATATATTTAGAGAAGCATAGTTTATATCCCTGTTCCTTCACACTATTTTCTCTCACCCCTATAGATAACCATTATTTTAGGTTTGGTTTATCCTTCAATTTTTAAAAACAACAAATAAATAGATTCAGATACTCATATGGCACTCCCCCATTGTATAAAGTAGCAGAATCTAGAGAAAGCCCACACTGACATTGCTTTATGCCTTGAGTTCAAACCAAGAGTGTTATTAACTAGCTATGTTCCTTGGCAATAATAATAAAATTTAAAAGTATCTTATTTATTTATTTATTTATTTATTTATTTATTTATTTATTTTCTTTAAAAATAATTTATTTTGATCACAAAATACAGGAAAGGAGAAAGTGCAATGCCTGTAAGCCCTTGGTTGCACATATTCCCAGTCCGTGCATGTATAAATACCGCTTGTACAACACTAGGTTCACACCATCTCCCCAAGGCTTTTTTCGCATTCTAAAAGCTGCAGAGTATAGTATTTAACCATGTGGAAATTTAGACAAATGTCCTATCTACCATGCAGAGCTCCGCTCCAATTAGTGTTCCAGCTCACTTTTGTAAATGATGAAACTGAACTTAAGGGAAGGACTTCTTAAACAGGAGCAGTGCCTAAGGCCCCTTCTTTGTCCTTAGCTCCCTAAATGCCACGTTGCCTGTGGCACCTGGACAGCTGCCCCTGGGTCCCTACATCCCAGGGAGGCAATGGAGGAAGGGTAAGCCCGGCCAAGCATGAGGAATAAGCAGTCGTTATTGGGTTCACACCAGGGGTCCGTGGTCTTGAGGACGTCTGTGTATTTGTCAGTTTTCTTGTCCACATTCTTTTAGGCCTGTTTCCGTAGCCTCATAAGCTGTTTTTTCTTTCCATAATGGATCTAGGCCTTTTCCTTCCTCTTTTTCTCCAGGGTAGCTGTCACTGCCTGGTACTTCCAGCCAACCTCATGAGCCACACGTCCCAGGTGGGCAAACTTTCTTGTAGGCTTCAGCTGCACAATCTTGAGGGCCTCAGGAACCACCATTCGCTGTTTCTTGCCCTAGGGTGGTGGAATCCCATCAAACACCCTGAGGTGGCTCAGGGCAGCCTGGCCTCACTTTCTCTCGTGGGGCAGTCACCAAAAGATGAGGCTTGGAGACCAGAAGTGGTAGGGGCCACTGCACGGGCTGGTGTTCATCCACTTGTGGGGAAAGGCCAGGTACTTTAACTTGTTTCTGTAGAAATTGCCAAAAATGTTGATGCCCTCGCAGTGCACGACCACCACCTTCCAGCACAGCAGTGCCTGCTTGGCCACGATGGCGGCCAGTTGGCCCAGGAGGTGGCCTTGGCCATTGAGTACCAGCCCCTCCACCATCTTCTGCAGCCAGCTGGGAAAGAAGCAAAAGTTACCATATTTAGTGTCACTTAATAGCCAGAAATCTTCAGAACAACAGTTAAGCTGACTGACACTCAAAAAGCTTATGGTACATGTTCTAGACTACTTAGCTGCTATAGGTTAAACTCCCCAAAAGTTCATGTATTGGAAAGTTAATCTACACTGTAACAGTGTTTAGAGGGTAGGAATTCCTAGCATGGTCATTGAAATGGGAGACTTTTTAAGAGATGGTTAGATTGTGAGGACTGTGCCCTCACAATCTAATGGACTGATCCATTCATGGAGTAATGGGTTGATGTTTTAATGTGTGGTCGTGGGCATTTTTCTGATGGCTTTATAGGGAAAATGAGTGAACAAGTTATCTCCCTTGCTCAGCCCGTTCTCATCATGTGATTCCCTGGTCACCACTGGACCCTGTAGAGTTCCCACCACAAAGAAGGCCCTCACCAGATATTTTTCCTGGACTTTGGACTTCCCAGCCTCCAAAACTGTAAGAAATAAATTTTATCTCTTGTAAATGATGCAGCTTCAGGTATTCTGTTATCAGCAATAGAAACGGACTAATACATCAGCTAACAAGTAACAAAGTGGGTGTGCATTGAATCTGCGCTCGTCCTATTTTGCTGTACAGCCTCTCATTATATCCTAACGCTTTCTACATTGTACTGTACTGCCAGATAATACAAAAGGGTTGGAGGAAACAATCTCCTGTGATTCTATAATAGTACATGTTTTAGAGTCAAAACAAAATAATGGAGAAAAACAATTGTGAGGATGACATTCTCATGCATCCTCACATTACAGGTTTCAACTAGTTTATAAATAAGCCTCATATGCATCAGATCAGCATTTTGTTTATATAATACTAAAAACTAGTGCTTTTAGAATGTAATGTGAAGAGAATTATTTTGACTCAATTTTAAACTCAAATTAGAGTTAAGCTAATAAATAAGTATTGGAAGGGAAGTATTTACAACTAAAAAACCCAGGACTGGTTATCTTCAGACCTAGTTAAATGCAGTACTCAAATGATGCTACCAGCAGTTGTCCCTGTACCTATCACAACTCTGCTTTCCTTTGGGTTGTCTCCATTTTCAGGTAATTTTCCCCGTTACAATAGCATCTTCCCATAGCTTAGCAAGATGGAAATAATTTTTAAAATCAATGCTGTCAACAGAAGTCCCAAAAACAAGCATCATTAACCTGAATTGGATCTTACTGTGGTTAGAAGAATGGAATGTTCTGACAGGCAAACCTCAGTCATGTAGCCACCCATGGCTCCAAGTGGAGAGAGTAACCCCATTTAAACCACATGGACAGAGAATAGGACAAAGGTGATTCTCAAATGAAAATCAGAGAGTTGTTACCAAAAGAAAAATGGCCAGATTCCATACAGAATACAACTGATGTCCTTCACAAAAAGGACAAAGAGGAAAAGAGCTGGCCATGCTCAGGATTGGCACGTACAGCCAATCCTGACAGTAATGTACAGCACCCATTAATCCTCGTCTCCACAATTATTTGACATTTTTGAAGAGAAAATTGGGTAAAAAAAAAAGCAGAAGAGAAACAGATGGTATTATGAAATTATCCATACTAGTTAAACCAACAATCACCTCATGCACCTAGTTCCCCTCTAAGGCACAGGAAATATTCAGTGTATCAATAAATGAAAATATAAGAACCCATCTCAATTCAGTGCAGAGGTGGAACAGTTTTTAACTGAAAGAAACACTTTTCCCACTTTTTCTCAATTGCAAAGAGCATAGAGGTGATTATTATTAGTGTTGGGGGGGAAGAAGAAAAGTAAGAATAAGTTGTTGGTTTTAAAAGGTTACACTTTTTTAAAAGGAGATGTTTTATGGTACATCTCCCCATATATTTCTCTGGAAATTCCCTGATCACAAATTTGTTGAATGAGATGCTAATCAAAGAGCTTTGAGTTCTTCAGAGAAAAGCCTCTAAATATGAAAACTTAATGTTAAAAATGTTAACACTTAGAAATACAAAGCTATGTAGGTATTGTGCACCACAGGAAAAGGAATTTTTTCAATCACATTTAACAGATTAAATTCATTGACTTTTTAAAAATCAACAACCCCTTTGTGATTGGCATTTTATCAAATTAAAATGTATTCTAGTTTACATATTCAGTATTGTATATACTCCGAACATTAAAGCATAAATAATATACACAACAGATATTGAATTCAGAGAGGTGTGTAGGAGGTATGTTTCAAAATCCTATGTGAAACTTAAGATTCTGACAAGGATTCCCATAGAAACTTAAGTTTCTGTTTTGTTTTATTTTGCTTTGTCTTATTTGGTTTTTTGTTTGCAGTCTATCTTAAAGTGAGAAAGATGAATAAACACCTTCTAGAGGTTGACTTGCTGTAAGACGTTTCATGAACAACCTTTGTGAGCCATGTATTCTGCATACATTTTGGACCCTTCAGGTTTCATTCTGTTCAAGCATAAAAATCAATCCCACTGAAGTTAGCCCCAGAAGAGAAATTTTATTCACTGAAGTTGAAAAGGGGGCATTAATACTATTGATTCACCTCTAGTTACCTTTCAGGGCCAAGATTAGCTCATCAATTCATCCTCCTCAACTTTTCCTACCGTTCTAGCTCCCTTATACTTTAAACATGCTTACATTACAGAGTTATGGTAGAATCTGAACTCCATGCCAGATAAAAATGTAACTAATTATTTCCACATAGCTCCAATTATAAGCACTCCCATGTGTTACGTCCTACTTTGTGTTCATCAATCTCACTTCCAGCTTCAGGGGGTGGCAAAAGGTCAGAGTTCCAAGGTTAATAGGTGAGTAGGGATGCACTGAAGATGAATTGTCTTTTTATGAAATAAAAACTACTTTTCTTTTGTACACCCCAACATAATATTCTTTGGCAAGATCCTGGAGAGAGATTGCATGTGCATTTGAGGGTATTATATATATAAATGTTTATATGTACACATATAAGAAGAGTTATATGTATAAAGAGCACATATATATTATATATGAAGAATGTATATCTATATGAAGAATTGTTTTTCCTTCTAGAATTCACACCATTCATATAAGAATTTTAGAGGGGAAAATATTTTTAATTCAATTGCTCTACATAAGACCAGTATAAGATTCTTCATGATGACAACTCATTCAAAATAGTATTAAATGTCAAAATAATGAACCTTTTACTACTTTCATCCAGCCTGCTTCCCAAGATGTTCAGTGAATTGGATATTTCCACTGGATATTTTCTGTAGACATTATGTTTAAATTTAGGGTTTTCTCACTCCCCCCTCCCCAAGTTTTTAGATTTATGCCTATCACATTTTTGGTCCTCCATGGGTGATCATATTCTAGCCAACAGTTATTCTGCATTTCACTCAGTCAGATTTCTCTTAGTTTCTAGACAAACCCAGGACCAAATTCTACCTCAGATATGTTCTCACACTGACCTCAAAAGAGTTCTGTGCAGGCAACAGAAGAAAGCACAGGGACAGGAGTGCTTTCATCTCTCTTCAGAAGATCATAGCTCCAGGCCTCTTGTTACTTAGTTCCTCTCCTCAGAAATTTCTGGATTGTTTTCCATGCAAAGGCCAAGCTACTGCTCCTTTAGCTAATGTCAAATGCAAGAACGCCACAGCTGCCAAAAAAATAACCAGAGAATCACAAACTAGCCGACACAGAATTCTGTACACTCTCCATTAGCTTGCTGATTCACATGTTACTTATTCCTGGTTTAAAATGCAAAAAGTCAGGCAATGGGAAACCACAGCACATTTAACCTGAAGCTTTGAAATGTGCACTGATGATAGCAATACATGGAGTCAACACAGGAAATATAAGTTTAGAGCTATGGCAAACTCAGAGAGTTTCTGTAACCACAGATCTTACTTTGATGTCCATAGCTATTTCAATCACCCAAGTAGCAGTTGTAGAGGAAAGAAAGCAATCAGACTACTTAAACTAGCATTTCTCAAGAGGGCTTTTTTTCCTCTGAGGAATTCTCTAAATTTATTAAATTATCTATCTCTTTAGTAGCAAAGTGTTTTAGAATGCAAGAATTTATCTAAGTGACAAGAAATCTACTGGGAATTAAACCAAAATGCAAACTTAGCTGTTGTCTTTAAAACCATATGTCTTTATATCCTTTGATTGTTAACTTTTGTCTCCAAAAAAAGAGGTCATAACTTTCACTAGGTAACAACTGGACTATTCTGAGTTTTATTTTCCCCTACTTTGACAACTTAATTGATCTGTTATAAGTAAATTCACTGTATAAAAATAATATGCACCAAAACCATTTAATAGATTTTACATAAAAATCACAACAGTATGTAGCTAGCAACAAAGTAGGAGGAACAGAAATTTGATAAAATATTTTTAAGAAACTCAGATGTAACATTCGATACTATAATTTCTTTTAAGAAACATATTTATTCTGAAGCCTTAACCCTGTCTACCTCATGTAGGCCATGTATCATGGCCATCCACACAGCAACTTTCTTTGGAATTACACTTTCGAATCACTTGTTTACACAAGAAAACTCATCTCAGATGTAGCATCTGTTTCTCACTAAGGCTTAGCTTTCACCTAATTCTCCAAATGGGTTGACTGAGGTTCAAGAATGTGAGGTGACTCGCTCAAGAACATACAGTGAATCCAGGGCAAGCGGTCACTCTCTCTAGAGTGGTAGATGAATATCTTGGTACAAAACTCTACTGATGCTGTTCTCAGGCCTGTGACACATATTTACATCCACTTGAAAGCCACAGTTCATTGGCTATGTGAACCACCTGGTGTCTTAATATTTTTAAGTGTATCAGAAGGAAGGGAAAAGTGACATTGAATTTGAATATGTTCATCAGGTCTTTTTTATTAAATTATGTGTCTTCACTCCAGAAGCAGCCTAATCCAAAATATTTAAGTATTAGATTCACAGATAATTTTATATACCTTGTGTAATGCAGCAAAAATGTAGTAAAGGGAAAACTATATGCAGAGTACATTGACAGTTTTTAAAAAAGCAAAAACCTGTTTATATAAACCTATTTATTTATTTCATAGGAAATATATTTTACTATCTTTATATATTACAAAAGACTATAAGTATTAATTTTTGCTTGGATAATCTATTGCTTTTACTAGATAAAATTGTCACTTATTTCAAAAAAACTCAAATAACTTTTTTCCCCAAGGTGGGCAACTATAGAGGTCTGGCACTAGCCCTCTCCCCATAAAAAGAGACCAAAACAACAGACAGACAAATATATTTTGAATAGAACCTGAGGAAACAATGTAGAACACCAGGAGAGTGAGGACATTCTTGTGATGCACAGAAGAAGGGAAAGGTACCACAGAGAGCAGAGCAGGGCATCCTACCTCTGCCCCACTATAGGAACTACCATAGAATGAGGCAGAGAGAAGGTAAGCTGGAAAAGATCCTAGCTGTTCTCACTGCCACCACAAATGCCAGCCATCTCAGCTCAGGGGAGCTCCCCAGTCTTTTTGGGACCCACGTGTGAACTCACTCAGCACCCGCTCCCCTCCAAGCAAGCAGACAGACTTGCTGAGTGGGAAATCCACTAAAGTGTAGTGGTTCCCCACATTTGTGGCCCACCTTGCATGGGCTATCGGAGCTGAAACAACAAGTATCCACACGGCCCACAGACAACCCAGTGGCAGCCCCACCTCCCACTGGGACCCTCCACACGCTCGCAAGGGCACCAGCGGGGACACAACTCCAGCTATTTGGAGCCTGGACCCCTGTGCCAGACCCAGTGATCCTGAGTCCCTCTGGAGGTCCTGCCTGCAGTGCACAGTGCTGACTTGGGTGCCATCAGGGTCAGGGCGCAGGCTACCTTGAACCTAGGACAGGCAGAGTGATCAAGACCCGAGAGTTTGAGCTCACTCAGCACCCCTTCTCCCCAGGCAAGTAGGCAGACTGGCTGAGTGGAAAACCCATGAAAGAGCAGCAGTTCCCCACATTCACAGCCTACCTTTCACAGCTTGTGGGGGTTGAGCCCACAGGTGCCCACATGGCCTACAGCTGGCCCAGCAGAAGCTCAGCCTCCCCCCATAACCCTCCATATGCTCACACAGGCACTGGCAGGGCCACGATCCCATCTATTTGGGGCCTAGACCCCTCTGCTGGACCCAGCAAGACTGAGTCCCTTTATCTGAAGGCCCTGCCTGCATTCTGCCATGTTCACTTGGGTGCAGGTGGGACCAGAGCATAGGCTGTCTTGAGCCTAGGAGAGATGGAAGGACTGAGACCCCAGCATCTGATCTCACACAGCACCCTCTCCCCAAGACAAGCCTCTACATTGCTGCTGAGCTCAGCTGCACTCTTTCAGGCTAGCATCAGGCTCATCAGCTGATTGAGTACCAGCTTCCCCTTCCAATAGCATGTTTCCAGAGAGCTGATGAGTCATGCAGCATCCATACAGACTTGCTCCAGGCTCAACAGCTGAGCCAGTGGCCCTCCACAAACCTACCAGGAACTGCTGCAACAGTATACATCTACTCACTGACTGACAGTGGGTTACCCACCCCAATAAGAAACTGCTAAGGGCCCCTCCACCTAGGCTACAAAGGCACCCACAGACAACTCTAAGATTGAATACATTTGAAGAAGTTGTGCAAAGACTGCACAACCGCAGTCACCAGATCCAAACTTAAAACACCCAATCTGACTGTCAATATAGAATACCTCTACAGGAAAGAGTATCTCCTTTCAAAGTCACTTCTAGAATTTAAAAAAGGTGACTTCACCACCAGATGCCCTGACTTCAATGTAGAGATATGAGAAGCATGAAAAAATGAGGAAGCTGGATTCCTCCAAAAGAAGACAACAATTCTCCAATACCAGACCCCAAACAACAGGAAATTGATGAATTGCCTGAGGAAGAATCCTAAAAGACAATACTAAGGAAACTCAAAATAATGGATGAAAAAATAGAAATCACATGAAGTCACAAGGAAATTAGAAGACATGTATGAGAAATTCAACAAAGAGATATAAGCGATAAAAAAAATTAAGCAGAAATCCTAAAACTGAAGAACTCAAAGATTTAAAAAATACAACCAAGAGCATAAACAGCAGGTTAGAACAAGCAGAAGAAAGAATCTCTAACTAGAAGACCAGCTTTTTGAATTAACATGGTTGGACCAAAACAAAAAAGAATTTTTAAAAAATGAAGAAAACCTGTGAAATCTTTCTGGTAATTTTAAGCATACAAACATCTGTACTATAGATGTACAGGAAAGAGAAAAGAAAGGAAAAGGCATTGAAAGCCTGTTTAATGAAATAATAGCAGAATATTTCCCAAATATTGGGAGAGAAATGGTCTCGCAGAACCAAGAAGCTCAAAGACCCCCAAACAGATTTAACCCAAAAATTATTTCCCTGAGACCTATTGTTGTCAAATTATCAAAAGTCAAAGACAAGGAAAGAATTCTAAAAACAGCAAGAGAAAAGCATCAAATTACCTGTGAGGGAATCACCATCAAGCTAACAGCAGACTTCTTAACTGAAACCCTACAGGCCAGGGAGGGAGTAGCACGATATATTCAAAATGCTAAAAGAAAAAAACTGCCAACCAAGAGTACTATATTCAGAAAAGCTTTCCTTCAGAAAGGAAGGTGAAATAGTATCTTTCCCAGACAAACAAATATATAAGTTGCCATACTTATTTCAGATAAAACAGACTTCAAACCAAGAACTATAAAAGAGACAAAGAAGGACACTATATAATTATAAAAGGATCAATGTAGCAAGAAGATATAACAATCATAAGTATATATACATGCAACATTGGAGCACCCAGATATATAAAGCAACTGTTGTTGGATCTAAGGAGAGAGATAGACCCCAACACAGTAATAGTTGAGGACTTTAACACACCACTCTCAGCATTTAGACAAATGCTGAGACAGATCATTTAGACAAATAATCAGCAGAGAGATATTGGATGTAAACAGCACCTTAGAAGAAATGGACACAACAGACATATACAGAACATTTCATCCAACAACAACGGAATATACATCAGCATGTAGATCATTCTTTGGGATAAACCACATGTTAGGTCACAAACTTAGTCTCAACAAATTTTAAAAGACTGAAATCATATCAAGTATATTTTCAGACCACAATGGAATAGAGTTAGGAAGTAACACTAAAGAAAACCTTGACACTATACAAATTCATGGAAACTAAACAATATGCTCCTGAATGACCTATGGGTCCAAGAAGAAATAAAGCAAGAAATCAAAAAATTCTTTGAAATAATTGAAAATACAAGCACAACTTACCAAAATTTATGGGATACTGAAAAAGCAGTACTAAAAGAAAAGTACTGCAATAAGTGCCTACATCAAAAGAATAGAAAGACTTCAAATAAAAAACCTAATGTTAAATTTCAAAGAACCAGAAAAACAAGAACAATCTAAACCCAAAACTAGTGACAGAAAGAAATGATTAAGATCAGAGCAGAACTAAATGAAATAGAGACCAAAAGAATAATACAAAATATCAACAAAACAAAAAGTTGGTTTATCAAGAGGATAAACAAAATAGACAAGCCGTTGGCCAAACTAACTGAAAAGAAAAGACTAAAAAATACCTAAAACTAATTAAAAAGACAGACTAAAAAGAAGAGAGACAACCCAAATAACAAAAATCAGAAATGAAAAAGGAAACATTACAACCAATACCAGAGAAATACAAAGAATCACTAGAGACTATTATAAACTATGTGCCCACAAATTTGAAAACCTGGAGAGAATAGATAAATTTCTGGACACATACAAGCTACCAAGACTGAATCAAGAAGAAATACAAAACCTGAACAGACCAATAACAAGCAACAGATTTGATGCAGTAATCAGCAGTCTCCCAACAAAGAAATGAGATGAGATGGCTTCATTCCTAAATTTTACCAAATCTTTAAACAATAATTAACACCAACCCTTTTCAAATTATTCCAAAAAATTGAAACAAAGGCCATTCTCCCAAATTCATTCTATGAGGCCAGCATCATCCTGATACCAAAGTAAGACAAAGACACAACAAAAAAGAAAGCTACAGACCAGTATCCTCAATAAATATAGACACAAAAATCTCCAACAAGATATTAGCAAACAGAATACAATAGCACATCAAAAAGATTATATACTATGATCAAGTGGGAATCATCTCATGGATGCAAGGCTGTTTCAACATATACAAATCAATAAATGTAATACAGCACATTGACAAAAGAAAGGACAAAAGCCATATGATTATCTCAATATATGCAGAAAAATCATTTGACAAAATTCAACATCCCTTCATGATTAAGACCATCAACAAATTAGGTATAGAAGGAAAGTATTTCAACACAATAAAAACCATATATGACAAACTCACCACCAACATCATTCTGAATGGGGAAAACTGAGAGCTTTTCCTCTGAGAATAGGAACAAGACGAGGATACCCACTCTCACCACTCCTATTCAACATATTATTGGAAGTATTAGCCAAAGCAATCAGGCAAGAAAAAGAAATAAAGGGCATCCTAATTGGAAAAGATGAAGTCAAATAGTCACTGTTCACAAGTGATATGATCCTATATAGAGAAAATCTCATAACCTCAACCAAAGAATTCCTAGGGCCAATAAACAAATTCAGTAAAGTTACAGGATACAAAATCAATACACAAAAATCAGTAGTGTTCTTATACAGCAACACCAAACAAGCAGAAAAAGAAATCCAGAAACAAGCCCATTTGCAATAGCTACCAGGAGAATAAAACATCTAGGAATAAATTTAAGCAAAGGGGTGAAAGATCTCTACAATAACAACTACAAATCACTGCTGAAAAAATTAAAATGGACACCAAAAGATAGAAAGACATTCCATGTTCATGCATTGGAAGAATTAACATTATGAAAATGTTCATACTACCCAAAGCAGTCTACAGATAAAATGCAATCCCCATCAAAATACCAATGGCATTCTTCACAGAAATAGAAAAAACAATCTTAACACTCATATGGAACAACAAAAGACCCCAAATAGCAAAAACAATCCAGAGCAAAAATAAATAAATAAAGCTGGAGGCATTACACTCACTACCTGACTTCAAACTCTATTGCAAAGCTTTTGTAACAAAAACATCATGGTACTGACATAAAAACAGACAGTTGGACCAAAGGAACAGAACAGAGAACCCAGAAATCATCCCAGGTACTTACAGCCAACTGATCTTCCACAAATGCACCAAGAACATACATTGGGGAAAGGACAGTCTTTTCAGTATACTGTGCTGGAAAAACTTTACATCTATGTGTACAAGAATGAAAATAGACCCATATCTCTTGCCTTATACCAAAATCAACTCAAAATGGGTTAAAGACTTATGTACAAGATCTTAAACTACAAAACTCCTAGAAATTTTAAAACATAGGGGAAACACTACAGGATGCAGGACTGCACAAAAACTTTATGAATAAGATCTCAAAAGCATAAGCAACAACAACAAAAAATAAACAAATGGTATTATATCAAACTAAAAAGCTTCTGCACAGCAAGGAAAACTATCAGCAGAGTGGAAAGACAACCTACAGAATGGGAGAAAATATTTGCAAGCTATACATCTGACAAGAGATTAATACCCAGAATATAGAACGAGCTCAAACAACTTCAGAGTAAAAAAAAAAAAATGATCCAATTGAAAAATGGGCAATGGAGCTGAATAGACATTTTTCAAAGGAAGATATATGGACAACAGGTACATGAAAAATTTCTCAATATCAATAATCATCAAGGAAATGCATATCAAAACTACATCAAGATATCATTTCACCCCAGCTAGATTGACTATTACCAAAAAGACTGAGAATAACAAATGCTGACATGGATGTGGAGAAAAGGGAATTTCTACACTGTTGGTGGGATTGTAAATTAGTATATGCATTATGGAAAACAGTATGGAGCTTTCTCAAACAACTACAGGTAGAACTACATAAGATCCAGCAATCCCACTCCTGCGTATACACCCAAAGGAATGAAAATCATTATATCAAAGGGATAATTGCACTCCCGTCATCGCCCCTCTATTTACTACAGCCACGAAATGGAACCAACCTAAATGTCCATTCACAGATGACTGGATAAAGAAAATGTATGTATACACAATGGAATACTACTTGTTCATAAAAAAGAATGAAATTCTGATTTTTGTAGCAGCAACATGGATGAGGTTGGAGAAAATTATGTTAAATGAAATAAGCTAGACACAGAAAGAGAAATACCATATGTCCTCACTCAAAAGTGGGAGCTAAGAAAAAAGGAAAAACCAAAATAAAACATTGAACTTTCAGAGGGAAAGAACAGACCTATAGTTACTAGAGGTGAAAAAGGGGGAGAAGGAAGTAACAATTATGATTTATAATTATGATCACACTAATAATATTGATATGATTATTACATATTACAACAAATACTGATAGTCAACTCTGTACCCCAAATGTATAATCAATAGTTCCAATTTAAAAATTTTTTTAAAGGAATTTAGAAAAAAACCTACTCGTTTATTGATAGAGTTTGGATGTGTTGTCCTCCCAAACTCATGTGGAAATCTGATCCCCAATGTGGCAGTGTTGTGAGCTGTTTGAGTCATGGGGGTGGATCCCTCATGAATGGATTAAAGCTCTCCCTGGGGGATGGGAGTAGTGAGTTCTTGCTCTATCAATTCCCAAGAGAGCTGGTTGTTTAAAAGACCCTGGCACCTCCCCTTTCTCCCTCTTGCTTCTTCTTGCCATGTGATCTGCTTGTACCTACCAGCTGCCTGCCACTTTCCACCATGAGTGTAATCTTGAGGCTCGTGCCAGATGCAGCTGTCCCAGAATCGTAAGCCAAATAAAACTCTGTTCTTTATAAATTACTCAGTCTTGGGTATTCTGTTATAGCAACACAAAATGGACTAATACATTTATAATAAATGCAAACAATTATATTTCAAGGAAATTAACTCTTCCGTAATATAAGTATAAACCTACATATACTCAGTTGAAATAAAATGAATACTGTTACATTCACCATTCTGTGAACTTACATAGATTACTATCAATTAGCATGTATATTTCAATATTTTTTCATTTTAGTCAAGACTTCTTTAGTCAATTGTATGTATACAAATTGTTTCAACCTTTTCTAATGTATAGTGAATAGAATCATTGTCTTTTTTTCATCATTTCCCATAGAGTAATATGTTTTGTGCCCATTACTATAAGAATTGCTTCAACTCAAGCAAAATATCCACAGAGGTTACTTTCAGACTCATGTTATTTTTCTGCAAAGCAAGAGTTCTATGTTCAGATGTTTCTACATGACTGTAATTATCTATGATTGACTCGGTGATCTCTAATTTTGGCATTGTAACTAAAATGTTTTCTTCTATTCCAACAGGTAACACATAATACTCTTAGATACTCCCACCAAAGAGTTGCTCAAATTACCTTCTGTTTCATCTTAAATATAAAATAAGTGGGTTATGTGAGATTCGAACATAGGGAAACATTATATAGGCTGAAGGATATATGGAAACCATCTGTACTATCTTTGCAACTTCTAGATAAATATAAAATTTTTGCAAAATACAAAGTTAATAGAAAGAAGTATGGTCTATGTCATTTTCAGGAGTAATAAAGTGATGATTAACATTATACATAATAAGATTCTGAAAGTAAGAGAAGATAGGGAATCCTTTGGAGTAACTTTATGGGTTTTTCTCAAACTTTATTGATGCTTAAATATTTCTCTTCACCTTCTTAAAAGTCTCTGAAATGTTGTTAATTTATTAAAGTAGGCAAAACATCTGTAGTGATACCCAATACCAAAAGTACACTCGAGTCTTTCTGTAACACTGACTTGTAATGAATGCTCTTCAGTCACTTATAGTAAACAACATCTTACAGCAACACTCTCTTGGTAAATCATTCAGCAAACACATATGGAGCACTCTACATGCTATACCCCAAATGTTATACTGAGCAATGGGGATGCAGAGTCGTAAGGCATGGTCTCTGTGCTTGGAGAGCTACGTGCAGTGGGGAGAGATATAGACAAAACATAATGAAGAATTCCATCCCAGGGGTGCTGTACTCCAGATGAGAATTCAGAGAGGCTTTGCAAAACATGTTATCTTTCAGCCTAATGATCACAAATCTTATATTTGATATCATTTTATAATTTTCAAAATGGCCTCAGATAGTTTTTCTTACTCAAGCCTTACGATAGCCTTGTAAAGCTAGATGGAGCAGCTTTTTAATTCCCATGTTACTGATGAGAGTTACACTCAGTCACACCTGAGGCCAGAGAGAGTTTAATTCATGTCCTCTGAGCTTGTGCTTTTGTCCTCTTTCTATTAGTTCATACCTTCCTAGATGGGGGTCTTACCAGACTCATTCTATAAATATTTCACTCTTTCATGATATGAAAGTGAATGTCTAATGTATTTATTTTCTTTTGGCCTTTATTCCATTCCCAACACATGTGTTATTTTACAAAACACATGGTAAATAATGGTAGTAATTCCAATTTTAACTCAAATCTCCTTTCCTAGGATAGGAAGTTCACTTTTGAAAATAAGTACAGGTCCTAGAGTCCTATAAATAAATCAGGCATATTTTGGAGGCTAATTTAATTTTTAAGTCATTCATTACTATTTAGTTTTCTGAAGAAAGTTGCTCCTGAAGTATATTCTGCATTACAGTGTTTTATTCAATATATTGGTTTGCCTTTTTTATGTGCCATGTATTATGCTGAGCCCTAGAGATACATAGGTGAATAAGACATAAAATCTTCCCTAAAGGAGCTCATGGTCCAATGTAGGGAGGAAGATAGGTGATTATAATGTAGTATAATTGCTATTATATATGGTTGCCCAAGACCTTATGAGAAAATTTCTAAGTTCCTAGAGTAGAAGGTTAGAGGGGAGCATTTTTGGCTGATTTCAAAGCAGATACAAAGGTTTGGAGTCGAGGATGTAGCTACTCAGGAAATTGGTAGTAATTTAGAAAGACTAGGTACAGAGAGAGCTGAGGAACTAATGAGAGACAAGATTACAGATCAGTGGCTTTGCATGTCATAAAGATCATAGGCATTATGCTGAACATGAGGAGCCATGGAAGAATTTTAAGCAAGAAAGATGTGAGCTGGTTGTTGTCTTAAGAAGATGCCTATAGCTTCTGTGTAGAGAATAGATAGGAACAGAGGACAAATGTAGTCAGAAATAAGTGAGAAGACTATGAAAATAGCCAAGAACAAGCTGGTGAGAACAAACTTGTTTGACCAGGCGGTGACAGCTGGTCTTGAGAAAAGTGGAAGGATCAAGAGCTATCAAGGAGGCCAATAAGATTTAGTAGACAATTGGATGTGGCTGAAATGGAGGTGGTTATGAAGCAAAAGGGGTTAAGGAGGTCTCCTAGGTTGCTGGCTTAGATAACTGGTGGGATTGGGGCTGGGCGGGGAGGGCAATTCAATGAAAAGAGGAAAAGGAAGATTCTGTTTCTCTGAAGAACCCTAATTAGTATATTAATGCATTCTTTTATAAAAGATTTTTTTAAATAACTGTAATAGATACCTCCCAATTCAATTGTTTTATAATTGGATTGCTTTATATATTTAAATGTAAATATATATTTACATTGTAATTCCTGGAGGTTTTTAAAAAACAGATTACCCTGCTTTCTGGCTCATTGTATATTAAAATTACTTTTGAAGTTCAATATACAAATAAAAAATAAATTACATCTCAGCAAATGAAATCATCTCACTTTACAAAAAGTTAATATTCTGTGGTTTTATGAACTATTACAATTTTCATCACTTGTATATATTAAAGGTTAAGGCGGTTGAGAAAAATGTGGAGGTATCCCGGGTTTTAATTGCCTAGTTGTAACTTTCTGTTGGTAATTTCCCTTTTTTAAAAAAAACAGAGATGATAGTCCAAAAAATTCAGCTGGATTTAATAAGTTCACACTCTGAAATGTAACAGGGTAGACCTCCTCCCATTTTACTTGTGAGCTCATCCTAAAGAATTCCTTTCAGTCATTCTTCCCATCAAAGGTCATTGGAAAGAAACTGGAAATTCTGGTGGCTTTTTTTTTTTTTAACCAACTTTTTGTGTTACAATATAAAAAGTCTGGATGCAGCATAACAAGAACTCCTCAACTGCAGAACACAAATTTTTAGTACTTGTTGTTCTGGAATCCAACAGAAGAAATATTTGACTTTTGCTGGCCCCGTCCCATCAGCTTCAATAAGCTGGTTTCATTTGAGTTGCCTTCAAAAAAGATATGAATATAAGATATATATTCATTTTTAAAATAGAAATTTATTTTGCTCAGATATGATGTTATACACTGTATATTAATGATGACAATGAAGGTAATAGTAACCTCACTTTTATTTATATTATATTCTTCAAAGGAATGTCAGATCTGGTATTTACCTTTATTTCATTTACTTCTCAGCAACACTGCAAAACCAACAGAAGAGATAGCAGTAGTTCTGTTTACATCTAGGCACAGAGAGGCCAAGAGATTTGCTTCAGGTAACTCGCAAAGCTACATGCATAAACTTGGTCATTTAACTTTTATGATATTCTTTCATGTGATACAGCTGCAGTTAGTTTGCCACTGTTATCTCTTGGTTGGGACTTTGTCATTTATTTTTGTGTTTAAAACTGTATCAACCAGAGTCCAAAATATTTGGCTTGGTGTGGTGTCGTTTTTTGTTTTGTTTTGTTTTGTTTTGTTTCTTTTTGTGACCAGTAACGGATCGCAACCCTTGGCTTGGTGTCGTCCGCACCGCGCTCAGCCAGTGAGCGCACCGACCATCCCTATGTAGGATCCGAACCCGCTGCGCTCCCAGCGCCGCACTCTCCTGAGTGAGCCACGGGGTCAGCCCAGAGTCCAAAATATTTGAAAGAGGCAAGAAGGGGGAAAATACACGTGAGTTGATGATTTAGAGGTTTGTAAGTTGCCCAAGACTGAGGCTTTAACTCCGTCTAACTAGCAGACAATCTGCTTTGTAGATATCGCTTTCATTTCAAAGACTATCATAGAGCCTAGGATGTACCAGGCTACTCAATAAATAATGCTGAATCGAAATGAAAATTGTAAATTGTCAGGTCATTTTAATATGGGAATTCATGATCATGTGAGATATATTAAAAATTAGAGGGGTGGGGAAAAGGGAGGGGGAGAGAGAGAGGGAGAGAGAGAGGAAATGTTGTAGGGGGTGGCTTTAGAACATGCTTTCAATATAGTCACATAAAATAAGCTAGGGAGCTTGCCCTGCTTTTCTAATCTCTGAAACATTTATAGACCGTAGGAATTGTGAGACCTATACATGCTTCTAAAACTCCCTGGGTGTGATACTTTTTGATCACAGATTTTGAAACCACTGATTTGATTATTTCAATGGCTTTATTTTAATCTAAGTAAGTTAGATTTTTTAAATTATATTTGTCTAGAAAATTGCCCGTTTTAGCAAAATTTTCAGTAAAGTTTTCTATAAAATTCACTTATGATCTGTTCAGTGTCTGTGCCTGTGGAGCTTTTCTTTCTTCATTCCTAACAATGCTTATTTAGGTTTTGGGGGGGGGTTTTTTCATTATTCTTGTTATAGCAAATATATTTTATCAATGTATCTAAAGAACTATCTCTTGATTAGTTTTCTTTATTCTCTTTAATATTTGGGTGCTTTTTATTTCACTAAAATATCTCTGTAATTTTTTATTCTGCTTTATTTGGGTTTGCTCTGTTAGATTATTCCTTTGTTCTTGGATTTAAAAACAGCCATTAAATTTTAATTTTTTTCTTCTTAACATAGTTTTTGAGATTGTAAATTACTTTGTAAGCACTCCTTTATTTGCGTTCCATAAGTTTTGGTATTGTTGTTCCTTTCTAAATATCCATTATGATTTATTGCTGAAAGAACTCTTTACAGCTATGTTTACTGCATGCATGCATGTGTGTGCCTATGTGGTTGATTTGGTTGTTGATTACATTTTCTGTAGCATTGGTAGAAAACATGGTTTCTGTAACACATTATTTGTGTTTATTTAGCCTATTTTGCAGCCTATAAGTGGTCAGTTTGACATGTCAAATACCGTATGTGTTTGAAAATGCTAATTTTCTAATCTGAAAATGGAGACTTTTATGCGTTACTTAAAGTTTGTTAATTGTATAGTTCAAATCTTCTATATCCTTATTAATTCTTTGTTGTTTGTTCTGTTTTAATCTATCTAATACTATGAAGTGTGGGTTAAAAACATCACTATAACTAGGGAACTACAAAATTCTTATTCTAATACTATTAACTTGTACTTCTTGATGGTTATGTTTTTAGGCACATATACCTTGAAAATTATATATTCTTTGTGAATGCTGTTTTTACCATTATATTGTGGTCTGCATTATCTCTAATAAAGTTTTTTCCCACAAAGTCTATTTTGTATGATAAAAATAAAAATAGTGCTGCATCAGATTTCTTTTGATTAATATTTTCCCCCTAAATCTTTATTCCACGGCATGCAGCCTGTTATTGTTTGAAGTATGTCTCCTGTAGACATCATATGGCTGAGTTGTTTTTTGTTTTGTTATTTTGAAATATTTTTAAATTTTAACAGAAAAATTAGGATTATACTCAAAGAATTTCTTTAGCAAAGGTGATGGGACATCACTTCTACAATTGTGTTGTGTTATATTAAACTCTGTCGTAGCAGACTAGAGATCAAGAGAGTCTCCCGCTGACCTTCAAGAAGGAAACAGTCTTGTGGCAAACTGTCTGTGGAGAAGGCCACATGGCACAGAACTGTGGGTGACCTCTAGGACCTGAGGACAGCCAGCTGGTAGCAGCAAGGCCTCAGTCATGCAAACGCAAAACAGTCTGAATAAACATGAAAGTGGATTCTTCCTTGGAAAGCCTCCAGCTGAAAATGTAGCCTGCTGAAACCCTTGATTACAGCATATGAGTCCCTGAGCAGAGGACCCAGTTAAGTCGTGTCTGGACTTTTGACCCATGTAAACTGTAAGATAATAAATGTGTGTTGTTTGAAGCCACCAAGTTTGTAGTGATTGTTACACAGCAATAGAAAACTGGTAAACCACCCTAACACATTTACCACACAATCCATTTCAAAGCAATTTCCATTTCCTCGGCTCTGAGTTCTGTCTTCACACTTCTGCCTTCTGGATGGCCTTGCCTTGCTTCCCTCTTTATATGTTGTCTATTCTATGAATTTCGTCAAATTTCTTCACCTCCATGAACATTTTTTATTATTATCTTGTCTTCACTTATTGTGTTTTCTTCCTTGTTCCTGTCATCAAGAATAAAATGTCTCACCAATGCCAGCTCTCTTACACTTATGCCTTTGTTTTCTCTTCTTTCCATCTCCTTTAGAACTCTTTTCCCAAAAAATCCCTCCTCTATTTGCAGTACAATCTCTCTTTCTCTCTCTCCCGAGTCAATCTACAAATATTACCATGCATAAAAATTATAAGCTCAGTTCTGCTACCCTTTCAAACATTTTCACATCTCCTTCTTTACTTTTGTTTTTACCATCCAAATTTTTCCAAATAAACTATACTTGTGGGTTTAGTTTCCACCCCTGAACCCTTCTCAAACTCTTGAAAACTGACTTTAGCCTTCATCACTCTGCTGAAACTGCTCTTTCAAAGATCATTAAAGTATAGACAAACTGCCAACTCTAATGTTTGTATTTTTGGTTTTTGGTTTTTGGTTTTTTTCTTTTTTTTAGTTTCCATCTTTTTCAGCCTCTCAGTGACATCAAGGACTACTGACCAACCATTCCTTCTGGACATTAGTCAATCTGTTTCTTTTTCTATACATGTGACTGCTCCTTATATCTCTGTTTATTTGGCTCTTACCATCCCCTGAACCTAGGTTTTGCACAACGATGTGGGTAGCTCTGGTGTTTCCTCTGTAGATCCAAAAATGGCTCGAATAAAGTCGAAATGCTTAGCTTGCCTTCCAAAACCCTTCATTTGCTGTACCCACCCTACCTTTCCAACATTATTGAAACCTAGTCTCTTTTCATACTTAGTCCGAGTCAAAGTGAATTATTTCTAATTCTTAAATATATTCTAAACTTTTAATCTCTAAGCTCAGTTTTCACTCTATATACTTTACAAACAGCCAAAAGATATTTTTCTTAAGTGTAAATATTCAAATAATATATCTCTTTCAATAATAATAATAATAAAATAACTATTACCTACAATATTTCAGGCACTATCCTGAGCACTGTGTATTTAATTCATTCAACCCCAAAACAACCCCATGACCAGCACAAAAGATACCTCTCCTGTGAAGTCTTTTTTTCCATTGAGAATTCTCCAAGTATTATATCTTTATGGCACTAAGTACTTTGTCCCTATGTTATAGTTATATGCACTCATTTTAATTTTGCTTACTCTGCAATATGGTTTTGAAGGCAGGAATCTTGCTAGCCCCCGTTGTTTTTCACCTAAATCTTTGTACTTATTATTCTTGTCAAAGCTCTGAAATCACCTGTCATAAGAAGTCTCCTGAATCTAAAACTCTATTCTAGGTGTTCCTTGCCTATGTCCTCACAACTCTTTGTATGTTTTTATCACTTTTTTTTTTCAATCTCTATTGGGATTCTATTTACTTCTCTATATTCTCACTAGACATTGCTCTATTGAGACAAGTGTAGGGGATGTTATTCCTTTTCTTATCTGTTGCATCTGTCACAGTACTGTCCACAGTGTAGGTACTTAATAAACATTTGTGGGATGAATAAATGATTATCTCAAGCATGACCTGCTTGTCTTGCAGGTCACAAGAGATTGCAACCTACAAACTGAAAGGAGATTATAACTGTTGGAGAAAACACATTATATCATTGAGATTTTTGGTTTTGGGGGGGGGTTTTAGTTTCCATCTTTTTCTGCCTCTCAGTGACATCAAGAACTACTGACCAACCATCCCTTCTGGACAACAGTCATTCTGGTTCTTCTTCAATAAATAATGAGCTCTTTTACCACACAATATAGTACAAGACAATCAATTGTGAGCCAATATCAATGTGAACATTAAATATATTGGGGTTCCTGCTTCACCATACAAAAAGTAATTCAAGATAGATCTTAAACCCCAGCATAAAGGCTAAAACCATGATGACCCAAAACTAAAACACTTTTAGGAAGAGACATACAAAAATATCTTTGTGACCCAGGGCTTGATCTCCAAGTTTCTTAGACAGGTCACAGAAAGCCATAACCAATTAAAAATCAATAAATTGAACTTAATCATATTTTTAAATGACTACTCATCAAAAGAATTTGTTAAGGGAATAAATAGCCAAACTACAGATTGGAAGAAAATGTTTACAAAACATATATCTGACAAACGAGTGGTATCTGGTATAAATAAATAAATATTCCAACTCAATAATAAACAAATAACTGAAAATAAGATCAAAGAATGTCAACAAACCTATGAAAAATGTGCTCAGCATCATTAGTTATCAGGAAAATGCCTATTAAAATAATACCACCACTCTACGCTCACCAGAATGACTAATATTAACGGGTCTAAGAACACCCAGTGTTGTCATTGGAGCACCTGGAATTCTCATACATTTTTGGTGGCACTGCAAAATGGTACAACCACTTTGGAAAAGGTTTGACAATTTTTACGAAACTCCTCATATACCTACTTTATGATCCAGCAATTCCATTTCTAGGTATTAACCTAAGAGAAATAAAAATGTAGGTTCACAAAAAAAAGTAGAACATTGAAGCTTTGTTGATAACGGCCAAAACAGAAAACAGCCAAGTGTCCACCAATAAAAGAATGGATAAATAAACTGGTATATTTAGCACTATTGACCAATAAAAAGAAAACAATTTACTGATGCACCAAATGTGAATTAATTAAAATATATTATGCTCCTGAGGGGAGGGGTCAAGATGGCGGAGTAGTCGGTTCTCTACCGCAGAGCAACCAATTTGCAGCTTTTGAGGAGGAGCAAAAGAGGACCTGAAATCCATGCTGGAACAGACAGGAGCCACCCGCCATAGGACCCCAGTTCAGGTTGCTCCCCATTTCGTAGAGAGTCTTTAGCACTTTGGGGCCCACACGCCCCGAGCCTGGGGCCAGAGAAGACAGGCAGGGCCAGGGGGGGACTTCCGGTGCTGGCTGTCCCGTCTCCATGAGCGATCTGAGAGGCACAGGTTCCCAAGCCTGAGCCAGATGAGCCAGTGAAGGCTGACAGGGTGGGAATTTTGGCCCAGGCTGCCCCCTCTCCCTAAGTGTCCTGAGAGGTTCTGGGATCCTAAGCCCCAAGACAGAAAAGCAGGTGAACCGCAGGCAGGGCAGGACTGCCAGTGCAGGCCATCAGTCTCCGTGAGCGACCTGAGAGGCTCTGGGTTCCCAAACCCCAAGCCAGACAAGCTGGTGAACGCAGGCAGAACAGGACTTCCGGCCTAGGCTGTATGTCTCCATGTGCGACCTGAGAGGCTCTAGACTCCCACGCTGCCTACCAGCTGGTGAAGGCAGGTGGGGTGGGACTTCTGGTACAGGCTAGATTCTGCTGTCCAGAAGCAGCAGACCCTTCTGGATCTAAGCTAGACATCACAGTGAAATGAGTGAACTGTGATACTCCCGGCCAGGATGACAAAACACCAAAAGAAAGAAACCAGAAATATGAAAAATCAAGAAAGTACATCACCACCAAAGGAAATTAATAACTTACAAGTGCTAGATCCTATAGAACAGGGAGTCTTTGAAATGACAGACAAGGAATTTAGAGTAACTATTCTAAGGAAACTAAATGAGATACAAGAAAACTCAGTGAAACAATACAATGAAAAAACATACAGGATCTGAAAGAAGAAATGTACAAAGAAATCAATGCCTTGAAAAAGAATGTAGCTGAGCTTGTTGACCTGAAGGATTCATTCAACGAAGTAAAAAATACAAGAGAGAGTTTAAGCAACAGACTTGAACAAGCAAAAGAGAGAATTTTTGACCTTGAAGACAGACTGTATGACTTATCACAGACAGACCAGAAAAAAGAAAAAAAGAATCAAAAAAATTGAAGAAAATTTAAGAGAGACAACAGAAAACCCTGAGTGCCCAAATATCCGAATCAAGGGTATTCCAGAAGGGGATGAAAAAAGAAATGGCATTGAAAACATACTCAACAAGATAATAGCATAAAACTTCCCAGGTATAGGGAAAGTCACAGATCCCCAGATTCAGGAAGCCCAAAGATCACCAAACACATACAACCCAAAAAGGTCCTCTCCAAGACATGTGATAATCAAACTGACAAAAATCAAAGACAAAGAGAGAATCTTAAAAGCTGCAAGAGAGAAGCAGCAAGTCACTTATAAGGGAGCCCCAATCAGAATAACATCAGACTTTTCAACAGAAACACTAAAAGCCAGAAAAGAATGGGATGATATATTCAAAACACTAAAGGACAAAAATTGCCAGCCAAGAATACTTTACCCAGGAAGGCTATCCTTCCAAAATGAAGGACAAATAGTATATTTCTCAGACAAACAAAAATTGCAGGAGTTCACTACACATGACCAGCCCTACAAGAAATTCTCAAGGAAGTACTGGGTTTTATACCACAAAAACAATCATCACTACCATGAATACACAAGAAAGAGCAATACCTACCAGCAAAACAAAAATGCTAACAAAAGAGAGAAGAAATAGTTTATCTATCACCCCAAGTAACCAACAAATACAGAAGACAAACAGAAAATTTGAAAGTAAGGAACAAAAGATACTTAAGACATCTAAACAAAAATCAATGTAATGCTAGGAGTAAATCAACACCTTCAATAATAACTCTGAATGTAAAGGGACTAAATTCCCCATTCAAAAGACAGACTGACTGATTGGATTAAAAATATGGACCCAAGAAGATGCTGTCTCCGAGACTCACTTGACCTATATAGACACACGTAGACTAAGAATGAAAGGATGGAAAAAGATATACCATGCAAGTGGAAATGAAAAATGAGCTGGAGTAGCTATTCCTTACATCAGATAAAATAGACTTTAAAGCAAAAACCATTAAAAGAGATAAAGATGGCCAGTATATAATGACAAAAGGATCTATCCATCAAGAAGACAAAACAGTCATAAATATATATGCACCTAATGTTGGAGCAGCCAGATTTACAAAGCAAACACTATCAGATCTAAAAAAAGAAACAGAGACTAACACCATAATAGTGGGGGACCTGAACACCCCACTCTCATCATTGGACAGATCATCTAGGCCAAAATCAACAAAGACACAAAAGATCTAAACAATACTTTAGACCAGTTGGATTTGGCAGATATCTACAGAACATTCCATCCAACAACCTCAGAATATTCATTCTTCTCATCAGTACATGGAACATTCTCCAGGATAGACCACATGTTAGGTCACAAAGCAAGTCTTAACAAATTCAAAAACATTGGAATTATTCCATATATTTTTTCTGATCACAATGTATTAAAGTTAGAAATCAGTAATAAACAAAACTCTGAAAACAATCCAAACTCATGGAAATTAAACAACATTTTACTTAATGTCATGTGGATCCAAGAAGAAATTGAACAGGAAATCAAAAAATTTCTTGAAACTAATGAAAACAATGACACATCATACCAAAACCTGTGGGATACTGCAAAAGCAGTATTAAGGGGGAAATTTATCACATTAAATGCTTACTTCAGAAGAATGGAAAGATGGCAAATAACCTAACACTTCACTTTAAAGATCTAGAGAAACAAGAACAATCCAAAGTTAGTAGACAGAAAGAAATAATTAAGATCAGAGCAGAACTAAATGAAATAGAAACACGAAAAACAATACAAAAGATCAATGAAACAAAAGTTGTTCCTTTGAAAAGATAAATAATATCAACAAACCTTTAGCAAGATTAACTAAGAAAAGAAGAGAGAAGACCCAAATAAAAAAATTAGAAATGAAAAAGATGATATTACAACTGAAACCTCGGAAATACAAGGAATCATTAGAGACTGCTATAAACATCTATATGCCAACCAATTTGAAAATCTGGGGGAAATGAACAAATTTATGGATGCATACAAATTACCAAAACTGAGCCAAGAAGATATAGAATATCTGAACAGACCAATTACAATAAATAAGAATGAAGTTGTTATCACAAGGCTCCCAACAAAGAAATGCTGAGGACCAGACAGGTTTACTGCAGAGTTCTACCAAATCTTGAAAGAGGAACTGATACCAATTCTCTACAAACTGTTCCAAAAGATTGAAACAGAGGCCATTCTCCCAAACTCATTCTATGAGGCGAACATCACCCTGATACCAAAACCAGACAAAGATGCCTCAAAAATAAAAAACTACTGGCCAATATCCTTGATGAATATAGATGCAAAAATCCTCAATAAAATACTAGCTAACAGAATACAGCAACGCATACACAAAATTATACACCATGATCAAGTGGGATTCATCCCTGGGATGCAAGGTTGGTTCAACATATGCAAATCAATAAATGTGATACACCACGTTAATAAAAGCAATGACAAAAACTACATGATCATGTCTATTGATGCTGAAAAAGCATTTGACAAAATTCAACATCCTTTCATGATAAAGACTCTCTACAAGTTAGGCATAGATGGAAAGTATCTCAACGTAATTAAAGCCATACACGATAAGCCCACTGCCAACATCATCCTGAATTGGGAAAAGCTAAAAGCTTTTCCCTTAAAAACAGGAACTAGACAAGGATGCCCACTCTCACCACTCCTATTCAACATAGTGTTGGAAGTACTAGCCAGAGCAATCAGAAAAGAGAAGAAATAAAGGGCATCCAGATTGGAAAGGATGAAGTCAAGCTGTCCCTTTTTGCAGATGATATGAACCTACATATGGAACAGCCTAAAGCTTGTATAAAAAAACTCCTAGAGTTCATAAACAATTTCAGCAAAAATGCAGGTACAAAATCAACACACAAAAATCAGTAGCAATTCTATACTCCACCAGTGAACATGCAGAAAAAGAATCAAGAAAGCTAGCCCATTTACAACAGCCACTAAAAAAAATAAAATATTTAGGAATAAAGCTGACCAAGGATGTGAAAAGTCTCTACGAAGAGAACTACAAACCACTGTTGAGAGAAATTAAAGAGGACACAAGAAGATGGAAAGATATCCCATGCTCTTGGATTGGAAGAATTAACATTGTGAAAATGTCCACATTACCCAAAGTGATCTACAGATTCAATGCAATCCCCATAAAAATTCCAATGACATTTTTCTCTGAAATGGAAAAAGCTATCCAGACAGTTATATGGAACAACAAAAGACCATGCATAGCCAAAGCAATCCTGAGCAAAAACAATAAAGCTGGTGGCATAACACTACCTGACTTTAAACTATATTACAAAGCTATAATAACCAAAACAGTATGGTAGTGCCATAAAAACAGACACATGGATCAATGGAACAGAATAGAGAACCCAGAAATTAACCCATATGTCTACGGCCATTGGATCTTTGACAAAGGCACCTAGTCTACATGCTGGGGGAGAGACTGCCTTTTCAACAAATGGTGCTGGGAAAACTGGATAATCATATATAGGAGAATGAAACTAGACCCATATCTTTCACCATATACCAAAATCAACTCAAAATGGATTAAAGAATTAAATATACACCTTAATACAATAAAACTCCTTAAAGAAAACATAGGGGAAACACTCCAGGAAATAGGAGTGGGTACAGAATTCATGAATAGGATCCCCAAAGCACAGGCAACTAAAGGTAAAATAAACAAATGGGATTATATTAAACTAAAAAGCTTCTGCACAGCAAAAGAAACAACCAACAGAGTAAGAAAACAACCGAGTGGGAGAAAATATTTGCAAAATATACATCTGACAAAGGATTACTATCCAGAATATACAAGGAACCCAAACAACTTTACAACAACAACAACAAAATAACCCAAGTAAAAAATGGGCATAGGAACTGAACAGAAGGAAGACATACGAATGGCCAACAGACACATGAAAAAGTGTTCAATATCACTCAGCATCCGGGAAATGCAAGATATCTTTCTCAAAGGAAGATATATGAATGGCCAACAGACACATGAAAAAGTGTTCAATATCACTCAGCATCCGGGAAATGCAAATCAAAACCACACTGAGATACCATCTCACTCCAATTAGATGGCTAAAGTCCAGAAGACTGAGAATGTTAAGTGCTGGAGAGGTTGCAGAGAAAAAGGAACTCTTGTCCACTGTTGGTGGGGCTGCAAAATGGTACAGCGTTTATGAAAAATGATATGGACATTCGTCAAACAATTACAGATAGATCTCCCATATGACCCAGCAATCCCACTGCTGGGAATATACCCAGAAGAATGGAAATCATCATGTCAAAGGATTACCTGTACTCCAATGTTTATTGCATCTCTTTATACAATAGCCAAGAGCTGAAACCAGCTGAAATGTCCATCATCTGATGACTGGATAAGGAAACTGTGGTATATCTACACAATGGAATACTACTCTGCTACAAAAAAGAATGAAATATTACCATTTGCAACAACACAGGTGGACTTAGAGAAAATTTTATTAAGTGAAACAAGTCAGGCACAGAAAGAGAAATACCACATGTTCTCACTTATTTGTGGGAGCTAAAAATTAATAAATAAATAAACATACAAACAAATAAAGGGTGGGAGGAAGAAAACAGGATAACCACAAAAATTCCTTGAACTATTTAAGCCAAGTGCACAGATACGATGAGTGTGGCGGGGGTGGTGGTGGAGAGGAACGGGTAAAGGGGCATGAAAATCAAGTACAATGTATTTTGAGAAGTAAAATTAAATTAAATTTTAGATAAATATATATATATATTATGTTGGTGGAAAGAAAAAAACCCACATAAAAAAGAGAACATTCTGTACAATTCAGATTATATGAAATCCTAGAATGGCAAAACTATAATAATGGAAAGAAGGTTGGTTGTTGCCTCTAAGAGGATGGGAGTGAAGACTGACTGGAGTCTCAAGGATCTTTCTGGCTACTATGAATGTTCCATTTCTGGAAACAGTTTTGGATTACATAGGTATATGCATTTGTCAAAACCCAGCAAATGTACACTTATGATTGAATATTTCATTGTATATAAATTATACACCAGAAGAAGAAAACTAGAAATAAGTATCAAAATCTAGCTAAGTAACCTAAAATATTTAAGGGAGAGTATATATTAATATCTGTAATTTACTTCACTATACATTCAAAATGAAATGGATTGAAGGATGGAAAGATGGATAAATAAGTGATTGCAAAAGTATAGTAAAATACTGATGGCAGACTTTATGTGGTGAGTATATATGTGCTCACCACATAAAATTCTTTCAATTTTGATGTTGGGAAAAAATACAATGGGGTACTAAAGTACTATAGTGGGGGAGACTACTTTTCATTATACATCCTTAGGAATTGTTTGAAATGTTTGCCATAGTCAGATGTTTCTATAAAGAAAAATTAAAAATACATATGAAGCATTGTCATATTTATGTAACTAATTTATCTATGAAATTAATAGTACTAAAATTGTATTCATAAAATCATAGTTGAAAAATAAGGTGTCAAATTTTTCATTTAGTGCAGATGAGATGCACTTATTTCAAACTAAATTTAAGATTGTTCAGTATTTGAGAATTGAGGCTGTAGGAGAAGGGGTAAAAAGTAGAGAAAAAGTAGCATGGACAAGTTATCAGCTATTTTTTGGTTTGGGGTTTTTTTTCCCCCAACTGTTTTAATCTCTTGCTAAACTTATTAGTACTATGACACTCATATCTGAGTCTTGCTAAAATTTCACTTAAAACTATTGAGCAAGTACATCCCTCAGAGAGCAAGTAATTTATTACCTAGAATTCCTCCCTTTTCCATCTGTCTCCACTCCTGCCATTTCCTTACCCCTTCTCTGTAGCCTATTCAATTTCATCCAGTTGTCCTTTGTTTTTGAAACATTTTCTTTGTGTGAAGACTAAATCCCCATTTCCTCCTTTTTGATCTCCATTTAGTCTTGATTACAAATCTAACTGAATTATGGTCAGTATTACTTAGCTCCTTCCTCCGCCCACTCACCTTGATGAGACCAGTCACATCCTCTGCTTTTAAAAAACAGTTTTTATGATGGCCCACTTCTCGTGATTGTTTTAATATGGGTTAAAAAGAAAAATCATCCTATAATATCTTTATTCCCAGTGTAAACAAATACTAAGTAGGAAAACTTTGGGATTCCTGAAAAAATTTGATAATTTAGGGTTTATTTGAAAATGTAAAGACACTATAGAAAAATATTCAAGGAAAGTTCTAAGGTAAGCTAAAGCTCTTTTGCTCTCTTCTTCCATAAGGAGATTAGTGGTTGGTCTAACCAGAGAGTAGTAAACTTTAATTTCTCTCTGATTTGAAAGTCATTCTCTAATTAGGAATAACATTATTTAACATCTTTAATATTCAGGAAACAGAGCTAGATGAATGGAAGGACACTGACTCTTCCCTTCTTTGCTAGCTAAAGCACCATTTCTGAAATCCCTTTTTTTAATACTCATTTAGAGAAGTTCTGAAAACAGTAAAGGTCAATAAACTGAAACAATATACAACTTTTTCTGACTTTAGCTACTGTATTAAAACACGGAATCATCAATGTTAAAGCTAAACATAGTGACCATTTATTCAAAACAAAGTGACCATCTATCCAGCATTTAGATAGTTAGTGACTATCTAAAAAAAGTGACCATCTATTCCACCATTTCCTAAATATCTTTGTGCAGATCTCTCATTTTATAGGATGTTGTCTAGTGCAATTCCCTAATTAAGTAAGGTGGGAGGTGCTGGATTCAATCAGGTTGATTGAATCAACTAGGGTTGATTTTAGTGATCTCTTTGGGAGAATAACTCATCTTTTCTCCTGTCATTTTATTGTGGTAAAACTAGGGCCACGATAGGTCTTCTGATTCTCAGCCCAGGGCTATTTTCAGTATATCTTAATACATCCCATTAATTTAAATCCCATGGCATTAAAACAATAAACATGGAATATGCACATTTCCACAAAGGTTTGTGTAATACATTTGGCTAACATATTTCACATTTTCTTTTTTCTTTCTGTGAGAGAAAAAATCAGATATTTTACCTTTTAGCTATGCCAGAGTTTATCTACCAAAACATAGACACTGTCAAGAAAAAGTTAACACAAAGATTATTAGTTTTTCCACATTCCCTGTTGTCTCTCCCAATGAAGAACCAAACCAAACAAAATAAAAAAGCCCATGTAAAGCAGCTCAAAAAGTTCCTGCAAGTAGAAAAGATCCTTCTTTTATCAAAAATAAAGATTTAAGAATTAAACATTCAGAATAAATCACTGACTAAGGGGTAACATTTGTTCCAACTTCTCCTGTTCCACATCACATGCAAAGTAATCTGATTATTTCCTTAATAAACTGTTGACAAAAATCACACTTCAGCAATGTCTCCAGTAAAGATCTGAACAGCTAAATCCAAAAATAGTTGTCAAAATCAAACTGGTAGAGGTTATTCCTAAGTAGCCCAAAGAGATAAAAGCCAAACCAGCAAGAATAGAAAAAGGAAATAGTACACAGGAGAGTAACTATTTTAAAAGGTTCACTATTCCATATCTTCCAATTATAAAATGAATAGCATTTCTCAAGTTATTTTATTTCAATAAGAGACATTGTCATAATCTAGACTATCATTTCAATTATTTGGCAAATAAATATTAACAGAAAAGTTTTTCTCAAAGATATCACTAAAATAAACTCTAGTAATTCCAGTCTCCTTTTTAATCTCTAAAAGCTGCCTTTCAATACCTGCTCAATGCCTCAAACAACAAGGATTAAAAAGTACGATTTCTTTTCCAAAGTGTGTGCCTTCTAGCTAGAAGTGAATAGAACAAGACTCAAATGAATTTAGGTTCATTCCGATCTTAAAAGTGATTCAGTGGCAGTCGCCATCATATGATCAAAAATGAATGCTGTGTCATTACAAAACCAAATGAAAAAATAAGAGGAATTGTAGATATTTCCCTGATTGTTATTCCCTTTAAAAAAATAATGTTCAAGTTCATATTGACTCCTGTGTTATAGTCCTCCAGGTAATGACAAAATTTGGATTTTTGCTTAATCTACCAGACTAATTAAGGCTTCTGTTCTGGTCTTTGGATGACAAGGCAGAGTGTGGCTTCAATCAAATTGCTGGTTGACTCTTCCCTGGGCCTAAATCATACCCAGTAATGTAATCAAACCAGTTTGGCTAAATTACACACCATATATCAGTAAATTGCTTTTCTGGGTCACTAGCCTACACACAATCTGGCATTAAAGTATAGCAGATAAAAAGAAATGTTTTAACATTTCCAAGAAATTCACATGCATTACTTAAAGTTTTAACTAATAAGAAACTATTAGAAGAAAAAAAGAGAGACATGAAAGCATAACAACATTGTGTCCATCCCAAATGTCATTAGCTGCAATCTTTAATCAAGCACTCATTCCAGTTACTGGGCGGTATCGCCAAGCTCCCAGAGGGCAGTCAGCCGCAGACCAAGAATGAAAAAACCAATTTGAAAAAAAAAAAATGAACCTGAATGATAACTGAGCCCAGATGGAGAAAAGAAAGGTTAACTGTGAAGCTAGTCTCATTTAAAGGCCACCAGTCAATTTAAACCTCAGAGAAACCTGCCCAAACAGGGGAAATACTGTGTTCTCCCCCATAGTAAAAAGGGAAATGAACATACTCAATTGGACCCACCAGCAGAGACTTTTCCCCAATTTTATTATGGAACACGAGGTCCATGAGCAGGAATTATAGGCTAAATACTGCACTGGAGCAGTGTAGGAAAGAAGCAGCTGGTTCTTATTATTTGCGTATATTTTTCTTACGGGTAAAAACATGGGCAGAGTGCCATGGTGCACTGCTGTGCAGACCTCCCAAAATGGCAAGGGCAGAGCACTGGCTTTCCTCTGCTACCATCGGGAATGTGATCCACAGATGAAGAGCTATCCAAAGAAACTCAAGCAGACACAGGAGTCCAGCAGACACATGTGACCATGTGGCCATGAGCATGCAGCTCTGTACAAGAAGAAATGAATTGAGAGACAGCTTTTTTAAGGTGCATTTAAAAATCTGCTTAAGTGATACCAAGAGGAACTGAACCTAAATACAAGCAAACATTAAACATCATTAAGTCTTTAGAAGCCTATGTTAGTTATTTAAAGTTTTAAATGGTGAGGTATGGCTTAAAGTAGAGACACTACAAAAACCATGACTTGGCAGAAAGGGCAGCAGAGGAGATGAACAGCCAACGCTCTCTCTCAGCACCATCGGATCTCCTACAATCTCCCATCACACACACCCATTTGGAAGTGGAGGGCAAGGCAGCCACAGGGATCAAAGCAGAGCAGAGAAGGACAGAGAATGGATGTGAAGGGGCAATTGAAGAATGACCTGCATGCTCCCATAGAGTCTACTGTCGGCACAACAAGAAGAGTGAGCCTTTTTAGACCTAGTTCGGAGGTGTCAACCACTCTTCTACTCATGACCTTCAGTGGCTTCCCATCACATCAAGAGGAAAACTAGAATCTTCATAAAGGTTTCCAAGGCCACACATGCACCCCACTTTTTTCTCTGACTTCTCCCCCTCTACCACTGCTCCTCGAACCACCATTGGCCTCCTCCTCTTTCTCAAACATGTCAGGCCCACTCCTTGCCCGTGCTGCTTTCCAGGAGCACTCTCCCTGCAAATCTCAGTAACTCATTGCCTTGCCTCTAGCAGGCCTTCCTTTGCTCAAAAGTCCCTTTGCAGTGTGACATGCTGTGATTGACCTATTTAATATTTTAACCCCACCCTACCCCTGAACACTCTGTCCTTCTTTCATGATTTTTTAAATAGACTTATCCCCATCAGCCCAACTATATGTTTTACTTTTTTGTATATTGTCTGTCTTTCCCAACTAGAATTTAATCCCCAGGAGTGCATGCTATCTGTTTTGTTCTCAGATATAATCCCAGAACACCTAGAATAATGCCATGCCCATAGTAGGCATGTAATATTTATTGAATGAATAAATGAATGAAGGAATACATTAATGAACATTTTAAGGTATTAATCTTAATGTGCTTTTTGGTTGTTAAATATTACTCGTTTGTGGACAATAATCAGTATCTCCTATAAAATGCCTTGGTAAAATAAGTTCTTTCAGTTTGATTACGTACTTGTTGTATTTAATACAGGCTGAGGGACAAAAACAATTCCACTACCCTTTCTTCACATTATCAAGCAGCATTAAAACTGAACAAATTGCTTTAGACAAGGGAAAATGACCTCTCTTTGATTTTAGGAACAAAACAAACTTTCTGCCTTCTTAATGTGGAGCTGTAGGGTCACAATGAATGACCTACTAATTACCAAATCCCACAAACATCCTCAGTACTTATCTTTCTTGACTTCTCTGGGTTATTTGACACTCTTGAGCACCCCTTTCTTTAAAAAAATCACTTAGTGATTTGATGTATTATGGCTCAATAAATAGGTGGGAGACTGGTTCTTTAGTAAAACTAAATCTATTTTGTTAAGTCTAGCTGTTACTATTGAAGTAATAAAACTTGAATTTTTTATTGAAATTAATTTCCATTTTATGTAATTCTTTGTGTCGTGTTTCATAGTTTTACAATCTTTTATAACCACAAAGCATTCAAGAACCACAAAGAAGATAGCTTTAAAGAGCAAAGGTTTAAGTTCTCAATTTAGTTGTTGCCAATATTTAAATAAAAATACTTCTCACACTAGAAAGTTAAAAATAAAATGTTAATTGCTATTGTTTGGCTATATAGAGAATTCACGTTCATTGTAAAAAGTAAATCAGGAAAGTGAAAGAAGAAAATTCAAATCCCACCACTAGAAATAGCCAATTTAAAAGCTTCATGTATAATTTGCATACACACACTTTTTTTAAACGAAAATGACATTGTAATGCAATATTTTTGTAAACTACTTTTTTACTTTAAAACATGCTAGTTATATTTATTTCTGTTATATTTTATGCATAATGACAGTAGAAAATCTCATTGTAGGAATGCACCAAATTTGTTTAACACATTCATCATTGTTACATACTTAGATTGTTACCATTTTTCTAGTTTAATATACCTTGATTAACTTTCTTGAATATATATTTTTGTGAAATTAACCCACTATATCCTCAAGAATAACTCTTAGAAGTAGAATTCTTGGGTAAGAGCTAATACTGACTTTTACTTTCCAATATTTATTACTCTTCATTTGTTTGTTTGTTTATTTATTTATGTTTTTATTTATTGCTTTGTTTTTGTTTTGGCTAGAATCTCCAGACTAATAGTGGAGTAAGCAGTCATGCTTGTCTTATTCCTAACTTTAGAAGAAATCACTCTTGATACCTGCTATTTTTAAACACCTTTCTCAGACTTCAGAACTGATAGTAAATATACTGAGCACATAACTACAGAAACATTATTGGTTTTACACTGGCACCAGCATAGCTTATATCCCATATCTTCCAAAAAATTTAGTGTTGACATTTAAAAAATATTTGCCAAGGATATTTTTACATTTTCATCTTAATTTATCTTAGTAATTTCTTTGGTTTTATTTATTTATTTTTATTACTAGTAAAGTGTTACTCAATACCCTTTGGTTACAGATAGTAGGAAACTACTCTACCTTGCTGGAGATAGATATGTCCTCCAGAACCAAAGGTATGAGCACATCAGAGCCTCAGGAAATACTGGGACCAAACCAGGGCCTGGAAATCCCACAGTAACTTTGAAAGTGTTCTTCCCAGCCTGTCAACTCCAGAAATTTCTGCAAATCTGCTTATTCTCCTATTTTTCTGTTAAATAGTTTCCTTACTTCCCAATCTGGGTGGTGGCTCATGGTCACAAAAGTTTTCTGAGTTTTTATTGTAGGACCATCTATGTGGTAAGACTGACTCTCAGTCTAAATGTAAGTTTTTGATGAAGAACTTTGGTTGGTTTGACTTGAGATAGATGCCCATCCATCACTGGTCCAGTTAATTATATATTATTTGAACATTCCTGCAAGGACATTTGGAAGGGAATTTTTAGATAAGTTCAATGAGATGTATAAAGATAACCAAAAAGGTTTTCATTATAGAAGACTGAACTTGTTTCTGTGTGTTCATTGGTCATTGGAATTTCTATTTATTAGAATTGCCAGTTTATATTCTTTGCCCATTTTAAGAATGATGTGTTCAATCTATTTCTTACTATTTGAAAATGCTATTTATTTATTATAGGTATTATCCCCTTTTCACATAAATTGCAAATTATATGCCAATAGCAAGATAATTTTTCATTTTGTTTACAGTACTTTTCACTCTCAAGAATTCAGAGTTATGTAAATATATCAACTCTGGAGTGAGACTGCATTTGGTTTCCTTGTGGTTCTGTCACTACTTGCTGAACGTCCATAAACAGATTTAATTTCTCTGTACATTGGTTTCCTACCTCTGCAAGATGAATCTCATACCACTATTAATCTGTAGGATTCTTGTGAGGATTAATTAAGTTTTTACATGTAAAGTTCTTTACACAATGCTTGAAACAAAGAAATTGCTCAGTAAACAGAAACTGTTACCTTTTGCTTTTATGCTGAAAAGGGCCATCTAACCTCAATACTTTTTAAATTTCATTTAGATTGTCTTCTCATTATTTTATTGTTTTATGTTTTATATTCAACTCTTAAATTCATGTCAAATTATTTTAGTGTGTGGTATGAAGAAGAGATTTCACCTCATTTTATGTGATTGTCCAAATTCCCCAGTACTATTTATAAAATAATTATTTGTGCTCCCCTAATTTGAAATACCGCCATTTTAACATTATAATTTATTAAGTAATCTGAGTCTGTTTGGGGGACATTTTATTATATTCCATATTTTGGCAAGTACTACTCTGTTTTACAATAATAGGTAGAAGTATATTTCCTTAAGTATTCTTGTTGTCTCATACGGCAAGTTTCTCTAATTTTTCTTCTAATTCTTTATTGTCTACTCTTACAAATCTATTTTTCCACATTAACACCACTTTTTCAAATTATCTTTCTTATCCTCAAATATGCCTAAGAAATTCTATTGCATAAATCTGTTCTAAAGATTTTGTTTTTATAATATTGTCTTTTCATCTAAAAACATATTTTATTTGTTGAAATTTTTTTTTCTGTGTCTACAACTGTTTTTCCTTTGGGGAAAAACAGCTTCTCCTTCCTCTCCACCCTCCAAATCTCATTGAGTGTTTCTCATTTGTAGACTCTAACCCAGACCATAAGGAGAAGGGGATTCTGGGATTTGTAGTTTCTGGTTTCTCCTTGGCAACATGCAAAGTAGACCTCAGAAGGGGATGGAAGTAGCTGCCAAGTTATCAGATAATTCAGCACATGAGGCATCCCTCTGTGGCTCTCTACTAAGGGGAACAACTCAAGTATTTCCTTGAGTGTGAAATGTGTTTCACTGCTGGTTTCATATAGAGATACTTACCACATTAGAAAAGCCTTGTTCTAGATTTTTCTTCCAAGTTTGCTAGGAAATTTTTTTACCAGGAATGAATGTTGAATTAAACCAAATGTCTCCCTTCTTGAAACTCTCTCCTCCTTTGGTTACTATGACTTCATTCTCTACAATTTCCTTACCATTTCTTAATCCATTTGTTCGCTCTTCATTCTCCATTTTCCTTTTCAATACTGGTGTTACCAAGGATTCCATTCTTGGTTTCTTTTTCATTTGTTTACTCACCACTATTATAGTTTCCATATCTCCAGCTTGGGTCTCTGGAACTCTAAGCATACATTTCCAACTGCTCATTGAACTTCTATATGTGAATGAACATGGGTACTTCAAACTCTGGCACAAATGAAGCCCTGTTTTCCCTACAAACCAATTGTTCCTCTAATATTTACTGGCTTTGTTAACACTAATAATTCATCCTTTTTTGTAGTTTTGTTCTTGTAATTAAGAACAAAACTACCTATCCAGTGGCTGGAAACATCAGCATAATCTTCAACCTCCTCCATAACCAATAAATCACAATTTTGCTTTAGAAATATAACATAAATATGCTCTTTCTTTAATATCTTTATGTTCAAATTCTCATACTCTCTATCTAAGGTAGTATAGCAGCAGTCTTCTAAGAGGTCTCTCTTCATATCTTCTCTGCACATCAGTCTCATCTACCCAAACTACACCTCATACCAGACTTATCTTACACATGCAAAATGGATCATATATTTTCCTTGTTCAAAAACTTTGTTGGTTTGCTCTCAGTATCAGAACAAAATTCAAACTTATTCAGTACATATAAAAAGCTCTGAAAAATGTGGATTCTTTCTTACTTGACAGTACCTCTCCCTGGTTGTATTTCAGAGCCATTCACTGCTCTACACTCACATTCCATTTCACATTTCAGTAATGTTTCTCTCCCTTTTTTCCCACATGGAAACCTCCCTTTGCTCACTCAAGACTGTTCAGAAATCAACTGAAGTCTTTTTGAAAAAGTCTGAAGTCTTTTTGAGCCTCTAGGTACAGTCTTACCCAAAGTCCTTTCCCCACTAATCTGATTTTATTATAATCATTTGTTTATCTAATTGACTTTTCCATTAGACTGTGAGTTCCTTGAGGCTGAGGCAATGTCTAATGTTTCTCTGTGAGCCTGGGACATGGCAATGATTAAGTGCTCAATAAGCATTCAGTGACTGAATGTACCTGATATATGTATGTCTTGAAGATCTACAACCTATTTCAAACATTAACATTAAACTTAGTCAATAAAATGGGTGGAAGAAAAATTGATAAAGGGTTCAGGATTGTGATTTTTTTAAGACATAGGACTACCATTTCTGGCCACATAACTTTTGTCAAGTTATGGAACAATTGAATTGGAACTGAAAGGCCCTGAGAAATTGTATAGTCTGTTCCATCTCTAACTTCTTGAACCTTAAACTTTTCATCTATATAACAAACATAATAACATTCTTCCTATTTATCAGAATTGTTATGACAATAAAATGAGGCTGGGTGTAGGAAAGCCCTATTAAATTTGGAAAAGCTGTATCGATGTAAAATATTTTTATTACTCCATATTTAATCCTATAAGTCAATCTTGTATGTTTAAAAAATCTTTAATTAAATCAGGGATTTAATATAAAGAATTATTGGCTCTTACCTATTGGTACTCATTCAACTCATGGCCTAATAAAATAAGAAGTAATCACATATTCACATAAGATTTTAAAAATTTATTCTCAGTTTCAGTTTAATCAAAGTATATTTAATTGGAAATACAGAATATCTGAATTTTAGACCCTTGCCAAAGAATATAACTCCCTAATGCCAAATCTTTCAAAAATTAAAAAATTTATTTAATATTTTTCTGGGATATATGGCCAATGTAATAAATCACTAGACACACAGGAGGTGTAAATATTGAAATAAAGGATACATTTTTATCATTACCTAAAATTGATATACTTTTAAGCCTAAAAAGGCCAAGAAAATTAGCTCAAAATCTGTTATAATTAATAAGAGAATTTAAAAAGTTCTCTGGATATAAGATAAAATACCTTGAAAGTGAATAAAAGTTTATTTATCAGCAATGACAAGAGATACTATATAGGAAATGAGACATTTTAACTTTAAACCAAAGGTATAAAATACTTAAAAATATGCCTAATTAGAAATAAGTGAGGAAAGTATAAATAATTTTTTTAAACTTTTAAGTAAAGAAATATGAATGTGCAATGTTCCTAAGTGAACCATTGAAGAGGTGCCATTTTTTGAATAAACTAAATTGCGACAATCTATTCCAAAAGAAATATCAATGGGATTTTTCTGGGGTGGGGGAGAAGCAAAACTAGCCAAAATAATTAAAAAATCCTTCTAAAAGAATAATGAACAAGACTAACTATGAATCTTTTATTTTAAAAATAAATATGATTAAAAGAACTTGCATTAGCATGTATTAAAATATAAAGTTAATAAAGTAGAATGATACTGCTATAAGAATAGACTAATCTTAGTTGAGAACAGTGAAAAGAATTGTCACACAGATCATTGCTTAAATAATATATTTTCCGGGAAAACTTTGTCACCTTTCACAAGCAAATTTTTCTCATCCTCTTCAGTGTTCTTCTACCATTTTGTATTTGGTTGGCTCATATAAAATTATCAATATTCAATCATTTCACCACAAAAAAAGAGCAGTTTTAGGTATCTAGTACAGATTTTATGCTGTAATAGATATTTTTCATGTTTTTTACTTTTTTGTAATTAGTATTTTACATATTCATCTCAGACTAGGATTTCTTCAAAATCAGAAAACATGTTTTATATCCATGTATTTCTGGCACATAGGCAGTGCCTAGCTCATAATAAGAGCATAAAAATATTTAATTAGGTAAATTTTTTTAATATTAAAAAATCAAATTATATGGTTCTAGCATGTGAGTGCACCATTTCTTTATGCACACAATCATCTCTAAGAAAGCAAGATTGACACTGACTCAAATCTGTCTTAATCATATTTACTATGGATGAAATACCTGATAGAAACAAGATGATAGTAAGAAATCAGGAAATCAAACCAGTAAAAAAATTACAGATGAAAACCAGGCTTTTCAGTCCTAATAAAGTTTAGCAATATCAACATGTCTAGAAACTAGGGCCTTTCTTATGCATTTTAGGTAACAAATATTTTATCTGTAAACTCCAGATTTTCAACTAAAATATAGGTTTACCACTAAAGATACTAGAGGTTATTGTCAAAATCTACAATTAATTTGGATGTTTTTAAATGTGGTTCATCACCATTGCTATACCTTTTATTTGGAAAAAAAAAAAAAAACCCATAAGCATTTCTATTAAAGAAAGGAATTTAAACCTCAAAACCTAATTGGCTTTCAGCAATATTAAGGAAAGGAATTTTGACTCAACAAACATGAAGATAATAAAACCTAATTTTATAGAGTTATGTTTGGCTTTGAATCTTATTATGTCGAAGAAAATGAAAATCTAATAAGACATTGCAACAAAATCTAAATGATTACAGACAAATATTTTGGCAAAAAACAATTGAGTATGTTTGCTAAGGTAACACCAACATAATAGCAAATTGGTATCCCTATGGCCACCACCACCAATAAAATATTTTGTTAAAATCTGTCCTTAAAAAAAAGATCTCTTATGTTAATGTTATGTCCCCTGAACAAATTCCCATTTGCCTTTGTATACACATCCAAAGCAGTTAGCCAAAATGTTACAAAAACCTGAGTGAAAGAATATAAGGAAATTTATAATAATGCTGGAATTAAGATTAACTGTCATCGATAGTAGTTACTTTTGCCTTTGATAACAGAAACCTAAGAATAATTTCATTTAGATGTAAAACTGGTAATTATTGTTAACACAGAAAATTATAAATTGTACTAAATGAATTAATCTGTTAAAGCTACATTCAAAAGTTGAATTTTAGAGCACAATCTTTGATCATAGACTCCTGCAAATGCATCTGGATAGTGGTTTGATACATTATACAACCAAATATGCACAACTTTTTATCCTGAATCTTAAATTGTATAAAAATGGAGAAGATCCTAAGAGTTATTTACAGATCACCATCTACCTAAAATAAGTGATTTCTGTGAAAGTACCTGTAATGAGTCTGTTAATAATATAAACTGCCTAATGTGGAGAAAAACTCTGGGCTGCCCAAAGCACTACCTTGCTGGCCATTCCCTTTGGTTCTACAAAGTCCTGACTTTACTTACAGGCTCCAATAAAAAGAGAAAAACATCTCTGGAACATTGGGTCACAGAGCTTTACACAGTCACTAGCTACAACCCCAAAGTCTTTGACAGAAAAAGGCTGTGCTTCTTTAGCTTTCTGTATACAGTGCTCAGTCCAAGGCTGTGGACATAAGAGTGGTTCATGAGTTCTTCAGGATGACATTGAGCAAAATTAAATTGTGAAGTATTTTGTCTTCTTTAGTTCAATTTTTATAAATAAGTGATTTTTAAAGGAATTTTAAAATATTAGCCAAAATTTTGTCTCCACTTGAACTAATTTGTTTTTCTTGAATAATGCAACTATGTGATGATTTTTTCTGTAGTATAAATAATACATCTATAATAAGTGCCACATTTAAATGTGAAAAGCTTATTCTTTCTTAGCCTTCAAAGGCCTTGAATGAGGCAGATTCTAAGCTCCAGTCTTACCTTCAAATTGGGTTGCTATTAAAAGCTCTTTTCAGAGTCAAAAAGTCAACCTCATAACCCCAAACTCTTAGGTCTCTCTCTCTATTTTAACTCTAATATTCTGGATGTTCACAGTACCTCTGTTTTCTGAAAGGTGAAAGGGAAATGTTGAAGGGGAAATTCTTAAAACTAACAAACCCTCAAATTCTAAACCTTGAGCCTACGAAGAGAAAAGAATGCTGTTACCAAATTGACACCAGTCATAAAAGATTTTGAAAATTAATTCAAAAAGAGTTTGCACATGTTGTCAAATCCCTGAATAATATTGCCCTGATCCAAGTGAGCCATTATGGAGGATTCAGAAATCTCCTACAACAAGCAAATAATTATGAGTGGAAAGAGCTGAATTGATGGGAGCAGACATTTGACATTGGGCACATTTCCTCACACCTTCAGTATAGAGATGGCTCGTGTTTTCTGAAAATCCAACTACTATTTCCTGCAAACACTTTTCCTCCAGCAAATTTATCATGGAGGGTAGGCAAACCAATGTCATCTCAATTTGGAGTGGTACATGGTAAAAGTCACACTGCAGATGTTCCACATCAACATTTTTTAAGGTGTGTGTAGAGTCATATGCAAAGGCAATCTGAAGTTTAGAGGATGGTTATATTCCTGCTTCTTCATTACATGAAGGATGACAACAGTGGCTTATGTACTAAATACCCATATGTAAAACTCAGATCATTTTTTAGCATTTACAGACTGAACCACCTCATTTTCCTTCCCAAGCACTCCCAGAAGAGAGTCACAAAAGCGACTTTTATTGTCAACTATATCCGAGGTTGGTTTCTGCTGACAAACATACAGTTTTTCAGAGAGTTATGTGCATCACTCCTAAAAAGTGGAGCAAAAGAATAAGTAAAACCTTACTAAAATATCTGGCAAGCCCACAGTGGCCAACCTACAGCTCCTTCCTGTGATCCTTGCATGATCAGTGAAGAGTACTGCAACCAATAAGGCCAAGAAAAGAAAAGAAATGTCCTGACTTTGAAATTCAGATAAGGTGGTTTTATGGTTTTAGTTGCATTGTAATAACTACATCGAAGTAAATATACTCTTCCTGTTTTAAGTTAGGTGAACATCTGTCATAAATAACTCCAATGCTCTTTCTTTTGTAAACTAATTACACAATAGACGTTATAAATTCATGGAGTGTTAGGATGCAGAACTTAATTATATAATTCACTTAACCAAGTTTTACTCTTACTTCAGTGCAGTTCACAATTCTCCACTTTTGCAAGACATGTAGCCGGACGTGTTAATAATGCCTCATGGGAATTTTAGATTAGAAAAGAAAGCAAAGAAAGACTTTGTGACTGTATCTGTCTCTTTTACCTGAACAGGATGAACAATGGCATTTATTTTGAGGAGGAGCTTAAGTAATTACTATTAATTCAAAAAAATAGGTATACTATTTTTAAGTCACTTAACCTGTAGGTAATGTGCTTTTCTGACTTCTGTAAGAAGAAAGCACCTTCTCTTTCTTTTCCAAGAGACACATACCCTCACTTGTCATGATGACTTGACTTTGCTTTGTCTTCCTGCTCTGTGAACTTCTCCATAACGGCACTTCTCTTACTGCAGTTTGACCACTTACTACTGATGGTCAATCCTATTCCTATTTCCCAGTTCAGATCCTAGAGGGTACCAGAGTATTGGGATGAACCCTTTGCATAAGTTCACTTCACGGCCACCAGCCAATCTGAAGATGGACTGTTTGGGGGATTAGTCCTCTCCTGATCCATCACTGGCATCTCCTATATAAGGACAACCTATATTGTGTTATTGAATAGGGTGTTAAGGAGCAAGGTGATTTTTCCTGAAGGGGAAGTTGATGGTAGTAGGCATTGTGACCTATGCAGTTCTAAAGTATGAATACATATTTGCCATGTAGAAAAGGTTAGAAATGTCATTTCTAAGCAATACTGCCTATGTAGATATAAAGATATAATGATAGCAATGATAATAATCATAACTACCATTTATGAAATATCTACTATGCTCAATACTGTGATAAGTACTTTATATATATCAAGCCCAATACTAAAAACAATTATGTGAATCATGTTATCATTCCCATTAAATAGAGGAGAAAGCAGATTTTCAGAAAGGTTAGGTAACTTGCTCGAGGTCAAATAATTTATAATTGTCAAATCCAGAATTTTAATCTAACTATACCTGACCCCCAAAATCTGTGCCTTTCCAATGCTCCATGCTGTTTCTTTCGTGCCATGAAAGAACCTAACACCAATTATGTGATTGCAGACTTGGCTTTGATGAGAGTAATAGGAAGTTAGACTAGAATCATAAAAGTGGGCTACTTTTTAAATACCCTTAACTATTATACTAAATATGAGTAGTATAAATAAAGTAGTTTGCATTTTGTCCTATGCAAAAAGGAAAGTGAAGGGAAAAAAAAGAGCCATATGGACAGAGACTCAAAATAGAAAGTATTAGGAAGCAAGTGAATTATAGTTCCACTGAGCAATATGAATGTCTGAAGTAACGCAGTCACCATGGGGCAACTGAGAAGGGAAAAGATTTGAAGGAAGTTTTGGAAGGAAAAGGGAGCAAAAGGAAATGGGTGGAATTCCAGCATTCATGGCGCAGGGAGAGGAAGAAAAGCAAATGAAAAACCTTGAGAAGGAGTAGCCAGCTAGAGAGGAAAGAGTGATATCATGGAAGCCAGGCAAAGGCAATATTTCAAGACAGAGGAAGTGAACAACAGTGTTAACATACATAAAGTAGTCCATCAGAATAAAAACCTAAAAGGATAGCTGGTAAACAAAATGATCTGCTTCCTATTGCCCTGGTTAGAAAACATAAAGTAAAGGAACTGCTAGAAGTACTTGCGATTACCCCTTCCACATAGCATTCAGGAAAACTTCCTTTTCAAAGTCAAGCTTATTTGTGTAGACATTACTGATAGTCCAGTGAAGAAACTTTTCCTCCAGAACAATAGAACCATAATCTATGCCACTGAAGGAGAGCTCCAGGCTGGAGTATGTTAAGACCAATTCCAAGTCCAGTATATCCTATACCAGGCTGAGGTTCACTGAAGTCCAAATTTTACATATTTTCTCTCCAAAGTATTCTTCTCACATAAAGTGATAGGATATTTTTAATCACCCTTTCCTTCATACATTCATATCCCTCTATGCATGCTGTTGGGAGGGTGAAGAGGAATTGAGGTAGTCACTAGTGCTAATCATCAAAAATTTTTGGCTCCCTTTCCAGAAACATAACAGGATTGCAATTTCCTGCTAACTACAGCTGTATGTGGCCATATGACTTGCTTTGGCAAATGAAATGTGACAAATGTTGCTCTGGGTGTATGCTTAAAGAGCTAGTACATGACTCACCATGCTTTTGCTTTTCCTCTGATATAGCATTTGGCAACTTTCCAGATAGCACTGCTCTTGCAGCCTGGGATCCAAGGGAGAAATACATAGACCAGAATCTCCAGTCAGCCGATGATGGACATGTAGAATGAAGTAGAAATAATATATGTTGTTTAAAGACCCTGAGGAAATAACAATGTGTCAATAGAGGATCATTGACTGTAACACATGTCCCTCTGATGGAGGATGTCTATAGTATGTTTATAGGATGTCTATAGTGGGAGCTAGGGATATATAGGAACTCTGTAATTTCGACTCAATTTTGCTGTGAACCTAAAACTCTAAAAAATAAAGCCCTAAAAAATAAAGTCTATTAAAAAATAAACAACAACAACAAAAATAAAGATCCTGAGATGTGGGTATTGTTTGTTACTACAGAATAGTCTAGCTTACCTGAATGGATATAAAGTGTATAGTTTGAGCAGTGGTGGGGAACTTGGGGTAAGGAAGAAAGAAGGTTTGGTAGAATACCACCAAAACTCACCGTAACTAGTACTGACTTTATTCTATTTGTGAGAAGTGGATTCTAAATGAACAGCCTCATGAGAATGGAAAAGGAAAGCACACAGGCTAGGACAATGTAAGAGGACAAGGCAAGGCTGCCTTTAGTCATTCACCCTGGGCAGCCACGACAACACCCAAATGCTATCTGTACTAGAAGACATTCACCATGTAATTTCTGACAACTGTAAGAGAACCAAATCCCACAACTTCCTTAAAGACAATACATGTTAATACCATGGAGAAATGGTATCCCTCACAGATTTTGTGGTATGGCCCTAGAACACCAGAGATTGTTTAGGGCCTCTAATTCTTCCCACTTCAATTGACTTTTGTCAGTTAGTAAGGATACATTTTACTCTGCAGCCTCAAAATTGTCAAGAATGGTGTAAGCCAAAGGCAACACTATTTATTTATTTATATCTGTCTATAACTATCTATTTCCAAACTTTTTCGTCATCCTAAATATAAACTCTGTACCCATTAAGCAATAATTTCCCATTGTTCCTTTCCCCCAGTGTCTGGTAACCTGTAGTCTACCTCTGTCTCTGAATTTCTTTTAATTTGTTTAAATTGACCCATGATAATTGTATATATTTATGGAGTACCTAGTGATATTTGGATACATGTATACAGTGTGTAATGATTATATCAGGGTAATTAGCATATACATTACCACATTTATTTGTCATGTCTTGGACAATGAATGAAAGTTCATGTTGGGAACATTCAAAATCTTCTCTTCTTGCTACTTGAAATTATATGGTAATTTTCTGTTGATCTAGTCTTCTCTATATTGCTATAGAACATTAGGTTTAACTTTTAGAGGTAAGTGTTCTAAATTCATTTAGAAGTTTCCCAAGTGATCTGTTATGTCATCAACCAGCCCTTTTAATCCTACAGTATATTCCAGGAGCAATAGTGTGGCAGAATGGTGAAATACTTGGTTGGTATTTGGTTGGTATTTGTTATCATTAATTACCTATGTATTATAAAAAGGGAATTTGCCCTGAGTGCAGTTGTTCATACATTAAACCTTGACACTGACAGTCCCTGAAACAAAAATAGTTTTCCCCAGGATTTATGGTCATAACTTTTGCAGTCTTCTTCCCTATTCTAGCCCCCAAACTCCAACTTCCTCAACTTGTACCCCTAATCTTGACATGATTTTATTTGAAATAGGGATAAGAAGAATAAAATATTTTATAACATCAAAAGGAATTCATGAATCCTGAGCTGAATAGCCAAAAAGTCCATTTTTCTACTGCTATAAAAATGTATGTATCACCGACATAGATTTAATCTACATTTTATTAATATGCACTTAATATATATTATTTATAAAGGTATGTATGGATATATTTATATTTATGAATGTAAGGAGGTACTATAGAGTATTATGTTAAATATTAAATAATATATAACATAAATAACATGTATTAGTTATATTGAACAAATGTTTAATATTAAAACATAACATTGAAGCATGATAGATCACAAGTAACCTAGAACAATGCTTGGTACATAGTAGGCATTCAACAAACATTTGTTGAATGTGTAGCTGATTGATTGAACGAGTTAAGAAACTTTTAATCCATGAATTAATTCTTATCTATGAAAAAGTAAGCCTTTATTTAAAATAGCTATTTGAAGATGTTTAAAAGATAAAACTATTGTTGCCTATGAGTCATTGTTAAAATAATATAAAAGAACAACATATATATTAAAGCAAACATGGAGGTTCCTTTTAATTTTAAAGGACTATAGGGATAGACATTTAAAATAGAGAACTTTCTTTAAAAAGCATGTGATTTGACTAGATTTGAAGTAGCTGAGCTGGGCCTAGCATCAACTTAAAAAAAATCAAATCTTTCACTGTTTCTAGGGGTGGGCTCTAAACTAGTGCCCATTGAGTACAATCTATCTGGTGCCATATTGAAACAAAATTATTGTGTCCACCAAAGTAAATTAACCACCTGATTGAGATATATATAAAATAAAGAGGGTTTATTTGAGAACTTGTTCAGACTGCAGCCTGGAAGACACAGATCCAACAGACCTGGAATATGTGCTCCACAGAACAAAGAAAGGTCAGAATATTAAAAGGGAAAAGACGGGGGTGGTTACAAAAGTTATAACTGGTGCTAGCATATGAAAAACAGCCTTGTCCAGAAAGGAGTGTTTGTAGCAGTTCTTTGAGTCAGGCTTTAGTCAGGGACTTTTCTATTTAGCAGAAAATAATGAAAAATAGCAATCAGCAGCTGTTCCCCCAAGAAGTCTTGACCTTTGCATTGGTTCTGAGTACAAAGTTCCAGAAAATTCCAGAATGTTCTCAATTAAGACATGCCTGAAGCTCAAATTGAGATGGCTTCCTGGCTCCATTTTACATGCCTAACATTGGGTAATGTATAAAGAACTGAAATTTATTTCTTACAGTTTTGGAGGCTTGAAAGTCCATGGTATAGGCGGATGCATCTGGTGAGGGTCTTCTTCCTGACGGTGACTCCGTATGGAGTCCTGTGGCAACATAGAGTATCACATATTGATAATGGCAAGAGCAAGACAGCTAACCTTCTCACATAATCTCCTTATAAACCCTTCAGAACCACGCCCATGACAACCCATTATACCATCAACCCATTACTCCCCAAATGGGTCAATCCATTCACAAGGGCACAGTCCTCATGGGCCAATTCACCTCTTAAAGGTGAATCCCACCACCATATTGGGGGTTAAGTTCCAACATGAGCTTGTGGAGACATTCAAACCACAGCACAGGGAAATTTCTACCAAATCTGTTGTTATCACATATTGCAGTATTATCATGGATGTGCAAGTCATAAAGACTTGATTCACTCCTTCACTGAATTTAAGATATATATTGAAAGTTATGTTAAAAAAACCAAGCAGCACAGATATCAACTTGTTTCTTTCTGCATGTCTCCCTAACAAATAATGAAGGCAAAAAAATTGGGGGGTTATTTGAAGATACTGTTTAGTTAACTGAGGCTTTTCTTATATCTAACCTTGGAAACGAGGACTCTCAATACAGAGATTTGGCAACTCCCAATTGCTAAAACATTTACAACACCAAAAATGCTGATTCCGTATTTTCATTATTAAATTGAGATCGAGCTACATGATAATTTTTTTATAATTAAAAAGGGAAAATGATGCTGGTAACGTAAATGATTTTAATGGCTTCCTGTTGCAATACAATAAGAATAAATATTTTTATTTTTATCATGGCTTATGAGGATGATGACTTTTAAAGCTTCATCATCTTTTCCTTTCCTCTCTGTATTCCAGCTGAACTGGTATATTTTAGATCCCATTTATGTGTTGTATGGACTCTTCACTTTAAGGATTTTGTGCATGCTGTTTCCCTGCTGGAACTTCGTTTCCACCTCTATTCATCTAAATAATCCCTACTGAGTTGTCATTTAGCAGCTCAATCATCACTTCCTCACTTTCTTCACCTTCCTAACTAGGTCAAATCCTTTTTATTACATGCACTGAAAACCCCACATATCTGTCCTTTATGGCACTCCTCACGGTTGTAATGTTATACTTAATAAAGTAATTATTTGATTCACATCTTTTTCACTATTAGAATAAATCTTATTAGAGCAAGGAGCATATTTGGTTTCTTCACCATTGAATCTTTGACTTATTACACACTAGGTATTCAATTGCAGTTTGTCGAAGAAATGAAAAAATGAATGAAAAGTCTCCATCTTGACATAGATTCTGGTCATGCTTCAATTGTTCAAAACATTTCTGAAACTCTTCCTTTGGAATTATCTACAAAATATGCACAACCACATGATTTTCTTGTACATTTACCTGCCCTAACTCTCTGGAAGACAATAACACATCATTCTGCTATTAAATCAGAAGTACGTATATTGTGTGCGTGTGTGTGTGTGTGTGTGTGTGTGTGTGTGTGTGTGTGTGTGTGTATAAAATAATTTGAAACAGAGGTTTATGAGTTTAGGTCTCTTGTCCACAGTCATGACTAGTAACTGATCAATTTAAATTGCTAATTAGGATTATATAATTCTAACTCTGAAAAACTATTAGGATTTCCCCACAAGACACAATTAAACAACTTGGAGATGACAAGAATTACAGGTCCAGTAACATCACATAGTTTACAAAACGTAATATATTATTTTTCCCTTGGGTCATTTCATCTGGCAAAATATGTTAAGCATGAGACGTATTACAGTCATAAGTATATTTCAGTGTTAACACTTATTTAACAAAAAAATATACAGGAATAAAAAAGGCCACCAAATTTTGGTTTATGAGCAATATCCTTCCCTGTTATCTATGTCCCTATTCATTAACATATGGTTTAAATTTTGGCTTTCTGTAGTCAAAGTACATTTGAACACATTTTAAATGAAAATATGTGCCTTCTATATTTAAATGCTTCAATGAGTAGAAAGTGTTTTGATGAGATCTGACAGAAGCAAATTGACTGAACTTTTTATTTTCATAAACCGTGGCACTTTTAAGTATGCATGTGCTTAGGGATAGGGTGGATTTCAGAAAAACTGGCATTTTGTTATTACTGTTTTTCATAACTTTCTATTTCTGGTGAAAAGTAAAAATGAATTATACAAGAAAAATATTAAATAATCAAATTCTCTTGGATATCTAAAAGTCTTTCAATAGTTATTACTAAAAATTCACTTAATAATTCACATAATAACCTCAGAAAATTATTTGGTAATTTGGATTTTACTAAAAGCAAAAAAATAGTTTAAGATTTATTTTAAGATATATGACAGATCTTGATAGAGTTTGGATGTACTGTTCCCCCAAAACTCATATGGAAATCTGATCCCTAATATGGCAGTGTTGGGAGCTGTTTGAGTCATGGGGACAGATCCCTCATGAATGGATTAATGCTCTCCCTGGGTGGTGGGGATAGTAAGTGAGCTCTCACTCTATTGGTTCCCATGAGAGCTGGTTGTTTAAAAGACCCTGGCACCTCCTCCTCTGTCACTCTCTCTTGCTTCCTCTCACCATGTGATCTGCTTGTACCCGCCAGCTGCCTGCCACTTTCCACCATGAGTAGAAGCAGCCTGAGGCCCATGCCAGATGCAGCTCATAATCACAAGTCAAATAAACCTCTTTTCTTTATAAATTACCCAGATTCAGGTATTCTGTTACAGCAACACAAAATGGGCTAGTACAGATCTAGCCTTGGCACAACATAAAAAATTCGTAGTAAAACAAGTGTTCTTTTTCTGACACCTCTCAACACCAAAGGCTTTTCCTCAACTAAAGGGAAAATTTATTTACCAGGTCATAAAATATCATCCACATTTTAACATTTTAAAAATAATAAGTTATTTGTGTCATGGGGCAAATATTAAATCATGATAGTCAGTAGAAAATGTAAACTTTTGAGTTAAAGAATATTTATTCTTTTTTTCCCTCTCTGTATTAGTCCATTTCTGTTGCTTCTAACAGAAATACCTGAAACTAGGTAATTTGTTTTTTAAAAAATGTACTGCTTACAGTTCAGAGGCTTGGAAGTCCAGGAAATACATCTGGTGAAGGCCTGTGGCAACTTAGGGTATCACATGGTGAATATGGTGGAGCACAGAGAGAACTAACTCCTCATTCCTTCTCCTTTTAAAGCCCTTGGAGCCATGCCCATGACTGCCATTAAACCATCAATTTAACCATCATTGGATTGATCCATTTATTTGGATGTGGTCCTCACAGTCTAATCACCTTTTCAAGGCCCCACGTTTCAATTACCATCATAGGATTTCCCAACCTTTTAACACAGCGAGGACCAAGCCTTCGGCACATAAAACTTTCAGGGGACATAATTCAATCCATAATACTCTTATTTTTTAAGTATAGGCCACATACTTAGACCGTGAAATATTAAATATATGAGTTGTATTTATAGAGAGATTCCATTAAATAAATTCTAAGGAAGATCCACTTTAGTAATGGTGGTGCAAGGGGCTCTCTGGGCCCTCTCCCCAGGAAATAAATCAAAAAAAAAGACAATAATTATTTAATGTTTTATTCTAATGGAAACTGTCCAAAGACTAGAGCAAATGAACAAACATTTATTCAGGAAAATCTAACAATCTGTGAGAACAGTGAAATTCTGTGCACTTGAACCATGATCTACTCCCTCTTCCCTCTTTGCTCAGCAAAACAGAAGCCTCACTCAACGCAAGTGTGGGCACAAATGTGAGGCCCCTTCTCCCTTTATTTCTCAGTGAAGGGCTCTGGTATCTTCCAAGTAGGGGAAAATCACCAGAATTTCTCATCCCTCTCCCCCTGTAGCTCTGTGAGGCTAAAGTCCAGGCAAATGTTCCCAAGAGGCTGAGTGATCCTCCCCTCCATCCAGGTCCCACTCATAGCATGGAGGCTCTACCTTGGTCATGGCCCAGATAGCACTCTTTCCGGCTAGCTCATAAAGCAGAAGCTTCACACAAAGAGAGACAAGTCAGGAAGAAAGACCAGAGGTTACTGCATCCACCTAGCATCCTGCTTGTAAACAGGTGTATTACTCTGAGAGAAGTGAGACATTCCTCATCTCCAGATCCAAAGTGGTTATTTACAGCTTTTGCCAAAGAGCAGTGGCTGAACATGAAAACAGAGAGGTCTGAAGCACTTCAAAAAGGGACCGACATTATTTAGAAAGAATGTGGGGAAGTTCAAGCTGAGAGTGCTCTAAGAAAACAATGAATATTTTGGTGGTAACCAATTAAGAGGAAGATGGTAGCTCCACGAGAACAACAGGCTAAACCATAGGTAAGCTGGTTTACTAAAGAGAATCAGAGGAGAGACAGCTAAGAAGAACCCTCCTGGGGTCAGAAAAAATCTCAAACACAGGTGTCTAAAACTATCCCCAAAGGGGCTCAAATTTAATTGGATCAGAATCTGGTACAATTTATTCCCCAAGGTATTGTCCTCCTCGCTTCCCCAAAATAGAGCAATTAGATGGCAACATCTGACAGTGACAGAGACAAAGGGCTTAACAGAGATATCAGGGAAAGAGACAAAGAGAGGCTTGCTAAAACCTCTGCTGTTCAGGAATGACTGTGCCCATGCCCAAGGTTGCACTTTGTGGAGTAACATCAGAAACTTCACACTGTGGGGGGGAAGTCTTCATTGAACTAGGTTACCCAAGTAACTACTCAAATAAATAAGAAAAGAATAAGAATAGGAAACTCTGAAGAGAGAGGATGGAACTCATACACATAAATTGCTACAATATGTTATGTAACATAAATAGTTTTCAACAAAAATTATGGGACAGGCAAAGAAACAGGATAATATGACCATATACAGCAAAGAAAACTGCAAGCAAAAGAAATTGCACGTTAGAGTGATGAGATGTCAGATTTAACAAAAAAAACTTCAAGGAAGCCATCATAAATACATATTAAGAACTAAAGGAAAGCATTCATAAAGAAGTAAAAAAAGAAAAGATATCATAAAAATTTCTCATCGAACATAAAATGTCAATAAATAGAAATTTTAAAAATAATCAAATGGTAAGTCTGTAGTTGAAGTGTAAAGAAACTGAAATGAAAAATTTACTAGAATGGATCAAGTTTATTTGAACTGAAAGAAGGAAGAGTTCATGAACTTGAAGATAGATCAGTAGAGATTAGACACTTTGAAGAACAGAGAGAAAAAGAATGATGGAAAATGAACAGAGCCTACAAAAAGTGTGGGACATCTTTAAGTGCACAAACATATGTATAAGGGGAGTACCAGAAGGAGAGGAGACAGGGAATGGAACAGAACATATATTCAAAGAAATACTGACAATTGGCTGGCCAGTTATCTCAGTGGGTTAGAGTGCAGCATTATAACACCAAGGTCAAGGGTTCAGATCCCCGTGGCCGGCCACCAAAAACAAAACAAAACAATACAAAGACATGTTGACAGAAAATTTCCTTAGTTTGATGAGAAACATCAACCTATACATCCAAAAAGCTCAACAAAATCTAAGTGAGATAGATACAAAAAGATCTACATACAGACACATAATAAAAATGTTGGAACCCAAAGATAAAGAGGAAATATTGAAAGCAACAAGAAAACTGTAAGTGTGGTGTACAAGGTAATTCCAGTAATATTAACAGATAAATTCTTTTCAGAAGCAATGGAGACCAGAATGCAGCGAAAAGACATATTCAAAGTGCTGAAAGACAACAGAACTGTTAACCAAGATTCATATCAAGCAACACTAACTTTCAAAAATGGAGGCAAAATAAAGACATTCCCAGATAAATAAAAACATAGGGAATTTGTTGCTAGCAGACCCACCTTACAATAAGCACTAGAAGAAGTTCTTTATGCTGCAAGTAAGTAAAGGGAATTTTTACCAAACAACTTAAGAATGATTACATTTTGCGATGATGAACGTGCTAATTATCCTGATTTGATCATCACATATTGGACACAAATATCAATAGTCAACTCTATACCCTACCAATACATATAATCAATTGTTTCAATAAGAAAAAGTATAAATGTGCATTTTTTCTCCTTTCTTGTCTTAACTGATTTTAAAAGAAATTGTATAAAACAATATATGCAATTGTATTACTGGGTTATAACATAAAAAAGTAATATATTTGAAAATAACAGCAAAAGGGGGTTCATAGGTGCAAATTTTATTGCAGTAAGGAAATGGCATCAGATGATAACACTTCAATCACAAGGCAAGGATTGTCAGACTGAAAAAACCCTATAATCTGAACAATAAAAATTGAACAAATCAAAAATGAAATGAATTAAGAAAGCAATTTAAAAGCAAATTCAAAAATGAATTAAGAACACAATTTAATTTACTATAGCATCAAAAAATATTTAAAGAATAAATGTGATGAAAGAAGTGCAAAACTTATCCTCTAAAAACTATTCAACAACTTTGAAAGAAATTAAAGTAGACCCACTGCAAAACAGTTCTCTGGGTGGCCCTGGACTGACCCAGTTCTTCCCCTTTCTTGCCTGTGTTCTTGTTCTCCAGAATAACTGTAGAAAGTGCTAGGAATGAAATATCCTGAGATAGGGAGCAACTGTTTGAAACAGCCTAGGACATGTTACTGTTCCTCCTAGGGAAATATAACATCTTGAGTTAGAGAGGAACTTCCCGGGACAGCCTGGACTTTGTTCCTCTCTTCCCTAGAAGCAGGATGTCCTTCAAAGTTTTGCCCAATGAATTACACTGCCCCTGAAATATATAGCCCAGAGTCGGCCGCCTTTTGTGGTCCCTCAGCTGTGGGGCAAGTGTGGCACATGCAGCCATGACTTCATCCACCCTGGGCAGCTTTCTTGAGCCTTGGGGGAACAGATCACAATGGGTCCTAGGTTTCTTTTGCCCCTTGATGCCTATCTGTAAATAATAAACCCACTTCATATAACTTGTGTGTGTTTGTTCTGTCTCACTGCCACTCAGGCACTGGTAACACTACAGCCCAGGAAGCAGTGGGTGAAAGTGTTTGGACTCCTATTTCTGGTGGGTAGCATAATAATAATCTCTGGTATCTTCCACACAGTGAGAGTCCTCCCTTAGGGTTGGTTATTAGTGAATTTGCTTCACACCTACATAAATGGAAAATTATACAATATTCACGATTCAGAGACATCTATCTTATTGTTAGGATCACAAGAGTCTTGATATTGATCTACAGATTCAATGCAATCCCTGTCAAAATCCCAGCTAGCTTTTTTGCGGAAATTGACAAACTGATCCTAAAATTTACATGGAAATTCAAGTAACCCAGAATAGGTCCCCCAATTTCCCCAAAAAGCCCCTGAAAAAGAATAAAGTTTGAGGACTCACACTTCTTGATTTCAAAAATTACTTCAAAGCTACAGTAAACAAAACAGGTACTAACATAAAGATGGACATATTGAACAATGGAATAGAATTGAGAATCTAGTAATAATCCCTCATATTTATGGCCAGTTGATTTTCAATGAGGCTATATATATAGGGGAAATAATAGTCTTTCAACAAATGATATTGGGGAAACTGGATATTCACACACAGATACCTAAAGTTGGACTCCCACCTCACACCATATGCAGAAATTAATGTGAAATAGATTATACATTTAAATGGATGAGCTAAAATTATAAAACTCTTAGAGAAAAACAGAAATAAATCTTTATGACCTTGGGTTAGGCAATATCTTTTTAGATGCAGCTACAAAAGCACAAGTAACAAAATTTTAAAAAACAGATAAACTAGACTTAATCAAGATTAAAAACTTTGAACTGGCAGACATTTTCTCATGTGGGAATTGAGCCTGATAATTCTCTTGCCTGATGCTGCTTTCTCCTTCTTTCTTTTACAGGTGTTACTCCCAATAATTTTTTCCCATTTCTAAGTCCATCTCAAAGTTTGCTTCCTGGAGGACCAAAACTGTACAGTTTGCACCAAGAGTAATCCAAAGCATCAGGTGGTAAAATGGAATTTGGGAACTAGACCACTCATTGTCTGATTAATAGTGAGGATCTCATCTCCAATGGTAGGCCATGCTCAACTGTCCCCTTGCACAAGATGGCCATCTAATTGTTAAAATTGACATTGACAGTGAGCTGGGATGGCCTGCTTATGGAGGGGAATTCAGTAACAAGGTGCTATAACTGAGGAATCAGAAATAGATAGTGGAAATGATAGATACAAGGATATTAGGATTGGGTGGTGGTCACTGACGTACAGACTTGATATTGAAAACCTGAGAGCAATAAACAGACAACAGAGAATTTTTTGATTCTTGCAAAGAAACCCTCATCTGAAGTGTGCAAGAAAGAAAAACTGACAAACAAGTCCAGGATTTGAGAATCACAGTGGCTGTACTTCAAATGTGGTTGAATCAAGACAGGTCTAGGAAACTTGGGATTCTGACACATGAAATGTGAGTGTTTGGGTGGGTGCCCTCAAAAATCTGACTCCCAAGACTTTTCTCAACCTGCTCAATTGGGCCACTAATCCCCATTAAGAGCTACCTCTTGCCCCATGTAAGAAGACAATTCAGAAGACTTTCCCTCACAAGGAAAAAAGGTACTCACTCATCTAGAAGCTGCCTACCTTTCCTGGCTGCCAGGCCCATAATCAGAGTTAGGAAAGAGCATAATCTAGCCAGGCAAGTGTTGGGTCAGATAAGGGAGAAAAAACTATGTCCTAAAGCAACTGCAAGTCCTAGCAAGCATGTTCCACAGGACTGGATTTCTAAAATGCCAGATTAAGGGGGCTGGAATGTTAGACTATATGAGAGTACTTTGAAAAGTTCCTGGACAGGTTTGTATTATCTTTCAATTCTATTTTTCCACAAACTTTTTGAAGTCTCCTCTTATTAAGGAAAATTTATTAACTTGGTTGTTCTCTCTTGGATTAGAGGATTTAACACCCTTGTAAGAACCGCAGGGGATGGTGCAAACTGTCTGCTAGGGTGACTCCTAATGTGTACAAAGCAATGGCCCATGCTGAAATAGGAGAAATTTAAATGCCAGAATTACTGTGGTAGACAGTAGAATGGATTAAAAGGCTCAGAGAAGTCTGCATTTTGGAGTGGACATACCACATAAGGCCAAAGACCCACCAGAGGATTACATTCCACAGGAGAGACCATAATTCCGAGGTCATATCACTTACCAAGGCCACCAGGAATGCACTGGTGAGAGGGACACCAGCATCACTAAGAAATTCAGTGGCGGCTCTCCTCTGTAGGCTTTACTGACAGCCGTGGGGCTGATAGATTCTCAAAATAATAGCTGTCAGGTGGTGGCCTTAATCATTAAATGCCAGTGGGTTGCAATTACCGTAAAGACCAACAAGTCTGAGTGGCAGCTAAGTGGGCCTCACCTGTAGAGCATAAACGGGATGGTTAATAGAACACAGCATCCTAGGACCAAAACAGATGGGAAGTGAAAAAAGGAACTATGTATATAATCCAAAGAAACCAAGAATGGATAAGCAGTTGCCCCAATAAAATTTGTAATACCTTGCCCTATTTCTGGACCTGAGCTAGTTTTAAAACCCAGGATGTGTTAATTAAAAATTTTGTAACTGAAAAAGTTTCTATAACACCATGACAAATAAACATCAACACTGTAATTATTTTCCTAGTTCTTCCTAAAGAGTAACTGCAACCATTTTTGTGTGATTGTACACGGAGTCAAAGGAAATGTCCTGACATTTAGAAGATTTTGGCACAGAGTCCAAGGTGACATTGATACCTGGAGACCCAAAATGTCATTATTGTGTATCTGGTAGACAGGGGGCATTTGGAATCTAAGTAATAAATAGGATACTGGCCAAAGTGTGATTCACAGTGGATTCATTGGGTCCACAGGCCCACCCAGGGATAATCTCTCCAATCCCCCAAATCAAAAATATTCAAGGAAAAAAAAATAACAATACAACAACTTGAAAAATATAAATTAAAAAAACAACACAGTACAACTATTTATGTAGCATTTTCATTGTATTAGGTATTATAAGTCTTCTAGAGATGATTTAAAGTATACAGGAGGATGTGCATAGGTTATATGCAAATGCTATGCCATTTTATATAAGGGACTTGACCATCTGCAGATATTGGTATCCATGGAGGGTCCTAAATCCAATATCTCGAGGATACCAAGGAACAATTATATATACTTGTTATTGACATACAAGAACATATTGGGTCCTTAGCCTATGGAATAAGAGTAATATTTGTGCATAAAGCCAAGTAGAAGCCATTGAAAGTACCCACTCACACATCTGAGCCAAGAGTAAATCGAAAACAATATCACATTCTGAAAAGGTGGCAGAGATTTGTGCCACTGTCGAATATCGAAAGGATGCAGGGTGATAGTCATATCCCCATTTAATTCACTAGCATACACCCTTCAGAAACCGGATGGATACTGGAGAGTGACTGTATACTATCACAAGCTCAGTCAAGTAGAAGTTAGCCCTGGTCACAGCTGCCAAGCACACCTCATATCATTGCTGCAGCAGATTAATATGGCCTCAAGTACACGGTATGTGGCCCCTAATATAATGAATACATTCTTTTTATCTAAATCAGGAAAGAGGATTAGAAACAGTTTGTATATATAGGTAACAAACAAGAATTTTTATTTACACTTTGGCTATAATGTCCTCTGTCATAATTTCATCCAAAGAAATCTGGACCCCATTGACATGGCACAGAACATCATATTAAATACATCAGTGACATCATGCTGATCAATCAGTACATGCAAGAGGTCGTTAGCATGCTGGAGGCTTTGGCAAGATACATGTACTCCATATAGTAGTAATAAACCCTATGAAGATTTAGGTCTTTGTCATTTCAATAAAATTTTTAGGGATCCGTTGGTCAGTGATGCCAGGATATCCTCTCCAAAGCAAAAGACAAAATTGCTTCATCTTGCATTTCCTTCATGAAGAAGGAAGCACAATGCCTAGAATGCCTCTTTGTGTTATGAAGGAAACATATTCTACACTTCAAAATATTATTCAAGCCCATATATGGGTAAAAGGCTATTAGATTTGAGTGGAGCTTGTAGCAGGAAAAGCCTCTGCAGTAGACTGCAATGAAAACAGTGTTGCCACTTGGACCACACTATACAGCAGACCCTATTTTATTTTAAATAAAATTTTAAAGCTTCATGTGGGATTTGGAGAAAGGAATTTTGGACACATACCTCTAATTTTCTTTGCTTTCTCCTAATCCAAGCTTTTGTGATGTCTGTACCTTACATAGATAGTGTGCTACGATTATATTTTATATATGTATATATATATATATATATATATATCTTATTCACATCTGGCTTGATAAGAATTCTCATTCTCATTCACATCTTGCTTGATAATACAGCTTTGTTGATTTGCATATCACATGTCAAAAATGTGTTTGTATTGGTAAAATTAATGGCTTCCTTATGAGCAGTATAACTGGTAGATATTAGCTTTCATTAATTAAATCAAAAGGTATTCAAGTAAAGTGAATTGGCTTAAACTATTCACGAGACAACCTCCTACACTTTCATGAGCAGGATACAAGAATTCTGCAAAGTCTGTCTTTTTCCCCTGAAGGATGGTGATTGAGGTTTAATCCCTAAATATCCCAGTATCCAGCAATTAGTTTAGTAGGATTTCTTTTTGTATAATGTTTACTCTCAGGGTAGCAGAATCCTTCTTCTGAGATGTTATTGTTTATCCCTCAAGTGATCTCTCATGCAAGATGGGTGATGCTCCAAGAAGATGGTAGAGCTCCAAAAAGAATAGAAAGCTGTAACTTCATCAAGCTTATGAAACAGGTTGCATAAACTATTTTTTGCTTGATTACTAATAGCTGTTAGTTTAATAAGTGTCTGTATATGTTTCAGGTTTTTGTCTAAAACTTGCTTTCATTTTATATGGGAGGAAGTGGTAGCAAAATAGTTAACCTTCACCCACTTCAAAATTTAGAGACTATCATTATATTATCCAACATAAAACCAATAGCTGTTATGAAAATATTAGCTATCTGTAATGTAAGTCTTCTAGCATCTACTTATACAAATCTAAAATGACTGGAGGTGAAGACATCCTCAACAAAATCGATTTCAATGATCCAACAAAGAGATCAAATAAAAGACCCTAAAGTTGCATTGAAAAGCCTTAATAGGCTTGGGGTTTTCTCTTTGCACCTGAAGAATATTAAATGCTTTAAACAAAAATCTGTTGAAATCCATATAGCCATATGATTTATGCAGTGAGATAATTTTAGAGAAATTTTCCAAAAGTAAATGCATAATTTTTAATAAAATTTATCTTAACTGTGTTAATCTATGGAAAGCGTTTGATGACTTAAAAGTAAATGTAGTCAAATATTGGTGAATAGATACCTGTATGTTTTAAGTATACTTCTAGAATAATTTTTATATCTACTTGCTATTCTCAAAGCTGATCTTTAAAAATAACTGAATACAAATTCTTTTAACTCAGGAAAGAAATATTGCAAAGAACATCTGCAGACTATCATAGATCTATGACAAAATAAATTCCTATAATCTTCTTCAGTGTCTTAGAAATGGAACATAGTTAATCTGGTGGGTTATAAGTACTCTAAACAGGAGAGCTCATTCAATAACCCTCTGATAAATCCTAAATTACAGTAGTCTATAGAGGACATGCTCTTAATGATGAGGCCATCTGCAAAGTGGTTACATCCTAGTTAAAATTTCTCAGGCTGTGAACAATGGAAATATTAACAGACCTGGATGTAAGCTATCAGTTGAAGGAATATACAATGTGTCAGTTAGAAGTTTCCTGAGGGACAGATTTTGAACAGTTTCATTATAAGAACTGAAAGTAAACTGTTGACAAAGCAAGTATGTTGACAAAATAACACCAAATATTTATTTTTTTAAATATTATCACACTTTTGTTAACTATTTGACATTTTAATAGGAGTCTGGATAATATGTAATTTGAATATGTAATTAATATGTACTCAGTTTTACCTAGCAAAGGTTAAAAGACATTGTGAGGTATGTCTATACATATATGTGTACATTTAATTCAACCCAATGCTCAAATTTCAAGCAATTAAGATGGACTCTGAGAAATTGAAACTGAATGTTATAAAGTTCCTCAAAGTAGTTATGTTATTGCTTAGCCCTGGGGCGTAAAAATGTTTTCCAGAGTCAGTACACCTCAATAGGAAATTTTAAGTGTTTGCAGATTATTGGAAGACAATTTGGTGTTCTGAGGATATAGTATATGATAAGCCACATAGTAAAATGATTATTCAAAAAGGTTTAGAACCAGACAGCCTGGTTCCAGTCTAAGCTCTGCAACTTACTAAATAGATGACCTTCAGAAAACTCATTAACTCTTCTGTGCCTGAGTTTTCTTACTTCTAACACAGAGACAAGAACACTTCTAATAATATAAGGTTTTTATGGAGATAACATTAATATAGTACTTAGTGGAGTGCCTGACAAAATACCTACTTCTTAATAAATGTGGTATTGGTATCATTATTACCATTAACCAACTGACATCTCACTCTATGCAGAGCACAGCATGATGCAGAAAATTAGAAGAAGTGGATGTGGCTCATGCCATTGAAGTGTTTTAAACGTCAGGTCAACAGGCTCCAGCTTCAGCAGCACTTTTATTAATGTGAAACAATATAGAGGAGACTGGCATGGCCTGGCATAAAGATGCCACAAAACCTCATGAAGCATTTTATATATATTGAATTCAAGTGCAAAAATGAAACAGAAACTAAGAATTTTATTGTTTGTCTTAAAGACCAGAATATCAGACTCTGCAAAGACTGAAAAAGAGTGAATTTAAAATGCATGTACAACAGTGACTGAACAAGTTCTTCAAAGAATATCTCCAAGATGTTTACTGTTTCTTTGAGATTACAGATTCATAAAGAGCAATTCACTGACTTTGAGTTAGCTGTAAATTTTGAATAAGGATATAGTGCTGAAAAATACAAATTTTTGGCACCTGATAATACAAAACAAAAATGTTGACAATGCAGCTTAAAAAAATACATTTCAATGTAAATACTACTGATTTCGAAGCTAGTATAATGGTTTTGGATAAATTTCAGTTTTGTTGCCCTGATAATCATGCAGAAATCCTGAGCACAATTTGAATTTTAGATCAGAAGTATTTACATCAGATGCAGTTAAGTTTAGACAAGCACATTTAAATTTTGATACAGGAGATGCAATTCCTCCAACACTGCGTAAAGAACACAGAACACAAACAAAAATTAATGAATTCATTATAGCTGTCCAGGCAATTATTGCTGATCCAAAGACAGATCACAGGATGGAAAAATTTGGAAGATCAACATTTCAGGATTTCAGCTTCTCATCTACTTAATACAGTCATAGCCTACACACAATTCTGGAATGTGAAAGGAAATCAAATGCTAGTATTTTTAGAGAGCAAAACCCGTAAATTCGACCAGATATTTGCCATCTCATTGTTTTGTTTTGTTTTTTCCCTCTAATAAGTATTGGGGGAAAGCCAAGGGTTATATTAACAAAATGAAAAGGCTATGTATACAGAAATGTTCATTTTAGCTTTATTACAATAGTTACAATTAGGGAGAAAGTCAATGCCCAGCAGAGCAGAATAATTTAACTGTGGAGCAATAACAATGCAATGAGCTGCCTATAACTCAGTTCTGATCACTTGTAAAATGTCAATAATACATCAAAAACTCTCTGCTGGACTGTCCAATATTCCCCTGCACCTCAAACCCAAAAGTACTGAGTACTTTTATATATTCTAAGTCAGAATTCTCAGAACAATTCTTTGGGACAGGTACTGTAACATCACTGTGACATGAGGAAAGTAAGTTCAGAAAGGCTTGGTGAGGGTGTACAATGTGCTCAGTGTCATGCAGCTAGTAAGTGATGGAGCTGGAATTCAAGCCACATCTGCCAAGTCCAAATATTGCCCCCAGCACATTTCTAAACTAAATGTTCTCCCCTTCTCATTCCTGTTTTCCTTGGCTTCCTTTTTCTGCTACCTGAACCATCACATTCAAATCCTTGGTGTTATTTCCTTCCCCCTACATCAGTAACTTTCTAATGTAATTCTAGTACCGTTTCTCCTCCATTATTCTCCCACTCAACAATCCTTATTTCCTCTCTACTGGACAATTGCAATCGTTCTGTTTTCTGTCTCACTGATGCCAGTCACTGCACCCCTTCAATTCTAAAACTCCTCACACCTCATCATCGTTCATTCACTAGCTTCCATTGGCTCGCTTCACTAAATTCTGTCATGTTAAGGCTGGAGTCCCTTGCTTATTGTCCAAACCCCTCCCTATTCTGTCCCCAATAAATGTAGCAAAATTTATCAACTGCTGCTTTTATTTATACATTATAATCTTCAAGTGAATTTGGAATGGTATTATCATACTTGAATTCTAAGTTTTTCTTCTTATATGCTTATTGTATTTCCTCATTCTGAAATTTTTCCAAAATTTATTCAACCCCCAATGCTCTCAAGTAAATGTAAATACCTTGCAGACTAAATATTTAAGGAATTGCAAAAAAAAAAAAAAAAAAGACACAATGGGTGTCTCAAGGTGGTGGGTGGGATGATGTTTATTTTTAATTTTCTCTTTTTTACAATCCAAGTTGCATATAATGAGTATTTATTATTTCATCATTTCATTTCTTAAAAATTTATCCCTATGTTTTATTTTAAACTAGCTTTATAGTTTTAACTCTTACATTTATGTATTTAAAACATTTTGAATTAATTCTTTTTTTCTTTTTTAATTTTGTCGTTACACAATGTGAACGTTTTTTGTGTCCCTTTACCAATTTCTCCTTAACCCCCCTCCTCCTCCCCTTTCCCACTTTTGGTGGCCTCAGTTCCATTCTCTACTTTTGAAAGTTCAAGGTATTATTGTGATTTTGTATCTTTCTTTCTTTTTTTCTTTTCAGTTCCAGCTTATGAGTGAGGACTTGTGGTATTTCTCTTTCTGTACCTGGTTTATTTCACTTAACATAATTTTCTCTAAGTTCATCCATGTTGCTAAAAGTGTCAGAATTACATTCTTTTTTATGGCAGAGTAGTATACCATTGTGTCTATGTACCACAGTTTCCTTATCCAATCATCCATTGATGGACATTTAGATTTGGTTCCAACTCTTAGCTTTTGTAAACAGAGCTGTGATAAACATGGGAGTGAATGTGTCCCTTCCACATGGTGATTTCCATTTTCTTGAGTATACACCCAGCAGTGGGATTGCTGGATCCTATGGCGGTGCTATCTGTAGTTGTTTGAGAAACTCCATATTGCTTTCCATAATGGCCACACCAATTTACAGTCCCACCAGTGGCCAGTCTAACTGGCATGAGATGATATTTCAACGTGGTTTTGATTTGCATTTCCCTGATGCTTAGCAATGTTGAGCATTTTTTCATGTGTCTGTTGGCCATTTGTATATCTTCCTTTAAGAAATGCCTATTCATCTCCTTGGCCCATTTATTAATTGTGATACTTGTTTTTTTACTGTTAAGTTGTTTGAGTTTCTTGTATATTCTGGATATTAATCTTTTGTTGGATGCACAGTTTGCAAATATTTTCTTCCATTCTGTAGGTTGTCTTTTCACTCTGTTAGTCTGATATAATTCCATTTGTTTATTTTTTCTCTAGTAGTCTGTGCTTTTGGAGTTTTATTCATAAAGTCTTGCCTAGTCTTACTTCCTGAAGTGTTTCCTGTGTTTTCTTTTAGTAGTTTTGTCATTTCAGGTTTGTACTTAAGTCTTTAATCTACTTCGAAATGATTTTGGTATATAGTGAGAGGTACAGGTCTAATTTCATTCTTCTATATATGAATGTCCAGTTTTACTAGTACAATTTATTGAGGAGGCAGTCCTTTCCCCAGTACATACTCCTGTTGCCCTTGTCAAATAACAGTTGGCCTAAAGTATGTTTGTTGATTTCTAGGTTCTCTATTCTGTTCCATTGGTCTGAGTATCTGTTTTTATGCCAGTACCATGCTATTTTGGTTACTCTAGCTATGTAGTATAATATGAAGTCAGGTAGTATAATGCCTCTGGCTTTATTTATTTTTTTAATAGGGATTGTTTTGGCTATTCATGGTCTTTTGTTATTCCGTATAAATGTTAGCATTGTTTCTTCTATTTCTACGAAGAATGTCATTGATATTTTGATAGGGATTGTGTTTTATCTGTAGATTGCTTTGGGTAGTATGGATGTTTTCAAAATGTTAATTCTTCCAATCCAAGAGCATGGAATGTCTTTCCATCTTTTGGTGTCCACTTAATTTCTTTCAGCAGTGATTTGTCATTCTCATTGTAGAGATCTTTCACCTCCTTGGTTAAATTGATTATTAGGATTTTGTTTGTTTGTTTGTTTGTTGTTGATATGTTTTGTTTTGTTTTTTGTTGACAACTGTAAATGGGCTTCTTTCATGATTTCTTTTTCAGCTGCTTCATTCTTGGAATATAAAAATGCTACTGAATTTTTTATGTTGATTTTGTTTCCTGCAAAATAACCGAAATCGTTTATCAGCTCTAAGAGTTTTTTTGTAGAGTCTTTAGACATTTATATATATAAGGTCATGTCATCTGCAGACAGGGACAGTTTGACTTCATCTTTTCAATTTGGATGGCCTTTATTTCTTTCTCGTGCCTGATTGCTGTGGCTAGTGCTTCCAATACTATGTTAAATAGGAGGGCATCCTTGTCTTTTTCCTGTTCACAAAGGAAAAGCTTTTCAGCTTTTCCACATTCAGGATGATATTGGTTGTAGGTGTGTCATATATGGCTTTTATTGTGTTGAGATACTTTTCTTCTATACATAATTTGCTGAGAGTCTTTATCATGAAGGAATGTCAAATTTTGTCAAGTGCTTTTTGTGACCTATTGAGATAAACATATGGGTTTTGTCCTTGATTTTGCTGATGAGGGTCATCACATTTATTGATTTGCGTATGTTGAACCATCTTTGCATCTCTGGGATGAATCCCACTTGATCGTGGTGTATAATTTTTTTGATGTGTTCTTGTATTCTGATTGCTAATATTTTATTGAGGATTTTTGAATCTGTGTTCATCAGGAATATTGGCCTGTAGTTTTCTTTTTTGTTGTATCTTTGTCTGGTTTGGGTATCAAGGTGATGCTGGTCTCATAGAATGAGTTTGGGATGATGACCTCTGTTTCAATTTTTTGGAATAGTTTGAAGAGAATTGTTATTAATTCCTCTTTAAAGTTTGATAGAATTCAGCAGTAAAGTCATCTAGTCCTGGGAGTTTCTTTGTTGGGAGAATGCTGATTACTGCTTCAATCTCATTGCTTGTTATTGGTCTGTTCAGGTTTTCTATTTCTTCTGAGCTCAGTCTTGGTAGTTTGTATGTATCCACAAATTTATTCATTTCCTCCAAGATTTCAAATTTTTTGGCATATAGTTGTTTATGTAGTTTCTAATAATTCTTTGTATTTCTGTGGTATTAGTCTTAATGTCTCTTTTTCATTTCTGATTTTTGTTATTTGGCTTTTCTCTCTTCTTTTTTGTAGTTAACCTAGATTGTCTATTTTGTTTATTTTCTCAAGAAACCAACATTTTGTTTCATTGATCTTTTGTGTTACTTTTTGGGTCTCTATTTCATTTAGTTCTGCTCTGATCTCAATTATTTCTTGCTGTCTACTAATTTGGAGATTGGATTGTTCTTGTCTTTCTAGTTCTTTGAGGTGTAGTTAGGCTATTTATTTGAAATTTTCTATTCTTTTGATGCAAGCATTTATTGCAATGAACTTCCTCCCTCCTAGCAGTGCTTTTGCAGCATCCCACAATTTTCATATGATGTGTCTTTATTTTCATTACTTTCAAAATTTTTTCTGATTTCTTGTTTAATTTCTTCTTGGACTGAAAGATCATTCAGGAGCATGTTGTTTGATTTCCATGTATTTGTATATTTTTCAGAGTTTCACTAGTTATCAATTTCTAGTTTTAGTCTGTTGTTGTCTGAAAAGATAATTGAAAGGATTGAAGTTTTTAAAATTTGTTGAAAGTTGATTTGTGACCTCACATGTGGTCTATCCTGGAAAATGTTCCATGTGCTGATGAGAAGAATGTATATTCTGTAGTTGTTGGATGAAATGTTCTGTAGATATCTGCCAGGTCCAATTGGTCTAAAGTGTGGTTTAAATCCTGTGTTTCCCTATTGATTTGTTGCCTAGATGATGTGTCCAGTGATGAAAAATGGGTGTTTGTTTTCCCTACTATTATCATATTGGGGTCTTTCTTTCTTTAAGCCTAATATTGTTTGCTTTATACATCTGGATGCTCCAGTGTTGTATGTACATATAATTGTTATGAATAGACCTTTTTATCATTATATAAGTGACCTTCTTTGTTTCTTCTTATAGTTTTTGGTTTAATGTCTATTTTATCTGATGTAAGGATAGCTACTCCTGCTAATTTTCTATTTCCATTTGTGTGGTATATCTTTTTTTATCTCTTCACTATTAGTCTGTATGTGTATTTAGAGGTGAGGTGAGTCTCTTGAAGACAGCACATATTTGGGTCTAGCTTTTTAGTCCAGTCAGTCAATCTGTGTCTTTTGAGTGGAGAGTTTAATCCATTTACATTTAGGGTTGTTATTGAAAAATATTGTCTTACTCATTGCTTTTTATTAATTTCTGTTTGGATGTTTTAAATATCTTTTGTTCCTTTCTTCTCCTTTTATTGGCTTTGATGTCTTTTCGTTTTTTGAGGTGGTAAGATTTACTCTCTTTCTTTCTCATTTGCATTTTTGTTCTACCAGTGGGTTTTGTTCTTTCTTGTGTGTTCATGGTAGTGATTATTGTATTTCAGATTCCACATGCAAGACTCCCTTTCAGGATTTCTTGCAGGGCTGGTCATGTTGCGGTGAATTCCCACAGTTTTCGTTTGTCTGGAAAATACACTATTTCTCCCTCATATATGAAGGATAACCTTACTAGCTATAGTATTCTTGGATGACAGGTTTTTTTTCTTTTAGTATTTTTTATATATCATCCCATTTCCTTCTGACCTATAGAGTTTCTTCTGCAAAGTCTGCTGTTAGTCTGATAGGGTCTCCCTTATAGGTTTTAGCATTCTCTCTTTGTCTTTGAGATTTGACAGTTCAACTATAATGTGTCTCAGAGAGAATCTTTTTGGACCAAATTTGTGTGGAGATCTTTGAGCCTCCTGGATCCAAAGGTCCGTGTCTTTCCCTATACTTAGGAAGTTTTTTGTTATTATTTCATTGAATAGGTTTTCAATAACTTTTTCTTTTTTCTCCCCTTCTGGAACACCTGTAATTCAAATGTTTGTGCACTTAAGGTTGTCTGCTAGCTCTCTTATATTTTCCTCATTTTTAAATTTTTTTTTCCTTTTTTATGTCCACTGTGTTATATCAAAAAGACTATCATTGAGATCAAAAATTCTTTTTTTTTCCCTGCTTCCTCTGATCTGCTGCTTAATGTCTCAGTTTTGTTTTCTTTTTTCTCAATGGAATGAATCCTTCAGTTCCACGAGTTCTGCTACATTCTTTTTTAAGGTATTAATATCTGTGAATTTCATCCTTCACATCCTCCATTTTTTTCTCATTTTGTTATGTTGTCTGAGTCTCCTCATACCTCATTGAGTTGCCTTAAGATTGCTGCTTGAAATTCCTCTTTGGTCATTTCTAGAGTTTCCTACTCTATAGGATCTAGTGCTTGAGAATTACTGCACTCCTTTGGTGGTGTCATATTTTCTTCATATTTTATATTTCTAGTGTCTCTATATTGATGTCTGATCATCTGGTAGAGCAGTTGCTTCTTCTATTATTCTATAGTGGGCTTTGAGGAGAGATTTCCTGTTCTTTTTGTCATCTCTAATGCTGGCTCTCCTTGTGTCAATGCAGTTGAGTGGGTTGTGGGCCATCTGCACAGTGGCCGTGGCTGCTACTGTGGTGGTAAGCTGCCCTTGACGCAGCAGTGGTTGTGGTGGTGGCTGTGGTGGACCACCTGTGCAGAAGTGCTTTTGGCATGCTCCTGCCTTCTGCTGGGTGGTGGAGGCTGTCCATGGCCCCTGCATAGGACCCCGGGCATGTTCCTGCTTTGTGCCAGGTGGTGGGGCCTGCCCCTGTTTCATTATTTTGAAATTATGTCATTCTAAGAAAATCTTACATGCATGACAAAATTTATTACTTCCATATAGAAAGGTACCAGGATATCTATGAATTTACTGACACTTGAACATATAGTGAATAGAAGCAAATAATGACTGCCAATGTACAGTGATCTGAGTATAAATTAAGAAAAAGTTTGACTTATGCCATCTATGTCTTTTTTAAAGACCTAAATGGAACCTAAAGCAGCTCTAAAGGCATATGACAGTTGAGAAATATCTGTTCTGGATACCACAATAAACTCATCCTGTTGGGAAGCTCTGGAATGTAGAAAGAGAAGAGTAATTGGTTTGTTTGCTTGATGTTTGGAAGAATGTAGAATGGAATACCTATAGTGTTTAGAGCACAAGTCTCAGAAAAGAAAAGAATTTATTCCATACATAACAAGTTCATACACAGACTTAGAACAATCCAAGTGGAATAGATTTGGTTGTTCAACTATAGGCACAGAGAATAATAATCCAATTAGATTTGCACTTTACAAAGTCAATAGAAAGATGTTAAATGACATCGGAAAGGAGATGGAGGAAGCTGTTCACACTGCTGGGAAGAGCAGAGAAATTTGTCTAATTGATACTAGGTTAAGTTCACAAATGCCAAATCTAACTATCAAAATTACCAAATATAATTATCAAAAACAAATACTAGCAATTATATATCATAAAGAAGCTAGATGAACATATTGAAATATAAGTTTGAAATGACCAATCCTAGGAGAAGTCATTTGAGCTTTAGTATCAAATAGAACTTTAGGAACTTGGAGAGTAAGTATGGCCACTTTCATTACCTGCTATGGAGAGGAGAAAATCTTAGCAGTGAAGGTTATAGGTCTACTTAACTGGTTACTTATTTATTTGAGAGAAATATAAGGAAAAGAAACCTTATGTATAGATGTATATACAGCATCAGAGGACAAATACAAAATATCACAATGTATTGTATTTTCATGAGTTCGTACCTGAAATTTTTCATTTGTTTCTCTCCACAGGTCATGGGCTCAGAAGAAAGTGGCCATGTCCAACTCTATTCAGAAGTTGAGTCAAAAGTAAAACATAAAAGCTAAAACTATAAAACTTACAAAATAAGACAGAGGAGAAAAATCTTCATGATCCTGGAACAGGGAAAAGTGTGTTAGATGGGATACAAATAACACTATCAAAGTTTAAAACTTCTACTGGCCTTTCCTTTGATTGGTCATTTCAAACTTATATTTTAATATGTACCTGTAGCTCCTTTATGACATCTAATTGCTAGTGGAATAAATTTATTAAACTACCATTAATAAAATGAAAAGGCAAGCTAGGCACTGGGGATAATTTTGTAATTGGTATATATCTGTCAAAGAAGTCTTACAAATTAATAACAAAAATACAAGCCTAATTTTCAAAAATGGGCAAAAACTTGAATAGACAGTTCACAAAAGAACACAAATGAATGGCCAGTAAGCATACGAAAAGGCACTCAACATCATTAGCCATGAGGGAAATACAAATCAAAACCAAATGAGTCTTACTACTTACCAACCAGAATGTCTAAAATTAAGACTGAAAATATCAAGTTTGGGCAAAAATGTGGAGCAATGAAATATTATTATTGATGAGAGCATAAAAGGGTACAAGCACTTTGGAAAACTGTGTAGCAACATCTAAGAATGTTAAACATCACCTACCTTGTAACTCAGCAATTCCATTTTTATGTATAGATCCAAGATTAATAAATGCATTTGTCAACAAAAACTTTGCACAAGAATGCTCATAGCAGCCTTATTCATAATAACCTCAAACTGAAAACACCACCAATGTTTAATGTCAATAGAATGGATAAACAAATGGTGGTAGAAATATTACACAGCAATTAAAAAAAAATCTACTGATATATCTGCAACTTGAAGAATATCAAAAACATTTTGTTGAGCCGAAACCAGCCACAAAAGAGTACATATTGCATGCTTTCATTTATGTGAAGTTCTGAGACAAGCAAAAAAAATCTGTGATGATAGAAATCAGAGTAGTGGTTGACTTGGATGGAGATAAGGGGTATGGATTGACTACAAAAAGGCACAAAGGAATTTTCTGTGGTGATGAAAGTGTTTCATATCTTTATTTGGCTGATGAACTTGTGGGTGTATATATTTATAAAAATTTCGTACTCTATACTTAAGATCTGTGCATTTTACTGTATGAAAACTATACCTCAGTTAAAAAGAAAAAAAAATGGATTAAAATAAAGTACTGGAGAATGGACCTTAAGTGAAGCAGAGCTTATAAAAGAATGCTAAAACAGTAATCACTTTTAAAGCTATTTTCTGAGTGAGAATAATAAAGAATAGATAGGCTTCACTGCTTGGTCTATTTCCATCTGTTCACCATTTCTTTTGTTTCCATCAATTCGGCAAAGTTGAATGACTGTTACACAATGAAATAAACATTAGTAAGAGGGAGTTGAAGCCCAGAGGAAGTGATTAGTGAGACCTGGCTTTGCCACTAACATGTTTTTTGATCTTGGGCAATTTACTTCACCTAGTTGGATCTCCACTTCCTCATCAGTAATATGAAGGCCAGACTAGATAATTTCTAAAGCCCCTTCCAGCTCTAACATTCTGTGTGTGATTCTAAATGTCAATTCTTCAACTTAATACAAAGAACAGCACCCAGAGTTCTATCGTGACCTAATGAAAACATCTGGCACCATCAATAGTCCTGAAATCTGGCAGATATTTCAGAATGTTGGGCTGCCAAGAAAAGTTTACCAAGGTCATAAGCTTATTCCACAATGATATATTGGTCATGCTAGTGTTGACAGCATCTCATATGATCTCCTCCCAATTGCTGGTGAAGTAAAACAAGGCTATGAATGGGATCCAGGGATACCTAATTCTTTGTATGCAACACTGTTAAGAGATTCGAGAAAGGACTTGGAAGCTGATATTGAGATCTGTTCCCAGTTCTTTGGAAAACCTTTTCAACTCATCAGACCAAGCACTCAAGAAGTAACAAACAACCAATGTTCTAAATAAAAGCATTCCTGTGGGCTTAAAAAGTTGCAATACCATTAAACAGACTCCTTTTTCAAGGTTAACAATGTTTAATTTCCAATAATATTAATAGAACTTGAGTGTACTAAATGATTATATAGAGATGTTGATTCTTCTCTTTACCACAGACTAATATCTTCCACATATTGAAAAAGGAGTAGCTTTCTTACCATGAAATCAATACAATATTGCTAACTTCTGTAGAAATGACACTAAGTTATTAAGTTCTCAAGGGCATTATTTAGCACATTTCAATAATAATTGACTGTCCTTGGATAGCCTACATGATTTATCACTCATCCTCTAGAGCCCTTTAGCCCAAAGAATAACAGGACCTTTTCTCTCTTGAGGCATTCATGGTTCATGACTACTGAACAAAGAGCATTTTAAAAAGAAATCCCAAAGTGATTTCATAAAGGGCAAAGAACTGGATTTCACATTTTGCTGCTAAACACATGTATTCATCCTGGAATCATCCCAAGTGTAATAAATAAATACATATATCATTTTCTGCAAGGGTTGTTTTTTCATTTGTTTGTTTTTGGGAAAAAAATAGCTTTCATTTTCTGGATATACCTTAACTTTCCACTAATATAAATGACTCCAAATGTACCAGAAAGAATTGGAAGGTGGAACTTCCAAAATTTGACAAACATTTGATCATATTTTAATCTTGTCGTACAGGAGGTGATGGAGAGGCACAAAATTAGATCAAACCATGACAAGTAAATCTGTTGATTCCTGAAGTACTGTGTACATGTACATGTGGTTACTAAATAATATACATTATTAATGAAAATATGTGTGGTCTTTTCATAATCTCATAGAAGAGTGAATTTCCCACCCCAAAAAAATTCCAATTACATATACAGCAGTACAGAATCTATAACTGGAAGCCACTTTTTATTAGGAAATAAACTTTTTAAGTATATTCTACTTTTGTTCTTTCTGTGTTTTATGGAGTTTTTCTTTCATAACCAACTTCAGAGGCTTTGTCAAATACACGTTGCTTTATTCAGAAAATGTCTGAAAACCTTACTCAAGCAGAATACTAATTCAAAGCAAAATTCTGTAAGGACTGTTTTCCTGTTCTTTTTCCCACTCTGAAGACTGTGGGCAGTGGAAGGAAAATCTAGGTTACTTCAGCATTTAAATGAGGTTCAAAGCATTCTTAACACTATATCTTCCAATTGTATGCATGTGTAGAAGCTTAGTGTAACTTCTAAGCTTCAATCAAAGAGACTTGAATTTTCCTTTCAGAAAGTTTTAAGATTCTCTATAGAGGCAGGGTTAGTAAAAGGATTGAGACAATAAATTCTAGAAGAGTACAGCACTAGAAGAATAACATGGATAACATCATTAGGATTCCTAGGACAGGTAAGACTAGTAGGATAACAGCAGTCCCAGTTATAATTCACTAGTTGGTGAGGCCCCCAGAAGAAGCAGAACAACAAGATATGTCATGCAGTTTTCATAGGACAGTTTATCCTCCTTACTTGTAGATTCTATAGCTGTGAATCTGCCAGCTGGCTAAAATGTACATGTAACCAAAACCTCAGTACTCAAGGCTCTTTTGTGGTCATTCGTGAACGTGCACAGATCAGCAAAAAATATGAGGTACTTCCTGTTTGCAGCTGAGGTCCAACAAGTCTATGCCCAGCTTTGTTTTAGCTCTCAAAATGTAAACAAGTGTTCCTTTCATGGTCTGTTTAGTGTTATTTTTTGCATTTTTGTGCTTTTTGTTGATGATTTTGCTATTTATGCCCCCCAGCATAGTGATGAAGTGCTGTCTAGCATTCCTAATTGCAAGAAGAATATGTGCCTACAGAGAAAATTTGTGTTAGATAATCTTTGTTCAAACATGAGTGGTAGTGCTGCTGTCCTCTGTGAGTTTAATGTTAATAAATCAACAATATATTTTTTTAAAATTATTTTTAAATAAAACAAAGATGTGTATTGATTGGTTGAGGAAAACTTGTGACAGAAGCTTGCAGGAAACTAACCGTATATTTCCCCATAAGGCAATGGTTTAGTATTCACTAATTTAGTGTTCATAAAGCCTTTATGGAACATAATTACCATGAATAATGAGGATTGACTGTAGGTGTAGTCATTATAATAAAAATAATAATAAGGAAATCTAAAAATTAGTCTTCTCTGGAAGGATTAATCAATTGTTGATATGTCTCAATAGACACTAAAATTATTTTTAGATTTTTTATTTCTTTATTGCACAATAAATTTATGTCCATAGTAAAAAAAATATTTAAAATGCAGACAAACAACAAAATAATAAATGGAAAATTCTTCATAATGTACTAGTCAGAGAAAACCACTGCTAACATTTTGATGTTTAGATTTATAGAAGTCTGCATGCACACTCTTACATAAATATATATGAATATATATATATATATGCAGGCACACAGGTACATATAGATATAGTGATTTAAGCTGATATTTTCACTTAGTGTGTTGTATATACCTTTCCATCATTAAATAAACAGTTTAATGGTTACCTAGTATGTCATTTTATAGATATTACATTGTTTATTTTACTAATCCTCATACTGTATATATTTAAGTGATTGTACACACAAGTTTTTCTTTTGATTGCTATGAATAATGCTGTAATAAACATACTTCTTTTTTTTTTTTTAAAACATACTTCTTTACACAACTTTGTAAACTTGTACAATTGTTTCCTTGGGGACAAAAATTAAGAGTGGACTTGTCAGGTTGTTTTAGTGGTTTTGATACTTGTCAAAATATGATCAAAAAGGTTGGGCCAAAGCACATTCCACCCGGGTTTGTGAAAATGGTTTACCTACAATCTTACTAATGTTGTGCATTGAAATTCTTTTTAATGTTTTCTGATGTGCTCTGATGGATAAAAAATAGTTTATCATTGTGAATCCAATTTGAAGGTTAATTCTACTCATTTGAGCATATTTCATGTTTATTGAACAATTGTACCTCCTCGTGAAATGTGTTTTATAAATTTTGCCTGTTTCAGAATGCTATTAATGAATTGATCTTTTGCTCATTAATTTATGACATTATTTTATATTAGCAGAATATTCCTACCATATAAGTTGCAAGCATTTTTTTTCCAGTTTGTTCATACAGGAATTTTGTTCCCTTATATTTGGTGGTAAGAAATTTTTTAACCATCATATAGTCAAATCATTCAAACTTCTTTTTTGTTTCTGCTTTTGACATCATGCTTCCAAAATTATATAAATACGCAACTATGTTATCTTCTGATACTTTTGTGGTTTAAATTTTTACATTTAATCACCTGTAAGTAACAGATTAATTCATTCATAAGTAACTATTGGGTGGAATGTGTAATGTTAAGAATCTAAATAATTATTAAGTGTCTATTTCTAGTTTACTAAGAGTTTTAATTAAGAACAGTTAAGGAATATTACCAAATGCATTTTCAGTGTCTGTCATTGGATCACAAGGATTTCGTTTTTCTTCCCCTCCCATTTATTTATGTAATGAATTATTTAAATACATTTTCTAATGCTGAACTATTCCTACATAACTAAAATAAAGCAGATAATTAATACATCTGCAAATTTAATTGTTAGTATTAGGATTTTTGCACTGATGTTCATAAGTGTCCTGGGCCCCTGGATTCCATATTTATTCCAATTTTACATTATGATTATGCTGCTTTTATAAATAGAATTGGCAAGTTTTTATCTTTTTTATGAACTGGAAATTTTTCTACAGCAAAGGAATTGCCGCTCTCTGAAGGACTGAAACTACTCACCTGTCAGAACTCCTGGACCAGCATCTTTTGGGGAAACTAATTTTTACAACATTTTCTATTTCAACTATGTTTATTGTCTTTTTCAGATTTTCTCTTTCTCTTTAATTTAATTTTTAATGTATTTTTTAAAAACAACCATTTAATTGTTTTCCTGTGATCATAGCACTTTTTACTGTTTCAATCTCATCTACACTTATGTCCCCATTCTTATTACCAATATTATTTGTATTTATGTCGTTTTTCAATTTCAGTAGACTTGTTACTTTTATTTTTAAAAAGTTTACTTGTTACTTGTTACTTTTTATTTAAAAATTTTCTGGATTTATTGTTCACTTTGAATGCTCTTTTCTTCTTCCTAAATTAATTCTGTCATTCATTTTTCTCGTTCTGTTTTCAATTAACTTTTTTGTTTGTTTTTATTTTATTAACTTATTGATTTGAATCCTCATGTCCCCCCAAATTCCTGAGAATTTTTTGGAAGCTGCAACCCTTCTTGGAGAAGACTCTATGTCATTCATTTTATTCTACAATATTTTTTTCATATGATTCACATTATTCTTTTCTTCTTACTGAACTTTAAAGAAGGCAAAATCTGACAAAGCCAGTGTTTGTCCACACACAGTCTATTGAATTGCACTATTTTCTATTCCCTGTTTGTCACCATGGTGGTTAGCCTTTTTTAAGTAACTAATTAGATGCACTGGTTAAAATGTTCAGCTCCCACCTCATTTCCTGACTTTTATCAGGTTTAAACCAAGAGAAAAAAGAGAGCGAAAGCTCTCTGCTGTAATGTAGTGGCATTTCTGCATTGCTTATTGCCTACTGTTCTGATACCCCAAACAAATTGTAATAAATTTGAAAATTCAATCCCAGTTTTTACTAGAGCAAAGCCTCCCTCAAAGTCCCTTTTTAAAGCAAACTAAAAATTTTAAAGCAAAATAAGATGCATGTACCACTGTCTTAGTCTGTTCAGGCTGCTATAACAAAATATCAGAGGATGGTAGGTCAAAAACAATACAATTTATTTCTCACAGTTCTAGAAGCTGAGATGTCCAGGATCAAAGTGCTGGCAAGTTCAGTGCCTGGCGAAGGCCAACTCTCTGTTTTATATACGACACCTCCTAGCTGTGTCCTCACATGGTGGAAGAGACAAGGCAGCTCCCTGGGGTCTCTTTTAAGGGCATTAGTCCCACACTGGTGACTAAGTTTTAACACATGAACTGGGGAGAGGGAGCACAAACATTCAGATCATAGCAACTACTATCAGTTTACTTCTCTTTGAACAGTCTCTGGGATTTGAAGTTGCCTGCCTAGATAATAGACAGCAGGTAAAAATGGAAATATGCCAGAGTGGACAGGGTGTGTGGTGGGGGGGCAGAGAGGGAAACTGATGGGAGAGTGGATAGTGCTCAAGTCCTCGTTTATGAATTAGAGAACAAATGGATAGAAAGCATGGAAGTATCTCCTGTCTTTTCTTCTGGGAACTCTGAATAACAAACTTTAGAGACAATATGGAGACAGAACTTGGGCTCTGGTTAATTCCTTACACAGGCCTGGCACAGAGAGAAATATAAACCTAAAGCATCTTGTGGTGCCAGAAAATAAGAAAGAACTCAAAAAAGAATTTTTTAAAAAAGGATGAGAGCATGGATAAAGGTCACAGAAGCCAATCTAAAAAAGAGTTCACAATGGCCAAAGTTGAAAAAAGCTGAGCAACAAAATAAATAATGATCGTACTAAAATATAACCCTATCCCCCAAATACACACGAGATTATACTAATATAAATAAATAAATAGATAGATAGATAGATAGATAAATAGAAAAGAATGAACGACTATTCTTTATAGAAGAATGCCATTTAATAAATGTAGAAGGAATTAGGGAATTAAAAAATCAGAAGTAGAACACCACAATAATCATTGCTGTAGGCAAGATCCACTGATGGGTGCTTAAATTAGTGAGCAGAACTTTAAGCAGAGAGGGTATATTTGCAAAAGGTATATTCTCAAAGTTACACCCCCAAAATACTTATTAATCACAAAAAATAAAATAAAAAAGACAACATCTTAGCCAAGCGATTAAGGATAATACCACTGGCAATACCCATAGGCACCATTGCCCCCTCATAGATGCACTTACAAGGGGACATCATTCCCAATAATGAATAACCTCAGTCTAACCTTGAGCAAACATCAGAGAATCCCAAATTCTGAGATATTCTGTAAGTGGCTTTATTAGTCTGATTCTGTTGCTTATAACAAAATATGTGGAACTGGGTAATTTGTAAGAAAATTAAATTTATTGCTTATAGTTTCTGAGACTGGGAAGTCCGAAGTCTAAGGAACAGAGATTTTGAAGGCCTTGATGGTGATATCACATTGCAAAAATGATGGAGCAGAGAGAGCAGAGACTAACCTCCTCATTTACTTCTTTTAAAACCCTCAGAACCACGCCCATATCCACCATTTTAATCCATTCATTATAGCATTGTCCTGCAATCTAATCACCTCTTCAAGGCCCCACCTTTCAATTACCATAATAGGATTTCCCACCTTCCTAACACTGTCACAGTGGGTGTCAAGTTTGGGGAACACTCAATCCAAGGCAGTGTCTAATTCTCTTCAAAAGCATAAAAGCCATGAAATAGGAGAAAGACTGAAAAAATTTCACAGATTGGAGGAGATTAAGATGACTAAATATAGGACATCAGCAAGACTGTGGAATACGAAGTCTCAGGGTCCACTCCACTCCACAGAAGTTTCAACTAGCAATGATCTACAGACCAGAACATCTTTTGAAAATTCCTAATACTTGAAACAAGCCTGAGAACCTTGCACAGACCACAGAACTGAATAAAACTGAATTTGAAAGGTAAGAAAAATGGTATCCTTATGCTTGTATGGCCCTTCCCCCTCTCCCAAGTAGGCACAATGCCAGACAGCAGAGGATTTCCCTGGGCCCACAGTTTCTACAGGGGTCAAAGAGAACAGGGGGCAGTAGTCCGGCTGCCCTAGCATTCTGATATATATCCCAGGAAGCTCACTCTGGTCTGAGCTCACAGGAAACATGGGGATAATAGCATAGTGAGACCACCTGGGGTCAGGTAGAAACAAAGTAATGAGGCAGAGATCATAGTGACCAGTGCACAAATCTTGGTGGTACCTCTGAGTTCCTGCCAGCTATGGCACCCATTGGAGATATCAACCAACTTCACAGCCCACGCACAAAGTTGAGCTGGTCATCTTCAGAAGAATGTTGAGAAATTCAACATAGCTTGAGTCTTTAGATAGTTAGTCTCCACCACCAGCCTCAGAGCCCACCCCAATAACTCCACCCAGGCAGAAAGATGCCCACCTCTTCCCATTTTAGAGAAGTATAGAAGCTAAACCTACTTAAACTGGGAAACCAAGCAACAGCTACAATCAGCCAAAAAGTCTGTCCAATGACTCTACCCAGGCAGGAAGAATTTCATCCATCTGCATTTCAGAGAAGCATATGATCTAGACCTGCTTGAATTAGGAGATCAAACAGCCACTCAACTTAACCAAAAGCCCACCCATGGCTTTACCCTGGCAGGAAGACAATTCTCAATCATGCATTTCTAAAGCACATAGCCTCTGGTCCTGCCCATCCTGAGCACTCTCCACAATCTAACCTCAAAGCCCAACCTACAGCCCTGCTCAACTGCAGATCCCAAATAGCAAAATTGCCCAGCCAGGAAATACATCCTGTGACCAACCTCAGCAGAAGCCATCACAGTACCCAGCCAGCAGCTCTTCCAGATAGCAGAGCCCAGCCAGTAGTCTTGATAAACAGCTCAGCCCAGCTAGTAAACCCACCTGACATCAGAGCAAAGCCCAGACAACTAGAAAACCCACAACAAGTTCTGCCTGCTGGAGATGTTACTAGCTGGCCCTTTCAGAATCACAGGCTAGACTAAACAATGAAGGTATATCTTTGCAAAATAATACCTGTAAAAATCAGAAGAGGGAGTTATCTTCTCCTCTTCTTGTCTATATTGGGGCACAGACAACAATGAAAGGAAATGAGGATTATAAAGAATCAGGGAATTATGATACCTTTGAAAAAAACTAATAAAGCTCCAATAATGGACACTAAGAAATGAAGATCTATAAAATGACTAGCAAAGAAAAATTATAATAATCCTCATAAAGCAGTTCAATGAACTACAAGAATATACAGATAGAAAACTAAATGAAATTTGGAAAACAATACATGAACAAAGTGAGAAGTTTGACAAAGAAATAGAAACAGTAAAAAATAACTAAATTGAAATCCTGGAGATGAAGAATACAATGACCAAATTGAAAAACTCAATAGAACATTTTAGTAGCAAGCAGAAGAAAGAATCAGTAAGCTAAAACACAGAAAAATTGTTTTCCAGTCAGAGGGGCAAAAAGATAAAAGAATGAAAAAAAGAAAGCCTAGCCTACAGGAATGATGGGATACCATCAAGAGATCAAACTTTTGCATAATAGAGGTTTCAGAATAATAAGAAAGAGGAAAAGGGCCAGAAAACATAATTAAAGAAATATCCCTGAAAAATTCCCTAATTGGGAGATAGATGCCAGTATCCAAGCATAGGAAACACAGATGTCTCCAATCAAATTCAATCTGAAGAGAAGTTCACCAAAAGTCAAAATAATCAACGTATCAAAAATGAAAGACAAAAAATTATGAGGGCAATAAAACATAAGAAAGACATCAAATATAAAAGAGTGCCAATATGAATATCAGCAGATTTCTCAGCAGAGACCCTTGTAGGCAGGAGAAAGTGGGATGATATATTCAAAATGCCAAAGGAAAAAAACTACCAACCAGAACACTTTATCCAGCAAAACTGTCTTTTAGAAATGAGGGAGAAATCAAAACTTTCCAAGGCAAACAAAAGCTAAGGGAGTTCATCACCACTAGACCTGCTTTACAGTAACTGCTAAAAGGAATTCTTTAATTGGAAACGAAAGGTCACTAATTAAGAACATAAAACATGCAAAATCACAAAACTCGATAGTGTAAGTAAAACAGACCTAAAACAGACCAATGAGGTGACATCAAACTTAAAATTTACTGCACAGCAAAGGAAACAATTAACAGTGTGAAAAGACAACCAACAGATTGGGAGAAATATTCGTAAGCCATACATCCGATAAGGGGTAAATATCCAAAATATATAATGAACTCATATAACTCAATAGCAAGAAAACAAAAAACTGAATTAAAAAATGGGCAAGGGACCCAAATGGATATTTCTCAAAAGAAGACATACAAATGGCCAACAGATATCTGAAAAAATGCTCAACACTGCTAATCATAAGGGAAATACAAATTAAAACCACAATGAGATGTCATCTCCACTTGTCAGAAGGCTGTTACCAAAAAAAAAAAAATCGAAAGATATCAAGTATTGGCAAGAATGTGGAGAAAAGGAAACCTTTGTACTCTTGGTAGAAATGTAAATTAAAACAGTCATTATGGAAACTCTATGGGTGTTCCTCAACAATAGTATTACAATACGATCCAGCAATTCCATTTCTGGGTATTTACCCAAAAGATTTGAAGTAAGTTTGTCAGAGATGTCAGCACTCCCATGTTCATTGCAGCACTATTCACGATAGTCAGGTTATGAAATCAACCTAAGCATTCATCAACTGATGAATATATAAAGAAAATGTAATATATATGCACAGCAGAATATTGTTCAGCCGTAAAAAAAAAGAAGGAAATTCTGTCTTTTGTGACAACATAGAACATAGGTGTAATGGAAAATATTATGCTCAGTGAAATAAGCTAGGCACAGAAAGATGAATACTACATGTTCTTACTTATGTGTAGAATCTAGAACTATTGAACTCACAGAAGAACAGAGGAGCAGGATGGTTACACAATCTGGGAGAGGTGGGGATGAGGTGATGATGGTCAAAAGGGTACAAAATCTCAGTTAGACAGAAGGAATTTTTTTTTTGAGATTGATGGAGTCTGGATGTATTGTCCTCCCAGAATTCATGTGGAAATCTGATCCCCAATGTGGCAGTTTGAGACACAGGGGCAGGTCCCTCATGAATGAATTAATGCTCTCTCTGGGGCTTGGGGGGTGTTAGTGAGTGAGTCCTTGCTCTATTAATTCCCATCAGAGTTGGTTGGAGTTGGCACCTCCTCTCTTTCTTGCTTCCTCTTGCTGTGTGATCTGCTTGTATGTGCCAGCTGCCTGCCATTTTCTGCCATGAGTAGAAGCAGCCTGAGGCCCATTCCAGATGCAGCTGTCCCAGAATCGTAAGCCAAATAAACCCCCATTCTTTATAAATTGCCCAGTCTCAGGTTTTCTGTTATAGCAACACAAAAACAAACTAATACAGAGATTATTGCGCAGCATGATAAATACAGTTAGTAACAATGTATTGTACATTTAAACATTGCTAAGAGAGAAATTTTAAATATTCTCACCACAAAAAATAAGTATTTGAGGTGATGGGTATGTTAATTAGCTTTATTTCATTTTTCCACATTGTACTCACAAATCACCACATCACTTTTAACCCAATAAATATATACAATTTATAAATGAATTGTCAATTTACAATTTAAAAAAAAAAACTAAGTACAAAGTGGGATCCTGGATTAATCCTGGAACAGAAAAACAGAAATTAATGAAAAAACTAGTAAAATCTGATAAATTCTGTAGTTTAATTACAGTACTGTACCAAGGTTAAGTTCTTTGTTTTGATAAGAGTCTCAAGGTTATGTAAGATGTTAATATAAGGTGAAGTTGGGTGAAAGGTATTCAGAAATTCTTTATCATTTTTGCAAGTCTTCTATAAATATAAAATTATGTTAAAATAAAAAGTTTAAAAATCACCTTTAGAATATACTTATTTTGATAAAAATACTCACAGAGCTTTACAGACTTTACCCTGATACATACCTAATAAAATGCTAATCTATAAACAAAAATCTATGCTTATTTTGCCCTCAACTTTCTAACCATTCAAAATCCTAAAATTTCTATCAGCAACAATTCACTTAACTTTTTCCTGATCTAAAATGCATAAAAATAGAACCTGTACAAAGGTCAGATTATACCTAATATTATAAGTAAATGTTACTAGAAAATATCAATATTTGGAGTTCGGGTCAAGATGGCAGAATAGACGGTCCCCAGCATCACTCTCTCCCACAAATCAACCAATTTATAACTATAAAAATGTAACAACAGCCAAGCTGAGGCTGCTGGAGGTCAGGGGAAGAGGAGGAGAGAACTACAGAGTGCACGAAGGCGGGAGAAGAAACAATGACAGAAAGAAAAAACTGCTAGGAGCATTTTGGGCCACGACCGCTTTAAGGCTGGAGCTGCTGAGCACATGGAGCAGGAGCCAACAGAAGCTGCAGCTGTGCTCTTTGGATGGAGTTGCCTGGAGGCAGCAGGGGAGAAGAGGGCCTTGGTGGCCTCAGGACAGCAAGACCACTAATAGGGTTCCCGTGGACCCACGCAGGAGTGAGGAGCCAGAACAGTTGAAAAAGGGGAGCCATCCACAGGCCAGTGAGTCATCACGAGGGATTGGCACTGGGCCCATCCCATGGTAAGTCTTTGGAGCAGAGATGGTGGGGGAGACAGGCCCACCAGGAAAACACTGGGACACAGGAAGGACAGCCGATCAGCCCCCAATCAGCACAGGACCACTCAGAAGAGACTGGTCGGGAATGCAGAATTGCAGGGGGTACAGTTTGATGAAAAACTCAGGCCCAGATTGGAGTTTGCACACCACCCAGGTGCACCCAGTCTCTGGAGAGCTGAAAGTACCTATAAGGTCAACCATTAAACCCTGAGCTGCACAAAAAGCCTGCCCTAGGGAAACAGCAGCAAAGCAGCTATTTAGCTCAACAATACAGCTCAAGTATTGGATCCCACAGGAAGTCCCCCTGTTTTAGAAGCAAGTAAAGGACAAAAAATTAGTTATGGTCCAGGCACACCACCAGTGCCTCAGGGCTCACCCTGGGACTCGAGGTATGGAGCCGGGGATCAGACACCCCTCCCACAACCAGGCCCACTGTGCCAGGGCCTCAGGGCCTGCCCGAAAACCTGAGGGATGAAGCCAGGGACCAGACCCCCCTCCAACAACCAGGCACACCTGCCAGCACCTCAGGACCCACCCGGGTACTTGACGTATGGAGCAAGGGACAGGACACCCCTCCCACAACCAAGCACACTGCCCAGCACCTCAGGGCCCACACACACAACCAGGTACACCACCAGCACTGAGGACCATGCCAAAAATATCACCTCCATGTGGGTGGCGCACCACAGCCACCACAGTAACCACAGCTGCCACAAAAGTAGCTAGACACCACAACCACCATGCAGATGGTCCGCCGGTCACTGGAGTGCAATGACACAAGGAGAGTCAAGAGCAGAGATAAAGATAAAAAGAGGATGTCTCTCCACAAAGCCCATTCCAGAGTGACAGAAGAAACATCTGCTCTACGATAATGTTGTGGGACCTGATCACACCTCTCAGCATTGGACAGATCATCTAGGCAACAAATCAACAGAGTAACCATTATTCTTTCAGAAGGAGAGAAGAAATCTAGGGTAATTAGAGGGTAGGGGGGAGGTAGAGGGGGATGGGGAGGGTTTGGACAAGGGGCATAAAGAATAAGTATGATTTGTAACAATATATATGCTAGTAATATTGATTCGATCAAACATATCTTAACATTGAACCCCAAAAATATGTATAATCAATTTTGATTCAATAAAAATTGTTTTAAAAATAAACATTTACATTTCTTTCTCCCTATTCTATCATTGTCTATTATAGTAACTTTATAGCTTAGAGGTAAAATAAATGTTTTATGTGATACATCATCAGAAAACTACTAGTTTGTATGCTAAAACACAAGAGTAGCTTTTAAAGATATTTCTCTCAACCCACTGGTTTTGTATCTCTGATTTTAAATTTTATCAAAAATTATGTTAAGTGAAATAATCCAGGTTCCAGAAGTCCTCACTCGTAAGTGGAAGCTAAAAAAAAAAAAAAAACTGAACAAATATATGTTAAAAGAAGGAAAGAAAGTTACAACAATCACAATAATTCATTGAACTTTAAAAAGGAAAGAACAGAACTGAGACCTCCAGAAGTGGGAAGGGGAGGGTGAGAAACTAGTAAAGGGCCACAGAAAATGATCACATTGCATAATGTGAATATACTAATTATCCTGATTTGATCATCACATATTGTGCACAGGTATGTATGTTCAACTCTGTACCCCACAGACATGTACAATCAATTATATTTCAATAAATAGAAAAAATAAAATAAGAAAGCATCTATTTTTCCCCCATAAAATGACAAAAAAAGTTCAGACTAAAGTTTAAGAGATTTTTTTCTCCTAAATGTTTTTGTTGTAAAATCTAGGTGTCTCTCTCTCTTTCTCAAAAACAGTAATAACTTTCAAAAGCACTTAAGATGAGAGATGAGTGCAATTTAATTCTTGCATAGTAATTTAAGAATCTGAGGAAAAACACAAGTTTGTAACACAGTTCTAACTAATTTTGGATTTTGCCTTTAAATATTTATATATATTTTCTTTTGACCTCTGGAATTATTTGTGAAAGAGAATGCTTAATTCATTAAAATAAGATTAACATTTTGTTCAAGTTAAATAATGGGTGATTCTCAGATCACAGTATAAGATTTATGTGTCTTGTGTGGGAAAAGATAACATTCCTTTATACTTTGAACTCAGCCAACAAAAACCAAAGCTGTTGCAAAAGTGAGCCTAGCCTCTGGAAACATTTTTAAATAATAATACTTTAGTCCTTGCATTAGTCCATTTTTGTATTGCTATAATAGAACACCTGAAACTGGGTAATTTATAAGGAAAAGAGATTTATTTGGCTCACAATTCTGGGACAGCTGCATCTGGTGTGGGCCTCAGGCTTCTTCTTATGGCAGAAAGCAGAAGACAGTGGTAGGTGCAAGATCACATGGCCAGAGGAAGCAAGAAAGAGAGAGAGGGGAGGTGCCAAGGTCCTTTTAAACAACCAGCTCTTGCAGGAACTAATAGACCGAAAACTCACTCACTATCTCCTACCCCCTCTGCAGGGAGGGTATTCATGTATTCATGAGATATCCACCCCCTATAATCCAAACAGCTCCAAACACTACCCCATTGGGGGTTAGATTTCAACATGAGCTTTGGGGGAACAATATGCATAAACTTTATCAGTCCTATTGCGTAGCTACCTTATGGCTCCAAAAAAAAAAAAAAAAAAAGAATAGAAGGACAGGTAGAAATAAGAGGAATACAGTATGACAATTGAATAAATATATTGTCCTCAAATATCACTGGATCAAGAGTCAGAAAACTGGAACTTAAGAGTAAGCCCAAAGATTTTAGTAGACATAACACACAATATTTGAACTAGATGATACCCAAGGACTTTTCTATTAGGAGACAATTCTCCATGGGTCTAACTTAATATCCAAGAACTTTCTACTCGCAAACAATTCACCAGGGATCTCTCATGTTTATGCACATTTTGTAAGCACAAGTACTGACTGATTTTGTTACAGACTTTCTTTTCAAGAATGTTTGTATAGTGAACAGTTTTGGAGGATAAAGATAGTTTCTTTCCCCCAAAACAAAAAGGCAATTTTCCTTACAGTCTGGCAAATAGAGATAATGCCTTCTTTTGGACTAATAGACAGGAATGCTTACTACCTACTGTAAAAGATTTTGGTTTCTCAAACTCAGGGTTCTTTCCCTGTAACACAACTTATGCATGTGTAGATGTCACTGACCTTCTACACATTGCTTCATAGGAATTCTGGGCTCAGGGAACTGGTACAAGAATTCTAATGCTAACACTCTGGCTACTGTTATTAATAACATCCTTTGTCTCTGACACAAGAGTCTCATGTCTTCTGCCAGCATCTATGACACTGTGATAAATCTAACTGGCTAGCTTGCAAGTAAATAACACAGACTCTTCAGAGTTCTTGACACATTCAGTTCTACTTTGTTGCACACAGAGTAAAGACCAAACAAGAGTAATACAGGCGTGCAAATCAAATGCATAAAGGTGCTTAGCAGGAAATGTAAATAAAAAGAGAAGATCAGATGGAGATGATGACAAGCTGGAGAGTTTACTCGCTGTTTGAAAAGAGCAATTATCTTTCCAGTTCATTATTGTGGGCGCAGTGCTGCCAAACTTGCCTGATTTTTTTTTTTTGAAGAAGAAGAAGCCAAACTCTTGTTTTCATGATTAACCCCTAAATTTTGAATGTTGGTTAACTAATTAAAAAATTCTAAATCATGTTCTGGCAACAAAATATGTTTATAGATCTGTGCTGTTATTGATATTGTTACCTTTGTCTACATGCCAAAATACAAAGGTTCGGATTCTTCTGCTTATAGACTGCATAAAGTAATCCATTTGTAAACTTCCTATACTTTCCCTCATTAAAATAAGTTCCTCATTTGTAGAATACATACAATGGTGACTTTCATAATTTGTTCTTTAGATTCACTCAGACTTTTTGAGCAACTTTTGGGAGAAAACATGACAGGAGCCTACAAGACAATAGGGAAATTCATGAAAAAGAAATTAAACACAAATTCTTAGGATCAGACATATTTTTGCTTCTGTGATCTGTCTTTGCAGAAATGAAGCCTGCAGTTTCAGGGAAAATGAAAAACTCTATCTTGTTTATTGGTTAGTCAATCAGATATGCACCACTAAGTCTTTAACATTGTGTTTTAACAGCTCTGCATTTGCTGGCTAAAGATAAAGAAAAAGTATATTAAAATAAGATGCTGTTAAATACATCAAAGATTGAATGAAAATTTGTGCTGCTCCATTTTGTAGTGCAAAAATACCTAACTTTAGAATTTTGTCACAATTTGAATATCCCATTTTGTATTAATGTTTTTTAAATAATGTTAATCTCCCAATACACAAAGGAAATATTGTCTGAGAATTTCATAAAAACTATTCCAGATTCTTAATCTATAGGATTTAAAGGAAAATATGCCATCATATTTCAAAAGCTTTAAACACAAAACGTCATATTTATAAAGTAAAAACAAATAAGGGGAGTGACATGGGAAATACAGAGTTTAAAATAAATGCTTCCTTAGCCAGACAATTCATATCCAGGGAAACCAAAGGTTTGGTTTTAAAAAGAATCTTGTGGTCTGAGTTGTTGTGTGGCTAAATAAGCCAGCCAAATGGGCTTAAAAAAAAAATTAAGTGTGCTATGCTCCTTCCAGTTGCAGAGCTGCTATTAAGCACCTCCATGAAATTTTCTTCCCACTCCTCCTACATGTGCCTGATCTTCCTTCAGGTCTCACCTCAGCTGCCACTGTCACAGTGAAGTCTTCTCTGACTTCCCACACCTGCACAATGTCTTTCACTCTATCCTGGAACTGCCTATCTCCTTGTCGTAGCACTCACCACAGTTATGATTTTTGAAATAATGTCTGTATTCCCACTAGACCATAAGATCAAAGAAGACAGGATCTGTTTCTGTTTTTGTTTTCCATTGAATCCTCAATTCCAAGGAGAATTCTTTATATATGGTAGGCTCAACCCATAGTTGTTCAATATATGAACAAGCAGAGTCCAGAGTCTAAGGATCTAGTCCTAAATCTTCTATTATCATATGATCTGAAGAAAATCATTTAGGGTCTTCCTCTAAAACTGAAGAATAAAACAATAGGGATCCTTTGATGAACATAAAAATTTTAAAGACTGTGAATGACAGTTGCTGTTTCTGTAGTCTCAGGCTGATAATTATATTTTTATTTCATTCTGGTTGAATACTTTCAATATAAAAGAGATTTCGTTATTTGCAACTAGTAAAAAGTTTTTTACATTTGCATTGAAATCCTAGGATACTCTTCTATTAACTAATCCAGAATATTTGAAAGAGGAGTACTAGGAATTTTCTATTACAGAACTAAATTGTTTAACCATATTTAAAAACCGAATGTGCCTCTTAATTGGTAAATGTTCAATTTATAAGATCTGATTAAATGGGCATGTTGTCCTGTTTTCATAAACAATATTTGTCAGAAATGTGTCTTATAATATTATGAGATGCTCAATAATGACATTCAGTTCCTGTGTCTGCCATATTTTCACTCAATATCATTATGTTCAGCGTGAATTTACATTTTCTGTTTTATCAATGATGCTGAGGTTGCAAGCATAACCAAAGGAATTGTTGACCTTATATTACCAAATTAAACTCATTCATTTTAAACTCATTCAGCAAACTTGTACAACCATATTACAAATTGAAGATATTTAATTTTATTTTCTTCTCAGAAAAAAAGGATATTTCTTAGTCTTTTTTTCAAATTTATTTATTTATTAATATTTTTTTTTAATTTTTTTTATTTTTATTTTATTTTGTCAATATACATTGTGGCTGATTATTGCTCCCCATCACCAAAACCTCCCTCCCTTCTCCCTCCCCCCTTCCCCCCAACAATGTCCTTTCTGTTTGCTTGTCGTATCAACTTCGAGTAATTGTGGTTGTTATATCTCCTTCCCCCCCCCCCGGTTTTGTGTGTGTGTGTGTGTGTGTGTGTGTGAATTTATTTATTAATTTTTAGTACCCACCAATAAGTGAGAACATGTGGTATTTCTCTTTCTGTGCCTGACTTGTTTCACTTAATATAATTCTCTCAAGGTCCATCCATGTTGTTGCAAATGGCAGTATTTCATTCGTTTTTATAGCTGAGTAGTATTCCATTGTGTAGATGTACCACATTTTCCGTATCCACTCATCTGATGATGGACATTTGGGCTGGTTCCAACTCTTGGCTATTGTAAAAAGTGCTGCGATGAACACTGGGGAACAGGTATACCTTCGACTTGATGATTTCCATTCCTCTGGGTATATTCCCAACAGTGGGATAGCTGGCTAAAATCCTTAATATTATATTTTTATACTCTACGATGTTGTTGTGGAGCAGTTGGGGAGGAAGGGAGATGAGAAGGGGGAAGGAAACAGGGTGGGAGAAGGAGGAGAGACATGATCAAGGCCCTTGGCACCCCCCTCATTCCTGCATGGGAGACCAGGGAAATTGCAGCAGTGGCTCAGTTGTGATTGAACTGGATGCAGATGCCAGCAAGATGTGGCTGAGCCATCTGGCCACCCAACACTCTGGCTTGGGAACTCAGAGCATTTCTGGAGACAGCTGAGTGGTCACTGCTGGACTGGTTGTGGATGTCAGGGGGTGTGGGCTCAGGAGCCCAGGGTGCTTCCTGCAGCAGCCTGGTGATTGTTGCTGGGCTGGGTGTGGTTGTTGGGGGTGTGGCTGAGGCCCACAACCCTCCCCCATCCCTGGGTTGTGAGCCCAGGGGGCTTCCAGACCTTCTAGGTTTTATAGGTGTTCTTTGGTGGTGTTAGACCTTTACCAATTAATATCAAACTTTGTCTCTGATCTGTGGGTATTTTGTTTTTTCTTTCAGTTCTGTGTTGGATTTGCTGTTCCCACCACTCAAACTCTGCACTGGAACTAATTTGTTGTCCTTTGATTACTTATAAAATAGGGGAACTTCCTGTGGGGACCAGCACTTGAGCCCTGTGGTTGAGCTAAATTGCTGCTTTGATACTGATTCCCTGGGGAAGGCTTTTTGTGCAGCTCGTGTTTTAATTGTTGACCTCGTATGTACTTCTGGGTCTTGTGAGGTCTAGTGCACCTGGGTTGTGTGGAAACTCTAGTCTGGGCCTGAGTCTTTTTAGCAAACTGCACCTCCTGCAGTTCTATATTTCTGACCAGTCTCCACTGAGTGCTCCTGCACTGATTGGGGGTAGGTCAACTGTCCATGCTGTGACCCAGTGTTCCCCTGGTGGGCCCAACTCCCCCACTGCCTGTACTCCAGACCCTTCCCATGGGACCGGCCATGACCTGATCCCTTGCGATGACTCACTGGCCTCTGAGTGGGTCCTTCTTTCAGTTGTCTGTGGCTCCTCATTCCTATGTGGGACCACAGGAACCCTGTTAGTGGTCTTGCTGGCCCAGGGGCCACCAAGGCCCTCTTCTCCTCTGCAGCATCCAAGCAACTTCATACGAAGGGCACAGCTGCGGCTTTTGCCGTCTCTTGCTCCATGTGCTCACCAGAGCCAGGCTAAAGTGGTTGGGGCTTGAAACAGTCAGAGTGGTCCTTTCTTTCTCTCATCATGGCTTCTCCTGCCTTCATGAAGTCCATAGGTCTCCTCTCCTCTTTCCATGAGCTCTAACAGCCCCAGTTTGGCAGTCATTGGGTTTTTTTAATTTATTTACTTATTAATAATTTTTTCTCCTTTTTTGTTTTAATTTATCGATATACAACGTTGTTGATTTTCATGTCTCTTGGGAAGTGGGGGAAGTCATTGCTTTTTAATTATCGTAAATTGGTTGATTGTGAGAGAGGGTGACACTGGGTACCATCTATTCTGCTACCTCGATCAGAAGTCCAGTCAATCATCTGTTAAAGAAATTAGTAACTGAAAAGAAACTACTTTATTGTCTGCATATTGACTATTTCTGGAATTCTTTATTTCTTCACATAGTACAAGTTTCCATCTGGTATCATTTTTCTTCTGCCATAACTTCTTTTAACATTTTTTTAGTGCAGCCCTACAGGAAACAAATATTCACAGGTTTTGTGTGTTTGACTATGTCCTTATTTTAGTCTCATTTTTTAAAAATATTTTTACAGAATATCGAATTCTAGGTTGACTTTTTTTTTCTTAGAACTTTAAAAAGTCACTGTTGTCTTCTGGCTTGCATAGTTCTCTATAAGATGTCAGTGGCTATTGCTATTGCTGTTCCACTGTGCGTAACCTGTCTTATTTCTCTGGCTGCTTTTATGATTTTTTTCTTTGTCACCAATTTTTAGCAATTTGATTATAATGTGCCCTGTTGTGGTTTGCTTTGTGTTTTTGCTGCTTGGAGTTTGCTGAGATTCTTGTATCAGTGAGTTTACAATGTTCACTAAATTTGGGAATTGTTTAGCTATTATTTCTTCAAAAAAGTTTTCTTCCACAATCTCTGTCCTCTTTTTCTGTTACTGCAATTACACAGATGATAGATGGCTTCGTAGTGTTCCATGGATCACTGAGGTTTTGTTAAGTTTTGTCAGCCTTTTTTTTTCTTTGTCATTTAATTTGGGTAGTTTCTATTGCCCACCTGTAATCAATATTATTTTCTTCTGCAGTGTTTAATCTAGAGAAAATTTCATTTCAGATATTCTGTTTTTCAGTTCTAAAATTTCCATTTGCTTCCTTTGATATGTATAAATTCCAATTATCTACTGAAATTTCCTATGTGTTTTCTCATTATTTTCATGTTTTCTCTTAAATCCTTGAACAAATTTATAATAGCTGTTTTAAATCCTTACATTGTCTTCTTATCCTATCATCTCTGTCATTATTTCTGAATCCACTTTCGTTGACTAATTTTAAGCCTGATTAGGAGCCATAATTTTCTGCCTCTATCTAGTAATTTTTTAGTAGTTGTAGATTTATGAATGCTACATAATTGTTGAGTGTCTGGGTTTTTTGTGTTCCTTAATAGGATACTGAGTTTTGTTCCAACAGGTCATTAATTTACTTGCACATAAATTTGATCTTCTCATGACGTGTTTTTAACTTTGCTAATGTGAGTCTAGTACAGATTTTACTGTAAGGCTATATTAACCCTATTCTTTAGGTGTGGTCTTTCTGGGACTCTACTAAATGCCCAGATAACTTTTCACTCTGACTGGTCTGAACTTGAATATTATTCAGCCTTGTTTGAGCTCTATAAATTGTTCCTATCACCACTTTCTGGTGGTTGGCTGTCTCCCTGGCCTCATGGTGTCTCTCATCTTGTATATGCACATTTTAATATTCAGCCAAAGACTCAATGGGATTCCCTATGTGGATTTCTGGAGCTTCTTCATAACAAAGCTCCTTTATCCCCAGTACTCTACGCCCCAAATTCTTACTGCCTCTGTAACCTGGAATTCGGATCTATCTCTCTATCTCAGTGAGATTACTATTGCTCTGTTTGGCCCCTACTCCCAGAAAGTCCCTCTAGATGAAAAGCCAGAAGATTATGGTGCTCAGTTCATTTGATTCCCTCCTCTCAGGGATTTCAGTTTCTCATTGTTTATTGTCCAACATCTTAAAACAGTTAAGTCACATTTTTTGTCTAGTTTTCTAGTCACTTCAAGCAAGGGTTAGGTACAAGTTACCCCCTCATGCAAAAGACTTTCATGGCAACGAAGAGAAGTGATGACAGTTGAGAAATATTTGGTGATAGTTTGGGTATGGAGAGTAAGGGAAAGGAAGAAATCAAGAATGGCTCCCAGGTGTTTGTTGTCCACCTACATGGAAGGTGGTGCCATCTACTGAAATGCTTTTGTTCATATTTCTTTATAAAATAAGGACTGTTTTGTGAATATAATTGTATTAGTTTGCTATGGCTGCAATAACAAAGTACTACAGATGGGGGCTTCCACAACAGAAATGTACTGTCTCACAGTTCTGGAGACAAGAAGTGCAAGATCAAGGTGTTGGCAGAGTTGATTCCTTCTGGGGGCTGTGAGGGGTCTTTTCCAAGCCTCTCTCTTTGGCTTGTAGGTGCCCAATTTCTCTCTATGTCTTTTTACATAGTCTTCTCTCTATGCATGTCTCTGTGTCTAAATTTCCCCTTTTTATAAGGACACCAGTCAAATTGTATTAGGGCCCACTCTAATAAGCTCATTTTAACTTGACTGCCTTTATAAATACCTTATCTCCAAATAATATCAGGTACTGGCAATTATTTCTTCAACATATGAATTTTGGAGATATGGTTCAACCCATAACAATAGAAAAGCCTAAAAGAAAAGAAAATATTGAAAGCTAAAACTTTTCTAATTAATGACACTTTATAAGATCTTCAAGCATGCACACAGATGGCAATTCTAGCTTTATTCCAAGTTCTGCAGGATACACAATGTAATATATGCTTTAATATTTACTAAAATATTAAAATTTTGAGTATGATTTTATATATGACTGTAGGATGTTTCTAAATTTTGATGTATGGTGTGTGTACTAATAATTGACTCTAACATTATCACTTGGTAAAACACTCTTGGTGCTTCCTGATAATACTAGATTTCCAAAAGCACACTTTAAAAATCATCTCAATAAGATGTTTGTACTGGGAAGTATAGAGAACTACGATTGCATAGTGGGGGTGAAGACAGGAAAAAGAAGATCCTGAATACAAAAGGAAAAAAATAACCTAAAATTTTATATGCTAGAAAACAAAGAATTAGTTTAGTTTTAACAGCAGTCTTGACATAATGAATATAGTTGCACAAACTCAAACAGGAAAAAAAAATCTTTTATGCTTCATAGACTAATAAAATACATGGGGATGAAGAACAATCAGAAAAAGAGACCACACAAGTAAAAATGTCACTAAGTGAAAATGTGTCTCCCAATCTTCAATGAGGTGGTGGTAGGTCTTTGGACTAATACAAAAAGTGATGATTAATCCTATAAATTGTCGTTATACAGAAGGGCCACAATATAAATATCTTGAGAACAGACAATATATTAATATGTTTTACATATGTTTTAATTTTTAAGCCTTACAGATAATAACTTTACAAAGTTAAAACTCCTCATAATCATCAGTTTGTTATCCATTCGGCCAAAAACTTTGTGAAACCTCCTAATTTAGGGAAGAATGCAGCAAGACAGGAAGAAATAAATTCATCCCTAAATCAAATACAGAATCAGGTCTCTAAAATGTCAATATAGAGCCTTATGTTTGAGATTCTCACTCTGAGATTTAGGCCACCCAGACATTTTTTCCCTTTATATGTTTTCAAGCACTTTATGTAAAAACATTTTTTTAAAAAACTTATTACTATGGTACTACACAGTGAGTTCTATATGCTTTCAACTTAATTTTTCTAAGGACAATGAGATATTCATGTTTCCTTAATCAAACATCCAGCTCTTTGAGAATAAGAAAGAAGATCTGGCTTGTGTTATACTTACTCCGTGAATTTAAATTCTTTCCTTCAAATTTTTTTTAACTTTACATATGTTCTTCCATTTGTTTCTACCCTTGAAAATAGGTGTCACTATTATTTTACAACTGAATAAATTCAGAGAGATTAAGTAACTTGCTCAAAATAACTCAGATCTAACAAGTAGAACTTAAGTTGAATGAATGTATTAGTTAGCATAAAGGCAATGCTGCTAAGACAAAAAGAGACCCAATTCTCCCTCCCCAAACAAAACCAATGGCTTAAAGAAGATCAAGTCTACTTCTCTCATGTAACAATCCAAAGGTGAATGGTTCAGGGCTAGAAGGATGACTTGCATCATCAAAATCTAACTTCCTACTCTTGGTTCAAGACTCAAGTTGCCTCCTCTTCCCAGACATCAGAAAGGAAAAAAGAGGAGGTGCCAGCAATTGCTTTATTTTTAACTGCTTTTTTTTTTTTTTTTTTTTTTTTTGAGGACCACACTCCTGCTCATAGTCCAAGGACCAGAACCTTATCACATGGCCATAACTTGCTGTAGGCCATGCATTGTGGAATGGAATATTATCAGGGTTGACTAGTAGATGCAGAATGGGTTAAGTTAAAGAATTCAGAGAAACCTATGGAAGTCAGCCAGACAGTGTGCGAAAAGAGATACGGCAACACGGAGGAGACTAAATAGGACCTACTCCCTTGCAAAATGAGAGTGACATGAATGAAGAACTCAGTTGAGAGTTTATAAAGTAAAGATGGGATAAAGACTATCTTTCACATGTGCCATTTCCAGTTTCCTAGGTAACATGATCCCCTTCTCATGATAATGATATTATATTCAGAATGTTTTTCTTTAAATATATTTATAGTAACCAGAAAAGGATTAACACAAGGTCTAATTAACTCCTGCTTGGGGATAGAACCGGGGAGGGTTCTGAGAGTGGTTTTAACATCTGGCAAAGGACATGATAGATAGGAAGGGATTTCAACTGTAAATCAAAGGGACCTTCATGAGTTCTGCAGAACTGTTAGAACTTCTTCTGACTGGATCATGGTCACGATAAAAGTAGATTTGTATTGCCTCCAAGTGTCATTGCTGAATGGCAGGATGTCCTAGAGGGAGCACATTTAGAAGAGCCACGTAAGACTTCTGTTCCAAAAACAATGAAAAAATACTCTGTAAGATAGATAATTATAAAGCACTTATGTACTTAGGTTATTAAAAACAGTTTAATATTAATTTGGTTTTGAACACAGACTAACGGAATCATCAGTTTGGATTTGATCCACAAAGCCTTCCTGGAATAAATCAGGTTTATACAGATCTGAAAAGCATGTGCCTAAAATAAATGGTGACAAATAAAGCTATAAGAGGCATTATGAGTGGGACTTACAGAAACAACACACACACTGAAAGCAACAACATATGCTCAAAGACATTATCCTAACTGTAGTCAAGGAGTATATTCAGAAGCAATAAGAATATATTTATAAAGGAGGGAAGCTATTTGGTGAAGGAACTTAAATATTAGGTATAAACTTGAGGTTCATTAGGTAATAGGAAATTTCAATAGGTTTTGATGGAAGTATTGCTTGAAGCTTATGATTTTGGTAGCATGTGCTATGGACTCAAATAAAAATAAATGGATTATTTATAACTCAAGTAACAAAAGTCCCTTCTAACTTCATCTCCATTTATGATTATTAAAAACTCTCCATTTTCATATTTGTTGTCAGTGGTATTCACAGAAGTGCTTCCCTTGCCTTTCCATATTACCCACATCACTCACCCTGCTGTTTTCATGGCAGTTCTACTCATTACCCACCTTGTCCTTCTGGTGTACATTTCATTTATCCAGTTCAGTCACATTTCCATCTGAAAGATTTCAGATTTCCAAGTTTCTTTATTTCTTAACATCCAAGAGCTCCAAATAATGTTTCTTCCATTAAAACAGGTGAGCATTGTGCATCCAAGGCAGAAATTATGAAGAGAAAGCACTAGAAATAAGTCAGTGGTAGGAATGAATAGACAAAGAAGTATTAGAGCTGGTTGTTAGCATGGTCCTTGCAATCTGTCAAGTTAACAAATATTTATAGAGTGTGTATCATGTGTTTGGACCAAAAAGTTCTCTTTAGGAGTTTAGAACAGATGTATCAGGCAGAGATGTCTAGTTGACTATCCAGTATCCATTCTTCACTTTTTCACTGGTAACAGAAACCAAGTATATTTACAGTGGTAATATTCCTAGCCTCACCCGCAACTAGGACTGGCTTTGTAACTAAGTTCTGGCCAACAAGATGTAAGTAAAAGTTTTATCTTAATCTTCTGGGAAAGCTCTTTTAAAGGACAACAATCGTTCCATGCCCATTTTCGTTGTACTCCCCTTCTTCCTGCCACCTGGCTGGACAGCTGATGTGATAAATGGACCTCTAGAAGCCACCTTAAACCATTAGGCAACCTTAGGAACAGAAAAAAACTGTTAAGGAAGGTGGAACGGAAAAATAGAAGACTTTAAAACCTGATGAGCTGTCATGCCAATTCTGAACTATTCACACGTCTCTTACTTGAGAAAGAACTAATTCTCTAGTTTGATCAAGTAATTTTTCAGGGTTACTGTTAAATGCAATGGAACTTAATCCTAACTGATATTATGAAGACAAACTCTTTTCATTGTCATAGTTCATTATGATTATCAGGGAGGGGAAAAAGGGAGGGAGAGCCAATAAACTAACAAAGATTCCACCAAGCTAATGATAATGATTTGAAAGTTTGGCAAGGCCCATATTATTATAATTTGTTATATTTTCTAGGCTTTTTTTGTGTGGTATATTGTCAAACACACTCAAGTTCTAATTTTATATTCATAAGTTTTCTTCTTAGAAAGATAATTCTTACTCTTCATACGCATTATTATTGTATCTACTTTTCAATACCATTATACAAAAGTTATAATTGGGCAAAAAAAACACTTTATTTTTTTGGTTTTGTGTTTGTTGTGAGTGGTTGCTTCTTGTTTTGTTTAGGGAATACTTGAGCAACCACCCTTATCAGGTTAAAAAAAACCATAAAATTAAAAATTCATTTTGTATTGAAACATATTGATCATACATATTCGTAGGGTACAGAGTTGAATATGAATACATGTATACAATGTGTGATGTTCAAATCATGATAATTAGCATATTGTCATTACTAAACTTAAATCGGTTCTTTGTGATGAAGACATTCGATCTCCTTTCTTCGAGCCATTTGATAACATGCAGTAAATTATTGTTGATGATAGGGGCCTAGCTTGACTGTACACCCTGAAGGACCTGTGTACCATGTTCTTTAGAAGAACATATCCAGAATGCAGTGATCATGGTTTTAGTCAATAATATTTGTGACCAAAGAACCCAGCTGGATTTTCATTGCCCAAATAACGCACTCACTTCTCAAACATCCTTTGGTTCTCGAAATCAAAACTGAACTAATATGACAATATTATGTCCAGAAACTGCAAATACCTGAAACATTTATAAGAGAGAAAAAGGAAAAAAAAAAAAAAGCATGAGATCTTCAGTGGTATCATATGTTTTAAATTGTAGCACATGAATTAAATGTTTGCAAACAATTTTGAATAAGTAAAAGACACCAGGGAATGAAACAATATAATATACACTGTAAAAACATACATATCCTAAGGCTGAAGAACTTTTAGTTTTCCTTTTATGTACCGTAGCAGAAATATTTGATGTAAGAAGTGAGTTTTGTTTTCTTTTTTTACCGTTGGGTTTTTTCCTTGCTAAGTTCTTATAAGTGGTTTTGTTTTCTATAGAGTGCATCCTCTTCCTCACCACAAGAGACACAATCAGTGCATTTCAACAGCTTGAAGAAATTACCTACTCTCCTGCATTCAATTCAAAATCTTCCTCTTTTTTCTTTCTTCCTCTTTACTATTTAGAGTCATATGTTATAAAATTGCCAACTGCTAATGAGGGATAAGCATCTTGCCCGCCTTTTTAGGTCTAAAAATTGGTCAAAGTCACTTCAATTTAAATTGTTCTCCACAATGTCATCACCAGAAGTTCCTTCCAGAAGCACCTCCAGAAGTTTGCTTCCCTGCTACCACTCACAGCTTCTCTCCCACACTATCATTTTGTTACATGTCCTGTCCTCAAAATACTTTCTCTAAGTTTTTTACTTCAAAAACATTTTGGAAGGGCTGTCTGGTTAGCTCAGTTGGTTAGAGTGCTGTGTTATAACACCAAGGTCAAAGATTCAGATCCCCAAACAGGCCGGCCATCCCCCCCAAAAAAAATTTTTTTTGGAAAACTACTTTATGCAATAAAAAAAAAAGTCAGGAAGTACAAAAGTTAAGGTCCTCACAACATCCCTAAGTCACATGTATTGCACAGATTGTATACATTAAGCTTGAATTTTCATCACCTAACCTGTGATCAAAAGTATTATATGTATTTAGTATGGGTATTAAATGTTTCTCCGAAATTCTATGACACCCAATGCTTCTGTTAAAATTTAGCCTTTATGATTTTTCAGCATTTGTTTACTGCTCCTTTTTCTAACCCAAAAAAAAATAGTGAAAAAAATTTACTCAAGTGTTACTCCAATGTTTTTCCTGAGTATTTGCCTAATTAAGTGTAGAGTTCTGTTTTTTTGGGGTTTTTTTGAGAGGTGATTTTTTTATTGGTTATGAATATTCATGAGATACAAAGCTCATTGTCACCCCTCATGCCCAAGATGTGAAGGCGAGATCCATACTGGTACCATGCACATTACCACAAATTGTGTTTATACTCCATGTCCCCCACCCAATTATCCCCAACCTCTTTCCCTCTCCCGCTTTCCCCCCCACTCTGCTTTGTATCCCAAGGTATGTTCTCTCCCTCTGCAAGTCCAATACACCAGTGTGGACTTTCTTTCCTTCCTTCTTTCTCTCTTAGCTCCCACGTATGAGTGAGTACATGTGGTATTTATCCCTCTGTGCTTTGCTTATTTCACTAAACATAAGTTTCTCCAGGCTCATCCATGTTGTTGCAAATGGGAGAATTTCATTCTTTTTTATGGCAGAGTACTATTCCATGGTGTATATGTATCACATTTTCCTTATCCAATCATTTATCTATGGACATTTAGGTTGGTTCCATGTCTTGGATATTGTATACAGAGATGTGATGAACATGGGAGTTCAGGTATCCCTTTGATATGATGATTTTCATTCCTCTGGGTATATATCCAAAAGTGGGATTGCTGGATCATATGGAAGATCTTCAGTTGTTTGAGAAAACTCCATACTGTTTTCCATAGTGGTTGTGCTAATTTACAGTACCACCAACAGTCCGGAAACATTGCCTTCTCTCCACACCCTCACCACCATTTATTATTCACCATCTTTTTCATTATAGCCAGTCTAACTGGGGTGCGATGATATCGCAATGTAGTTTTAATTTGCATTTCCCGGATGACTAGTGATGTTGAGCAATTTTCCATGTATCTGTTGGCCATTAGTATGTCTTCCTTTGAAAAATGTCTATTCAGCTCCTTTGCCGATTTTTTAATTGGGTTATTTGTTTTTTTACTGTGCAATTGCTTGAGTTCCTTGTATATTCTGGATATTAATCCCTTCTCAGATGTATAGTTAGCAAAAACTTTCTCCCACTCTGTAGGTTGTTGTTTCAACTCTGTTGATTGTTTCCTTTGCTGTGCAGAAGGTTCTCAGTTTGATGTAGTCCCGTTTGTTTATTTTTTTCTTTTGTTGCTTGCGCTTTTTGGCTCATGTTCATAAAGTCTGTGCCCAGACCTAATTCTTGAAGTATTTCACATATATTTTCTCTCAGTAATTTTACACTTTCAGGTCTTATACTTAAGTCTAATCCATTTTGAGTTGACTTTAGTATATGGTGAGAGGTGCATATCTAGTTTCCTCCTTCTGCATATGGATATCCAATTTTCCCAGTATCACTTTTTGAAGAGGCAGTCTTTTCCCCAATGTAGATTTTTGTTGCCTTTGTCCAATATCAGATGGCTGTAAGACTGAGGGTTGATTTCTGGGCTCTCAATTCTGCTCCACGGGTCTGAATGTCTATTTTTATGCCAGTACCATGCTGTTTGGGTGACAATAGCTTTGTAGTATAATTTGAAGTCAGGTAGTGTTATGCCTGCAGCTTTATTTTATTTTATTTTTGCTGAGGATTGCTTTGGTTATTCAGGATCTCTTATTGTTCCATATGAAAGTTAAGATTATTTTTTCCATTTCTGTGAAGAATGTCATCGGTATTTTGATGGGGATTGCACTGAATCTGTAGATTGCTTTTGGTAATATAGACATCATCACAATGTTAATTCATCCAGTCCAAGAGCATGGAATATCTTTCCATCTTTTTGTGTCTTCTTTAATTTCTTTCAGTAGTGGTTTATAGTTTTCATTGTAGAGATCTTTCACCTCCTTGGTTAAGTTGATCCCTAGGTATTTTATTTTTTTCATGACAATTGTAAATGGGCTTACTTTCTTTATTTCTCTTTCTGTTAGTTCATTATTTGAGTATATAAATGCTATTGATTTGGGGGCATTTATTTTGTATCCTGTAATTTTATTGAAGTTATTAACCAGCTCTAGGAGTTTTTTTGATAGAGTCTTTAGGTTTTTCTATATACAGTATCATGCCATCTGCAAATAGAGATGGTTTGACTTCATCTTTTCCGATCTGGATTACCTTTATTTCTTTCTCTTGCCTGAATGCTCTGGCTAGTACTTCCAACACTATGTTAAATAGAAGTGGTGAGAGTGGTCATCCTTATCTTGTTCCTGTTCTTAAAAGAAAGGCCCTCAACCTTTCCCCATTCAGAATGATACTGGTGGTGGACTTGTCATAAAATGGCTTTTATTGTGTTGAGATACTTTCCTTCTATACCTACTTCATTGAAAGTCTTTATCATGAAAGGATGTTGAATTTCATCAAATGCTTTCTCAGCATCTATTTGAGATAACTATATGAACTTTGTCCTTGAGTTTATTGATGTGATGTATCACATTTACTGACTTTTGTATGTTGAATCATCCTTGCATCCCTGGGATGAATCCCACTTGACCGTGGTGCATAATTTTTTTGAGGTGTTGCTGTATTCTGATTGCAAATATTTTGTTGAGGATTTTTGCATCTACATTCATCAAGAATATTGGCCTGTAATTTTCCTTTTTTGTTGTTTCTTTGTCTGATTTTGGTATTAGAGTTATGTTGGCCTCATAGAATAAGTTTGGGATGGTAGCTTCTGCTTCAATTTTTTGGAATAGTTTGAGGAGAATTGGTATCAACCCTTCTTTAAAAGCTTGACAGAACTTGGCTATAAAGCCATTCAGACCTGGACTTTTCTTTGTTGGAAGATTGCTGATTACTGCTTCAATCTCATTGCTTGTTAATGGTCTGTTCAGGTTTTCTCTCTCTTCTTGGTTCAGTCTGGGTAGTTTGTATGTGTCTAGAAACTTATCCATATCATCCAGGTTTTCATATCTGTTGTCAAACAGTTGTTTATAATAGTCTTTAATGGTTCTTTGTATTTCTGTGGTATCAGTTGTAATATCTCCCTTTTTCTTTCTGATTTTTGTTACTTAGTTCTTTTTTTTTAACCTAGCTAATGGTTTGTCTATTTTATTTATCTTCTCAAAAAAAACAACTTTCTGTGTTATTGATCTTTCTATTTTTTTCTGGGTCTCTATTTCATTTAGTTCTGCTCTGATCTTAATTATTTCTTTCTGTCTACTACCTTTATGTTTGGATTGTTGTTGCTTTTCAAGTTCTTTGAGGCATACTGTTAGGTCATTTGTTTGAAGTCTTTCTGTTCTTTTGATGTAAGCATTTATTGCAATAAATGTGCCTCTTAGTACTGCTTTTGCAGTGTCCCACAGGTTTTGATATGATGTATCTTTATTTTCATTAGTTTCAAGAAATTTTCTGATTTCCTGTTTAATTTCTTCTTGGACCCATAAGTCATTCAGGAGCTTATTGTTTAGTTTCCACGTATTCATATAGTTTCCAGAATTTTGCTTATTATTAATTTCCAGTTTTAGTCCCTTGTGGTCTGAGAAGATAGTTGCAATGATTTCAATTTTTTTAATTTGCTGAGACTAGATTTGTGACCTAATATGTGGTCTACCTTGGAGTATGTTCCATGAGCTGATGAGAAGAAAGTATATTCTTTAGTTGTTGTGTGAAATGTTCTGTATATATCTGCCAGGTCCAGTTGGTCTAGTGTGTAGATTAAATCCTGTGTCTCTTTGTTGATTTGTTGCCTGGAAAACCTGTCCCATACTGAGAGAGGGGTGTTCAGATCACCCATTATTAATATTTAGGGCCTATTTCTTTCTTTAGGTCTTACAGTGTTTGCTTTATATATCTGGGTGCTCCAGTAGTGGGTGCATATATATTTATGATTGTTATGTCTTCTAGCTGGATAGATCCTTTTATCATTATATAGTGGCCTTCTTTGTCTCTTTTTATGTTTTTTGGTTTAAAGTCTATTTTGTCCAATATAAAAATAGGTACTCCTGCTGATTTTTGGTTTTCATTTGCATGGTATATCTTTTTCCATGCCTTCACTTTTAGTCTGTGTATCTCTACTGTTGAGGTGGATCTATTGAAGACAGCATATACTAGGGTTTAGCTTTTTAATTCAATCAGTCAATCTGTATCTTTTGAATGGGAAGTTTAATCCATTCACATTTACAGTAGTTATTGACAAGTACTGTTTAATTCCTGTCATTTAATTGCTTTTTGTTTAGATGATTTAAGTATCTTTTGGTCATTGATTCCCTGTTTATTTCTCTTCTTCAATGTTAGTTGGAGATTTCATATTTCATGATTTAGCTATCTTCTCTTCTCATTGGCAGTTTTGTTTTAATGGCGAGTTTTGCTCTTTCTTGTGTATTTGTGATAGTGGTCATCATTATTCAGATTCCAGATGAAGGACTCCCTTGAGAATTTCTTGCAGGGATGGTTGTGTGGTGGTGAACTCCCACGACTTTTGTTTGTCTGGGAAATACACTATTTCTCCCTCATTTTTGAAGGAGAGCTTTGCTGAGTAAAGAATTCTTGGCTGGTGATTTTTTTCTTTTAGTATTTTGAATGTATCATTCCACTTTCTTCTGGTCTGTAGTGCTTTGGTTGAGAAATCTGCTGTTAGTCTGATGGGGGCTCCACTATAGGTGACTTGACACTTTTCTCTTGCTGCTTTTAGAATTCTCTCTTTGTCAGTGAGCTTTGCAAATTTAACTATAATGTGTCTTAGGGAGATTCTTCTCAGATTGAATCTGTTTGGGGACCTTTGAGCTTCCTGGATCTGAAGATCTGTATCTCTCCCTATACCTGGGAAGTTGTCTGTTACTATTACCTTGAATAGGTTTTCAATACCTTTTCTTTTCTCCTGCCCTTATGGAATATCCACAATTTGTATGTTAGAGTGCTTGTAGTTGTCTGCTATCCCTCTTAGATTTTCCTCATTATTTTAAATTCTTTTTTCTTTCTTTTTTCTTTTTTTTTTGTCTGCCTGGATTATTTCAAAAAGACCATTTCAAGATCTGAAATTCTTTCTTCTGCTTGCTCTACCCTGCTGTTCAAGCTCTCTGTTGTGTTTTTTATTTCATTGAGTGAATCTTTCACTTCTAGGAGTTCTGCTACACTCTTTTTTAAGGTATTGATCTCTTTGTAGATTTCCTCCTTCATATTCTGGATATTTTTTCTTTATTGTGTTCTCTAATTGAGTCTTCTTTTATTTCTTCAAGTTTTCTTAAGATCATTGCTCTGAATTCTTTTTCAGACATTTCAAGGATTCCCTTGAGTTTGAAATTTGAGCATTACTGTATCTCTTTGGTGGTGTCATATCTTCTTGTTTATTTATAGTTCCAGTATTTTTTCATTGATGTTTGGTCATGTGGTAGAGGGTTTGCTTCTTCTATTATACTGAGGTTGGCTATGAGGATTGTTGGGGCATTGAGGCCACACACCTCCTCCCGGGGCAGAGAACTAGCCACGACCCCATCCACATACGTGTATGTAATCTGTTGAAAACATTCACCTGGACAGGAGAGATAAAGATAGCACCTGACGGAAGCTGTGGGGAGTAGCCAAGGAAAGACATAGTTTAAAATTATTGGATAAAAGATATTTCTGCGCTCATGCTCACCGCATGATTGCAATAGCAAAGCATTAGAGCAAGATGCATGTTCACATGACCTTTAAGATGCTAGGTTGAAGTTAGGAAATCCCCTTGCCATATGCTTATAAAAGCAGGTGCTTGTGTGAAAATAAACGGAACTGCTTGATGAAACCCCTGCCACATTTGAGTGTCTCTCTGTGGGGCTGAAAAGGCGGGCAGCATACTCACCTTCCTCCCAGGCTCTCCTGGCCACTAGGGTGGCAGGAGTAATCCTACCATTCCCTCTCCTGCTCACCCCGTGGTGGGGGGATAAAAGGGGCTACGGGGAGGTTTGGGGCCCACCATCCCTGAGCCCCTGCAGAGGATAAAGATTTCTTCTCTATTTGCAGGCTTTACTGGTGACTCTTCTTCTACCAGCATAGTCAAGTGAGCAGTAGGTTACCTGTAGAGTGGTTCTGGCTGCTACTGTGGTGGTGAATGGCCTTACTTGAGAGTAGGTGTGCTAGTGGCTATATTACACCACTTTGGGTCCTATTCCAGAATCTGTGGCCATGGAATGAGCCATGCAACTCACCTCTTGGCGTGGTGTGCTGTGGGTGCTGGGCTTCCCTCTGGGTCCAAGGGGGAGGGATGGACCACACAGGTCTCCTCGGATCAGCTCACGTCTCAGCAGAGCATGCCACGAGGAGCTGGCGCTTCCCTCCCAAGTGTAGGTATTTTCAGTCCCATGAGAATAAAAGTTTTTTCTCTTACCTTTATCTCTAAAACAAAATTGTAAACTCGGGAGGAAAAATACATTTTCCCTCTTATGTAAATAAGGTTATTTTTCAAACTTCTTCCATACCAAATTTATCTTTTATGAATATATAAATTAATTCAATGGAAAGTTTTTTCTAAAGAAAAACGACTTGTTTACAACAATAAAAGCACTTTTTCATAAAAAATTATAATGTTTGAGACAACTAAAAATTGTAAATTTGAAAATATCCCTTTCTACCAATGAAACTGACAAAAATTTTCAAAATGCACACTAGCCTGAGGTCCATGACATGGTAGTAAATTTAATATTCTCAAACATTTTTGTTGAGAATATAATTGCTTCAGTTTTTCTAGAGGGCAATTTGGCAGTCTTTATTAAGAGGCTCAAGATTATTTATACAAGAATACTTCAAAAAGTTTACAGAAAGACATATCATCTTTTAATTCTATTTTTCCATGCACTTTTTGCCCTTGTATAAATCAATTCAGTAATATGCAACAAAATCATGTCATCATATTGATGTTTATTTAGAAATATTAAGTGGAATATCAAAGAGAATACTGAGATAAATATTAAAAGCTGCCTTTTTTAGGAAAATGGATAAGCAAATTATAGTACAACCACATTTTTAAATATGATGTAGGCATTAAGAATCATATTTGTAAAGAAGATTTCATAGTCTTCTAAGTGAAAACTGCAAGAAACAAGCTGTATATATATTGTAATCCAAATTTATTTTTTTATAGTGTTTGCAAAAATGTCCACAATAAATGCCTTACCTATCAACTACCCTTGAATCATAATCTCCATCTGACTCTCCAGTTGGCCATAAGACTTGCATTGTCCAATTGCTCATGTGAAGCAAGCAGAGGCCTAACAAGGGCTCGCATGTGAGAGTTTGCTTCGCTTTGCTTTTTGGAACACTAAAACCACCATGTAAAGAAGCCTGAGATAATCTACAGAAAAGTGGGAAGTCATATGAGAAAGAGACAAGCCATCCTAGCTGCTGCCCCCTAGACAAACCTGCCAGCCAGGTGCCAAACATAAGAGAGGCCACTCAAGTTCAGTCAGTCAACAGCCAACCTGCCAGATGACACACAGAATTATGAGCTAAATATAATGACTGGGCTATTTTAAGCAACTCGGTTTGGGATTGTTTTTTTGTTGCTGTTGTTGTTTTGTCTTTTGTTTTTTGATTTAATTTTAACACTTACTTGTACATATTTATGTGGTACAGTGTGTTATTTCAATACATGCATATATTGCACAATAATTCTTTTAGGGTAGATAGCATACCCTGAAAAATGTCTGTTCAGGTCCTTTGACCTTGTTTTAATTGGGTTATTTGATTTTTTGCTGTTGAGTTGTTTGAGTTCCTTATATATTCTGGATATTAGCTCCTTGTCTGATGTATAGTTTGCAAACACTTCCTCCCATTCTGTAGGCTGTCTCTTCACTTTGCTGATAGTGTTCCTTGCTGTGCAGAAGATTTTTAGTCTGATGTAGTCTCACTTCTCTACTTTTTGCTTTAGTTGCCCGTGACTTTCTAGTCTTGCTCAAAAAAGCACTGCCCACTCCCATTTAATGTTTGCCCTGTCTTTTCTTCTAGTAGTTTTATAGTTTGGGGTCTTAAATTTAGGTCTTTAATCCATTTTGAGTTGATTTTTGAGTATGGTGAGAGATAGGGGATTTAGTTTCAGTCTTCTGCTGGTGGATATCCAGTTTTCACAGCACCATTTATTGAAGAGGCTGTCCTTTCCCCACTGTATATTTTTGGCACCTTTGTCAAAAATCAGTTGGCTGTAAGTGTGTGGGTTTATTTCTGGGCCCAGAGACTAACTACAAAGTCAGTACCATGCTATTTTGGTTACTATAGCTTTATAGTATATTTTGAAGTCAAGAAGTATGATGCCTCCAACTTTGTCTTTTTTGTTGTTGTTGTTCAATACTGCTTTAGCTATACAGCACCTTCTGTGGTTCCATATAAATTTTACAATTTTTTTCTTTTACTGCCAAGAATATCATTGGCATTTTCATAGAGATTGAATTGAATGTGTAGATTTCTTTGGGTAATATAAACATTTTGATGATGTTAATTTTTACAGACCAAGAACATGGGATGTCTTTCCACTTATTTGTGTCCTCTGCAATTTTTTTCACCAGTGTTTTATAGTTTTCATTGTAGAGTTCTTTCACCTCCTTTGTTAAATTTACTCCTAGGTATTTCATTTTCTTGATAGCTATTGTAAATGGGATTGCTTTCATGATTTCTTCTTTAGCTATTTCACTATTGGCATATAGGAAGGCTATTAATTTTTGTGTGTTGATTTTGTATCCTGCTACTATACTGAATTCATTTATTAGTTCTAGTAATTTTTTGGTGGATTCTTTAGGGTTTTCTATGATCATGTCATTTGCAATTAGGGATAGTTTGACTTCCTCATTTCCAGTTTGGATGGTTTTATTGCTTTCTCTTGCCTAATTGCAGTGGCTAGACTTTCCAGTACTATGTTGAATAGGAATGGGGAAAGTGGGCATCTTTGTCTTGTTTCAGATCTTGGAGGAAAAGTCTCCAATTTTTGTTTATTCTGTTTGGTAGTAGGAGAAAGTTTGTTGTGACCTTTATTGTACTGAGGTACATTGCTTCTATACCTAATTTGTTGAATGTTTTTAATCATGAAGAAGTGTTGGATTTTATCAAATGCTTTTGCTGAATCTATTGAATTAATCATATTTTTTCCCTCATTTTGTTGATGTGATGTATCACGTTTATTGGTTTGCATATGTTGAACCACCCTTGCATTCCTGACATAAATTCCAGTTGATCATGGTTGTTTCAATGCGCTGTTGAGTTGCTTGCTAGTATTTTATTGAGAATCTTGGCATCTGTTTTCATTAGGGATATTGGTCTGCAGTTTCCTTATTTTGTTGTGTCTTTTTCCAGTTTGGGTACAATGTTAACATTGGCCTCATAGAATGAGTTTGGAAGTATTCTCTCCCCTTCAATTTTTTGGAAGAATTTAGAAGAATTGGTATCAGCTCTTCAAACGTTTAGTAGAATTTGGCAGTGAAGCCATCTGATCCTGGGTTTTCTTCGTTGGGAGACATTTTATTACTGCTTCAATCTCATTACTTGTTATTGGTCTGTTTAGGTTTTCTAGTTCTTTATGATTCAACCTTGGTAAGTTGCATGTGTCCAGGAATTTATCCATTTCTTCTAGGTTTTCCAGTTTGCATATAGTTCTTCATATTAGTCTCTTATGAACCTTTGCATTTCTGTGGTATCAGTTGTAATGTCTCCTTTTTTATTTCTGATTTTATTAATGTGAGTCTTCTCTCTCTTTTCTTTGCTAATTTAGCAAAGGGTTTACCAATTTTGTTAATCTTTTTATTTTATTTTATTTATCTTTTTATTTTATTTTATTTTATCGATATACATTGTGGCTGATTATTGCTCCCCATCACCAAAACCTCCCTCCCTTCTCCCTTCCCCCTCCCCCCAACAATGTCCTTTCTGTTTGCTTATCGTATCAACTTCAAGTAATTGTGGTTGTTATATCTTCTTCCCCCCCCCCATTTTGTGTGTGTGTGTGTGTGTGTGTGTGTGTGTGTGTGTGAGTGAATTTATATATTAATTTTTAGCTCCCACCAATAAGTGAGAACATGTGTTATTTCCCTTTCTGTGCCTGATTCGTTTCACTTAATATAATTCTCTCGAGGTCCATCCACGTTGTTGCAAATGGCAGTATTTCATTCGTTTTTATAGCTGAGTAGTATTCCATTGTGTAGATGTACCACATTTTCCGTATCCACTCATCTGATCATGGGCATTTGGGCTGGTTCCAACTCTTGGCTATTGTAAAGAGTGCTGCGATAAACATTGGGGAACAGGTATACCTTCGACTTGATGATTTCCATTCCTCTGGGTATATTCCCAACAGTGGGATAGCTGGGTCGTATGGTAGATCTATCTGCAATTGTTTGAGGAACCGCCATACCATTTTCCATACAGGCTGCACTATTTTGCAGTCCCACCAACAATGTATGAGAGTTCCTTTTTCTCCGCAATCTCGCCAGCATTTATCGTTCAGGGTCTTTTGGATTTTAGCCATCCTAACTGGGGTTAGATGGTATCTCAATGTGGTTTTGATTTGCATTTCCCGGATGCTGAGTGATGTGGAGCATTTTTTCATATGTCTGTTGGCCATTTGTATATCTTCCTTAGAGAAACGCCTACTTAGCACTTTAGCCCATTTTTTAATTGGGTTGCTTGTTTTCTTCTTGTAGAGTTGTTTGAGTTCCTTATATATTCTGGATATTAATCCTTTGTCAGATGTATATTTTGCAAATATTTTCTCCCACTCTGTTGGTTGTCTTTTAAATCTGTTAATTGCTTCTTTTGCTGTGCAGAAGCTTTTTAGTTTGATATAATCCCATTTGTTTATTTTTCCTTTGGTTGCCCATGCTTTTGGGGTCGTATTCATGAAGTCTGTGTCCAGTCCTATTTCCTGAAGTGTTTCTCCTATGTTTTCTTTAAGAAGTTTTATTGTCTCAGGGTGTATATTTAAATCCTTAATCCATTTTGAGTTGATTTTAGTATACGGTGGGAGGTATGGATCTAGTTTCATTCTCCTGCATATGGATATCCAGTTATCCCAGCACCATTTGCTGAAGAGGCAGTCCCTTCCCCAGTGAATAGGCTTGGTGTCTTTGTCAAAGATCAGATGGAAGCAAGTGTGTGGGTTGATTTCTGGATTCTCTATTCTATTCCATTGGTCAGTGTGTCTGTTTTTATGCCAGTACCATACTGTTTTGGTTATTATAGCTTTGTAGTATAGCTTAAAGTCGGGTAGTGTTATGCCTCCAGCTTTATTTTTTTTGCTCAGCATTGCTTTGGCTATGTGTGGTCTTTTATTGTTCCTTATAAATGTCTGAATAGTTCTTTCCATTTCTGAGAAAAATGTCTTTGGAATTTTGATGGGGATTGCATTGAATTTGTATATCACTTTGGGTAGTATGGACATTTTCACTATGTTGATTCTTCCAAACCAAGACCATGGGATATCTTTCCATCTTCTTGTATCCTCTCTAATTTCTCTCAGCAGTGGTTTGTAGTTCTCATTATAGAGATTTTTCACCTACTTGGTTAACTCCATTCCTAAGTATTTTAATTTTTTGGTGGCTATTGTAAATGGGCAGGCTTTCTTGATTTCTCTTTCTGCATGTTCACTATTGGAGAAAAGAAATGCTACTGATTTTTGTGTGTTGATTTTGTATCCTGCTACTGTGCTGAAATCATTTATCAATTCCAGCAGTTTTTTTGTAGAGGTTTTAGGCTGTTCGATATATAGGATCATGTCATCTGCAAACAGGGACAGTTTGACTTCCTCTTTTCCAATCTGGATGCCCTTTATTTCCTTCTCTTCTCTGATTGCTCTGGCTAGTACTTCCAACACTATGTTGAATAGGAGTGGTGAGAGTAGGAATCCTTGTCTAGTTCCTGTTCTTAAAGGAAAAGCTTTCAGCTTTTCCCCATTCAGGATGATATTGGCTGTGGGTTTGGCATATATGGCTTTCATTATGTTGAGATACTTTCCCTCTATACCTAACTTATAGAGGATCTTTGTCATGAATGAGTGCTGAACTTTATCAAATGCTTTTTCAGCATCTATAGAGATGATAATATGGTCCTTGTGTTTGAGTTTATTAATATGGTGTATCACATATATTCATTTGCGTATGTTGAACCAACCTTGCATCCCTGGGATGAATCCCACTTGATCGTGATGAATAATTTTTTGTATGTGTTGCTGTATTCTGTTTGCTATTTTAGTGAGGATTTTTGCATCTATATTCATCAAGGATATCAGCCTGTAGTTTTCTTTTTGGGTTATATCTTTACCTGGTTTTGGTATCAGGATGATGTTTGCTTCATAGAATGAGTTTGGGTGATTTGCGTCCGTTTCAATCTTTTGGAATAGTTTGTAAAGAATCGGTGTCAATTCCACTTTGAATCTTTGGTAAAATTCTGCTGTGAATCCATCTGGTCCTGGGCTTTTCTTTGTTGGGAGCCTTCTGATAACAGCTTCAATCTCCTTTATTGTTATTGGTCTGTTCAAATTTTCTACGTCTTCACGGTTCAGTTTTGGGAGCTTGTTTGTGTCCAGAAATTTATCCATTTCCTCCAGATTTTCAAATTTGTTGGCGTAGAGTTCTTTATAGTAGTCTTGAATGATTCCTTGTATTTCAGATGAATCAGTTGTAATATCGCCTTTTTCATTTCTAATTTTGGTTATTTGAGTCTTCCCTCTTCTTTTTTTTTGTTAGCCATGCTAATGGTTTGTCAATTTTATTTATCTTTTCAAAAAACCAACTTTTTGATTCGTTGATCTTTTGAATTGTTTTTTGGTTTTCAATTTCATTCAGTTCTGCTCTGATCTTAATGATTTCTTTCCGTCTGCTAACTTTAGGTTTGGATTGTTCTTGTTTTTCTAGTTCTTTAAGGTGAAGTGTTAGGTTGTTCACTTGCCATCTTTCCATTCTTCTGAAGTGAGCGTTTAATGCAATAAATTTCCCCCTCAATACTGCTTTTGCAGTATCCCACAGGTTTTGGTATGATGTATCATTGTTTTCATTAGTTCAAGAAATTTTTTGATTTCCTGCTTGATTTCTTCTTGGACCCATGTGTCATTAAGTAGAATGCTGTTTAATTTCCATGTGTTTGTATAGTTTCCAGAGTATCTTTTGTTATTAACTTCTAGTTTTAATCCATTGTGGTCTGAGAAGATACATGGGATAATTCCAATTTTTTTGAATTTATTGAGACTTGATTTGTGACCTAATATGTGATCTATCCTGGAGAATGATCCATGTGCTGATGAGAAGAATGAATATTCTGAGGTTGTTGGGTGGAATGTTCTGTAGATATCTGCCAATTCCAATTGGTCTAGAGTCTTGTTTAGATCTTGTGTTTCTCTACTGATTCTTTGCCTAGACGATCTGTCTAATATTGACAGTGGGGTGTTCAGGTCCCCTGCTATTATGGTATTAGTGTCTATTTCCTTCTTTAGGTCTAATAGTGTTATTTTTATAAATCTGGCTGCCCCAACATTGGGTGCGTACATATTTATGATTGTTATGTCTTCTTGATGGATCAGTCCTTTTATCATTAAGTAGTGTCCCTCATTGTCTCTTTTTATGGTTTTTAGTTTAAAGCGTATTTTGTCAGATATAGGAATAGCTACTCCAGCTCGTTTTTCTTTTCTGTTTGCATGGTAAATCTTTTTCCATCCTTTCACTCTTAGTCTATGTGAATCTTTATGGGTGAGGTGGGTCTCTTGTAGGCAGCATATAGTTGGGTCCTGCTTTTTGATCCAGTCAGCCAGTCTGTGTCTTTTGATTGGGGAATTTAAGCCTTTTACATTAAGAGTTGTTATTGAAAGGTGTTGATTTATTCCTAGCATTTTATTGGTTGTTTGGTTGTCTTAGGTGTCTTTTGTTCCTTGCTTTCTGATTTACTGTTTGTTTTCTGTGTTTGTTGGTTCCTTAGGTTGTAGATAGTGTTTTTGTTTGCTTGTTTTCTCTTCTTGAATGCCATTTTTATTATACTAGCGGGTTTAGATTTTTCTTGGGTTTTTATGGCAGTGGTAGTTATTTTTCAGGAACCAAACACAGTACTCCCTTGAGGATTTCTTGTAAGGGTGGTCGTGTGGTAGTGTACTCCCGCAGCTTTGTTTGTCTGAGAAATATACTATTTGCCCTTCATTTCGGAAGGATAGCCTTGCAGGATAGAGTATTCTTGGCTGGCAATCTTTGTCTTTTAGCATTTTGAAAATATCATCCCATTCCTTTCTAGCTTTTAGGGTTTGTGATGAGAAGTCTGATGTTTGCCTGATTGGGGCTCCCTTATAGGTGATTTGACGCTTCTCTCTTGCAGCTTTTAAGATTCTCTCTTTGTCTCTGAGTTTTGCCAATTTGACTATGACATGTCTTGGAGAAGGACTTTTTGGGTTGAATACGTTTGGAGATCGTTGAGCTTCCTGGATCTGAAGATCTGTCATTTTTCGTATACCTGGGAAGTTTTCTGCCACTATTTTGTTGCATATGTTTTCAATGGAATCTCCATTATCCTCCCCTTCTGGAATACCCATGACTCGGATATTTGAGCGCTTGAGGTTGTCTGATATCTCTCTCAGATTTTCTTCCATGTCCTTGATTCTTTTTTCTTTCCTTTTGTCTGCTTGTGTTCTTTCAAACAGCCCATCTTCAAGTTCAGAGGTTCTCTCTTCAACTTTGACAAGCCTGCTGGTTAAACTCTCCGTTGTGTTTTTTATTTCGCTGAATAACTTCTTCAGTTCAGCAAGTTCTGCTACATTTTTTTTCAGGACATTGATTTCCTTGTACATTTCCTCTTTCACATCCTGTATACTTTTCCTCATTTCATCATGATGTCTAGCTGAGTTTTCTTGTATCTCATTCAGTTTCCTTAGAATTATCACTCGAAATTCCTTGTCAGTTATTTCAAGGGCTTCTTCTTCTATAGGATCTAGAGTTTGAGATTTATTAACTTTTGGTGGTGTACTTTCTTGGTTTTTTGTATTTCTGGTATCTTTTTTTTGGTGTTTATTCATTGTGGCAGGGGGTTTCACAGTCCACCGGTTTGAGACTAATGACTAACTAGGATGTTGCTGTGGTTGCCAATTTCATATGGCTCCATGACTGCTCAGCCTCTAGTGCCTTGTGTGTGTGGTTGCCTCGGTTCTTGGGCTTCTCCAGGGAGCCACCTTTCTGGTCAGCTTGGGCTTTGCTGGGCTGGTGGATCACGTACCACAGGGTGTGTGATCTCTGTTGAGCTTTCACTTCCTGTGCAGGACTTCTCCCTGTTCCGTGTTTTCTGGCCCAGGCTGTTGAATCGTGCGGTGGCGACTCCACCGGGTGTGTGGTTTCTGTCGAGTCTCCGCCTCCCTGGCCGCACGTCTCCCCACTGTGTGCGCACTGTGCTGGGCTGGGGCGTGTCTTCTGCACCCCTCGTCTATCAGCTGGGCCTTCAAGACCCTGCTCGGCACCGCCTCGCCCAGGAAGTCTACCAGGTTTCTGCTAGGCACAGATGACCGGTCGCTCTGGGTGCCTTTGTAGCACTGTGTAGATCTTTCTCGGGTCTTATTCACCTTTGTTTCCCCCCGGCATAGACCAAGTCTAGCGCCCGCCTGCAGCCAGCTCTCTGGCAGGTTCAAGCGGACCTGGGAACTCTCCTACCACACTATTCCCAACCAGAAATTCGTTAGGCTTTTTTCTGAACTGGTGGTGGCAGAGATGGTATCTGCCTCCCAGTAACAGGAAGTTGACTGGGGTCGGAGTCCAGGGTATGGTGGAGTGACAGTCGGCCCGCCCGTACTTCCTTGCCCTCCCGACACTGGCCTGGGACGCCCCCTGCCACCAGCCCCGCCAGAGAACCACGGAGGGAGTGGGAGGGGAGGCCGGCCCGCAGGCTCTGGAAAGCCCCGCGCCGGGCCAAGCAAGTGGAAAGGCTCAGTGACGGCTGAGCCGGGCGGAGCTGCCAGCACCTGAGAAAATGGAGGCAGCCCCGGGGCAGTGAGTGGCCTGGTGATGCAGGTGGAAGCTGGGTGGTCGTCAGCCCCCCGAACAGAGCTGGGCCAGGGGTCACTCACAGTGCTGTGCCAGGTCGGGTGCTCACTCTCTGCCTCTGGTTTGTCACCTTCCCTGTTCTCGGCCACTGCCGCCTCGGGCTTTTCAGTCACGGCGCGGCTCGGGCGCTCCCAGGAATCTTCTTTAATGCTGGCCTGAAACCTCGAATCCTGAATAGGGCAGCTGGCCGCCTTCAGCGCGGCCCCGGCCTCAGGGATCCTGTCTGCATCCACAGCAGCCCTGGCGCTGTGTTCCCTGTTTCGAGACTCGCTTTTGCAGCTAAGAAACAGTTCTTTTCCTGCTCCACACTTCAAAGCTGTTGCCTGTAAATGAGGCAGCCTCTCCTGCCGGGGGCAAAGTGGCGGTCACCCCCCACGACCGGCCAGCAGCTGCTGTCCTCCCTTAAGAGATGGCGAGAGGAAGGTCCACAAGTGTCCCGGCTGCCTGAGGCCCAGTGGCCGCCTCTTCCACCTCAGCTACTCGGCGCCAACCGCTGCAGCCACTGCCATCTTGAAACCGCGTCTTGTTTATCTTTTTAAAGAACAACTTTTTGTTTTGTTAATCTTTTGTATTTTTTAAATGTCTTTTATTTCTGCTCTAATTTTTGTCATTTCTCTTCTTCTACTGATTTTGTATTTGGTTTTTTTCTTGTTTTTCCAGCTCCTTGACGTGACACTAGGAGATTATCGGATATTCTAAGTGAGAGGCAAGAAGAAGAAGGCGGGGGGGGGGGAATACATGAAAAAAAGAACCAATATAGATAATAGAATTCTGCACTCACTTCACTGCCCATCCATAACCCCACCTCATGTATAAAACGTTAGTAAAATTCTCCTGAAACTAAGCAGTGCTCACTATGAGAGAATTTTTTTTCATCCAGTTTCACTGAAAAAAAAAATACATGCTGCTTTTTAAATTAAAAGTATGCTAATTACTTTCATTTTTTGCTATTGGTGCATAGTTATATTCTGGCTCATGGAAAGTGTTCAAGATAAATTTAAGTGACTAAATGAATTGTGTTTCAATAATTTGATTTCATGTCATTACTTATCTGTAGGAACTTTGACTTGGCAAATTTGATACCATTGGAACTCTCAGCTCTTTTAGGATGCTTGGTCTGCACAATTGTTGCTCATACATCATGGCTATTTGGTCAGAACTTTAAAAGTCCTTGGAAACATGGTATCAGAAAGTGCTAATCAGGATATTGGAATCATGAGGTTATCTGTAATAATGATAAATTACCTTCCTGGGTATCTGTTAGAATCAGTTCTGCCCAATGGAAAAACGTTGCTATTGTGTATATTCTTTTCTCAACCACAGGAGAATGCTACTTAACAGCTCTCTAGGTTTTCAGAAACTTAGTTCTGCTCTCTCAGACCACAAAGAAGTAAGCCATCTTTTTCAGGCAGAACAGCTTTTCCCATGTTGTTTATTCTCCAGTCTCACCATAAGCCACACTGGATTGTTCCTTGTCACCCACAGGAATACGTTGCTCATGCGCGACCCTGCCCTGCTCAAGTTTGCATTGCCTTGTAAAGTCCAATTTTCTCTAACTGCCTTATGCCATGCACTATAAATCACATTTGCATCCCATTTAAAACATAAGCCACAATAGACACTGAAGAACAAAAGGAACCACAGCCTGGCTTTTTCGACAAAACTCCCACACACTGATAATTGGAAGCACATAAATCTGTACACAGAAGAGGTCTGAAACTGCTGCCATGCCTTACGTTGCTTGTCTCTCAGCCTCATCCACTTTCAATTCTCCCACAAATCCCCTTGAAAAGTATGAAAGGCAAGAAAAAACTGACAAAGACTTTCTGGGAAGCAATAGAAATGGAAACAAATAACAGGAATCTCCTGAAAAATTGTCTTCATTTAACCGTGATTGAGACCCTTCTGGTTGCTCAACGGCATAGGACATCCATTGTTAGAATTCAAAATTTTAAGCTTTTTTCTAAAACAACAGCTGGTTATTAACAGGTTAAGGTACATCTTTGGGTAAATAAGCTTATTTAAGGAGTCCAAATTATTTTCAGAACTATTAAAATGATTTTGCCCCTAGCTTATATAAACAACTGTGGGGTTTTCTGTATGTGTTTAATTATCCATCCAAATTCCATAGTTCTAAACTAGACCAAACTCCTTTACAATATGGTCCCTAAATGTAATTACCATTTAAGGTACAAATCTAATGGAAAGTGAAAGGCCTTTCATTATGATGCAAAGCAGCTGATTCAGATTTGCTGCCAGAAACGATTTTGTCTGTGCTGCACACGTAGGTATATTGCACAGCCAATGGAATATCTACTTTAGGATGACAGAAACAGCCCTAAGGTAACTAAAGAATACTACCATCTCCCCTTTAAGATCAGTAAGAAGACAGACATGACCATTACAGATTATCATCCTTCAGGGAAAAATATGAATATTAACACAGGTCAATTTCTATGTCTAAATTCTCAGGAACAGCTTAAATGGATAATGATTTGCTACAAGAGATTGGATGAGTATTTGGCCTGAAATAGTCTGGCAGCAAAAGTAAGATTTTAATCAGATTATCAGGGAGCTATTTGTTAAATTTTGGAATGCTGATAAATTTTTAAAAGCCCTTCTAATCTGGAGATAATTACCTTCAATCATTAAACTTGTTCTTGATTAAGAATCTGAAAATGAGCCTGTTAAGCTTTCAGCAAAATAGTAAGCCCAATAAAACACTGAAAATAATGCTGCCAAGCTACCACGAAACTCAGCTACTAGTCCTAGAATCTGCACAACTGGTGGAAATTAAAACTAATGCTCAAAACGAGACCAATCCATCTTGAATACATTCTGACCTTGGGTAAAATTTGGAACCTGCTTCAGAAAAATCAAAAGAAAGATTTATATTTGGATAAATCCTTGAAAAGTGCCTAGATAACACAGCTTTCTTATGCATCAAAGTGACAGAGGTGATAAAGGACAAAGGATAATGTTGATTTAACCCTTCAACACAGATTCTAGATATTGAGAAACCGGTTACAAAGAAAAAAAATAAGGATCAAATATAAATGTGCAAGATTGATAATCATCAAGATTATACCTGGATGGTGATTGTCAGACATTCTGCTTATAACCTTTCCTCTATGAGCTCTGACCTTATCTAGATGGGAATTCAATCAGGTGCACCATTAAAGGCCACGTGGATGTCTTCCATTGTTTCAAAATCAAAAGACTGTTAAATAGTAATAACCATCTAAGACTTTCTTTATTGAATACGAAATGCTTCCCTTTCTGGTATTTTGATGGGAATTATTACCCATTATAACAGTCACTATCATAGGTAAAAGGCAAGTGTTACCAATTACCTTATTACATAGTAAGAAAAGCCAGGCATAAAAAGAATATCCAACTTTTCTGAGATTTTATAGTAAGTTTAGAGGTAAAATTTAATAAAAGCCACATTCTGCCAATATCTAAACCAATCTATGTTTGGAACTAGTAGATGTTATTAAAACTCAGATCACCAACAGAGTATTTAGTAAGTTATTGCTAAAATTATTTGCTGTAAACATAGTTTACAAAGACCCACAAGAACAAAATGGATTTGGCACACGTTTATTCTGTAAATTATTGAACATCTACTATGTTCCAGATATTGTCCTAAGCATTGTATTACGTCCAACAAATGACACAGAAAGAACTGGTACCTATGCTCTTGAAGTTTCATTTTGATGTGGGAGAAGATCAAATAAAGCAACCAACAAATAAAATAATTCTAAGTTGTTTTAAGTATTATGGTAGAAACTGAATTTTAACTGGGGCAATAATACCACCCTACAGGTATCATGGACTGTCAACTTGTTAGACTAATGACATTTAGTGTTGGGGCCAAGGATGTTAAAAATTTTGCAATATGGGGAGGGGTCGAGAAGGGTAGACATCCCACAAAACAAGGATCTGTCCTATCCAAAGTGCCAATAGTGCCCCACTGAGAAATAATATGCCTAACTGAAGTATCTAACATGCTCAACTCCACAGTTAAATATTCCTGCTATTGAGTTATATAAAGGAAGTAGGAGAAAAGCAAAAGGTACTTTCTGCGCACTATGGACTTGGTCTATAAGCTGAATTATGCAAACATGCAATAACTGGAAAGGGAGACAAGTCAACAAATGCAAAGCTGAGCCATATTAACAAAGCATATGCCTGTATAGAAGTTAATAGCTTGAGGATATTTTGAGGAAAGAGAAAAATTAAGCCAAATTTTAAAAGAGGGCATCAATTGGCATATATGAGAAGAAAGGGCTTTTCTAGGCAAAGGAAGAGACATGTACAAACTAAGATACATTAAGCCTAGCCGTTCTGTTGTTAACCAAACAGGAGTGTGGTAACTCTCTGTAAATACAAACCAAATCCAACACAACACACGAGCACTGAGTTTTCTTGAATTTACATTCCCAATTTTGTACCTAAATTTTACAACCTTTTAAGGTAACCTCTGTTTCCAAAAGCACTTGCTATTACGTCTGTTCTTCTTACTGTTCCATTTTTCTTCATTTTTAAATGTTCTCCCATTACCTTTGATTTTTGCTTGTTTAAGGCCATGAAGCCAGTGAATAGACTTATTAACTTTCATATAAATGATCCCCAGGCAGGTTCATAGAAATATCCTCTGTAATAGATTTCATTTGCAAATGACCACAGGAGGCAAGTTTGTTCACAATCATTAAAATTCTTGGGCAATCTAAGAAGCAAAAATCAAGTTGTTGGGGGTTTTTTTCTTTTCTAAGGGCTGACAGTAAAATAAGAAACTCATTGATTCTGGAAGAGCATTATTCAGACAACAAAAAAGCATTTTTGTGAAATGTTACAAATGTCTCCCTTCCTTTCATGGTAAAATTCTCAGAGCTCTTACACTGAGTCTTTCCTGTGGTTACCCAGTAAAATCCTCTACTGGATAGGATATTGCCACATTTCAGTTCACACAATAGGATGTGGAGCACTGGCCAAAAGAATGGGGTTTGTAAGTCCCTCATTATGTGGTCAATCAATGGTTTATGAAAGGAGAATTCAAAGGTATTTAAATTACATATAACACAAATGCTTTCAGTCACTAAGATTGCTTAGCAAGACACACACACACACACACACACACACACACACAGACATGTTTGTTACAAACCAGTTTAGAAGTTGATCTGAATATAATGATACTATACTAAGATTCTTATGTATACATTTATTTAAGTTTTATAAGGAAATAAACCAAAACTATTGTGCTTATACATTTAAGGATGGTCAGGTTCTCTAGCATTTGGAGGAATTTATTATATCTTTTACCTACTTTTTTATAGGTTTTTCTTTTTTTGAGGTGAGTTTGTATGTAGAGTAATAGAAAAGTGAGAACAAGCACGGTGTGAAAAATTAGGAAACCTAAGGAAGTGGAGGCAAGACGGGCTTTTAAAATATAGCCATACAGTCACTGGCTTGCTGCCAACTCAAAACCTGGAAAGACATCTTGAAACCTTTAAATACCATAATTTTCAGCTGTAAGGAATTCTCTTCGTGTTATCAACGTACTGAAAAAAAAGGTATTCTTTTATAGATTTCCAGATCCAAGATTAAAATGCATTCTAGGAGATGTTTATTTGAAAGTATTTTTCTGCTTTCGTATACGGTCCATTTCAAGTAAGATGAGGTCAAATGGAGTTCAGATAAGATTGTACCAGTAAATCGTGTGAACGAAGCAAACCCAAAATTTTTCCCTCAATGTGACAAAATATGGTTATACCAGAGCTATTTTTCACAAATACCTCAAGTATCTACTAACCAAATTACAAAGCAATTGAATTTCAAAATGCTTTTGATTTAAAGAATTTTAACTCATCATCATTTTTGAGACCACATGAGTTTTTTGGTCCCCTATAAGAGGGAAGATGTCATAAAGATTGAAACCTTCTTGAATATATCTATTCTACTGGAACATTATATTCAACTTAAAGTAATGCCAACATAGGGTCTTGTTTAGCTAGGGATTCATAAAATCAAGATTTATTTACTTTTTTTAATCCTGAATAACTCTTGGCCCATTCCCTTCATCATGGCTTAACCACTAAATTAATTATTCTGGGTATAATTAGCACTTGTACCATAGGTAGCAGCTAGTAACAGATTCCAGGAAAGATCTCAGGACAAAATGGCTGGGAGATGATCAGAAATCAGGGGAAATAATGGGCATAATGGTGGGCTGGATGGACCGTAAGGGGTCAAATATGAAGCTGGACACCTGAAACCAGGTAAGGAGTTCAAAGGAAAAGCTCATCAGCACGAAGGAGACAAGTGTTAGCTTTGAAACTTGGGATAACCAGAGACAAAGGCTCATTAAACCAAAGAGGATGCCAGGATACCTGAACACCAAGGACAGCACTAGCAGCAAGGCTGGCAAATCCCATTGGTTCTACCTTCAAAATATATTCAGAATCCAGCCACTATTCACCACATCATCCTGCTCCAAGCCTCTATTATATCTTGCCTGGATTTTCAACCTTATCCCCGACAATGTAATCTCAACACAGAAGCCAGAAGTGTTCTTTTAAATTGCAAGTCTGATCAAGTCCTTTGCTTGAAATTCTGCACTGGGTCCCCATCTCACTCAGAATAAAATCCAGACGTTGCAGCTGATAAGAATCTACGCAATTGCTCCCCTTTCCCATTAGCTCCCTGAACTCTGCTTCTATTCTGTCCCTGATCATTTCACTCCCACTTGTTTCAAGCATACTGTCACGTTAAGCTTTGGCTCTGGCTGTTCCTTCTGCCTGGAATACTCTTTCCCAGATAAACTTCTGACTAACTTCCTCACTTCTTTCAAGTCTTTGCTCAAAACTTACCTTCTCAACAAGGCCTTCCCTTATTCCCTTTTTTAATACTGAAACTTCTCTCCTTCCCCCACACAGACTCCTAATCCCCCTTAACCTCTGTTAATTTTTCTTGTGTCCATAGCACTTACCTTTTAACATGCATTACACCTGGCTTATTTATTATGTTTCTTGTTCACTTTCCATCTTTCCTCACCAGAATGCAAGCACAATGAAGACAAGAATCTTCCTGTTTTCATTAACTGATATATCTCAAGCACCTAGAACAGTGTTAGCCCACAGAAAAGTTCAGTAATTACTTCTTCAATAAGTGAAGGCACCCACAAGCATAAAATAGATTTGGTTTAGTTTTGCACAGAATTGTTTTATAGTCACCTTTTGAAAGGATTATATAATTGTCTTGAAAATCTGTTTTTTCCAATTTAGTATGGTGCTCAAGATCCTAGATATAATAGTGTTCTTGTCAAGAGAAGTCTTTTAGCTTCTGAATCTACTCCTCCCTGGGCTTGTTTTACTGAGTCATACTCAATCTCTCTTTGGAAATTCTCACTAAACATTTGTAATGGTGACAACTAACATTTGTCTAGCAACTTATGGCTTTGAAACACACTTTTATGCACATGAAACATATATATATATATATATCTCACAGTATTTGAATTACATTTCTAGAGATCATAAATGTATAAGACTTATTATTCATCAATTCATGGTTATTTAAGAATGTGACATGGTTCCAGTTGCCCACACTTCACATATGCTTCTATTTATACTATTTTGTAAAATATTTGTAGGGTTAAATCACCAGGGTAAATAATAGCATAGCTATAAGTGGTTCAATTTTCTTTGCTCAACTGAAGTAAGTAATGTTCAGTCTAAGCATAAGGAGACTACTGTTCCTAAATTCTACTTATTTTACACTTTTGATTGAACATCAAGCACATTGGTTGTACATATTCCTAAGTCATTTAAATGTCTCATTGCAAATGCTCACCAATAAATTTCTAGCTCAGAAAATATACACTGGGTAAGAGCTATGACTGACAATCTATGCAGACAATAAAGGAAATATGAATTACCAATTGAACCTTTGATTAAAACTAAATTCCTCCCCAGTAGGAAAATATAAATCCTTAAATAACTGCTAAGAAATAATACTGGCTATAGCAAGGGTTAATGAAGTTACAAGTGAAGCTGTGCTATGCCATCTTATTTATCTTTGGCTATATCTCTTTTCTGGGCAGCTGGCTAGCCTCAGCCCTTTACCCTCAATAGAATTAGTGAGCTGCAACCATGAAGACATCCCTGTTAAGATACTTATTTTCCCGTTTGTGCAACTTCATACAAATAAAAGACTTATGATAGAAACCACAAATAATTTAATATATTTTCTAAAACCTGTTAGTCTAAAGACTGTAAATTTTTTTAATTTCAAAAAAAAGCCTAAAAGAGAAAATAGAGAGGGCTAAAAAACATTTGAACAAACCTACCTCACTAATCAAAGAAATGCAAATCAAAACAGACTACCATTTTTCATCAAGTAAGTGATAATACCCAAGACTGATCAGACCAGCAAACTTTACAATGTTGGTAGAAATCTAAATTGGTATAAACTTTCTAATAAGCTCATTTGCAATGTACATCAAGAGCTTTATAATTATATGTATATGTCCAATTTGGGGAATCAATCCTGAAGAAATAATCTAAAATGCAGTAAAAAATATATTTCCAAAATGTTTACTACAACATTTTAAAAGTGTGAAAAAAAAATGATCAGGAAACTATTGTATAATAACAGGGGATTACTGAAGTATATTAAGATAATTGGAATGTTATCTGGCCATTTAGCTTAAAGTTTACAGAGTTTTACAGAATTTGAGAAAGATGGGACTTCTGGATTATAACAAATTAAATTAGCTTATGACACCGTCTAACATAAATTGAGAATCCAAAATGAAAAAACTGTAAGGGAAAGAAAAACAAATTCGCAAGGGAAACTAAGGAACTATGTCAACCATATATTTTAACTTTTGAGTATTTTTCTTCCATATCTAGTACAAGTTTAACCAAATTGCCATTCACAAGAATAAAATGCAGTGTTATATAAAATATGTGAAGGAAAATATGTCACATCACATTAACATGCCCCAATGAGAGGACGGAAGCATGGGTGAATAACTACAGGAACCACAAAGCATATTTGGAAGTGAAGGCAAGGAGTTGGATGCCCTGGATTTCTCTGACCCACCTTCTGAAGAGCTGTTTTGGTTCCTGTGATGGTTAAGTTTAGGTGTCAGCTCAACTACATTAAAGAATACCCAGAAAGCTAGTACAGCATCATTTTGGGGTGTGTCTGTGGGTGTGTTTTCAGAGGAGATTGGCGTGTGAGTGGGAAAGATCTGCCCTAAATGTGGGCAGGCATCATCCAACCAGCTGGGGACCCAGATAGAACCAAAAGTCAGAGAACAAATCTATTGGAGTTGGGACACCCTTCTTCTCCTGCCCTTAGACATCAGAACTCCAGGTTTTCTGCTCGTTAGACTCTGAGACTTGCACCATCAGCCCTTGGGTTCTCAGGCCATTAGCCTCAGACTGAGAGTTACACCATAGGCTTCTCTGGCTCTGAGGCCTTAGGGTTTGGACTAAGCCATGCTACTGGAGTCCTTGGGTCTTCAGCCTGCAGACGGCCTATGGTGGGACTTCTAACCCTCCATAATCCTTTGAACCAATTCCTCTAATAAATCCCCTCTCTTATATGTATACCTGTCTATCTATCTATATCCTGTTGATTCTATTTCTCTGGAGAACTCTGGATAATACAGTTCCTCAGGGCCTAATTTGAAAATGTGTTTTCTGGAGGCCAGAGAAAGGATGGAAGTGGCAGATCACATAGGTCTACTGACCTACTGACACATTTAATGCCAATAATATCAAAAGTAGCTTCAAGAGAAAAAAATACCTGCATCTCACTGCCCAAAGCCAGGATGGCAGTGGGTTTTTCCTTGAGTTTACATTACCATGATAAACTCATCCCCAAAAGGGGAGCAGTCACAAATCACTGAGGAGAAATCATTGTATCCTTATTAAGCCTCTGCTTAGTAAAATTCCTCGAACTTAGTGGAGTTTGTCCACACCAGTGTTTTCAACAATTGAAAAGAATCAATGATCCTTGGAGTTACTCATGACCCACACAGTTGCAGCAGCTGAATGACCGTACTGATAGATATAAGCCTGTACCACCAGCCCTCTAGGCCAGGTTCTGAGGGGAAGGATCTGAAGGGTATCCACAAGCAGTACCAAGTGCATAATTTGCAGAGCCCAGAGCAAAATGAAAATGTGGGGCTGTGTTCAAAAAGCAGGAAAAAATTTCCTTGAAAAGGTACTGAAATATAAAGCTTTCTTCCCCATAGTTTTTCTCTCTCTCAAACTTATCGTGTTGCTTTTTTTTTTTTTTTCTTTTTAGCTATTTAATATCATGCTCCCTGGGCACAAGGACAGTATCCAGATAAGTTCAGACCCTCATAGACTTCAAGAGGGACCCAGCCCCATGATTCATCACACATGGTGCATCTACTGCTGAATTTTCCCTTCTCCAGCTGCTCAACCAACACACTGTGCTCCTGCCTAAAAAGTAAATCTCTCTTTAAGAAGTTTTATTGTTTCAGGGTGTATATTTAAATCCTTAATCCATTTTGAGTTGATTTTAGTATATGGTGAGAGGTATGGATCTAGTTTCATTCTCCTGCATATGGATATCCAGTTATCCCAGCACCATTTGCTGAAGAGGCAGTCCCTTCCCCAGTGAATAGGCTTGGTGCCTTTGTCAAAGGAGAAACACTTCAGGAAATAGGACTGGACATAGACTTCATGAATATGACCCCAAAAGCATGGGCAACCAAAGGAAAAATAAACAAATGGGATTATATCAAACTAAAAAGCTTCTGCACAGCAAAAGAAACAATTAATAGAATTAAAAGACAACCAACAGAGTGGGAAAAAATATTTGCAAAATATACATCTGACAAAGGATTAATATCCAGAATATATAAGGAACTCAAACAACTTTACAAGAAAAATACAAGCAACCCAATTAAAAAATGGGCAAAAGAGCTAAGTAGGCATTTCTCTAAGGAAGATATACAAATGGCCAACAGATATATGAAAAAATGCTCAACATCACTCAGCATCCGGGAAATGCAAATCAAAACCACATTGAGATACCATCTAACCCCAGTTAGGATGGCTAAAATCTAAAAGACTCTGAATGATAAATGCTGGCGAGGTTGCGGAGAAAAAGGAACTCTCATACATTGTTGGTGGGACTGCAAAATGGTGCAGCCTCTATGGAAAATGGTATGGAGTTTCCTCAAACAATTGCAGATAGATCTACCATATGACCCAGCTATCCCACTGTTGGGAATATACCCAGAGGAATGGAAATCATCAAGTCGAAGGTATACCTGTTCCGCAATGTTTATCGCAGCACTCTTTACAATAGCCAAGAGTTGGAACCAGCCCAAATGCCCATCATCAGATGAGTGGATACGGAAAATGTGGTACATCTACACAATGGAATACTACTCAGCTATAAAAACGAATGAAATACTGCCATTTGCAACAACATGGATGGACCTTGAGAGAATTATATTAAGTGAAACAAGTCAGGCACAGAAAGAGAAATACCACATGTTCTCACTTATTGGTGGGAACTAAAAATTAATATATAAATTCACACACAAAAAAAAAAAAAAACGGGGGGGGAAGAAGATACAACAACCACAATTACTTGAAGTTGATATGATACGACAAGCAAACAGAAAGGACATTGTTTTGGTGATGGGGAAACAATAATCAATCACAATGTATATCGACAAAATAAAATTTTTAAAAAAAATTTAGAATTTAACTTTTCAAAAAAAATTAACTTACAGTTGCCACAAAAAAAAAAAAAAAAGTAAATCTCTCCATCTGACAGGTCTGCCATCCCGAACATGCTGTTGCCAGTTTGGGCAGGTTCATGCTCCATGCCAACAGGCCACACAGCACACACCATCTGACTCTGGCCTGAACTGACCTTCCTCATGTCCATGCCCAGACACTCACTAACAGCAAAGGGAAGTAGTGGTTACTGAGCAAGGGTGAAGAGGGTGTGGGGGAGGGGAAAAACAGGTGCCAGGGAATGGGGGAGCAGACGGTCAAGATAGGGATGCAGGATTGGGAGGAGCTGAGGTTTCACGTATGCTTACTTGTTCCATTTGACTTCACTTACAAAATACAAAGGGTCTTCAAAAAGTTCATGGATGTATCTGCATTATCTTTTAATTCAGTTTTCCCATGAATTTTCTGAAGTACCCTCATACAAATAAAGATAAAATTATTAAGAATTTCAAGCTGGAAACTGCAGAGTACTAAACCCTAAACTCTTTTGAACATAGAGCTATGTACTACTGTGTTGGTCACATGACCATGAAGTTGACCATTCCCATAGGGAGAGTCCAGGGAACCAATGAGAAGACAATACATGATGTTGGGGAAAAGAGCAAGCCCAGAAAGGCTTTCCTCAATGGCAAAACAGAAACAGAACAAACAATAAAATAGAGAACCTGTGAAAATATCTACAATCAAAGAAATAAAGATCAATAGCCTGCAAAAGTTAAGTTTGATCACATGTCAAAGTATCTTTGCCCCTAGGAAAAAGGACAAAATGTTAGATCACAACTGAATTGTACTATTAAAACTAGATAAGAGATGAGAAATAACATGATAAGATGACAAACTAAAATTAAAATAAACGTGTAATGCAAAAGCAAAATTTTTAAAGTCTTTACAAAATGGAAAAAAATACTGCAGAAGAGTGAATGAATCATAGGTTTAGTGTCAAGGATTTGACAAAAACAATAAAATGCGAAGAAAAGTAACTAAGAGATTAAAGTGAGCGTCTAACATACACTAGACACCATTCTAAACACTGGGCATGAAATCCACCAAGAAAATATGTTATAAACATCTATGTACCAAACAAAATATTGAAGTGTTTAAAGCAAATACATTAGAAATATGTTGTGTTAGACTTTAAAACACCTTTCCTAGAAATGGTCATATTAAGCAAATAAATAAGCACAAATATAATTAAGCACAGAAATTATTTTAACAACAAAACAAATAGGTTTTATTTTAAATATACATAGAAGTTTATATTCAATTGAGATTCTATTTTTTTTCTTAGTTTCATTTGTATATATATATTATTTTATGTATTTCTCATTTTGTTACAGACAATTCATGAAGCATTCTTTTCCAATTTCAGATAAAACAGAGAATATAAAGTAAAATGTGAAATCTCCCTTTCATTCCCAAAACTCCAAAAGTAATTACTGTTAATACATTGCAGTATATCCTTCTACTCTCATTTCTAAGCACTAACACACATATGTATTTACTGCACATATATAATTCCCAGAATGGATCATTAAGAGAGAAAGTGATTAAAAATATGAGAGAAATTAAAATGATGTCTAAGTCTAGACATCATCCTTTTAATAGGAATTCCCAAAAAGATATCAAATAGAGGGGAAGAAATGATCATGCAAATAATTAAATAAAATTCCCAACAGCTGAAAGTTCTTGTTGACAAGGCCGTTAGGAACCATGAGAAATATAGTGATACATATCTAGGCAAATTTTTAAATGATGAGTTGTAAAACACTAAGAGTTAAAAGAAATTTTCCAAAGGTACTATGATAACTGCTCCCAAACCAGTAAGCAGAAGGGATAATTAGAGTTGTATTTCTTCTAGAGCCATCTTCTAGATATGGAGAGTTCAATTTATTGTAAGGCATCTTTTTTGTTTGTTTCCAATAAGTGCACTTTTTAATGTTATAACTAAACTAGAACAAGCTGAGTATTTCAATTGCCTAATTACTTGCTTTAATTTTTCCATTGAGAGATCGTAAGAAGAATGGAGCTTGTTTCATAAAGAATGTAGGGAGATATCAATTACCTAAAAATATACAAGAACCTACAAAAATGAAAAGAATTTATTATTCTTAATTTATTTGAAAATTAAGAAAATATAGTTAGCTTAAAAGGCTACTGGGGAAAATTAATCGGAGAGAACGGTATAACACTAAGAAGTCAACATAGAACAAAGAATAATCAACAGGGCTATTAAAGTTATCTAGCCAACCAATCTTCTTTAGGAATGAATTAGCAATTGAGACTACAGCTGGAAGCCACAGGACCACTGTGGTTTAGGTAAAAAGGAACAGATGGATCTGTAGTGTGAAATTTCTAAAGACGGGAGAGCTCATTTTATGATCATGCTGACCACAATGCAAAACACATAACTGTAGAAATGAGCCAGCATCATTAGACAAAAAGCAAGCGGTTCATGACCATGAATGAAAAGTACTGCCTAAAAAGAAGCCCTATAAGATCCTTCTGTCTAACATTTTGCTACAGACAGGTGAACATCCATGTGTGTGCTGCATGTCCTTTTTTTTAAGAGTTCACAAAATAAATATTTCAGGCTCCTTAATACCTTGTTTCAGTTACTGACATAAGAATTGTCAACCTACATAATCTCAGTGTTGGAAAGGACCCTAAAGGTTATCCAGTTCATCCACAGTGAATGTAAGAACACTCTTTCCTGGAAGCAATATAGGAAGTTGATGATGGACTAATTGATAACAATGAGGTCAACGTCACAGTGTAATTTTTAAGTAACACAGAGAATTGTTGAAATCATCACAGGCAAGGATTCATCTCTGGTAATCCATATAATATCCTGGCTATAATAAGTATCTTTTAAGAATAATTAACCTCTTCTTGTTTAATTGACTGGTGTTTGGGATTGTTACATTACTTCCCTGAAAACAAACTCACGTGGTTTAGAAAGATGTTTATCAAATTTGGCTTGAATCCCTTATCCTATGCTATAAATGCAGACACACCACGACTATCACATATTAAAAAGACATAATAGGACACAAAAATATCTCTAATGTTGCCTGAAAAGAATAAGAGTATGGTTAGGACATCACATTACGTAGACCAAGAATTAAATCCTAGGGCAAATATTTGTTGAGAGCTATAGCAGATTTAATTAGAAAAAGAGTTTCACTTCTCTTCCCTTTGTAACAATGAAAGCTGTGAAGGAAGAATCAAAATCTTAAAAAATCCCAAGTGTATTGATGGATAGCATGTACTTGCTTACCATTCCCAATCCTCTAGAACTGAAGTAGGGGGCACAGAACAGAAATGGAGGGTGGACATGAGCCCTTGAAATTTAAAAATGGAAAGTTTGAATCAACTTTAAATTTGTTATTGTTTGACACATAGGAATTAGAGAACAAAATATATAAGTGCACTAAATAAATGACAGCAAAGAAATTTTTGCTTTGTTCATCGATTTTTCCAGCACCTAGGACAGTGCCTGGCATATATTAAACTCAATAAATAATTTGTGAAATGAATAACAAAATAATGAATGACTAAACATGAAATGACAAAGCCTTGCTGAATACAAAAAGGAAATTTGGATGTGGCTCAGCAACTGACTTTCTACATAGTACTATATAGGAAGACTCCTGGAAGGGGAGAATACTTAATCAGTCCCTACCTTGAAAGTCATACAAACATCCATCCCATAAAGAATAGCATAGAGATCTCCACTGGGCTGAAAACGTTTGATCTTGGGTATGTGTCATTCGATAAGGGTTAACCACTGGACAGAATTATAATAAAAGGTAAGTTCTATCTTCTACCTATAGTTTAGGATATGGACTATCCCCGCACTCACTCTTGAACATTTCCACCCTTACGGACAAGAAGCTCTATTAGAAAAGCATTGTCATCTGAATTAAAATTCCAACTCTGCCATTTGCTGTGTGATCCCAGGCAAATTAATCTCTCTTATGCTCTCAACTGCTCTGAATTTGTTTTCTTTTGTGCAAAATAGGTTGCAAGAATTAAATAAGTTTGCACACATGTGTGAAAGCATCTACTTTGGTCCACCCTTCTCCCTACTTCCCTTTTCTTCCTTCCTTTTTTCTTTCTGCCCAAGTACATCATTCTATGTCTCCCTCTTTCCATGTATCTTATATCTCATGATACCTCCCTGTCATTCCAGAGTCTACCGTTCCGCTTGTCTTTTCACATAATACCCAGTAGTCACTACCTCTTAATAATTTAATATATATATGAATAAAAGATGATTATGAATTAATTGGCATTAAATTGTTTATGACTAACAGCACCAGTATGTTGGCCCACCTCTATGCTAAAGCCTGAATATACCACAGCCTTTAAAAATTTAAGTCCAATCATTTCGCTCCCTTGCTGAAAGTTTTTCAGTGGTTCCCCATAAACAGACTCCTGCATAAAGCCAATAAGACCCCATGATCCCCGGTCCCTGCCTGTCTCTTCAGTCTCATCTCAAACTGCATACCCCCTTGACCTCTATGATTCTGCAATACAGGATTTCTTTGAGATCCTTGGTTAATATCTACTCATGTTTCAGGTCTCTGGACATTTCTTCCCTAGGAAGCTTTCCTTGACCCCTAGAAGAGATGAGCACATTCTGTTACCCATTCCTACAGCATCCCATATATTCTCTTTTGTTTTGCTTCTAGTATTTGTTAACATTGTACAATATGTCTTCCTAAAAACAAGGAGTGGGTGCCTTAATTTAATAGAACGTTTCTGTATTGGCATAATTCTTAGACATCATCGGCAAGCTGTAGTTAAAGTACACTGAAAAAGATACTTGACAGCCTGATGAAGGATTTGCTCTCCACACCCCATGAAAGCCACTTCCAAGACACCGACCCATGATACTCCTCAATCTGTCTGAATAGATTGAAATATCCGTCTGCATTAAATACAAAGCTAAGGTGCATTATCTCCAGCATCAAATAGAAAATTTTATTCAACAAATATTGAATATACAGATGGTTACTGACTTACAATGGTTCAGCTTAACACGTTTTCGACTTCAAAATGGTGTGAAAGCAATACATATATAGTAGAAACCATACTTCGAGTACCCACACAATCACTCTGTTTTTCACTTTCAATACAGAATTCAATATATTCTATGATATATTTAACACTTTATTATAAAATAGGGTTTGTGTTAGATGATTTCGCACAACTGTAGGCTAATGTAATTGTTCTGAGCATGTTTAAGGTAAGCTAAGCTATGATGTTTGGTAAGTTAGGCGTATTAAACGCATGTTTACTTAAGATATTTTCAGCTTACAATGGGTTTATTGAGATGTAACCCAACTGTAAGTTGAGGAGCATCTGTGTACCCTGTTATCTCTCCACTGAAAGTGATTTTTTAAATATTATGGGACCCTTCCCCTTTAAATGTACCTATTCTCGGAGCTTCTCTCTCTAGCACATCAAAAGAAAAGAAAATGACATCCTAGATGCCTACATGTTTCATGAGAAGGGCTAGGCCAGAGGTGGAGCAACACTGGGGAACAAGACAATATGAAGCCAACAGAATTGGCCGAATGAAAACTCCAAGACCCAGCCCATGTAACAAAAAGAAATACTCAGTGATAAAATAGTATAAATATTTCTGAGAAGAGAAAAGGTATACCTGATGGAAGAACGTTTCCCTACTTCCTAATTTTGCCTAGGGTGAGATATATTTAAGCTAACGATTGTTCTCAGTCTTCATTAAATCATTACAGCTATCTCTGGGAAAAAGTTCAACTCCCCCATTGACTACTATATAGGTACAGAAAGTGACCTCACAGAGTAGGAAGTGTAGTAACCCTGTTAATGCTCAAAAAATAAAATCGCGTATATTTTGTTACATCCTTTATTCTTAAGCTTAAATTGTTTTAAGACACCTATATCCCTACATGTCCAGCTCCAGAGCACCTAGTGTTACTCTGTAAACTCCAATCTAAACCCTGGTCTGCGTTCCTCACCTGCACATCTCTGCAGAGGGGAGTATAGCAGCTATGCCAGGGGAGAAAGGAGTAACTTTCATCTCTATCCCACTACTCCCTTAAAGGTGTTGGCCTTATTTTCATGTCATATACATAATATTCATGATAAAAATCTCTGTATTTGGATACTACCTAAGGTAATGGGGGCCTAGAAATTTTAAAACTACACTTTAAAAGTAGTCTTAAGCATAAATTTTGAAATCTTAAAAGGAGTTTCTGAGATTTTCAAGGAAAAAGAAAAATATAAAGACAAAAAATGAAGAAAATTTTAAAACAAAAATTCTGTGGGTAATTGAAGGAGCAGAACAAAGTCAGTTTTGATAAAGTAGCTGACACCTCATGACGAGTAAAAACTCCAGTTCAGCTCATAGACCTTTGATTTTTCCAGTTGTTTACAGCAAAGGAATTCTGAAAGTGAACATTACAAAACTTTTTCCAACAAATGTACGACACATGCCTGTTCATAGATGCATAATAAACTTATAAAAAAACATGTTGACAGTTTCATTGCTCTTGGTAAGACCCTACAAATGCTTGGACATACTACAGTACACATTCCATTTTTCTTGTTTTCCCTTTTTTGATCTCAACATTCTTGATAGAGGCGGGGAAGAAGTGATGACACAAATTAAAAAGACACATTTTCTTTCTTTTTAAATTAAATGACTCTTTAGGGAATAATTCAAAAGAATTATTTATGGATTTTACACAACTTTCATTGAGTCCACAATTTTTTCTCTTTGGTTTCTGTGATTTTTATTATGTTGCAGAAAGTTCTTTTCTCAAAAGTGTTAAAATTGTTTATCAAATGCATCTGCTGCCTCATATTCTATATCAACAATAGTAGACTTTGTTTATAAACTATTACACATAGCACGCATTGGAAATTTTGGATATGTTGGAAAGATCTAATAAGAATATAATTAAAAAGCCAGAAGGGTTTTTATAATTTAGCTCTTTATCAATAATCTTCATAACCACAAAAGGAAAATGATTATGTAAACCTGGGAGAGCCACTTGATTGGATCCAATTCATGCATAGCTCTATCTTCCATAGCGCTGTTTCAACATTCCAATCTCAATTAGCCCAGATAACAGTTTTTAGAAAAGCTGTGTAAAATTTCCAGTCTTACAGACTAGCCCCTTTATTTCCTAAGACTGCCAAGCTTTAGAAATAAAGTTGCAGAAATCTCTTTTTCAAGTAGTGTAAGCACCTTTTTTTTAAGATCCATGACTAATATATCCCAGGTCTGTTTAACCTACACTGATTACACTGATGTCTCCTTTTGCCCTCTGTTAAAGAAAAGCTACTTCCACAAGCTTTGCAGCTGTCAGGTTCCTAGGCTCTGCCCTGATTACTCCTTATTCTGACCTCCTAGGCACTGACCAACCTGTGTGGTTCTAGAGCTGCTGGGGCAATCCAGGTGGTCCTGGATTCCAGTGTTCTCTCTGCTTTGTTCATTTATAGGCCTGCAATATCCCTGTAGGCCTTAAAAGGTTGACTTTGGCATGAGACAGGAAACATTGCATCCATGTGGAATCAGATGAAAAGGGAACCTTCTAACAAAGTACTAAACATAAATCAAGGGGGAAAAAAAACAGAATTCTGTAGATTAGAGTCTTGGCTGAATGCATGTTATATGTTATACCAAAACACTCAAAACACTGAGGCTGAAATGTTTAGTTATCACTTCACTCAAGTTAGCGGAACGCATGCCCATTGGGTTTGATGGTTGGATTAAATGCCAGGTACAAGAAAACACAGTTTGCTCTTCTACAATGTGGAGAGGTGTCTCTCTTTTCGAAGTTCACTTCTTCTGTTTGAAGTAAATAAAATTTCCTTTGTACTGCAGATGTGCACCAAATCACCCCAAACATATCTGTTTCCTCAAAATGTTTTTAGTGAAACTGGCTATTACTTAGGAGTGACAAGAAAACACAAGGAAAGTTGTGTTATTTAACTCTTTACAATTTTCTCATTTGATAAGGGCCACTGAAGTTTACTTTAATTTTAATGAATACATAAATTAACAAACTCTAAGTCGTATCTGCAAAAAAAAAAGTAAAAAATAAAAGTAAACTATTTTATAAACAAAGAAATTATTAGTGTTCATCCTGTGGTTTCTCTAGCTCCTCATACCTACACTGACGGATTACCAGATCTCATGGGTGAGACCAAGGTAGCAGTTGGTAGTGGCTAGAACAAACTTGCCCACAAAGTATATCAAATGCTCCAATTTTTTGCCCATTCTGTATGAGGAGGAAAGAAAATTCTTTCTTGTAGAGTAATGGTCCTCAAAATTCGGTCCATAGGTCAGTGGCATCTGAATCACCTACGAATTTGTTAGAAATGTAAGTTCTCAGGCCCTCCCTAGATTCACTGAATTGGAAATTCCAGGAGTGGGCTCAGAAATCTGTGTTTTAACATCCCTTCTATGAGATTCTGATGCATGTTCAAGATCAAGGCCTGGTGTGGAAAGTCACTAGCCAGAGTTCCACTCTCACCCATGTCACCATTAAGAATGAAGTTTCTCTAACTAGCCCAAATTCAAAACCACTTGCAGCAGGTTTAAATACACCTGTCCTAAAAGTTTCCATTTGTAAAAATAATATATAGTCTGGAAAATTAATATCTCTACACATAAACTATATCCTTGCTGTCTTCTAGCAATCCACATCAAATACTCTTAGAACCCACAATCATGAGAAATAAGGGTGTGTGATCCATCACAATTACCATGAATTAAGTTTTACTGTGTAGGAAAATATTCTTGAACTTATACACAATATCATTACATGAGAAAAGGTCTTTCTTCCCTTCAAAGAATAGTCACAGTATTTTCATATTAATTTTTAACTATGTCATCTTTCTATTATTAGAAAATATATACTGATCACTTTTCTATCCTTACAGTTTAGCATAGTGTCTGCCATAGAGTAGATACTGAATAAATACTTGTGAATAAACAAATAAATAAATGATATAGAAGTACATAGCATGGTTTGGTGGGAAAATCATGAATTTTGCCACAAGTAGAGATAGTTTTATTTTTTGGCTCATCCATTTATTCACTATGTAAACTTGTATTTGAAAAGATACTTACCCTTTCTAAGCTTAATGTTTTATCTGTAAAATAAGGATACTATAATGTGTGCTCATACTTTTTAAATGAATATTAAAAGAAAAAATCTGTATAAAGCACTTCACATACACTTAGCTCACTAATAAGTTTTCAGTGAACTACAGTTTCTTTTTTTCCCATTCCTAGTATAAACATGGTATTCCTTATTCAAATACAGGGCTTTCCTCCTCAGTGATGATGTAATACAGACCATACAGAAAAACCGTATATGTTATGAACAAAAATACACGTTTCACCATCAGGAATTCTGATGTGAGTTTTAGGTGATGAGTTCACGTCTCCCTTTATCTAGTGGAGTGATGCCATAAATAAAGAAGAACCAATCATAGAAGTCAGAATCATTGTCTTGCATATAATTTGGTGAAGCAGTGTATATTATTGAACAGTTCTTCTGATCTTTCACTGTATCAAAATTGCCTGTAAGTTATTTTGAAGATTTTGCCCAGCCCATCACGGCAATTCTTCCCGGCAGTTCTCTTCATGTGGCAACATAGAAAGGAGACTTTTCTGCAGATTGTCCCAGAAATATGCAGTGAAATAAATGTTCAAAAACTACATTATTTACCAGACAACAGCAGCCAGCAAATTGCTCTTGGTTTCCCTCAGAAGTCAAATAAATTGAACTTCCTAAGGAAAAGCCAACAAACAGTAAGTTGGAAGGATAGACAGGAAAGTAAGGACCAGATGCTGCACACACATGCTTAGGGAGAAGGAGCTATATCAAAAAAGAAGCACAAAAAGATGTTCTAAGACACTCTGATACCTGCTTCGGGTTTCTCAGTTCACACTTACCCTCTAAGCAGGGAACATACCCATCCACACACACTATGGGAAATAAGACTTTGACCTTCTTGTTCTGGGAATCAAATCCCTAGGCCAATGTTCTAGGCTAGCACAAGAAAAAGGCTTCAGGGATTGTGGCCAGGAGCTCTGGAAGCCTTCACTGGATCAAGACAATCAAAACACTTACTGGTTCTTCAAGGAGCCTCAAGGTCAAGCAGAAGTGAGAATGGGTAGTTTTCACTAACACTCTAATTTAAATTCTAATATAGGATTCACCAGCATGTGTTGTGTGGTAAGAAGGGATGGGTACAAATTCCTGACTATGTCTGCAGTTTCTAGTTACATCACAGTTAATCAATAAAAGCAATCTGCCTCCTTGACTCCTCTTATTAGATGGTTGAACGTTTTCAGTGATGTTGCACTTTCAGATTTTACTGGACACGGTAAGTTGTTGTTATGCATTTTAAAAGTGAGTGATAGGGAGAAGTAATGGGAAAGAGTTTTGAACCTGGACAAACTAAGGCTTGATTATTCTTTAGAGTTTTTACTTACCCCTCCAGACAGTTGTGTACTTTCTATCACCTCTTTGCAGTTATCCCTTTGCTCAACTACTGGTCCTTTTATCATCCTGCCCGGATTTTTCTACCTCAAACCACTCTACTTGCTCCTATGGAGAAGTGAAAAAACATCCTGTGAGAAACTCAACCTCTTTGTGCCTCAGTTTTATCATCTATAGAATGGGGCTATCACCTTTACTGTGGTAATGGGCAATAAGATAAATTATATGGAAAGCAATTTGCTCAGTTCCTAGCATATAGCAGATGCCCAATATGTTCGGCTAAATCTACAGTCTTTCCTGTAGAAAGACTGTATGACAGTCTATGTCTTTCTCTGACTATATAATTTCCTTTAAATCATAAAAGTTAAATGTAGAAGTCTAACAAAAAGAGAAAAATACACAATCATATTTGACACCTCATCCTTATGCTATATATTTGGAAAAACGAATCATAACTATGTGTTTATATCACATATCTTATTTTCCAATTTATACTGTAGATTCCTGTACAACACAGTATGAACTAATCTTTATTTTAAAATGGTTAAAAACAGACACATAAAACAGTTATTCTGATTTGAATCTACCCAATCATATTCCTATTTGACCTCTTACATATAAACTTATGTTTGTGTAATCCACAAAATTTAGCCCTGCCTGAATTTCTATCAAATATTTTTAATTATTAATATAAATGAGATTATGAATCAAAGTAATGTGTTGTTTCTTATTTAGATTTGAGTCTTTGAATATGACAGAAGTTATGGGAAACATTTTCCATTTTTCTCCAAATTGGTAAACCATACTATTTAAAATGTCTATCCATATTCATAAAAACTCAATTGTTAATAATATGGAACACCTACCAGCAGAGCAACTTGAATTCCTTAGGAAAAGTAAGGCTTGATCCTTTATCAGATTATAAATTCAAACAAACATCACTAACAACCCTAAAAATAGCATTCACTCGAGAAGTAATAGAAATTAGTTGAGTTTAGATCAGATAGGCTTTAGAGATTTAAAAGGTAAATTTACCCAGATTTGGTATATTTGGGGACATTTTTATAAACTGAGCATTCTGAACCTTAAAAATGATATAAAATATCGATCTCAATAAATTACATGATTCAAAAGTAACTTGCAGAGGAAAGAATCAAGATTTGTTTTCCTTAGAACATTTGAGACAGTATTAATCACATATTTTTCAACCAGAATTTTTCAAATTTAAAAAAAAGGCAATAGAATCCACAAAAGGAAAGGCACAAAACAATTGCAAAATGTGAAATAATTGATCATAAAACCATATTTGGGAAAATTCTATTTGTACTTTGCCCAAAGAAACCAAAGTCATTTTCAAAAGCTTATCAAAATATACAACTGTCGGGAGTGGAAAATAAAAACCTTAAATAATAATCAAGCCTTAGTTGTCCAAGTTCAAAATTCCTTTCCAATACTTCTCCCCATCACTCACTTTTAAAATGTATAACAATTTACTGGGTCCAGTAAACTCTGAAAGTGCAACATCACTGAAAATGTTCAACCATCCAATAGGAGGAGCAAAGGATGCAGATTGCTTTTATTTATTAACTGTGATATAACTGGACACTGAAGACATAGTCAAGAATTTGTACCCATCCCTTTCCACCACACAACACATGCAAAGCAGGTGCCTTTCTATTTATTAAAACCCAGATTGGGAGGGATCATTTTTATCTCTTGTTATTGTGTATCTATCTAAGAAACCAGACATAGTAGGGGAAAGATATGCCAAACAGTAGAACAAACAAGAGGGTACCACGGATTCAAATATTTTGCAACCAGAGGAAACTACACAGACCAAGTTTCCAGATGGATTTATTTTGGTACATGGCTTTCTCTACACCAAGGCAAGTTTTTCTTAATTTTTCTACAAACTCCAAGGAGGAATTAAACTCCACACAGAAACTCAAATCCATAAAGCCCAAGTTTTCTGGGTTTCTCAGAGTTTAAACAGATCTTTTATATGAAAGACAAAAGTGATCCTGAGCCCATGACACTGTTCTTGCACATGTTTCCATAACCCTTTCATATGTTTCATAGGCAAGAACCACCTTAACAAAATCTTATCAACAATGAGCACACAGCATGTCACAAGAATAAATATTCACACACAGTTTGTTTTGTGATAAGTTCTACAAGGTGAACCTGAGGTTGACTATTTCAAAATGATAAATAAAAACAAGTAAGTTAAGAGAATGGTTATTAATCAGAGAGAATCCAGCCATCCTCAAAACACATAAGTAGAAGCCATCTACTGGTTTCAGCCAATTGAAGGATGTGTTCCTTCAGTCTCATCTCTAACAGCAATCATGCATTAACTCTGGCATTTTTCATGGGTTAAACATTTAGGAAAGCCAATGGGAAAAGTGAACTCTACAAGGATTTAAGCGACATTCATTAATTGTATCAGCCTAATATAAAAGGTTTACCAAAATTATGTAACTTAAGTAAGTATGGCCCGATGCTTGCCTTCCTTTATTTAAGGCAACATAGAAATGGAAGTGGTGTTCCTAATCTTCTTTGGCAAATATACTTTTACCCTTGCTCTCATTAGCGGGAATCTCTGTTGGGAGACCTTTCTGCTTCTCTTTTCCTTTTATCTCGCCTACTTTTGTTTCTGTTCTTACTATCGTGAGCCAAAAAATTGAAAGACATTGTGGAGGTCTTGAAAGAATGAAATAAAAGAATTCTAATTTCTTTTTCCTCACGTTAAATTTTGGTCATAGATGTATTAATCAACATGGGTAGTGTTCAAATAGTGTTTGAAAAAATATAAAACAAGATCATTCTATTCTATCACATCAAAATTAAAAACTACCTTTAAAAATGCTTTCCTCTAACTATGGATGTTTCTAATTTGAGAAAAGTGAATAAATTGGATGGCCTGATGATTATTGTTACTATTGTATCTCTAGTGATTCGCACAGGGCTAAGCCATGGCAGGCATCCTACAATAAATAAAAAAAGTGAGTGAATAAATAAGTGGATAAGTGAATGAATGAACAACCTAGAGACAGGACTACCTAAACAAATCATGCACATTAGAGTCCCTGGCTCCTTCTGGTTCAAACCTAGTGCCAAACACATGCATCCCACACATGGTTCTCTGTATGCTCTTCCCACTCCCATCCTCTCCTTAATGACTTGCTTTTCCTGAAGGAAACAGTTTTAGATAAATACCAGGTGAAATATGATGCCTAAATAAAGCACTTCCAAAAAATCTGGAAGTGATTTTTTGAGGTGCTAGAAGCTCCCACACATTGAGGGACCTCCCACAAGCAATTTTCTTGGGGCAGATTCCAAATAACAATGATTGTTGAAGTCTGCTTCCTGGAATGCCTTGTAGTCAACCATCTTAATCTAGTGCTGGCTTAAGGAGATAGCCAGAGTAGCTTTAACTTTTTTCCCAAAGAAGAGAAAGAAAGAGGTGAATTAAAGCTGAACACCTGTTATGATGCTGATGGGAAAATAATGGGGCAGTCGGGAAGTGCCACTCCTCTGGCAGGAATACAGTACAGTTGCAAATATTCACACTATTTTGATAGCACCTTAAGTCAAATAAAATTTAAGAGAGCAATAAAAATGATGGGAGAGAAAGACAAATCAATGGTGACTGCAGGAAGGATACTAGGCTTGTTCTCACATAAAATTTACGCTTCAGAGGTTTTTTAAAATCACATTTTTTTATTTGACATTTATCTATTCAAATACCACATTACCTATGACTTGATTGGCACATAAAATTCTAATCAACATTCTCAAAAACTTGCCATATTTGTCCAAGATATGAAATTTGTTGTTTGGCAAAAGTGGAATATAGAAATATTAGTAGTCCAATGTTTACTTTGGAAATTAACTCCTCAAAGGAATGGCTTTCTTACACTTAGATAAGGTGGTTGAATTGAAATGGTAGAGTGGAAGAGCATTGTCTAGACTAATACTGGGTGTTGTGTTTAGTTGTCTAATTTGGGAGACTCCTTTCTTCATCCTTCAACTTTTCTCCTTGCTCCTTCCCTTTCTCTCTCTCTTTCTTCTACTTTAAGGAAGAGAGGAAGCCAGTTAGGAAGGTACTGAAATATTCTAGAAAATTTTTAAATGACTATAATAAAGTTTGAAATAGCCATGGTTCTGACTACCAGCATCAAATGTCTCTTCCAAATTTTGAAGACTTCTCCATTTTATGAGTCATGAAAGGAGATAAGAACCCACTTTAAGCTACAGAAGCCAAAGGTACCAAATACTCCCTTTCCCATCTATGCCCACATCCAATCTGGCCTGGGTTCAATCAATTAAATATTCTCACCCAGGATTTGAATTTTGAATAAATAGCGCTATCTTAGATTGGGTTACCCCTGACACAAGGATTCAAGGGCAAATAGTTTATTTGGGAAATGCAAGGAAACAGTAAGAGAAAGAGGAAATGAAACAAGGGAAGAAGAGGCAGTCAAAAACAGGTGCATCATCAAGCCAGCTGCTGCTGTGGGGTTACCAGAGCTAATTTCCTCTGAAACCTGGTATAAACAAATTCATTAGAGTAATTCCACCCCAACAGAGAGGAAGCTTGTCTATTAACACACCAGCTTCTATCAGTCATTGTTTGATGGCTGAAGGATATTAATTCGCTCTTACTTCGTCTGCCTCATGCAAATTGAGCAGCCTTTGGAGATTCAGAGAAAGCTCTCAGACAAAGAGATGCGGGTACAGGTAGTTAGAAGTCAGCCTGGGCAAGCCAAGGCAGTAAAGCCTGAGGTGTATGTATGAGCACGTACCCAAGATGCAGGGGCTGTTTTAAAAATGATTTGAGGTGGTGGCCTGCCCCTATGTTATCAGCTTTTATATCTGCTGCCTCACCTCCCCATTTTCCAAGTCTGATTCTCTTACCTTCTTGATTCTGTGACACACTCACTATCTTTCAAATGAATTCATTTTCTGCTTAGCCAGTGCAAGTTTCTTCTGACTGGCAACAAAGAATCCAGATGCTTTACATAATGATGCTCAAAGTGTATTAAGATAAAATGGTGAATGCACCCCATGGCAATGCCTCTAAGGTTTTGGAGCAAAGTCATGCCATCTTCAGAATATAATTGTTTCTGCAAATAAGTATACTTTTGAGAATATCTTCTGACTTACCATTGGGCCTGGAGTATGAATGCCTCATTATAAGACACTAAGTGATCAGAGGATTAGAGCTGCCAAGAACAAATTGGATATATTCACTACAGTACAAACGAAGCTGCTATAACAAAGAAACCCAAAGTTAGTGGACCATTTTCTCTGACATTTAATTATTCAGAGGTGTACAGAGGCATCTAGAAGAGATCCACATTCAAGAGGTAGCTCTGTTCTAGAAGTTTCTATCTTGCTTTTCTACCACCTCCTAAAATGTAATCCTCATCTTCATGGTCGAAGTTGGCTCAACTCCATGCCCACATCCCAGTCAGTAGAAAGTGGCAAAGAGAGAAAGTCCAGGATAAAGTATTTCTTTTTAAGAAAGTGATATAAAACATTACTTCTACTCACATTCCATTAGCAAAAACTTAGACACATGGCCAGATTAGCTGCAAAGGAGTCTGAGAAATGTATTCTCTAGCTGAAGCAGCCATGTGCCCAGATAAATGATATTAAATATTGAAAAAAGGTGGAATGGATTTTGAAAACAATTAGCAGTCTGTCACATGCAGTGCTTTCTGAAAAACCTAGCCATAAAATCAGGTATGTGCAGCAACACTCCATCACCAGATAAATGTACTACATCAGATAGATGGAGATTTTAGGGGCAGGTCATTTATACTCTCCATGTGCTCACTCTTGCAACATTGCCACCCATTCTTTTTTTTTTTTTTTTTTTAATTTTATTTTGTCGATATACATTGTGGCTGATTATTGCTCCCCATCACCAAAACCTCCCTCCCTTCTCCCTCTCCCCCCTCCCCCCCAACAATGTCCTTTCTGTTTGCTTGTCGTATCAACTTCAAATAATTGTGGTTGTTATATCTTCTTCCCCCCCCCCCCGGTTTGTGTGTGTGTGTGTGTGTGTCTGTGTGTGTGTGAATTTATATATTAATTTTTAGCTCCCACCAATAAGTGAGAACATGTGGTATTTCTCTTTCTGTGCCTGACTTGTTTCACTTAATATAATTCTCTCAAGGTCCATCCATGTTGTTGCAAATGGCAGTATTTCATTCGTTTTTATAGCTGAGTATTATTCCATTGTGTAGATGTACCACATTTTCCGTATCCACTCATCCGATGATGGGCATTTGGGCTGGTTCCAACTCTTGGCTATTGTAAAGTAACCCCAGTTAGGATGGCTAAAATCCAAAAGACTATGAATGATAAATGCTGGCGAGGCTGCGGAGAAAAAGGATCTCTCATACATTGTTGGTGGGACTGCAAAATGGTGCAGCCTCTATGGAAAATGGTATGGCGGTTCCTCAAACAATTGCCACCCATTCTTTAACTCACACTTAAAGCCTCATGAGGTGAACCCTGACCAGCTGACTGAGAAGGGCACTCTTAAGCCTAATTTTCAGACATCTGTGACAGGAGCTGAAAAGTGCCTTGCTGTGGAGATACAGCACCACCAAAAATTGGCTCTGAAGAAGGCAGAACTTAGAGCAGCACAATTTGAAATATGGGTCAACATGGATTTCTGGCTGGTAACTAAAAGTTTTATTGAATGACCAAAGATATGAAAGGAACAATATTGCAGGACTATTAACAAGAAGGTTTGGGAATGTGATATATAGGTGAATTTTTTTTTAAATAAACATAAATGAGGTTGTGAGCAAGGTGAATATCCACTAAAAAGACCCTTGAAGAGCAAGTTCTTGAGAATCAGGAAGACAAGACAACCATTTTGTGAGTTTTAGTCTGCCTTCTTCCCAAAACTGCTCAGGGTCTCTCAACAGGCTCATGAAAATGTGGTGCCAACGACGGAGGCTCCACGTAAGCTCAATGTGGATTTTCCTTGCAGAGATTCTTACTACCACCGACTAGCCTATCTTCCAGGAGCAATGACCAACACTGGACCTCCAACACAGTTCCATACAGTGAGTGGAAAGGTGAAGTACCTGCCAGTAAGTGAGTGGATCCCTTCTTTCTTGGAAAGGTCAGCATTTTGACCTCACTAGAATATATACTTACCTTAGATTTATAGTTTTTTTATGCTCCCCCATGCTTATGCCAGCCCCAAATCTATAGACTTGCTATATACCTCATATACTGTTGTGGCATCCTTATAACATTATATCTGACCAAAGAACTTAATACACAGTGAAGGTCAAGGGGCTACCACTAGGTTTTTTATAAACGCCACCATCTAGAGGTACTTTGCCCAAGGTAGAATGGTCTGCTGGAGGGTGATCTGGCTATGGTTCTAGCCTGCAAGGCTGGAATATGACCACATAGGATGAAATATATGTTCTGGACCAATGACTACTATATTTTTCTCATAACAAGCATTTTTGTTTCTAGGAACCAAGAAATAGAGATGAGAGTGATGCTTCTCATCCTCAAGTGACACATTTGCAATATTTTATGTTTTCCCATTTTTGAGCCTCTGGAGTTTACTAGTGAAAGAAAATGTTAATTCTATAAGAATAATACTTCCAACAGGAGCACTACAAAAGTTCCATTAAATGAGAAGCTGGGGGTATTATCTAACTATTATTGGCCCTTATAGCACTGCATGAACTGGCAAATCTGAGTCAGAGTGTGGGTTGGAGAGACAGCCCCTGACTATCAAGGGGAAAGCGTATAGCTGCATATCGTCTTCTTTAAGGTACCACCTTTACTAAGGCCACTCTAGACTACTCACAATTACCCAAACAGGCTGTTTACTTTCATGCCTCTGGGTCTTTGCAATTGCTAATCCTTCTGCCTCAAGTGCCCTCTACTGCTTCTCATCTTTCAAAGCCCAGATTAAAAAATGACCCTCTGTGTAAAGTCTTCCCTGATGCCCTCAGACAGAGCTATTTACCATATCCTTTATGTATAATCTCTCACAGCAGTCATAGCCCTTTTCACATCACATGTAACTATTTGTTTACAAGGTCTATTGCCCTTAGTATGCTGCAAATCCCTAACCAAGAACATGAATTATTTCAAAAATTGCAAACTTGCAAACTTTAAAGAACTGCATACTTGTGACAAAGGAAGTTGATTAATTGTAACAAGATATAGTTAGCCTTGGCCTCCTTTGGCCAAGGATTGTAACACTTACTGTGATACTCAGCATAGAGAAAGATCTGAATGTCTTTAAAATTAATTAATAAGCTTTTGCAAAATATTTACAGAAATTAAAAGTATGAGAAATTTTGAACTCAGGAGTTATGTCAGAGTTAAGATATGTATTAGGAATCAATCACAAAGAGTAATTTTCTTGATCATCTTTATCAGGGGTTTTGGCTTACATACTTTCAAATAGACTGTCTGCATTATATGCCAGACCTCCTGTTTCATAGGTATTTATCATCCCCAGAACCAGTCCTTAATTGAAAACAAAATAGATACTCATTAAATGTTTGTTTAATTAATTATATAAGTTTATATTATTTGTATTAATTATAGAATCATTTGTATTAATTAATTAGTTAACAAATTTATAAAACTATGGATCTTACCATAGCATAGTTTCTATCCATTTTATACATATTGGGATAGTGTATATATAAATGTATACTTTACATACCCTAGGATAGTGGAATTCTGTCTAAAATCATAGCAACACCAAACTCCTTTATCAGAATGCAGATAATATTCACTCCTTTTAATTTTTTATAATCAAAATGGATTATCTCTACAATGAAGTATATAAGCATCAAGAGAGTAAAATAACCATTGACTGCATTTAATTGACATCACATAACAGGCTACACAAAAATATACATTTATATTCAAACCTAACTTTGTACACACTTCGTTCATTGTACACAAAATAAAAATGTGAGTAACTATTTATTTCTTTAGGCAAGATTTTCCAAGGTGCATCTCTTCATTGTATTTCCATCTTTATTATTTTGGATTTTTGTTTAACATGGAAAAAGCTATTTTCTTCCATCCAAGAAATTAATTCCAATATAGAAATCATTAGTATACTTGAATATGGAATTCAGAAAAGGGAAAACGAAGTCATAAACTAAACAGACTGTTTGACAATGAGATTAATAACCTGAAGCCCAGAAATAACTTCATTTTGTTCCTTATAAAGTTTCATATACTAATGGGAACAATATTTATTAATTCTCATGACTATGTAATATTTGAGGTTTATATGACCAGTAACTCTCCAGCTTTTTAGCAAAGGGATTTTGAAAAGTTCTGGTAAAAAAGGAGTTAATGGAGTGAAATTGTTATTAAAAGATTTATGCTAACCAGGTGTTTGAGTTGCTTGAAAAGTCAACCATTTAACATACAACCTTTCTGTTGTAAATACTGTACCACCAGAAGACAGATTAAACAGTTTTGTATAAAACTATGGTTTTAAAAAAAATAGGGATAATGAAAAAAACATTGTGTCCAACTTTTCTTGAGTAAATTGCCAAACATGTGACCCTCAGAATGCCATAGTGTCCTTATACCAGCAACTCACTTAAACCATCTCATTCAGAGATAAAGGCAGCATTTGGGTTTTTAAAACATTAATATAAAATGTCCATACCACAAACAGATTAATGACTATTGTGATCATATTTATGATTATACATGTCACATGCAAAAACTCATTTAAAGACTCTGAGGTTATCGTGGCCTATAACATCATATTTAGAGGAGACTTTCAGTGTCTCTGAGTTATGAGGTTAACCTGTTAACCCTGTCCCCTTCACACTATATCACTGGAAACCCTGCCTGTTTGGGAAAATTGTGGTTTTCAGGCTTACAGTTTGAGCTTGCCTTATACAAACTAACCACTAACAATGGGGGTGGAGGGAGGCTTTTCATGCAATGAGCATTATAGAAACTAACCTCAGGGTTAAATACCACAATCATTCACAGGTGGGATTTTCTGGGAGTTTGTAACTTTCCATAAAGGGATTTACATATGCCCCAAAGAAGCCACTGTTGAAACAGGTTTTTTTTTTTCTTTTGGGTGGGAGCGTTGGGGGGACAGAGGTGACGCAGTTTTAGCTAAGCAGTGAAGTAACTATCTGGTCATAGTTACCAAGCTGTTGTGCTTTTTATTTAGTAGGTCAACATACTGTGGTTGTCTTAATTTGTGTCTGGGCCTATCACGCAGGGCTGTTGTCTCACAGAAGGTTTTAATCAAAGCAGCCAAACAACAAAATAAGACATCCTGGTCAGAATTACTCTCTCAACCTCATTTTGAACTGTTATTTTTTCAGAGGTTTGGCAATTTCACGATAAGCCACTAATCAGTGTTCACATTTAATGAGGACATTTTTACATTTAAAAAATAATATTTTGTCACTCGGTCCTCTAAAATGTCAAATATCCATAGTTAAATGAAGAGCGTTGCTACATTTTCAACCAATCTGCTATGAAAACTTAAAGCACAGAACCTAGAACTCTGCTGCTCTCTAAAAAGATTTTGCTACTCACATCCTTATAACCTGGACACCAACCTTAAAAACAAAAGATTTTTTTTAATGCCTTTTTTGAATGTCCCATAAACATAAGAATCATAAGCATTGTTTGGTATTAAACTTTTCAGTTTCCATATCCATCTTTCTGCTTTCTCTATGTTGCTTGGATCCCACAGACAAAATGACTTGTAGGTTACTCCTAGAACCTGCTACTGTAAAAGGAAACAGAAAAATAAACCATTGTCATCAAGAATTACTAGATTCCTATCTGGCTTTCCCATGAATCACAGAGCTAAAGGTATAGCCACAGCCCAGAAATGTCTACAGGTTTCACAACAGCCCATAGGTCAAGCCTGGTGCATATCTAACTGTCTTAATTGGAAACCATCCTCTCTCACATATTCATGGCATCATCTTTTTTGCAAATAGTTTATTGAGGTGAGGGGCTCTTTCTTAAAAACAAAGCAAATGTAAAGTCTCATTTCTCTCAAAGATGGATATAAGGTTTATGTTAATTTTAAAAGCCCCATTTGCAGGCATGTTCTAAGCCTTACACAGAGAGAGTATGTGTGTACATATGTGTACAAGCAAGTGCAGCAGCTGCCATACATCCCAGTTAGGGAACAGGCCTCCTAGCCCTGCCTCATGACACACGCACATATGCCTGTTTACTTAGGGCTCTGTCGTCATTGTCAAACTCCTAATTCAGGTAAGGCCTCCTTTGGCCACTGCTACTATTTCCATCACGGTGGTTGCAATAAGAAGCCTGATGGACAAGAAGATAAAAGTACATAGCAGACAGGTGGTAGATGGACACATTTCTGAACAGCCTTCTGAAAGGAGTGTTCCAATTAGAGCAACACAAAACATTTGAATTTGTCCGTTCACCCATATAGATTCAGTGCACCTTGAAAGTGTGTGTGCATGTGTATATGTTTGTCCAAGTGTGAGCTTACAGTATAATGCCCACCAAACTGATAAGGTATCCTGAGACCAAAGGACAAAGCAGGCAACTCCATATTATTATTATTATTGAGGGTAGTTACTTATAGGGATCAAGCAGAGCATCAAGCCATCTGAGTGCTGTGCAGCTGCTTTCTTTGCACCCTGAGGGGAGACTTGAGGCTTATAAGGGACTTAGAGACAAAAGTGGAGGCATGCCAAAGAGAGAAAGGCTGCAGAAGTACCAGATTCCCAGGCACTCCCCACCCTTCTGTTGCTTATCTTTGGGGTTGCCAGTGTCACTCCCCTTATCTTAAAAGCATAGCATTCTGTTCCTGTCCCTCCGTTAGTTGCTAAGCGACTTGTGCAGGGGAATAATTGTGACTATGGAAGCCGGAGCCCTGAATGCCATGAGGATGGAGTGAATTCTGACCAGCATTCTACAGTGTTTCTGTGTATCCATGCATGTGTGTGTACATTTGTGGGGCAGTTTTCCTTTTTTTTCTCTTTCTTTTTCTTCCCCTTTGAAATCTGTATAAAAATAGATTCCACAATGTATTTAGAGCTTCTCTGAAAAATTAGGGTTAAATTCTCTCTTTAAAAGATTAGAATTAGTCAAAGATTAAGACAATTATAACTAGTCAAAAGACATTTTAGAGTAAAATAATTTTAACCATACCATAAAACAATCCATTTTTAAAATTATTCCATGATAGTTCACATTTTACAATAGTTTCTCCATCCTTATACCTTCCTTGTGTATTAAAAAAAAAAAACTCATTCCAGAATAGTGCACTATAAAATTATCTCTATTTACAAAATGGTACCCTGATATCTGAAAGAATTAATGAACACCATTCAGTAAAAAGTCTATATTATTATCAACAATGTTCTAAAATTCCTTCTGTTATGGGTTGAATCATGTTCCCCAAAAAAATTCATATGCTGAAGTCGTAATCCCTAGTACCTCAGAATGTAACCTTAATTAGAAATAGAGTCTTTACAGAAGTAATCAAGTTGAAATGAGGTCATTAAAGTGGGCTCTAATCCAATATGACTGATGTCATATTGGGTGGTGCTTCTAAAAGTCAAGGAATGCCAACGATTGCCAGGAAACCACCAGAATCTAGAAGAGAGGCATGGAACAGATTCTCTCTGACAGCCCTCAGAAGGAAACAATCCTGCTAAAACCTTAATCTCAGACTTGTAGCCTCCAGAACTAATAAATTTCTGTTTTTAAGACACCCAGTTTGTGGTACTTTATTTGCAGCCATAGCAAATTAATATGTCTTCCAAAACCGAAGATTTCTATTTCTTATTTAAACAATGTAGTAAACTACACAAAGAAGAAAGAAATGTGGTCGGTAGAATTCTTACTGGGAGAAATTTTTAATTGACAAGTTAAAAAGAGGTAACAACATAAATAAAGAAACCTGTTGAGTTAAACCTCAAACCAAATATGCTTTAAAAAAATGTATATCATCAAATTAAAGGGCTATTTTTTTGTTTCCAATGTAAAATAAACTCCTACACACTGACATGATAGAACTATAGTTCAGCAGCATTCTTGTAATACACAAGAAAATAAATACAGTAGAGAAGTAGAAAAAATAGCCTCAGCCCTGGTGAAGACATGATTTTAAAACACACAAGTTTAGGAATGTGTTTCCCAAATCAAATAAAATGAGAAAAGATGCTGTTTTCAGATAGTGTAAAAATTTAATATTAGGACCAAGTTGTATTTTAGAAGGTAAATTAATTGTGATCTTTTCCAAAGAATATTTATCTCTTCAACCTTATTGAAGGTGTCCAAAAAGCAACAGAAATTACATTACTCAAAAACTTTTATTGTTTTCAAGTTGACAAAAGAACTACAATCTAAATATATAACCGAATTTGATTTGAATTGATCATCTCCTATAAAACTATAGTACAAAAATACACAAAGACAAAATGGTAAATATCAAGTTGATAATTGTTTTAAGTCAATAGAAAGTTCCAAGTTTAGAATTTCTGACTCATTATTCTTGAACGGCTACTCTGTCCTCAGAAACTTGCCAATCCTTTGTATTTAGAAATTTTCCCATCCCCCATATTTGTGTTTATTTATTATGATTTAGTGAAACAGGAAATTTGCATAGACACAGGCCTTCTGACTCAATCTTTAAAGTAATCTGCCCTTCAAGATAGTGTTGCTGACTTTGTGTGTCTCCTGTTGATTTTATTTCTTCTGTGGCATAGCAAATAGGCATAATCTTTCCTCATCTATCCTCCTAATCAAACAAAAAAGGAAACCAACTCTTTTTATTTTCTTCATTAATTACTTATATTCTTATGAATTCTCCTAAATATTAGCAATTGCACAACATCAGGTAGTCTAGATGATTTTTCAATATTTTTTAATACTCATCTACACAATTTGCTAATATAAATATAGAACTCAACACCCATGATCAAGGCAAAAAATAAAAAAGATATTTATTAAATGTCATTATAAAAAAATGTATTCCGATAAGAGTATAATTTGTAACATGAATTCCTACCTCATATTTTCTGTTCAAATCAGAGCAGGGGTAACCACAGTATATGATAGAAGTGGTTGGGAGACAGGGCCAATACTAGACAAGATTTGGTTGGTGTTTAATATAAATAGGTCTGGCATCTAAGAAATCAAGTAGGATCCAGGAAACCAGAGACTTAATCATAGCCAGTAGAAGCCAGTAGAGTAACAAGTAGTAAGAAGAGTAGAAATCAAGTCTGGCTGTGGTCAAAAATCTAGGAGAACACAAGTAAGTCCTATTCTAAGGCAATAGAGGCTCTTTGCTAGGAGATCTGTTTTATACTTCTGACATCCAATTAGTGTAGTCTCAGAAGCTAAACCTATAGACATAGAGAAAGCACTTGCAGCTGATTAAAGAATGTTAAGAGAAAATATTGATAGGTTTAGATCATTGGAATGGTAGGACAAAGGTGTTTTGAAAGGAAGAGATGGTACAAAGAGAAATAAAAAGAAATAATGTGGGCATGTTCCAGTTTCATCCATGATGGAGTAGCTATTATTGGACTTAACTTCTTGCTATAAACAAGCATAAAATCTAGACAAAACATACATAACAACTGTTTGCAGGCATTGGACAGCAGCCAATGCAGTGCTATGGTCCTTGAGAGAAAAGAGGCAAACAAGATAAACATCACATAAACCTAAGATTTCTTCCTGGGGGCATTTTCCAAACCAGAGCTCAAGGAAATAGAGCCTAAGTAAAGATTGGTAGACTTGCTGGATGGAAGAAACACAGATCAGAATTCAGGGCAGCCGAGAGAACTGGGATTGGAGTGGCTGAGTCACAGAGAAGAAAAAGCTACAGAAAAGGAGCTCTAGTAAATTGTCTAAAATTTCTCCCCAGTTTCTTAGTTGACTTCTAAGATGCACACATATGCAGGGCAAAGGTTCGTAAACCTAGCAGAGGCAGCCACTGATGTTGGAGAGCAGAGCAGAGTTTTCCAAGGCCATGGAATTTATGTCTGCCAGGGGTAACAGACCTAGAACATCCATTTGAGATCACCAAAATGCCATATCCTGGGATGTGGAATGAAAATCTTTCCCTAGGTGTAAAATCCATGTCCAGGGAGTAAGAGCATAACTGAAATAGATTTGCCCTCACAAAACTACCTTGGCAAGATGAAGGTGATCAATGAATAATTTTATTCCCTGCTAGAACAAAATGTAGCAATCTTTAGAAGAAAAAAACATAAATCAGAGCAAATACAACATATACACAATGTTAGTTATACAATAAAAAATTACTAAACATGTTAAGAATCAACGATAAAATTTCAATTATTGGGAAATAAAATAGAATCAGAAACAGAAATAATTCAAGTAATGCAGTTAGATGAGGAATTCAAAATAACTATGGTGAATATATTTAAGAAAAGAGAAAAACATGGGCAAATGGATAAAAAAAATACAGAATTTCAACAATGTATTAAAATCTATAAAAAAGAATAAAATTAACATTCTAGAAAAACAAAAACCATTATCTGAACTTAATAATGCATTACATAGAGTTAACAGCAGAGTGGACACAACAGAAAACTGGATTAGTGAAATTGAAGACAAGTTGATAGAAAAAGAAATCACACAGAAAACAATTCTTTTCTCATAATGGGGCCAAATTAACCCTCAACTAAAGGCTTCTCTAGACATGCCATGGCAAATATTAAAAACAAACCTAGAAAGGATCAAAGGGATTCTGAGTAACTCAATGACATCCCACAACAAAGCCCAAAAATATTTAGAGAAATACAAGGAAATCCAGCACCCAACAACATAAAATTCACACAGGAGATGTACTGTTCTTAGGTTCTCATGCTCTAGATAATGCATTATATTATATGAAAGGAGACTTAATAAGTTAAAGATACAGTCATGTGTTGCTTAACGACAGTAATTATGTTCTGATAAATTCATCATTAGGTGACTTCATTGTTGTGCAAACATCATAGAGTGTACTTAAACAAACCTAGATGGTATATCTTTTTTTTTTTTTTTTTAGATGGTATATCTTAATACACACCTAGGCAATATGGTATATCCTATTGCTCAGACCACCATTGTATATTCAGTCTGTCACTGAGCAAAATGCTGTTTGTGGCACATGACTGTGCATACTGTAAATCTATGAGTAAGCACTCAAAACACAACAGCGAATAATGAAACTAAAGTAAACTTATTTTAAAAAATGAATCCAAAAGTAAACAGGAAAATAAGAATAAAAGCAAGTGTGCACATACACGGGAGAGGTAGAAAGCAAACAGCAAGATGATACATTTAAATACAACCATAGCTGTGGTAGCCAGAATTCTAAAAATTACCCCTCAAGAATGCACACCCCAATCTCTGAAACCTGTTAATATGTCCAGATAGTTAATATGGCTTTGCAGATCATACAATCTCTGCTGGGACTACTCAACTCTGCCACTGTAGCCAGAACAAAAGTGTTCTAGATAATACATAAATGAATGGATGTTCTGGTGTTGGGTGCATTTATATTTATGATTGTTATATCTTCTTGCTGCATAGATTATTTTATCATTATATAATGACCTTCTTTATCTCTTTTTTATAATTTTTGGCTTAAAGTCTATTTTATCTGATGTAAGAATAGCTACTCCTGCTCATTTTGGTTTCCTTTTGTGTGGTATATCTTTTTCTATCCCTTCACTGATAGTCTGTATAAATCTTTACATGTGAAGTGAGTTTCTTGTAGGCAGCATATAATTGGGACTAGTTTTCTAATCTATTCAGCCAGTCTATGTCTTTTGAGTGGGGATTCAATCTATTTACATTTAGGGTCGTTATTGAAAGGTATTGTCTTACTCCTGGCATTTAATTGATTTTCCTATGATTGTTTTAAATATTTTTTTGTTTCTTTCTTTCCCTTTTATTGTTTGATTTTGGTGTTTTTTAGTTTTTTGAGGTGGTAAGATATAGTTTCTTTCTCTTTGAAATTTGCATATCTGCTCTACCAGTAGCTTTTGTTCTTTCTCATCTATTCATGGTGGTGATTATTGTTATGGATTCCAGATGCAGGACTCCCTTCAGGATTTCTCATAGGACTGGTTTTGTGGTGGTGAACTCCCACTCTTTTTGTCTGGGAAATACACTATTTCTCCTTTATTTTGAAGGAGAGCCTTGCTTAGTATAGCATTCTTGGCTGGCAGTGTTTTTCTTTTAGTACTTTGAATATAACATCCCATTCTCTTCTGGCCTATAAGGTTGCTGCTCAGAAATCTGTTGTTAGTCTGATGGGGACTCCCTTCTAGGTGATTGGACACTTTTCTCTTGCTGTTCTTAGGATTCTCTCTGTCTTTGACTTTTGAAAGTTTGACTGCAATGTGTCTTGGAGAAGACCTTTTCAGATTGAATCTATTTGAGGATCTTTGAATCTCTTGGATCTAAAAGTCCTTATCTCTTCCAAAACCTGGGATGTTTTCCCCTATTGTTTCATCAAATATGCTTTTAATGGTTTTTCCTTTCTCCTCTCCTTCTGGAACACCCATGATATGGATGTTTGTGCACTTAAGGCAGTCTGATAGCTCTCACAGATTTTCTTCATATTTTAATTGTTTTTTTTTTCATTTCTTTCTCTTTTTTTTTTTGTCTCCCTGGGTTAGTAAAAAAAGCTGCCTTTGGGATCAAAAATTCTTTTTTTTTTTTTTTTTCACTTTATATTTGTGTAGCATTCATGATTTTATCCTTTAAAAAAAATTTATTCTTGAACAGTAGAAAGCTTGGAATTTCACTCAGATGGGTCTGTCTTATACCAGAGGTTTGTCTATTTTTTTTTTTTTTTTTTTTTTTTTTTTAAACTTTATTTTGTCGATATACATTGTGGCTGATTATTGCTCCCCATCACCAAGACCTCCCTCCCTTCTCCCTCCCCCCTCCCCCCAACAATGTCCTTTCTGTTTGCTAGTCGTATCAACTTCAAATAATTGTGATTGTTATATCTTCTTCCCCCCCCCGGTTTGTGTGTGTGTGTGTGTGTGTGTGTGTGTGTGTGTGTGTGTGTGTGTGAATTTATATATTAATTTTTAGCTCCCACCAATAAGTGAGAACATGTGGTATTTCTCTTTCTGTGCCTGACTTGTTTCACTTAATATAATTCTCTCAAGGTCCATCCATGTTGTTGCAAATGGCAGTATTTCATTCGTTTTTATAGCTGAGTAGTATTCCATTGTGTAGATGTACCACATTTTCCGTATCCACTCATCCGATGATGGGCATTTGGGAAACAGGTATACCTTCGACTTGATGATTTCCATTCCTCTGGGTATATACCCAACAGTGGGATAGCTGGGTCATATGGTAGATCTATCTGCAATTGTTTGAGGAACCTCCATACCATTTTCCATAGAGGCTGCACCATTTTGCAGTCCCACCAACAATGTATGAGAGTTCCTTTTTCTCCGCAGCCTCGCCAGCATTTATCGTTCATAGTCTTTTGGATTTTAGCCATCCTAACTGGGGTTAGATGGTATCTCTATGTGGTTTTGATTTGCATTTCCCGGATGCTGAGTGATGTTGAGCATTTTTTCATATGTCTGTTGGCCATTTGTATATCTTCCTTAGAGAAATGCCTACTTAGCTCTTTTGCCCATTTTTTAATCGAGTTGCTTGTTTTCTTCTTGTACAGTTGTTTGAGTTCCTTATATATTCTGGATATTAATCCTTTGTCAGATATATATTTTGCAAATATTTTCTCCCACTCTGTTGGTTGTCTTTTAACTCTTTTAATTGTTTCTTTTGCTGTGCAGAAGCTTTTTAGTTTGATATAATCCCATTTGTTTATTTTCCCTTTGGTTGCCCGTGCTTTTGGGGTCGTATTCATGAAGTCTGTGCCCAGTCCTATTTCCTGAAGTGTTTCCCCTATGTTTTCTTTAAGAAGTTTTATTGTCTCAGGGTGTATATTTAAATCCTTAATCCATTTTGAGTTGATTTTAGTATACGGTGAGAGGTATGGATCTAGTTTCATTCTCCTGCATAACGATATCCAGTTATCCCAGCACCACTTGCTGAAGAGGCAGTCCCTTCCCCAGTGAATAGGCTTGGTGCCTTTGTCAAAGATCAGATGGCAGTAAGTGTGTGGGTTGATTTCTGGATTCTCTATTCTATTCCATTGGTCAGTGTGTCTGTTTTTATGCCAGTACCATACTGTTTTGGTTATTATAGCTTTGTAGTATAGCTTAAAGTCAGGTAGTGTTATGCCTCCAGCTTTATTTTTTTTGCTGAGCATTGCTTTGGCTATTCGTGGTCTTTTATTGTTCCATATAAATGTCTGAAGTTTTTTCCATTTCTGAGAAAAATGTCTTTGGAATTTTGATGGGGATTGCATTGAATTTGTATATCACTTTGGGTAGTATGGACATTTTCACTATGTTGATTCTTCCAATCCAAGAGCATGGGATATCTTTCCATCTTCTTGTATCCTCTCTAATTTCTCTCAGCAGTGGTTTGTAGTTCTCATTATAGAGATTTTTCACCTCCTTGGTTAACTCAATTCCTAAGTATTTTATGTTTTTGGTGGCTATTGTAAATGGGCAGGCTTTCTTGATTTCTCCTTCTGCATGTTCACTATTGGAGAAAAGAAATGCTACTGATTTTTGTGTGTTGATTTTGTATCCTGCTACTGTGCTGAAATCATTTATCAATTCCAAGAGTTTTGGTATTTTCAGTATGACCAGAGTCTTAGATGTAATAATTCATTAGTATGGCTTGAAAATGTCAACATTCTGGAGCTTCTCCTCATAAAATGCAAACAAATATCTAAGATAGTATTAGATTATTATTTATTTTAAAAATTCTAGAAGATAATGCTAGAATAAGAGATCTGTAATTCTCACTATATCACTATTTGAATGCACCAAAAATAAGTCTTCCATCATCGATTCTTTCATTCACCCAATAAATATTTTAGGTGCCTACTATGTGCCACAAAGAGGTAGTACAGCTGTGAAAGATTGTGTATTCCATGTGTTGTAGTGAAGTTTCAGCTCATTGTGATTACATTAAAGATGAGAAAATATCATTTGGTTAGAAGTTGTGAGGAAAATAGGATAATTTAGTCAGGTTCCCTCAGCTCAGGTCTGGTTGGGGGTCAAGCAGCACATTTCTTGTAAACAAGTTGTGTGTGGGGGTAGAGTTAATGCACCTGTGCACCAGTGTATCTTTTTAGTTTTGTTGCTATTGTTTGTGCTTCAGTTTGTGAAGCAGAGCTGGCTGGCAGAGCTGGCTGGCATGTTTACTCTGCTGGCAGCTGCTCAGTTTTTTTCTTTGGACTTTGCTGGTAGCAGTGGAGTTTCTGAGTTTCTGTTTGTGCTGCCTAGCTGTCAGACATGTGTGTGCTGAATAAAGACTATTCCTTCTTCAACCAAGTCTCCAAAGATCCTTTGGCCAGTTACCTAGCTCATAGACCTGCATGTGAAGGGTTTGTGAACAGGCTCGAGGGGTCTGTGAGTTCCAGATCCTAGCCCTAGCTCTACAATTGGCATAGTCGGCAGGATTCTGAGCAGGTGCAGGAGCCAAGAAGCCCTTGGAGAAGGAGGAAATGTGGCTACTTTTGAACATGGTGTGCCCCGTGGCCACTTTCCTGTTGACAGGGATCTGGTTGCTGTTCACTGCACTGCAAGTCAGCATAGACCAGGCACTACAGCAGAAAACCCCTTGGGAGGGGGAGGAAATGTGGCTGTCCTTGAGTGTGTGGTGCTGCTTACTCTGCTGCAAACTGATCGAGAGCAGAAGAAGAAAGCAGAGTTGTCGGAAGCATGGACAATTATCCTAGAGGATGACATGCAGCTACTGGCCACTCCAGCTTCTCACACCAGGGAAGATGACGAACCCAGTGGTGAGTTGGGGGAGACCATGCGTCTCCAGGCATGACCTGTCATGCATCAGAAAGTGAAACATGAGCAGCCTACAGGACCAGGTGGGCAACCAGTGGGCAATCCACAGGTGACCCAATTTACCACCTATGTCCCATATACCCAGGTTGAGTTAGTTGACTTGGGGAGACAGTTTCAGCAGAAACTGTTGTGGTTACTTGGCTGTTGTGGTTAGGGGACCTAAAGGTGGACAGTGTGATATGCTCTGGTGAGGAGATGGTCAATAGCGTCCATCACCATGCACCCATGTATTATTTTAGTTTGTTGCTATTGTGTGTTCTTGAGTTTGTGAAGCAGAGCTGTTTGGCAGAGCTCGTGTCTAAAAATAGAGCATGTTTACTCTGCTGGCAGCTGCTCAGTTTTTTCTTTGGACTTTGCCAGTAGTAGTGGAGTTTCTGAGTTTCTCTTGGTACTGCCTAGCTCATAGTGTTGTGTGTGCTGAATAAAGACTATCCCTACTTCAATCAAGGCTCCAAGGACCTTTTTGCTGGTTACCTAGCTCATAAACCTGTGTGTGAAGGGTTTATGAATGGGCTTAGGGGGTCTGTGAGTTCCAGACTCTAGCCCTAGCTCTACGGTGTTATAAAGAAAAAAATTTTCTCTGTTTTCAGAAAGATTTGTTGTATTAAACATAACCATTTAAAAGTACTCAAAGACTTCTGTAGTTCCTCTAACAAGCAATTGCTATTAGAAGAAACCAGACTGACTGGATTCCCAGTCTAAACAGAAGATTGAACAGTTCACAGTGTAACAGAAAAAAAGGAGGATGAAGCTTAGTGAATCAGACTCCATAGACCTATGGAAGACACACCAAAAAGCTGAGGGTCTTCACTGAGGCATATGCCAGGGACAGCCAAGCCATGGAGGGGAATGTGCTAGTCACATTTTATTTTATTATTATTTTTTTTAATTTTTATTTTGTCGATATACATTGTGGCTGATTATTGCTCCCCATCACCAAAACCTCCCTCCCTTCTTCCTCCCCCCACCCCCCCAACAATGTCCTTTCTGTTTGCTTGTCGCATCAACTTCAAATAATTGTGGTTGTTATATCTTCTTCCCCCCCCCCGGTTTTGTGTGTGTGTGTGTGTGTGTGTGTGTGTGTGTGTGTGTTTGTGTGTGTGTGTGTGTGTGAATTTATATATTAATTTTTAGCTCCCACCAATAAGTGAGAACATGTGGTATTTCTCTTTCTGTGCCTGACTGGTTTCACTTAATATAATTCTCTCAAGGTCCATCCATGTTGTTGCAAATGGCAGTATTTCATTCGTTTTTATAGCTGAGTAGTATTCCATTGTGTAGATGTACCACATTTTCCGTATCCACTCATCTGATGATGGACATTAGGGCTGGTTCCAACTCTTGGCTATTGTAAAAAGTGCTGCGATAAACATTGGGGAACAGGTATACCTTCGACTTGATGATTTCCATTCCTCTGGGTATATTCCCAACAGTGGGATAGCTGGGTTGTATGGTAGATCTATCTGCAATTGTTTGAGGAAACTCCATACCATTTTCCACAGGGGCTGCACCATTTTGCAGTCCCACCAACAATGTATGAGAGTTCCTTTTTCTCCGCAGCCTCGCCAGCATTTATCGTTCATAGTCTTTTGGATTTTAGCCATCCTAACTGGGGTTAGATGGTATCTCTATGTGGTTTTGATTTGCATTTCCCGGATGCTGAGTGATGTTGAGCATTTTTTCATATGTCTATTGGCCATTTGTATATCTTCCTTAGAGAAATGCCTATTTAGCTCTTTTGCCCATTTTTTAATTGGGCTGCTTGTTTTCTTCTTGTAAAGTTGTTTGAGTTCCTTATTTATTCTGGATATTAATCCTTTGTCAGATGTATATTTTGCAAATATTTTCTCCCACTCTGTTGGTTGTCTTTTAACTCTTTTAATTGTTTCTTTTGCTGTGCAGAAGCTTTTTAGTTTGATATAATCCCATTTGTTTATTTTCCCTTTGGTTGCCCGTGCTTTTGGGGTCGTATTCATGAAGTCTGTGCCCAGTCCTATTTCCTGAAGTGTTTCTCCTATGTTTTCTTTAAGAAGTTTTATTGATTCAGGGTATATATTTAAATCCTTAATCCATTTTGAGTTGATTTTAGTATACGGCGAGAGGTATGGATCTAGTTTCATTCTCCTGCATATGGATATCCAGTTATCCCAGCACCATTTGCTGAAGAGGCAGTCCCTTCGCCACTGAATAGGCTTGGTGCCTTTGTGAAAGATCAGCTGACAGTAAGTGTGTGGGTTGGTTTCTGGATTCTCTATTCTATTCCATTGGTCAGTGTGTCTGTTTTTATGCCAGTACCATACTGTTTTGGTTATTATAGCTTTGTAGTATAGCTTAAAGTCAGGTAGTGTTATGCCTCCAGCTTTATTTTTTTTGCTCAGCATTGCTTTGGCTATGAGTGGTCTTTTATTGTTCCATATAAATGTCTGGATAGTTTTTTCCATTTCTGAGAAAAATGTCTTTGGAATTTTGATGGGGATTGCATTGAATTTGTATATCACTTTGGGTAGTATGGACATTTTCACTATGTTGATTCTTCCAATCCAAGAGCATGGGATATCTTTCCATCTTCTTGTATCCTCTCTAATTTCTCTCAGCAGTGGTTTGTAGTTCTCATTATAGAGATTTTTCACCTCCTTGGTTAACTCAATTCCTAAGTATTTTATTTTTTTCGTGGCTATTGTAAATGGGCAGGCTTTCTTGACTTCTCTTTCTGCATGTTCACTATTGGAGAAAAGAAATGCTACTGATTTTTGTGTGTTGATTTTGTATCCTGCTACTGTGCTGAAATCATTTATCAATTCCAGCTTTTTTTTTGTAGAGGTTTTAGGCCGTTCAATATATAGGATCATGTCATCTGCAAACAGGGACAGTTTGACTTCATCTTTTCCAATCTGGATGCCCTTTATTTCCTTCTCTTCTCTGATTGCTCTGGCTAGTACTTCCAACACTATGTTGAATAGGAGTGGTGAGAGTGGGCATCCTTGTCTAGTTCCTGTTCTTAAAGGAAAAGCTTTCAGCTTTTCCCCATTCAGGATGATATTGGCTGTGGGTTTGGCATATATGCCTTTAATTATGTTGAGAAACTTTCCCTCTATACCTAACTTATAGAGGGTCTTTGTCATGAATGAGTGCTGAACTTTATCAAATGCTTTTTCCGCATCTATAGAGATGATCATATGGTCCTTGTGTTTGAGTTTATTAATATGGTGTATCACATTTATTCATTTGCGTATGTTGAACCAACCTTGCATCCCTGGGATGAATCCCACTTGATCGTGATGAATAATTTTACGTATGTGTTGCTGTATTCTGTTTGCTAGTAATTTAGTGAGGATTTTTGCATCTATATTCATCAAGGATATTGGCCTGTAGTTTTCTTTTTGGGTTATATCTTTACCTGGTTTTGGTATCAGGATGATGTTTGCTTCATAGAATGAGTTTGGGAGATTTGCGTCCGTTTCAATCTTTTGGAATAGTTTGTAAAGAATCGGTGTCAATTCCTCTTTGAATGTTTGGTAAAATTCTGCTGTGAATCCATCTGGTCCTGGGCTTTTCTTTGTTGGGAGCCTACTGATAACAGCTTCAATCTCCTTTATTGTTATTGGTCTGTTCAAATTTTCTACGTCTTCACGGTTCAGTTTTGGGAGCTTGTGTGTGTCCAGAAATTTATCCATTTCCTCCAGATTTTCAAATTTGTTGGCGTATAGTTGTTTATAATAGTCTCGAATGATTCCTTGTATTTCAGATGAATCAGTTGTAATATCGCCTTTTTCATTTCTAATTTTGGTTATTTGAGTCTTCTCTCTTCTTTTTTTTGTTAGCCATGCTAATGGTTTGTCAATTTTATTTATCTTTTCAAAAAACCAACTTTTTGATTCGTTGATCTTTTGAATTGTTTTTTGGTTTTCAATTTCATTCAGTTCTGCTCTGATCTTAATGATTTCTTTCCGTCTGCTAACTTTAGGTTTGGATTGTTCTTGTTTTTCTAGTTCTTTAAGGTGAAGTGTTAGGTTGTTCACTTGCCACCTTTCTATTCTTCTGAAGTGAGCGTTTAATGCAATAAATTTTCCCCTCAATACTGCTTTTCCAGTATCCCACAGGTTTTGGTATGATGTATCATTGTTTTCATTAGTTTCAATAAATTTTTTGATTTCCTGCTTGATTTCTTCCTGGACCCATATGTCATTAAGTAGAATGCTGTTTAATTTCCATGTGTTTGTATAGTTTCCAGAGTTTCGTTTGTTATTAATTTCTAGTTTTAATCCATTGTGGTCTGAGAAGATACATGGGATAATTGCAATTTTTTTGAATTGATTGAGACTTGATTTCTGACCTAATATGTGATCTATCCTGGAGAATGATCCATGTGCTGCTGAGAAGAATAAATATTCTGAGGTTGTTGGGTGGAATGTTCTGTAGATATCTGCCAATTCCAATTAGTCTAGAGTCTTGTTTAGATCTTGTGTTTCTCTACTGATTCTTTGCCTAGATGATCTGTCTAATATTGACAGTGGGGTGTTCAGGTCCCCTGCTATTATGGTATTAGTGTCTATTTCCTTCTTTAGGTCTAATAGAGTTTGTTTTATAAATCTGGCTGCTCCAACATTGGGTGCGTACATATTTATGATTGTTATGTCTTCTTGATGGATCAGTCCTTTTATCATTAAGTAGTGTCCCTCGTTGTCTCTTTTTATGGTTTTTAGTTTAAAGTCTATTTTATCAGATATAAGAATAGCTACTCCAGCTCGTTTTTCTTTTCTGTTTGCATGGTAAATCTTTTTCCATCCTTTCACTCTTAGTCTGTGTGAATCTTTATGGGTGAGGTGGGTCTCTTGTAGGCAGCATATAGTTGGGTCCTGCTTTTTGATCCAGTCAGCCAGTCTGTGTCTTTTAATTGGGGAATTTAAGCCTTTTACATTGAGTTGTTATTGAAAGGTGTTGATTTATTCCTAGCATTTTATTGGTTGTTTGGTTGTCTTAGGTGTCTTTTGTTCCTTGCTTTCTGATTTACTGTTTGTTTTCTGTGTTTGTTGGTTCCTTAGGTTGTAGATAGTGTTTTTGTTAGCTTGTTTTCTCTTCATGAATGCCATTTTTATTATACTAGCGGGTTTAGATTTTTCTTGGGTTTTTATGGCAGTGATAGTTATTTTTCAGGAACCAAACCCAGTACTCCCTTGAGGATTTCTTGTAAGGGTGGTCTTGTGGTAGTGAACTACCGCAGTTTTTGTTTGTCTGAGAAATATACTATTTGCCCCTCATTTCGGAAGGATAGCCTTGCAGGGTAGAGTATTCTTGGCTGGCAATCTTTGTCTTTTAGTATTTTGAAAATATCATCCCATTCCTTTCTAGCTTTTAGGGTTTGTGATGAAAAGTCTGATGTTAACCTGATTGGGGCTCCCTTATAGGTGATTTGACGCTTCTCTCTTGCAGCTTTTAAGATTCTCTCTTTATCTCTGAGTTTTGCCAATTTGACTATGACATGTCTTGGAGAAGGCCTTTTTGGGTTGAATACATTTGGAGATCGTTGAGCTTCCTGGATCTGAAGATCTGTGATTTTTCCTATACCTGGGAAGTTTTCTGCCACTATTTTGTTGAATATGTTTTCAATGGAGTCTCCATTTTCCTCCCCTTCTGGAATACCCATGACTCGGATATTTGATCGCTTATGGTTGTCTGATATCTCTCTCAGATTTTCTTCAATGTCCTTGATTCTTTTTTCTTTCTTTTTGTCTGCTTGTGTTCTTTCAAACAGCCCATCTTCAAGTTCAGAGGTTCTCTCTTCAACTTCGACAAGCCTGCTGGTTAAACTCTCCGTTGTGTTTTTTATTTCGTTGAATAACTTCTTCAGTTCAGCAAGTTCTGCTACATTTTTTTTCAGGTCACATTGATTTCCTTGTACATTTCCTCTTTCAGATCCTGTATACTTTTCCTCATTTCATCATGATGTCTAGCTGAGTTTTCTTGTATCTCATTCAGTTTCCTTAGAATTATCACTCGAAATTCCTTGTCAGTCATTTCAAGGGCTTCTTGTTCTATAGGATCTAGAGTTTGAGATTTATTAACTTTTGGTGGTGTACTTTCTTGATTTTTTGTATTTCTGGTATCTTTTTTTTAGTGTTTATTCATTGTGGCCGGGGGTTTCACAGTTCACCGGTTTAAGACTAATGACTAACTAGGATGTTGCTGTGGTTGCCAATTTCGTATGGCTCCCTCCGTGACTGCTCAGTTGGCCTCTAGTGCCTTGTGTGTGTGGTTGCCTCGGGTCTTGGGCTTCTCCGGGGAGCCACCTTTCTGGTCAGCTTGGACTCTGCTGGGCTGGTGGATCACGTACCACAGGGTGTGTGATCTCTGTTGAGCTTTCACTTCCCGTGCAGGACTTCTCCCTGTTCCGTGTGCTCTGGCCCAGGCTGTTAGATCGTGCAGTGACGACCCCACCGGGTGTGTGGTTTCTGTCGAGTCTCCACCTCCCTGGCCGCACGTCTCCCCACTCTGTGCGCACTGTGCTGGGCTGGGGTGTGTCTTCTGCACCCCTCGTCTATCAGCTGGGCCTTCAAGACCCTGCTCGGCACCGCCTCGCCCAGGAAGTCTGCCAGGTTTCTGCTGGGCACAGACGACCGGTCTCTCTGGGTGCCTTTGTAGCACTATGTAGATCTTTCTCGGGTCTTGTTCACCTTTGTATCCCCCCAGTATAAACCGAGTCTAGCGCCCACCTGCAGCCTGGTCTCCGGCCGGTTCAAGCGGACCTAGGAACTCTCCTACCACACTATTCCCAACCAGAAATTCGTTAGGCTTTTTTCCAAACTGGTGGCCGCAGAGATGGTATCTGCCTCCCAGTAACAGGGAGTTTACCTGGGGCCGGAGTCCAGGGTATGGTGGAGTGACGAGTACTTCCTTGCCCTCCCAACACTGGCCCGGGACACCCCCCGCCACCAGCCCTAAGCTCTTGATTGTATTTTTTATTTCACTGAATTGATCCTTCAGTTCCAGGAGTTCTACTACACTCTTTTTTAAGGGACCTATCTTTATAAATTTCCTCCTTCATATGCTGGATAGTTTTTCTCCTTTCATTGTGTCTTCAATCTGGTCTTTTTACATCTCATTGAGTCTCCTTAAGATTGTTGCTCTGAATTCCTTGTCAGCCATTTCAAAGTTTCCTCCTGCTTTGGGTCTGGTACTTGAGAACTACTGTATTCCTTTGGCATTTTCATATTTTCTTGTTTTTTCATATTTCTAGTACCCCTCCACTGAAGTGTGGTCATTGGTGGAACAGTTGCTTCTTCTATTATTCTGCAGTGGCTTTTGAGGAAAAAGACTCCCTCCTGTAGATGTGTTTCATATTAACTATTGGGTAGAGTGTTTTACTTTTGGTTCTCGATAGATGCAGTAATGTAGTCTCCATGTGGTTACTTCAACCACATTCAATGTCAGAATTGTCTATGAGTGCCTCTGTGGCCTAGGCACCGGGGCACTCAGTAGTTCCTTGGTGAAGTGACTGACACTGTGTTGGGTCATCAATGATGTAGGAGAGATCTTGAGTTCTTGGGAGAAACACCTGTGGCCCTGTTGCTCCTTGTCTGGGGTGGGTGACCCTGGGCAGACTAGCTGACACCCCAGCTAGTGTCATCCTATGACCCTGATAGATGCACTGTGGTGTACTGAAGCTCTTCAGCTGGAATGGGCAACCTTGGTGGGGTCTCTCTTTCCTCTTTTCAGCAGGCAGAGGCTTCTCCTGGATCCTTGCTTCCCCCTCTTTCCTCTTTCCTCCTGCATTTTCTCCACAAGGGAAAATTCTTCCTGCACTGATTCCAGTGTCAGAGACTTCATGGGTCAGGCCATATCTATATTATTTTTATTGGGGAAGGTTCTAGAAAGCTTTTCAGACCCAGGGAGATTCTGTATCAAATTACTTTAATTTTAATGTCAGAATTAATGTTACAGTATTTAATTCAAAAAGTTCTAGTTTATTGATCTAATGGAAACTCAGTCATTTTAATAAATGACATGGATAAACAAGTAATTCCTTAGTGTTTCACCTGGAATGAATTCCTCACTAACCTTTCCAAGAACACAGAAAAAGTAATCCAAGATGAGATTTTAAACATAACCAAGAATGTGTTTTGATTTCATCACTGGCCCCATAGGAAAAATCATTTCTTACTCAAATAGAATTAGGTAGGTTGTGTAGAAAGAGATGTGTATTGAATGGTTGAGAATATTGGTAAATACAAAGGTTTTAAAATGAATAACAGGGCCATGGAATACATTTTTAAATTTCCCCCAAAATAATAATAATAATTTATGCTTACAGCAAAAACATTGAAATTGAAGAGTTTCTTTTCTCACATTTTCCCAATTATTCTATTATTTTAATCCAAAAGCAAAGTTCAATATTAGGGATATATTTTTATAACAAACCAGTTGAGTAAATTTTTTGGAACAGATAAAATGTGGACTTTAAGAGAAATTTTAAATACAGGCATACCTCATTTTGTTGTGTTTCACTTTATTATGCTTTGCAGACATTGCTTTTATACAAATTGAAGGTTTGTGGCAACTCTGCATCAAGCAAATCTATCAGCACCATTTTTTCAATAGCATATGCTCACTTTGTGTCTCTGTGGCACATCTTGGAATTCTTGCAATATTTTAAACTTTTTCATTATTTTTATATTTATATGTTAAATATAATATATTATTATTATATGTTAGTATAGATGGTGATCTGTGATCAGTGATCTTTGATGTTACTATTGAAATTGTTTGGGGGCACCACGAACCACAGCCATATAAGATGGCGAACTTAATAGATAAATGTTCTGTGTTTTCTGACTATTCCACCTACTGGCTGTTCCCATGCCTCCCTCCCTCTCCTCGGGATTCCATTTCCCTGAGATAGAATAATGTTAAAGTTAGGCCAATTAATAATCCTACAGTGGCCTTTAAGTGCTCAAATGAAAAGAAGATTCATACATCTCACTTTAAATCAAAAGGTAGAAATGATTGAAGTTAGTGAGGAAGGCATATTGAAAGCAGAGAGAGGGTGAAAGCTAGGCCTCTTGCACCAAACAGTTAGCCAAGTTGTGAGTGAAAAGGAAAAGTTCTTGAAGGAAATTGAAAGTGCTATTCAAGTGGACACAATAATAAGAAAGCAAAATAGCCTTATTGCTGATATGAAGAAAGTTTTAGTGTTCTGAATAGAAGATCAGACCAGCCACAACATTCCCTTAAGCCAAAGATTCCTCCAGAGCAAGGCCGTAACTCTTCTCAAGTCTATGAAGTTGCAGAAGAAGAGTTTGAAGCTGGCAGAAGTTAGTTAATGAGGTTTAAGGAAAGAAGCTGTCTCCACAGCACAGAAGTACAAAGTGAGGCAGCAAGTGCTGATGTACAAGCTGTAGCAAGTTATCCAGAAAATCTAGCTAAGAGCATTGATGAAGGTGGCTGCAATGGATTGAATTATGTCCCCCCAAAACTCATTGAAGCTTGAATTGTGTCCCCCAAGTTTTATGTATTAGAAGCTTAGTCCCCACTGTGACTGTTAAGAGGGTGGGAAATCCTATTGTGATCATTGAAAGGTGGAGCCTTGAAAAGGTGATTGGATTGTAGAACCGTGCAGGAGTGAATGGATTAAAAATGGTGATCAGGGGTGTGGTTCTGAGGGCGTTAAAAGAAGAAGAGAGTCTTTCTCTCTGCGTGTGCTCTCTCTCCTACCGTCTTGCAATGTGAGACCCCTGGGTCACTGTCTCCACCACCAGATGGACTATGGGCTTCCTAGCCTCAGAAACTGTTAAAATGTAAATATTGTTTTTCTTTATAATTTACCCAGCCTTGGGTATGCTGTTACAGCAACACAAAACAGACTAATACAGTAGCTATACTAAACAACAGATTTCAATATAGATAAAAACAGCCCTATATCGGAAGATATCATCTAGGACTTTCATAGCTAGAGAGAAGAAGTCAATGCCTGGCTTCAAACTTCAAAGGACAAGCTGACTCTTTTGGTATGGGCTAATGCAGCTGGGGACTAAGTTGAAGCCAATGCTCATTTGTCATTCCAAAAATCCTAGGACCCCTTAATATTATGCTAAATCTACTCTGCCTGTGCTCTATAAATGGAACAAAAACCTAGATAACAGAACATCTTTATGGCATAGTTTAAGCCGTACTGTTGAGATCCACTGCTCAGAAAAAAAAATTCCTTTCAAAATATTACTGCTCATTGACAATGCACCTCGTCACTCACGAGCTCTGATGGAGACATACAATGAGATTAATGTTGTTTTCACACTTACTAACACAATATGCATTCTGCAGCCTGTGCATAAAGGAGTAATTTTGACCTTCAAGTCTTAATACATGGGGAATTCAAAAAGTTGAATTGAAAAATAGAATTAAAATATAATGCTAATCTTTCCATGAACTTTTGAAATATCCTCATACTTAAGAAATACATTTCATAAGACTATAGCTTCCATAAACAGTGATTCCTCTGATGAATCTGAGCAAAGTTAATTGAAAACTTTCTAGAAAGAATTCACCATTCTAGATTCCATTAAGAATATTAGTGATTCATGGGAGGGAGTTAAAAAAAAAAAGCAACATTAACAGAAGTTTGGAAGAAGTTGATTCCAACTCTTACGGATGACTTGGAGAGGCTTAAGACTTCAGTGGAGGAAGTAACTGCAGACATGGCGGAAATAGCAAAAAAAAAAAAGCTAGAATTAAACGTAGAGACTGAAGATGTGAGTGGATTGCTGCAATCTCATAATAAAACTTTAACAGATGAGTTGCTTCTTAAGGATGAAGAATTTCTTAACTTGTTTTTTGAGGTATAATCTACTCGTGGTGAAGATGCTATGAACATTGCTGAAATGACAACAAAGTATTTAGAATATTACATAAACTTAGTTGATAAAGCAGTGGGTGGGTTTGAGGAGACTGACTTTGGTTTTGAAAAAAGTTTTACTGTGGGCAAAATGCTATCAAACAGCATTAAATGCTACAGGTAAATCTTTCATGAAAGGAAGAATCAATCAATGTAGCAAATTCATTGTCATCTTATTTTAAGAAATTACCCCAGCCACCCCAATCTTCAGCACCCATCACCCTGATATGTCAGCAGCCATCGACATTAAAACAAGACCCTCCACCAGCAAGAAGATTATGATTCACCAAAGACTCAGATGATCATTAACATTTTTAGCAATAAAGTCTTTTCTAAATTAAGATATTTACATTTTTTTAGACATCATGCTGTTGCACTCTAGACTACAGTATAATGTAAATATAACTTTCATATGCACTGAGAATTTTAAAAATTTGTGTCTACCTTTATCACAGTATTCATTTTATTGTGGTAGTTTGGAACTTAACCTACAAAATCTCCAAGGTATGCCTGTAATAGAAAATCTGAAGAAAAACAGAAAAAAACCTTCCTTGGCGCATAAAATCTATGGCTTGACCTTTCTAAAGAACAACAAAAAAGTCCATATGCATGTAATAAATGCTTAACAACAGTTAAAATCAAAGAGGTCTAGATGTACCGAAGGATTATGGGATTTGAAAGAATAAAACAATTTCGTCCTTAAAATGGACAAAATTCATTTACATGCAAGTCATCCTCTACTATGGAAATTCTACATTAATAAAAACAAAGATATACTGGGTAAAAGAATCTACTTCAGGTCAGAAAGAAAAAACAGGAAAGAAATCTAAAATGGAAAGTTGTAAGTTAATCATTTTTATCCATTGAGATAACCAAATTTACAGCGTATTTTTTGTGGCATATGGAGAAAAAAATATCAATGTGATATGCACATTCCCACAAGGAATTAGCAATCCAAAGACTACACTGCAGTCTATGTAATATAAAATACAATGTAAAATGAAATAAATGTAATACAAGTAATACAAAGCCCTGTGGGTGTTCAGAAAAGAGCACGTTAAGGGAGCCAGTGATGTCCATACTACTGTTATCCAACAAAATTCAAGAAAATTAAAGAAAAGAAAAAAAGTAGAGTTGTAAAAATCAGAAAAAAGTAAAAAGATCACTATTTGTGCATGATACAATTGGATAACTAGAAAACCAGGGAGATTCAACTGAAAAACTACCATGAAAGATCTGGGAAATCAGTAAAATTAATGTAGGGCACAAAACAAATATGTACAAATGCATGGTGTTTATATGAACAAAGAAAAATCAACAGAGGCTAAGGTATATTAATAATAGGAATTAAAAATACCAAGAAAAAAATTAAGAAATGTACATATGTCTATGAAGATACAATAAGACTTCCTTTAGAACACAGTGCAAGATCTGAACTAGCACATAAATCGTGTCCAAAGTCTGCTAAATTAATCAATAAATGCAATGCAACCCAAATGAAAGCATCAGCAGTTTCAGTAGAGAGGGGCGAAGTGCAACCTCCACTCAGAAAACACTGTGTAGTTTGAGTTGTAAATATAACTCATCTTTAGTTGAATAAGATGTATGTACTCTTGAGTACTTCCCCATTCAATCATCTCTAAAGCGTTTACTCAAAGAAAGAAAAAGGCATAAAAATAAAGACATCTGCATCCTTCATGAGTCCTACATCATCTTCATCACTTACCAACACAAAAATATTTAGTAATATTTTCCAAATCTTAATATATCTTTGCAAACCTAAGTTTGGATAGTGATATGCAAACTAATTTGGCATAGAAGAGCTAATGAAAAAATCCAAAGCTATTTTTATAGACCCTACTTACTTTAGAACTGGTCTTGTCTACCTTAGAGATCAGGCAAAAGCAGAATTCAACAGTGCAGTGGTACAACAACTGGGGTTCTAGGGAGTAATACTCAACTAGAAACAAAAACAATCACTTCAGAGAAAAAACAGAGAGAGAGAGAGTAAGGGAGTATATTGGAATGACTAAGTGCCTTTCCTGTATTTTTCTTACAGTGATTAATTTCTAATATAAAGTCATTCTCTCTTCACTAGTGTCTATATCTCAGAGTACTAAAGGGGTAAGTGCTGATTGGTATCTTTTCCAAAGTCAAATAATGTAGGGATTATAGCAGACATAGCACACCATTAGGGGAAAAGTTACTACTTTTGCCAGTGATGATAGACAATAGACAGCTGGCACGTGTCCATACCCCAGCCTTGTGGCCCCAGACGGTAAATCAGATTGTGTTACCTTGGAGCTCAACAGTCTACTTTGAAGTGGAGGAAAAGGTACTTGAATCAGGAAGCCAGCGTGAGACCACTAGCTGGGCATTAGTAGGAACATATAACTGAAGATTACAAAGTTTACAAAGACCCTTGAGATTGAATCCTCTGTTAGTGGAGCTGAAGGTATCACCACCCATTGACTTCAAGCCATCAGCAACTGATAGAAAAGCCAAAACAAAAAACTGCAATGTACCAAGAAAAGAAAAATGATATTTCCAAACAAAATCCTGTGAGGAGAAAACTGTCCCTCTCCACCTATCCCACAAATACCAGAGGAGTAAACCTGAGAACAGAAGGCAGGAAATGAGGGTGGGAGTGCATTTTTTAAAAAATTTTATGTTTTATTATTAGCATATTCATTAGTACAAATGGTAATTTTTCTTTATGCCCCTTACCCAACCTATCTCTCCCCAGAACTTCCTCCCCCCTTCCCCCATCTCCAGTATCCTTAGGCTTGGGAGTGCATTTTGTGAAAGAAGCACATGCACTTTAAGCCAGTAGTCTAGCCCGAGCTGAGGGCAAGTGCAGAAGAGAGTGGGAGAAGAAGGAAACTTTCAAGAAAAAGAGATAGCAATAATAGTCTTCAACTTGGCAGGCCCTGAAAGTAAGTAAAATTTATGATGTCATTAAAGGAGCCCACTATCTAACAGAAAAAGCAGGGGGAGTTGAGAGACTACCGTGGTAGTAGAAAAAATATATATATTCCACATTTCTATCCCAGTGGCTTGAAACTGCTCAAAATTATAACAGTAGGATTCATTTTCATATATTTTTAATAGGTAAAATTATGACAAACCTGTAAGAAAGCTTTTCTAGCCTCTACTCTTGTGTGCTCTCAAAGAGTTTCAGGAAGGTGAATAACTCACTTGTACCAAAATGCCACTTAAATGGAGTCTTCTCCTTAAAGCTATTCTAATGTTTAATGACTCTATTGGAAGCAAATTAGGAAAGTATGAGGGGTCTTCAAAAAGTTCATGGAACGATTCCCATTTTCTTTTAATTCTATTTTTCCATGAATTTTTTGAAGTGTCCTCATACTTTTCTTCTTTTTGTGAATATTTGGAGTAAGACACTACTAAAAATTGTGAAATTTTATCCTTCTTCTGGGGCAAGGGCTTCCCTCTTCCTTTCTCCAATGTAATTCTGGGTGATCTTAACTGGATGCTTAATAAAATTTCAGGATAAAAGAGTTTACTTAGGAGGTTGACTTCTAAGATGTCATAAATGTCTGTGGTTCCCCATTCTAAAACTGTAAGTCAAGAACGTGACTATGATTTCTGGTCTTTCATGCTAACCTACACAAGGCAAAAATCAAAAACTTTTCACATGAACTTTTCTTTTTAGTAAATCCCTTTACCCCTAAGCATATACTTTATACCTACATCTTCAAAAGTCTGAAACAACTAAACATGTCAACAAAACCCCAAATAATTTCTAGACTTGATGCAATATAAAGCTAACACATTAATTAATCCAGCAGAAATATTGATTAAATTGATTTTTCAATAATGTGACAGCATGTTGCAGCATCACATATAAAAAGGCATTCAGAATATCAAGGCAGGTGAAAATTAGGAGCTTGGATGTTTATAGGGTAAGTGGATTGTAGCTTAAAATTCATCTGTATTCTAACATTTATGGAATCAACATTTCTTACAAGAGGTTAATAGTCAATACTCTGGGAAACTATAGCAATTTACACTTTGAGAGTGGGACAAAGTAAAAAATATATGGAAAATTTGGAAGAAAGTACAAAAGAAAGACTGCGACAGTACATTAGATTTATAGCCTGGAAAAGGATTTACTAGCACAACTGTCACTGTTTACCTAAAAATGTTTTCTGTCGATAGTTGGTCGACATAAAGATGTGCTGTCATCATTGCATAAAAATAAACATAGATATCAGAACCAGCACCTAGAATTACATTGGAGGAAGGAAGAGAGACGCTCTTGCCCCAGAAGAATAAAATTTCACAATTTTCAATAGTGTCCTAAGCGAAATAGTCACAAAAAAGATTTCTTGCCAAAAAAAAAAACCTTGCCTAATTTGTTTCTTTTGTTGTATTTTGCTTTGAATTTTAAAAGATCTTTTTTGTTTTGTTTTAAAGGTCAAACTCATAAATATTTACAGGGAGATCTTACTAAGCAGAAAAAGAGATTAGAAAATGTTTTTGAATGAATGCAGCATGTTTCATGTAAATTGAATTATACAATCAATTTTATACTGAGGAGAAAAAAATTGCAAATCACACAACATAATCTACTTTATAAGACAACATTTTAAATGATATGAAAAGTGAAGACAAATCCAAAGTGTTTTGTTTATGTCATGGTTCAAGTTAAATTTAATAAACATATTAACACCTAAGACAGTAAGCAAAATTATGTGTATTAAATGTTACCAAGTAAAACCATTAACTAATAGTTAATGTTTTCACTTCAGATTTTTAATTTGAACATCACACATATTTCTAACCTTATAAAATTCTGTTTATTACACGGTCTTATATAATCTTTGATTTTCTATTTTCTTGTAAGATTTTCTTCTGAGATTATAGTAAAAGTTTATCAATTACCATTTTACAAACACAAAGTTAAATCACATTTGTGATTTTTTAGACTGTGATATATTTTTGCAAAAGCCACATTTATGTTATACTAAAAAACAGTATAGTCTTTAAAAGATATAGTTACTATAGTCATTAAAGACTTCCTTGTACCAGCATTATCACAGCGACATTTAAATTTGTTATTTCTGATAGTCTTTTTCATTATTAAAAACTAAACAGGGAAAACAGGCTTCTTAAACAATGATTATCTGAAGATGGTTTACACTGAAATAAGCTCCATCCCTAACTTATAGAACTATTTAGACAAATATAGATTAAACCCCATATGTTCCATTCTCTTAAACATTGTATTCATTCTCTTAGAAGCTTTGTAGTCTTGGATATAATTATGCTATAGGAAATCAGCAAGGCCATTATACACCAAGGTGAAAAGCTGTGATTCATCAAAGTTCAGCTATAAACTGGCCATCAGAAATACTCACCCTCCTACATAAAATTTTAGACATACATCTTCAAAGGTGTACATCTGCTTCGTCTTTGGTTTAATGATAAAATAACTCATGAAGTACCTCATAGAAGTGGCAACAAAAGCAAAATTGTAAATTCATTACCTTGCCCAAAGTCCTACATTTTCTTTTAATGAAATGATAATACCTATAGGCCAGAGGTATGGGGTGAGGAGAGGAGCTATGTGTATTTTGTCCTTAAATTTTGGATAAATGTGGAGAGAGAAACTGGTCGTCAATAATTCATTCATTCATCAAGTATTAATTGATGGCTCTCTAGAAAATAAAAGTTAGCATGCCATATGTTATCTCTGTGAAAAGAGGGATACAATGATAAAAAAAATGCTTACTGAGTGTACTTTATATCCAAGGGGATTATGTGTTCTCACAAAAGCTGCAGAAAACAATGGTCTCCGTGGTTGCTTTGAGAAATCCAGCATTGAGGTAACTGTTAGGATACTAAGAGGAGCATGATAGTTTTCTGTCAGATAGAAAATTCCAATAGCAATAAAAGCTATGAATTCCCCAAAATCTTTCATAGTTTTTCCCCTTTCTCTAAGATGTAATAGTTGGATATAATTCTGTACTTTAGATCACTCTCTTTGAGTGTGGAAAAGGTAAATCATGTTTTATGTATTCAATACTTACGGGATAGAATAGACAATTAAAATACATTTTCAGTAACATTATTTTAAAGATTTTATTAAGGTTCAGGTTAAGGGAAGGATTAAAATTAGGATTTATATCTTGATTTGTGATTTTCACAAAAATTCTAAATAAAGGCTTCTTTTAACAAGAGTTAAATAAGTATTTTTATAGCTAACCATCAGTAGAGAATTAATAACTTCCATTTTGTGCTTTAAAGTATATTAAATAATTTAAAATATATTGCAATAGTAGAAATTGCTGAACAAGAATTAGGAAAAAAAATAATGAAAATATAATGAGTTCTAAAAGTCATTGTGGTTATTTGAAAAAAAAAAAGAAACATGTTGTCTTAATTCACTTTGTAATGCTATAACAGAATACCTGAGACTGGGTAATTTATGAAGAAAAGAAACATTTCCTCACAGTTCTAGAGGCTGGGAAATCCAAGATCAAGGAGCTTATATCTTGTAAGGGTCTTCTTGCTGCATCATAACATGGGAGAAGGCATCACATGTGGAGAAAGAAAAGGGGGTTGAACTCATCCTTTTATAAGGAACCCACTCCCATGATAATGAACCCCTCCTACAATAAGGGTATGAATCCATTTGTGAGGGCAGAGTTCTCACAAACTAAACACTTCTTAAAAGTCCCACCTCTCAACACCATTCACAGGAATTAAGTTTCCAGCACAAGAACTTTAGGGGACACATTCAAACCATAGCATTTAAGACCCAGCCCCCAAAACTCATACCCTCTCACATGCAAAATACATTCATTCCATCCCATTAATCCTAAAAGTCTTAACTTGTTCCAGCATTAACTAAAACGTCCAGAATCTCATCTGAATCAGATACAGTTGAGACCCAAGGCATGATTCATCCTGAGGCAAATTACTCTTCAGCTGTGAGCCCGTGAAATCAAATTATGTTCTTCAAAAGAAAATGGTGGGACAAACATAGGATAGACATTCCCATTTTAAAAGGGAGAGAAAGGCAAGAAGAAAGGAGTAGCAGACCCCAGGTAAGTCCAAAACCCAACAGGGAAAACAACATTAAATTTAAAAACCCAGAATAATCTTACACTCCTGGACACACTGAGGAGGGAGTTAGGCCATCCTTGCCCCTATGACAATGCTAAGCAGCCCACACAGCAACTCTCATCGGTTGGAGTCTCATGCCTACAGCTCTCCCAGACTGCAGTTGCACACAGGTAGCTCTACAGTTCTAGGGACGACACCACTCCCATGACTCCACTAGGCATTGCCCTAGTGGAAACTCTCTGTGGTGGCTCCACTCCTATGACAGGTTTCTGCCTGAACTCCCAGTTTGTCTGTAACATCCTTTGAAACCTAGGTGGAGGCTGCCATGGCCCCACAGCTTGTGCACTCTGCAGAGTCAATATCACGCAGACATCACCAAGGCTTACTGCTTGAACCCTCTGGGGTGTTGGCACTAGCCATACCTGGGCCTACTTGAGCCATGGCTGAAGTGGCCAAGGAGCACTGTACTAGAATGCAGACAGCAAACATCCAAGGCAGCCGTGGGTAGGGAACCCATGGAGGGCACCCCGAGCCCATATCCTGAAACCATTCTGCCTTCCTAGAACTCTGGGTCTGTAATGCCAGGGGAAGCCTCAAAGGCTTCTGAAATGCCTTCAGGGTCTTTCTCCCATTGTCCCCCTTCTGTCCATACCAATCTCTCTAGCAAATGGTCACTGGCCAAACCCTTGGTTAGCCTTCTTTAAGATGCTTTTTCTCTCTAGATGGCCAGGCTGTGAATTTTCCAAGTCTTTTTGTTCTGCTTCCCTTTTCCTTATAAATTCCATCTTTACATCATTTCTCTCCTCTCAGATCTTACTATAAGTGGTTAAGAATAGCCAGAAGCTCCTTCAATGTTTTGCTTAGAAATTTCTTCCACCAGATATCCTAGTTCATCACCCTTAAATTCTGCTTTCCATACAGACCTTGGGCATGGACACAATTCAGCCAAGTTCTTTGTGACTTTAAACCAAGATGTCCTTCACTCTAGTTTCCAATAAAGTATTCTTCATTTCTATCTAAGTCCTCATCAGAATGGCTTTTACTATCTATATTTTTACTAACAATCTGACCACAACCACTTAAGTAATCTCTAAGAAGACTTAGACTTTCCCTTCTGAATACAGCTATTCTCTTCTTCTGAGCCTTCCATCATCACCCTTAATGCTCCATTCATGGCAATATAGGTTTTTCTAGCCTACTCCTCCAAACTCTTCCAGCCTCTGCCCATTGCTCAATTCCAAAGCCACTTCCACATGTTAAGGTATTTGTTATAGCAACACCCCACTTCTGACCAATTTTCAGACTCAAACCATAGCACTTGGGAATTATAATTATTAATCCTATTTCTCCTTTAAGTTCATTGGTACAACACTTTAATCTGTTCTTATTTTCCTTGGCAATGAGACAAGGATATAGGTAAGAGTTTTTTTAGTAGGTTTGCATAAAAACAATAAATTTTGTTTCTGATTATTTTAGCATCAATTTAAAATTAGAATATTTGTTTTGACATGAATTATGTTGATTAAAAACAAACAAAAGGATATGAGATTCAATGACCTGATACAATGCTATATCGTATAACCTCTAACAATAAGCTCTAAAATGCAGGTTCAAAGATCTCACACAAACACAGACACACACACACACACACACACACACTGCATCTCTCTATCCAGTTCCTTTAATATTTCCAATTCTCATTTTAAAATTCCTGTCCATATTTATGATTTGCATCTTTGTATCAAACTCTGCCCCTGGCAAGGAAGTCATTATTTTTATTGTCTTTGAAAACATCCATGTGCAAGGAGAAAAACAAAATGTTATAATTTGTATTTATTTCCATTCTTCTTCCTAACCACTGCCCAAATTCAGAGTTATTCCCTATTTCCTTATTCAACCCTTTTCTAGTCACAAGGTTGCCATTAATTCAAAGTTTCAGAAATCATAATTTTTAGCAAAAGAAATCCAAGATCAAAATGTTAATTAAATTTCTTTTAAATGCTTTTTTTTCCCAAGAAAGAGGTCATAATTGCTTTAAAAGTAACTCTCTCTATATAAAAAAAAAATTGCAAAACTTCGAATCCTATTAAAGAAATTGTATATTAAATATAAATTAGCATTATATAAGCTCTTCATTGAAAGGGGGAAGAGCTGGGGAGGCAAATGTTCAAGAATATTTGCCAAGAAATGAATAGTCAGGAAAAAGTTCCCTGGCAGTCTCCTAGTTTTTTTGGGGGGGGGGGTGGGTAAGTAGGGAGGGATTCCCATCTTCCTACATTCTCCTCAAGAGAGTCCCTGGTGAGACAGCATGAAATATTACAAAAACCCCACAAATCATTGCCTAGCAATAGTAATTTCTCTCTACAATGCCAGAGAGAAGAGAAAAATAAGATATTACTGTACAAAAGACAGAGAATTACTCCAGTACGTAAGTGAGAAAAAGACAAAGCTGAGTAAAAATCACCACTGGTAAAAAACATCCACTTGTAGGAATCTTAAAAAGTCATGAATAAACCAGGTTCTTGATTCATAAGTTCCAAACCTGGGGGAGAAAGTCAGACAATTTTATTTATGAATTTTTAATAGGAAATCAAGGTTTACTATAGGCATAGAGCACTTAGTTGTACCTAAATTTGTACAATTATTTAAATATTGCTTGGTTATGCTAATGTTAATCAATAATTATGCTTATCCATTACTGAACTGTTTCACTGTCATTATAATTAGCAGAATTAATACAATTTGTTTAACCCAGGATGCAAGTGTGTTCCATAGAACACTAGACCATCAAGACACCCTACATGGTAGACACGGAGACATGCTTCTCAAATCCCATTTCAAGAAGGAACTCTTTACCCAGCCCCAAAGAGTGCAATTAGCTGCCAGCCTAAGGTTATTAACTCCTTTGTGTCTGTCTTAGCTCTAGTGCTGAGGTCATGCTCTTGTCAGGGTGTCACCAATGAATGGCTGAGCAAGACTGTAGTAAAAGGGCCCAGCCACTTAATACCCGATATGAGACTCCTCTAAAACAAGCAAACTTTGCTTCAGATTCTTCACTGAGCTAAGAGACTTTGTCAGATCTGTGTCACAATCCTGTTTCCCACTGCCCAATCTTATCTCCTCCCTTTTCCTTCACAGGTGTTAATCCCCAGTAAATCTCTTCCATCCTAACTCTGGTTTAGCATCTGCTTCCCAGATTGTTCCACTAATATAGTAGCACAATCGATAGTCTGAGAAACCAGGCAGTAAGAGGGGGTTTGGGGACTGGATTCACTTACTCCATGGCTGACAAAAAGGACCCATTCCAGGTAATCCCTACCTCAAGGTACTGTCTCAATGGCTAAAATTTGGAGAAGTGTACCTGCAGAGAGGAGCACCCTGGCTAGTGTGCTATTTGTATAATTCAGGTGTTTGAAAAGTATAAAACAACGCATGTAAAGTCAATGGCATTGGCTAGTTGTTATTAAATTACATTGATCACTACAAGGGATTATGAAGAATTGAAGGTAGTTAACAAACAATTGAAAACTAAATGTGAAGGCTATAGGGTCTCTTTGACAGCTTATAAGGGCTTTTATCCCTTTTTCCTGCAGTTAAAGAGGAGGAAAAGCTAAAGATACAACACAGGATTTAGTAGAAAGAATCTCCCAGTTTCAAAGAAAATTGAATACTTAGCTGAGGCAGGTCTGCTATGCCAAGATTAGGACCATGGTTGGGAACACCCAGGCCCTGATACGTGAAATGGGAACATCTGGGTGGATTCTTCCCAAGATTTTGTTTCCCCAGACTAGTCTTAAGCTCAAAACTTGCCCTAGCCCTCTCTATTAAGACTTAGCACTTCCCACATATAAGAATAACCTGCAGAATCCTCTGCCCTGCAAAGCAACAGGTGTCCCCACTCAGGATCTGCCCTCACCTTGTTTATGCCAGGTCACCAATAGATAGGATTAAGTTTCAACAATAATCTAGCAGGAAAAACTGGGCCTGATTAAAGGGAAAAAGGGACTATGACATCTGAAAAGACATGAGAGAATCAGCCAACATGTACTGGCAGGGGCCAGGATAGTACCTATTGCCTGGACTTTAAGGATGTTTGATTAAGGATGTATGGCTGGACCATAGGACTGGATTTATAGAGTGTTAATTAGCTTAGGGATACTGTCCCAAGATATGGACTTAACACTCTGGAAAGGACCCTAGGAGATGGCGTCAATCCCATCAGAGGATTCCATCCATGAAAAGGCCTAGAGGGTGCATCATTCACCAAAGCGATCAGAAATATGCTGATGAGAGGGGAACAATCATTACTAAAAAGTTTGTAATGGCTCTCCTCTGCAGAACAAATTTGATGATAGGAAATGCCATAATAGAATTTGGCTCATTGATAGCAATGAAGATGATGGGGCACTAAAGCAAGGTGACGATACTTAACCACTGGAAGTCAGAGTTGCAATCAACATAATAAATGGCAAAGCTGAAATGAATAGATGAATAGATAGATGGATATAGAGATACGAATTTTGCAACAAATGGTGTTGGAAAAATTCAGTATCTGTATGCAAGAAATAAAATAAAATAAAAAAAGAATCTCCACCCTTACCTCACAAAATAAACAAAAGCTAACTCAAAATGGATTATTCACTAAATATAAGAGCTAAAATGATAAAATGTATAGAAGAAAGTTGTTGTGATCTTCAGCTTGATGATATCTTTTAGGATACAAGTATGAACCATAAAAGAACAAATTGATACACTGGTCTTCATCAAAATAAGCATTTTTTGCTCTTTAAAAGAATCAAGAAAATGAAAAAACGGGACAGATATTTCAAAAATATATCTAGTTTTTAAAAATCTTGCATCCAGAATATATAAGAAACTCTTACAATTCAATAACAACAGAAGCTACACTATTTAAATATGGGCCAAAAATCTGAACAGACACTTCACCAAAGAAAATAAACAAATGGCTTAGAAGCACATGGAAAGATTCTCAGCTTCATTCATCCTTAGAGAAATCCAAATTAAAATCACAATTAGATACCACTGCACACCCACCAGCACAGTTAAATGAAAAAGGCTAACAATCTAAGTGCTGGAAAGAGTGTACAGCAACTGGAATTCTCATTCACTGCTGGTGTTGATTCAGTCACTTTAAAAAACAAGTCTGGTTGTTACTTATAAAGTTAGGTATACACTTGCTATACAGCCCAGGAATTCTATCCCTAAGTGTTTCTCCAAGAAAAATGAAAGCATAACTTTACACAAAGACTTTAGTTGAAAGTTTATAGCATCTTTATTGATAATTATAATTGTGGAATATCTATTTAATGTTACCTACCCAACAGAAAGAAGGAACTACTGATACATGACAATGTAGATAAGTATCAAAAGCATTATGCTAAGTAAAAGAAGTAGGTCCCAAAAGACTATATATTATATAATTCCATATATATAAAATGTATTATATAAAATTTTATAAGGCAAAACTAGAGTAACAGAATGTGAAACAGTGATTGCCAGAGGCTGGGGGTAGGGGTAAAAAGTGACTATAAAGGTGTGTGAGAGAAATTTGGGGGTATTAGAAATGTTCTATATCATGATCATGGTGATAATTACATGACTATACTGTCAAAACATCAAATTTAGCACTTAGAATTTTATGTAAATTATATCTCAAGAAAACTAATTTTTAAAACAAGCATACAAGAATGAACAAGTCTTATGGTCATTGCCCCATTAAAATGTAATGATTCCTTGATCAGTTCCCAAACCTCAGCCAGTTTTCAACTCTGGAAACTGTTGGTTTAAGAGGTGGCTGTGTCTCCAGGAGAAATGTCAGGGCAACACGGCAGCAAGTATGTACTGTGATGATTCTCCCACACCGCTTCAAAGGGTCCTATGGCCTCTTGCTCAGGTAACTGTATACTAGGGAAAGAGAAACCACATTTCATGGGCTGTTGAACAAGGGATCTGAGTTGACATTGTTACCCTAAGACCAAAAGCATTGTCATTGCCCCTCTGTTAAAGTGGGGGACATGCAAGGGCCAGATAATAAATGGAGTCCTGGCCAAAATCAAGTTTACAATGGACCACTGTGTCTGTAGACCCAAAAGTTGGTCATTTCCTTGGCCCCTGAATAAATCATTGGGAATGATATATTTGGCGCTTGGAGTAACCCTCCCATGGGGTCTTTGGCCTGTGGGGTAAAAGCTGTCTTAATTTAGAAGACCAACTGAAAGCCTGCAACACTACCCTTACTCTACCCACCCAAAAATATATAAAAAGCATATCTCAGGGTGGAGAAAAGATTAGTGTCACTTTTAAAGATCAAAAGCATGCAGGTGCAGTGGTCCATAACATTTTTCCATTACATTCTCTAGTCTGGTCTCCACAGTAATTGGCTGGATCCTAGAGAGTGGCCATAGTCTACCATAAGCCCAAACAAGCTGCATTATCAGAAGTGATATCATTACTAGAGTAGATTAACACAGCCTCAGATACATTGTATGTGATATTGATTTGGCAAATGTGTCCTTTTCTATCCCAATCAAGAAAGAATACTGCAAATAGTTGCATTCACATGGAACAAACAACAATATACATTCATGATTTTGTCCAAGGACTTTGTTAATTCTCTTACCCTCTGTCATAATATAGACTGAAGAAATCTGAGCCATTTGTATATCCCACAGAATATCACACAGATCTATTATTATGTCAATGACATCACAATGGTAGAATAAGATGGGCAAAAAGTAATAAGAAACATGTGTATCAGAGGGTGGGAAATAATTCCTATGAAGCTTCATGACCTGCCACTTCTGTAAAGATATGGAGGGGCCAGTGATCAGGAACATGTCAGGATAACCCCTTTAAAGCAAAATTCAAATTGCTGCATCTTACATCTTCTACTAGGAAGAAGAAATCATAATACCTTGTAAGCCTCTTCAAGTGCACTGCATAAGTTCAAGCTGTGGTGCAAGTACCCATGTCACTTGAGCTGTAGGATCCAGGAGACCCCCAACAATGTCAAAGGTCGATGGTGGGAAAAGATACAGTATAGAGTATATGACAAGTCTTAGTGAGAGAATCTTAATGCAGATCCTTGGAGTTCTGAAGTATGGCCTTCCATCTACAATGTAGAATTACATACTTTTGGAGAAGCAGTTTTGGTGAGCTATTGAGGTCAGGTAGTGATGTAATGCTTGACCACGGGATCTCAAGTGATTATGTATCCCAAACTTCCCATCATGATCTGCGTCTTGTCAGAACTGCCAAGTCACAGTTGGGTGGGTCCAGAAGCAATGCATCATAAGATGGATGTGGCAGGATCAGAAGACACAAGCAAGCTGCATGAGGAGGTAACTTGTGCTTCATATTAACCAAAATGGCTGCACCAGCATTCCCCCTCCCTCGAGATCATATTCATGCCATATGGGAGATCTAATACTATCAGCTAGCTAAAAGAGGAGAAAAAGGGTGAGCTAGATTTATGGATGGGTTTGTGCAGGTAAAGTAGAAAATAGAAGCTTCATCACAGCTTCGCTCAGAGGTGGCCTTGAAAGCCGGGTTGAAAGGAAGAATCTTCACAATGGACAGAATTTGGGTGGTTCACCTGGTCCTTCACTCTGTGTAGAAGGAAATGTAGCCTGAGATTGGAAAATATGTGGACTCATGGACAGCGACAAATGTATTGACCAGTTGGTCAGGAGCACAAGAGGAGAAAGATTGAAGACCAGGAAGTCTGGGGTAGAAGAACACAGAAGGATATATATGAGTAGGTACCTCATTACACTTCAAGACCCATCCAAAAGCATTCACCACAGAAGGTGCACTACACAACTAAGCAGACCAAATGAATTGGCCAGGTGATATTAGTTGCACTTTGTCAGAGGCCACCTCAATGCCAGCACAATGAGAACCTGAAAAAAGTGACCATGGTGGCAGAGATGGATGCTACACAGGGACCCAGCAGCATGGACTCCCACTGACCAAGGCCGATCTAGCTAGTACTGCCTCTGAATGTCCAGCCCACCAGCAAGAGAAGCTAAAGTTGAACCCCCAGGATATCACTATTCCTCAAGGAGGCTGACCAGCCACATGGCAGCATGTTGACTACACTGAATTTCTCTTATTCTTGAGGGCCAATAATTTGGTCTCAGAGTAATAGACGCATATTCCAGTTATGGGTTTGCCTTTCCTGCCCACAGATACTTAGCCAGCATAGCTATCTGGGTCTTACGGAGTGTCTGTTCCACAGACAAAACCAAGCACAAAACAAGGAAACCCACTTCACAGTGGAGAAGGTACAGGAATGGGTCCATGACCATGGGATCCACTAGCTACATTACATTCCAAACCATCCATGGCAGCAGGCTGCATAGAGCATCAGAAAGAACTGCTGAAATTGTAGCTGAAGACAAGCTCGGAGACAATACTCTGCTAGGATGTGGTATCATCCTCTGGGACAAAGACTGTGCTGAATCAGAGACTTTGTCAGATCTACTCAGATACTGAGAGCTCCCATTGCCCAATCCTATTTTTCTCCCCTTCCCTTTCATAGGTATTACTCATCAATAAATCTTTGCACTCCTTCGTCTCAGTATCTGCTTCTTATTTTTTATCTTTTAAAAGAAATTCCTATCTTTCAAAAAGTGCTAGAGGGCCGGCCCGTGGCTTACTTGGGAGAGTGCAGTGCTGAAAAAGTGCTAGAAACTATGCATTCTGCTCTTTAAATTATATGGTAAATTAACATATTAAAGTTGCTGAGAATTCTTGCAAAAAAGAAATCTGTTCAACTTTGTTTATTCCAGAGCTTCCTAAAATAATTTGCCATGAACCCTTTTCCTCCTAACGCTCATAACATCCCACAGAAAAAATGTTCTATGGAACACACTTTGGGAAATACCAACCAAGACCAAATTCCAGGTGTAGCTTTGAAAAAAAAATAAACAATCTCTGAAAACTTGTCATGCAAATACAAATCTACAAAATAAAAGCATCATGTGAAAATGAATTAGAAATTTACATAAGTTAACTAATTCTGATTTATTGTGTCCTTGAAAATTTGGGAAAACTTTTTATTTGAAACTAAATATTTTTGTTTTTTTATAAGTATTTGCATCAGGAATTTCCAAAAATAGAACAGTTAACTATTTTAGACTCCTTCATATTTTTTAACTGAATTTACTCCTGGGTTATTAAAGTGATGGATCCCTCTTAGGCTAATCTCCTCCCATTTCTACTGTGCTCAAGTTATACCTCCTAAACAATGTTCTTTATGACCTAGTAACACCTAATCAACCTAACCTTCTACTATTTTGCCAAAGATCTTTCCTCTTAGCCCCTGGCCACCGAACATTCTGAATCTACCCTCTGAGATCCTACAGCATATTTTCTCTATACATTGTACACCTAGTCTATGCTGTGGACTGAATATCCCCCCAAAATTTATTGAAGCTTGACCCACATTGTAACAGTGTTAGAGGGTGGAAGATCCAATTATGGTATTTGAAAGGGGGGCCTTTAAGAGGTGATTGAATTGTGAGGACTGTGCCCTCATGACTCAATTAATCCATTCATACAGTAATTGGTTAATGGTTTAATGGGTTATCAGGGAGTGGTTCTGATGGTTTTATAAGGAGAGCAAGTAAACATATTAGCTCATGCCATTCTTGCCATGTGATACCGCGTGTGGCCACAGGACTCCCCACCAATAAGAAGGTCCTTACCAGATGCACCTCCTGGATCATGGACTTCCCAACCTCCAAAACTATAAGACATAAATATTGTCTCTTTTCCTGGGTTCAGGTATTCTGTTATAAGCAACAGAAAATGTACTAATACAGTCTATCCTTTTTGCATGTGTCTATTTTCCTAAAGCAGATTATCAGCCCCTCAAAGACAGGAATAAAGTCTTATAACTTCAACAATTAACACAGTGCATGTCATGGTAACTTTCATTGCCCTACCTGAGTCAGCAATCTCAATTTTTCTATTCTTTTATTCATATAAAAAGTCTGCTTGAGGGAGGGGTCAAGATGGTCGGTTCCTAGTATTGCTATCTCCCACAGAGCGACCAATTTGCAGCTTTTGAGGAGCAGCGACAGAGGACCCAAAATCTGTGCTGGAACGGACAGGAGCCACCCACTGTGGGACCCCAGTTCAGGTTGCTCCCCAATTCATAGAGAGACTTTAGAGCTTTTGGGCCCACATGAACCGAGCCTGCCAGCCAGAGAAGGCAGTCAGGGCCAGGGCGGGACTTGCGGCACAGGCTGTCTCATCTCCATGAGTGATTTGAGAGGCACGGGTTCCAAAGCCCCGAGCCAGAGAAGCTGGTGAAGGCTGACAGGGAAGGGATTTCATCCCAGGCTGTTCTGTCTCCGTGAGCAACCTGAGAGGCTCCAGGTTCCCAATCCTCAGCCACACGAGCTGGTGAACACAGGCAGGATGGGATTTCCAGTGCAGGCCATCTGCATTGGAAGTGACATGAGGGGCTCTGGACTCCCATGCAACCAACCATCTGGTGAAGGCAGGTGGGGAGGGACTTCCAGTCCAGGTTAGTTTCTACTGTCCAGAAGCAGCAGACCCTTCAGGATCCAAGCCAGACATCAGCGTAAAACAAGTGAACTGTGATACCCCCCGGCCACAATGACAAAACACCAAAGGAAAGAAACCAGAAATATGAAAAATCAAGAAAGCACATCAAAACTAAAGGAAATTAATAACTTACAAGTGCTAGATCCTATAGAACAGGGAGTCTTTGAAATGACAGACAAGGAATTTAGAGTAATAGTCTAAAGGAGAAACTGAATGAGATACAAGAAAACTCAGTGAAACAGCACAATGAAATGAGAAAAAACATACAAGATCTGAAAGAAGAAATGTACAAAGAAATCAGTGCCTTGAAAAAGAATGTAGCTGAGTTTGTGAAGCTGAAGGATTCATTCAACAAAGTAAAAAAAATACAAGAGAGAGTTTAATCAGCAGACTTGAACAAGCAGAAGAGAGAATTTCTGACCTCAAAGACAGGCTATTTGAATTATCACAGGTAGCCCAGAAAAAAGAAAAAAGAATCAAAAAAATTGAAGAAAATTTAAGAGAGACAACTGACAACCTTGAGTGCCCAATATCCAAACCATGGGTATTCCAGAAGGAAAGGAAAAAGGAAACGGCATTGAAAACATACTCAACAAGATAATAGCAGAAAACTTCCCAGGTATAGGGAAAGGCACAGATCCCCAGATTCAGGAAGCCCAAAGATCACCAAACACATACAACCCAAAAAGGTCCTCTCCAAGACATGTGATAATCAAACTGACAAAAATCAAAGACAAAGAGAGAATCTTAAAAGCTGCAAGAGAGAAGTGGCAAGTCACTTATAAGGGAGCCCCCAATCAGAATAACATCAGACTTCTAATCAGAAACGCTGTAAGCCAGAAAAGAATGGGATGATATATTCAAAACACTAAGGACAAAAATTGCCAGCCAAGAATACTTTACCCAGCAAGGCTATCTTTCCAAAATGAAGGACAAATAGTATATTTCTCAGACAAACAAAAACTGCAGGAGTTCACTACCACATGACCAGCCCTACAAGAAATTCTCAAGGAAGTACTGGGTTAGATGCCACAAAAACAACCATCACTACCTTGAATACACAAGAAAGAACAATACCTACCAGCAAAAGAAAAATGCTAACAAAAGAGAGAAAAAATAGTTTATCTATCACCCCAAGAAACCAGCAAATACTGAAGACAACCAAAAAACTTGAAAGAAAGGAACAAAAGATACTTAAGACATCTAAACAAAAATCAGTATAATGCTAGAAGTAAATCAACACCTTTCAATAATAACTATGAATGTAAAGGGACTAAATTCCCCATCCAAAAGACAGACTGACTGATTGGATTAAAAAGATGGACCCAAGAAGATGCTGTCTCCAAGAGACTCACTTGACCTATATAGACACACGTAGACTAAGAGTGAAAGGATGGAAAAAGATATACCATGCAAGTGGAAATGAAAAACGAGCTGGAGTAGCTATTCTTATATCAGATAAAATAGACTTTAAAGCAGAAACCATAAAAAGAGATAAAGATGGCCAGTATATAATGATAAAGGATCTATCCATCAAGAAGACAAAACAGTCATAAATATATATGCACCTAATGTTGGAGCAGCCAGATTTACAAAGCAAACACTATTAGATCTAAAAAAAGAAACAGAGACTAACACCTTAATAGTGGGGGATCTGAACACCCCACTCTCATCATTGAACAGATCGTCTAGGCAAAAAATCAACAGAGAAACACAAGATCTAAGCAATACTTTAGACCAATTGGATTTGGCAGATATCTACAGAACATTCCATCCAACAACCTCAGAATATTCATTCTTCTCATAGACACATGGAACATCCTCCAGGATAGATCACATAGTAGGTCACAAAGCAAGTCTTAACAAATTCAAAAACATTGGAATTATTCAATATATTTTTTCTGATCACAATGGATTAAAGTTAGAAATCAGTAATAAACAAAACTCTGAAAACAATCCAAACTCATGGAAATTAAACAACATTCTACTTAATGACATGTGGATCCAAGAAGAAATTAAACAGGAAATCCAAAACTTGAAACTAACGGAAATAATGACACATCATACCAAAACCTATGGGATATTGCAAAAACAGTATTAAGGGGAAAATTTATCACATTAATTAATTACTTTAGAAGAATGGAAAGATGGCAAATAAATAACCTAACACTTCACCTTAAAGATCTAGAAAAACAAGAACAATCAAAACATAAAGTAGGACAGAAAGAAATAATTAAGATCAGAGCAGAACTAATGAAATAGAAACACAAAAAAAAATACAAAAGATCAATGAAACAAAAAGGTGGTTCTTTGAAAAGATAAGTAAAATCAAAAAACCTCTCTCTAACTAAGAAAAGAAGAGAGAAGACCCAAATAACAAAAATTAGAAATGATAAGGCGATATTACAACTGACACCTCAGAAATACAAGGAATCATTAGAAACTACTATAAACATCTAATGCCAACCAATTTGAAAATCTGGGGGAAATGGACAGATTTCTGGATGCATACAAATTACCAAAACTGAGCCAAGAAGATACAGAATATCTGAACAGACCAATTACAATAAATGAGAATGAAGTTGTTATCAGAAGGCTCCCAACAAAGAAAAGCCCAGGACTGGAGAGGTTCACCGCAGAGTTCTACCAAATCTTGAAAGAGGAACTGATACCAATTCTCTACAAACTGTTCCAAAAGATTGAAACAGAGGCCATTCTCCCAAACTCATTCTATGAGGCGAACATCACCCTGATACCAAAACCAGACAAAGATGCTTCAAAAGTAAAAAACTACTGGCAAATATGCTTGATGAATATAGATGGAAAAATCCTCAATAAACTACTAGCTAACAGAATACAGCAACACATACACAAAATTATACACCATGATCAAGTGGGATTCATCCCAGGGATGCAAGGTTGGTTCAACATACACAAATCAATAAATGTGATACACCACATTAATAAAAGCAAAGAAAAAAACCACATGATCATCTCTATTGATGCTGAAAAAGCATTTGACAAAATTCAACATCCTTTCATAATAAAGACTCTCCACAAGTTAGGCATAGGTGGAAAGTATCTCAACGTAATTAAAGCCATATATGACAAACCCACTGCCAATATCAACCTGAACGGGGAAAAGCTGAAAGCTTTTCCTTTAAGAACAGGAACTAGACAAGGATGCCCACTCTCACCACTCCTATTCAACATAGTGTTGGAAGTACTAGCCAGAACAATCAGAAAAGAGAAGGAAATAAGGGCATCCAGATTGGAAAGGATGAAGTCAAGTTGTCTCTTTTTGCAGATGATATGATCCTATATATAGAACAGCCTAAAGCTTCTATAAAAAAAATTCCTAGAGTTCATAAACAATTTCAGCAAAGTTGCAGGGTACAAAATCAACACACAAAAATCAGTAGCATTTTTATACTCCACCAGTGAACATGCTGAAATAGAATCAAGAAAGCTAGCCCATTAACAATAGCCACAAAAAAATAGAATATTTAGGAATAAAGCTGACCAAGGATGTGAAAAATCTCTACGAAGAGAACTACAAACCACTGTTGAGAGAAATTAAAGAGGACACAAGAAGATGGAAAGATATCCCATGCTCTTGGATTGGAAGAATTAACATTGTGAAAATGCCCACATTACCCAAAGCGATCTACAGATTCAATGCAATCCCCATAAAAATTCCAATGACATTTTTCTCTGAAATGGAAAAAGCTATCCAGACATTTATATGAAACAACAAAAGACCACGCATAGCCAAAGCAATCCTGAGCAGAAACAATAAAGCTGGTGGCATAACACTATCTGACTTTAAACTATATTACAAAGCTATAATAACCAAAACAGCATGGTACTGGCATAAAAACAGACACACGGATCAATGGAACAGAATAGAGAACCCAGAAATTAACCCATATGCCTATGGCCATTGGATCTTTGACAAAGGCAGCTAGTCTACATGCTGGGGGAGAGACTGCCTTTTCAACAAATAGTGCTGGGAAAACTGGATAATCATATGTAGGAGAATGAAACTAGACCTGTATCTTTCACCACATACGAAAATCAACTCAAAATGGATTAAAGAATTAAATATACACCTTAATACAATAAAACTCCTTAAAGAAAACATAGGGGAAACACTCCAGGAAATAGGAGTGGGTACAGAATTCATGAATAGGACCCTAAAAGCACAGGCAACTAAAGGTAAAATTTAAAAATGGGATTATATTAAACTAAAAAGCTTCTGCACAGCAAAAGATAAAATCAAGAGTAAAAAAACAACCAACAGAGTGGGAGAAAATATTTGCAAAATATACATCTGACAAAGGATTAATATCCAGAATATACAAAGAACTCAAAAACTTAACAACAAAAAAACAAATAACCCAATTAAAAATGGTCAAATGACCTGAACAGACATTTCTCACAGGAAGATATATGAACAGCCAACAGACACATGGAAAAGTGCTCAATATCACTCAGCTTTCAGGAAATGCAATTCAAAACCACACTGAGATACCATCTCACTCCTGTTAGGATAGCTAACATCTGAAAGACTGAGAATGATAAGTGCTGGTGAGGTTGCAGAGAAAAAGGAACTCTCATCCACTGTTGTTGGGGCTGCAAAATGGTTCAGCCTTTATGGAAAATGATGTGGAGTTTCCTCAAACAATTGCAGATAGATCTACCATATGACCCAGCAATTCCACTGTTGGGAATATACCCAGAGGAATGGAAATCATCATGCTGAAGGGATACCTGTACTCCAGTGTTTAATGCATGTCTGTATACAATAGCCAAGAGCTGGAACCAGCCCAAATGTCCATCATCTGATGAGTGGATAAGGAAACTGTGGTATATCTACACAATGGAATACTACTCTGCTATAAAAAAGAATGAAATACTACCATTCACAGCAACATGGATGGACTTAGAGAAAATTATATTAAGTGAAACAAGTCAGCAACAAAAAGAAAAATACCACATGTTCTCACTTATTCGTGGAAGCTAAAAAATAATAATAAATAAACACACAAACAAATAAAAGGTGGGGGAAGAAGACAGAATAACCACAAAAATTCCTTGAACTATTTAAGCCAAGTGCACAGATACAATGTGGGGGGGGGGGGGGACGGGTAAAGGGGCATGAAAATCAAGTACAACGTATTTTGAGAAGTAAAATTAAATTAAATTAAATATTTTTTTATAAAGTCTGCTTGAAATCATTGCTATCTATCTGCTACAAGCCAAGTGATGCCCCACTTTATTATTCTTTTTGAATCATCCCTCATCTTAGCTATATATAATAAACCAGTATACTTTTTCCTCTCTGAACAATATAGTGCCTTCCAGATCACAGATAGGCACATGCACATGTTCTCTTCACTATATCCTTCCGAAGCACCATACCCATATGACAAATTCAGTAGACGCTATCCTTATATAAAAAGAAGTGAATAATACCCAAAATACTAAATAACTAGAGTAACCATATAATTAATCATCCAAACCAGGCTGCAACTGAAAGTGAATGAGACTACTCTACTATTAATAATTAAACCAGGACAACAGACAAAAACTAATAGTGTCCCAGCAGACCCACATTTTATCTCCTCAAGAGCAGGTTTGCTACAGAGATTGCATGCCACAGCTTTAAAGGAGATTGACAAGATTTTCTTATGCCTCATCCTTTTATTCATTCATTCAACAATTCAACAATATTTATTCAATACCTTCTGTGTGCCAGGTTCTTTTGCTAGGCACTGAGAGGAAAAATCAGTCCATGCCTTTGTGGAAGAAACAGACAGAAAGGAAATAAACACATAACTAAAACAATCGTTAATTGTGACTTTAAATGCTATAAAGGAAACAAAAAGCTTTAGAAGAGAGGAAAACCTGCCTGTTCACAAAAGACCTGTCTGGAGTGGTGACATTTGAACTGTAACTGGAAAGCTGAGTATAATTAGCCATGCGGTGGCTGGGAGGTGGGAAATAGGGGAGTGTTCCAAGATCAGAAAACAGCAAGTGCAAAGGCCCTGAGGAAGGAAAGCTTGGTTTAAATAAGAATATGAAGAAAACGTGTTTGCTTATAGTTTAGAAAAGAAAATAAGCGTCCAAAGCATGCTGAAGAGATCAAAAGTCTTGCATTCTTTATATAGAATTTCTGGCAAATGGACAGGAGGGCCTTAATTGCCAGTGCACACAGCAGAGCTAGTTCACTCAGCATTTATTCTTCTGTCCCCACTTAGCATAAGCCCACCCAAAGAAGTGAATTAAGTCAAAGAGGTAAATTAAACAAAGAAGGAAAAAGGATATTGAAACTTAGTAAAAACCCACTATGCTCATTTTCTCTATTATCGTGGCATAACAAGGAGGGTAGAAAAGGAGTGAACATCTTACAGCACCAGAATGGATGCAGAACCACACGACACACATTCTCACTCAATATCAATAAGTTTGTTTCTGCAGAATTGGGATCTGATGTCACTTTCTTCTTCATCTTCAAAAATCCTTCTGGTCTGTGCTTTTCTAAGTGACCACAGCATGGGGAAAAATTACAGGCAACTTACATAGTACTTTTAAGTTTCAATAAGATGTAAAATTAAAATTGCACAACTATTGACAGGAAAGTAGAGTACATTTCTTCTACCAAAAGTCTGATGACATATAAACATAAAGGTGGATACATACTTCTCAGTGCCAGGGGTTATATCAATAACTAAAGAAAGCCCAAATCCAGGGAAGTAAGTAGAGGTCAGAGTAAAGCCATTTTCAAATTTTAAAAAATAAACAGTATTAAGCCCAAACATGAATTAATTTTTAAAGAAGAGAGACTCCAGCATAATTTGGGGATCCACGAAAACATTGAGCTTTATTCTAGTATTTTGGGTTCAGCAAAATACATTTTGCCAAACGTTTTCCCCTTTAATTGGGAAAAGGCATGCATATTTCAAAGGAAATTTAATCCATATGTTTCTGATTCATTTACACTTAATTCATCAAAATGTTGTTTTGTAAGAGTTATTTGGTGTCCAAGAAGTCTTATAAGACTCGTCTCTTTGAACCAGAAAGCCTTGCTTTGCCAGGACCAAATGGAACTTTATTTGCAAAGAGTAGGACCTGGTGTTCCTTTCGGAAGTTTGGCCCATAAACTAGACTCCACTCCTAGAGTGACGAGGTCAAAAGTAACAGGTGATGCTGAGAATTAGCAGGGAGCCATTAGTGAGATAAAGAGAAAACTGCCAAACAACGCTTTCCAGTGAAACAAACTCATCATTCCGTTATTGAGAAGCAGTTTCTGTTTTCATTTTTTATTAAGGAAAACAATTCCAGTGTTTCCACAAGAAAATGAAGGACTTTGGTCCTTAGCATGGAATGTTATACTTAGTTATTAACCATGAATAAATGTTACTTTATAATACAATAGCAAAAGTGTATTTCCTCTGGTATTTCAAGCATTTTGTTATACAGACTGTGAGCTTCCTCAATGCCTTCATGCACTTCATTGCTTGTTTTAGACCTTGAGAATGCAATTTTTTTTTTTTTTTTTTTATCTAATTGATGTTCGAATTTTTCCACTAACCAGTAGGCTTTTTCTCTTTGGGCATGTGCTTGCTTAACTTCCAAGACTTCAGATATTGGTTCTTCTGCTTCTTTTTTTTTTTTTTTTTTTTCAATAAGCATACAAAGTCTCTACATTTAAAACCATATTATCCTGTGATGCATTTACTGTGTTTATTAACTTGATTGTGCATCTATTATGGCAATAGTTCAAAATATCTTTTCCAATGATCCAAACATCATGATGCAGTTACAGTGCTATCCCTTGACAGAACTGGAAAGACCACAGTCCCTTGAATGACAATGAGACACAGGAATCTAAAAATACAGATCTCATCAGATTCAACATGACTATGAAGATTTCCTATGATTGAAACCATAAAATAGTTTAGTGAAAATAACTTCAGTAAAATATTAAGCAGTAACAAAAGCAGTTGCTATTAATTTGTTTTCAATAATTTAAACTAAGAAAAAGTGATTTGAAAAAGTGCACGCTATGGATTTGTGTTATTTGATAATATTGATTATAAACCCTCGTGTATAGCACATGTATATACTAGATATGTATGTACAGTGATATAATTTCTTTTAACTCTTTTTTAATATAAAATATTTGAGGTTATATAACTTAAATAAGTCTCAATTTTCTTTGAAAAAAATTCCAATTATATGCACAAAGAATTTTGCTGAGTGCAACCCTCAAATTAAAAGCAAAGATTAGTGAATACTACTCTTTAAAATTTATTGAAAGCTTAGTAAACAAACAACATTTTTTCAGTCCTAAAGGGTGTATCTGCATAGGGCAAAGTAAAAGATGAGAGCTCACAAGAGAATTGTCTTATCTCTTACTTGATAATTATACTCGTAACAATGTAAAGAGGCACCCACAAATAGAAGTTGGATCAAGTCCCAGCTCTACCATTTAGGAACTATGTTCCACTTACGCATTTTTTAAAAAATTCCTATGAGCCAGTTTTGTTATCTGTAAAATAGGTAAAATATTATTTCTATCTCAAAGAGCAAAGAATTAAGCACTCAATGTGTTCTAAAATGATACTAACTGTAACAAAAAACAAGTGCCCAACTATATAACGACTCCAACATGACAAAAATGTATTTCTCACACACATACAATCCTAAATGGGTGTTCCTGCTTGTCCAAAGGTTCTATTCTAAGCAGGAGGAATATTGGAACCAAGATGATTTGCATCTTTTCAACACATCACTTCTAAGATTGTCATGCTTGTCTGCATCAAGCACAGAGCATCACATGTGAGAGGATTTGGGAGCTAGACCTAGAAATGGTACACATCACTCTTTACATGCCATTGGCAAGAACAAACTCACTTGGCCACATGTAATTGTAATTGAGGATGGAAATGTAACTAGTTGGGCTGCCAGAAAGGAAAGGGAACAGGATGGGAGAAAACTAGCCACTGTTTGCCACAACGTGTCAATTCTGTAGCACTCTTCTAGTTATGTAATAAGCACTCACTAAATGTTAGCTATCATCATTATTAATAAAGTTTCTCTTAAATGAAAACATTTGGCTAGGGGAACACTGGCATCTCTGGCAGGGCCGGTGAATATATGTTTTTCTATATATTTACCAAATTATGTGGCTGAGATAAATTAATATATGTTAAAAATTAAAATACAATAGCAAAATGTTTTGGAGAAAAAAACTTAATACACTTAATGGCTTGATATATCAAATAAGATTCTAAACAAAAGACTTTCTATCTATGTGTATTCTTTAATAATACCTTACTGAAAAGAACCAAACAGGCTTTTCTCAAACATCAAATATTCAATGACCCAACTTTAGTAGATTACAACAAAACCCTTACTTAGATGCATTTCAAATCCTATTTTAACAAACCTCAAGCTACTACCCAAACTCCTTTGCTTTATTATCATCTAGTTGCAAAGGATACAGCTTCCATGGTGAGCAAGTTGGACACTGCTTTTGTTGTATGTATCAAGTTCCCATTGTAATATTGTTTTCTATCATGGATAAAGGCCCATGCCTTCTACCATTATCTTCACATAATTTTCTTCAAGTAAAGGTCAAAAACTATACTTATCTCTCAAGGACAATGCAGAAAACCTTGTAAAAAGATCATTCCTTTCTTGTTAAAGAAATTACTTTTTGAAAAAAATCCAAAGTAAAAGAGAAGTTCAAGGCTTTTCAGGGTCTGTCTGGTTCTAATGGTAAAACACTGCCAATCCAAGGGGCAGATTTCAGCAGCTTTAAAAAGAGTTAGTTAATTAAAATCACCCTTCCCTTAGCTTGCCTCTTTTTCCCTTAGTTGGCCCAATTTGTCCATTAGTATAATATTAAACAAATGAAAGCCAAAAGGAAAAACGAAGCAAGGTTCTTTCTATGCATATTTCTAAGACCAGGCAGTATATGCTCCAAAACCATGTCTGTGAAAGCCAAAATTGTTGTGAAAATAAAGCAGCTTTTTTTGCTAATTGAAAACTACTTGAATTCAATGCTTGTTTTGCACACCAAAAATAATTCATATCATTGGAGTGTTAAAAGTAATAGCAAACGGGCAATACTGAAATACAGCACTCTTTTCTACATACAAAGTTTCAAGGGGCCCAACAAAGCAAGTTACCTCTTAATCCTCTCAGGCAATGTCTAACGAGGCTTCACATTTCTTTCACCCAATAACTTGTTAACATTGGAAAATAAAGTTTTCCTGAACGTTCCCAACAACCTTGGCTTTCTGATCATGTGATCAGAGAAAGAAATACACTCTGGCTTTCATTAGTTGGAGGACATCTGTGAATAGAACTTACAACACAAAACAATCTCGGTTGCTGATCTTGTTCTCTCATCTGGACTGAACAGTGTTAGTGTCAACAACTGCAGTAAACAGCATGGCTAGAGCTAACGTAAACATTTCAGAAATCATAAGCTTAATATCCTTGTTCAGAAGCTGGACCAAGCTATGACTAAATTCTTCTGCACTCTAGACCGCAGGCTAGAGACAGACTTTGATATATTTCCAGAAAGAAAGTGTATCCAAACCTGCACACTGGGAGAAAAGTAAATGTTCCAGGCATTGAAAGTGGATGTGGAAATAGGTGCATTTGGGGGTGGATAAAAACAGAAGGTGGAAAAAAAAGGGCAGTAATGGCCTGCCTCACTGGTGGGAGGCATTCTGTGTGTCCCACTGTTATTAAAGTTAAGTCATAAAAGTAGATACTGTTTATTTCTGCAGTGGCCAGTGGCTGTTCCTCAGCTCTAGCTCCTCCTCTGGCCACATTTTTAAAAATAGCTCCATGCCATTCCTATTAAGTGGAGGCTTTCTTTAGGCCCAGGGCAAGACAATGGAAAACAAAACTAAAAGCAAAGGGAATCTAAATGCTTTGGGTTTACTTTATAAACATGTCAGCCACAAGGTAGGTAATTACCTTTAAATAAAGGAATAATTTCTGGGTCATTGTGCCCAAGTGAGAATGTTGATGTCAGTTATAAAATCATACTACTCTTTTTAGACTTTTTGTCAGCCCCCAGTTCTGCCCAGCCGAAGATACTTTTGAACTTCATGTTCATTCCTAATTGTTTGTTGCCAAGGTTAATTCCTTGAAAAGAACAGAGTAAATTGAATAGCATCTTTCCTGTCATATCTTCAACAGTATGCTTACCATTCCTGGACTGAATCTGAATGATTAGGCCCTCATCCCTTCTATTTCCAGATTTTCTAAGCTAGAAGAATGGGAATGCTCTGTCCTTTTTCATGACCCACCAACAACACTGGGCAGCCCTTACTATTGAGAAATTAACTTCTCATTGGTTCTGTCATTATTGCCCATAGCAGCCTTGAGTGATAGACCAATAAGGAATTAAGACCCATATTTGGCAGATAAAAAAATAAGAGGCAGTAAGTGTCAGAGCTGGGATTTGAACCCAGGGCATCAGACGCTGATCCTCACACTACTTCCACTATACTGTGCTGTCTCTACACAAATATAAGGAGCTCAATTATAATGCATAAAAGACTGCTCGCTTAGGTTCCTCACAGAATGGTCTTTTCCAAAAATCTATAATAATCAAATAACAGTATTTACCACCTATTATATGTACTGTACACTATCTCCTCAAAACCCTTTCATAGTCCTAAAAAGTCAGAATGATTGTATTCTTCATTTATACATGATAAATGGAATCTGGAAAAAAAAAAAAAAACTAAAAAACTAAGTAATTTGTTCAAAATCATCTTGCTAGTGAATGGCAGAAGTAGGATTTGAACCTAAGTATGTCTGAGTCCAGAGCCCATGCTTTGGGTACCAGACTACACAGCCATAACTCACAGTTGGCCAAAGACTATAAACTCTGCACTTAAAACTAGCCAAATAAATAAGAAACTATCAGAACTTCTCGCAGATCTTCAGCAACTTGTTCAGCTCATTAACTTATTCTACAGATTCTTATCTCTCTGCACTTAGATTCACAATGAGGTTTCAAGATAGTCCTTTTTTTTTAATTGTCTTCAGTCTTCTGAAGGCTATTTTTAACTAATATCTGCTGAGCTAGTTCTCCAACTCGTATCAAGTTGCTATTTAATTCTCCTCTTCCTTGGTCCAAAAAGTCATTTGAGAAGTATTTATTAAGTGCCTCCTATTGGCCAAGCACTGTGCTACACATTACAAAGTTAGAACAAAATTAAAAGATATTAAACCAGCTTCACCGAGTTCATAGTACAGCTGTAAAAATAGGATTTCAAATGATAGCAGAAAACATGTATACATTTAACTCAAAATCACCATATCTTTAGTACCTATTACTATGGTTTTTTACTAATTAAAAAGTTTGCTTCACCATCCATGTGGGGATCTAGATGAATTCCCTCTCAGAATTATCTTTCATCTCTCTTCAGTCAATCTAATTTCTTCCAGTTCAGGCCATACTCTTTATATGAAGCCTTCATTTGTTTCTAATCACCTATTTCATTTCCTCCATGTCTAAAAAAACATTTTTTCAACTCCACATTTAAGCAGGAATCATTTGATTGCAAATGTCAGAAGAAACTCAAATTAGCTTAGGTGAAAAAAATAATTTATGGGCTCATATTTACAAAAATGTATTTTTCTGTAAATTCATTATAACTTGCAATCCTGGCCCAAAGAGCAAACTAACTCTTAGTGGAAATATGTCACAACACATTTTTTGTTTCTGAAAAATAAAACACAGGTTTGATTTTAGCATTGTCAAAATTTTTCAACTTGTAAACTATGCAGCTGAAGATATTAGTGAAAAATAAATGACTTTTTATTTGGTATTTTTATGAAAGGAAAACCTATCTTTGCCTCTCGAAATGCTCTAACTTAAGTAGTCTTCTCTACATCCTCTAGCTGTCATGGTTCTCAGTCTTGTTTCATTGGAAGCATCCAGGGGGATCTTTTAAAAAGATCCCACCCCACTACCAGACCACTTTAATCAGAAGCCCAGGGATTAGGGCCTAGATAACAGTATTTCTTAAATGCTCAATATGTGACACTAAGGCGTAATGTGAGTTGAAAACCCGCCTTCTGTCTAGTACCAGCACTATACCATCTGCTCAGTCAAGGGGTTAGCAGTGCTAGGTTAAGGGCAAAGGGATGAAAAGCTAATATTGGCTACTAGAAGAGGGCAAAACAAGAAGACGTGATTAACAGAAGAATTCAGACATACTTATTTTTTCACCAAATCTGGCAGTGATTCTTGGCCATGGTACCCACCAACAATTTGCAGTTTCATAGCAGAGATCTCTTCCCAGCCATAAAATTCTAGAATCTTTATATGTGTCCTCCATTCTTTGCTTTTTTTTTTTTTTTTTTTTAGTTATTTAGTGTCTATGAAGTTAGCCAGAGAATTACTTACCATTCTCCATAGGTTTTATAGACAATATGAATTGGAGGTTTTAGGCTACTCCTCCAGGCAGGGAAAGGAAGAACTGAATATGTGGTATTCTGCCTTCATACACCACAGCCAGTTTGATACGTTGTCCCACATGCTGTTCTGAAGGAGAAGGCCAAACACTTGAGGTTATTAAAGGACAGTTATTTTAAGGGGCATGTTAGTGAGCCATGTAAAATGACAGAGCTATAAAGTTGACCATAAATGTCACTTGCAGTTAAAGATAATGTATGCATAGTGGTCCATTTAAGAAAATATAGGACTGCATTAGAAGAACAGCAGCTTAGCTACTGCTTTATTCATAGGTAATTAGTAACAAAAAAATAATTTTGTGGAAGAAGGGAGTCATTTTTATTGACTGCATTGGAGAAAAAAGGCTTAAAATGTGGCAGCTGGTTGCTTATGGGTTTTATTTTCTGCCAACTGAAAGGGATCATATGGCTGCTGCCCTGGCTTTTCTTCACATACCTTGACACCATTGCCATCGCTATGGAGGAAGTCTATGTCTTTAGGATCAACGACTTGCTCTCAGTGGTCCAATTGGCAGAAAATAAAAATAAACAAACACAAAAACCTCTTATTTTGCAATATTAGCAAAGAAAACACTGACCTTCCACCTCCTGCCTAATCTACCCCCAATTGCTTCTTTGACACTATGCCTAGTAAAATGAAAAGGGGGTTTTAAAAGAAAGAAAGAAACATCTGCTTGGACATCACGTTCCCCTGCAAACCAGAAACCAAGCCTAGAAAGGTTACATGTTTCAATGAGCCACACAAGACAAAGGAGAAAGTTCAACTGCTTATCCCATTTGACCTTGGCTTTAATGCAGGATCATGTTGATCCTGATGGAGAGATTAAAACGCCAAGTCCAGAACCGCTCACCAAGCAAATTCACAGGGGGAGTTCTAAGAGTTCTTTGGCACTCTTCATATGGACTTAGCAGTGATGATCCAGGGCCACAAATGTAGCAATATTTTAACTCAGTGTGCAGAATTTCAAAGATAAAGCCTGAGATTGGAGGCCGTACTGAACTTTTCAAACACTGCTTTCCTGATAGTCTTTGTCAAGAAAATACAGGCAGTATGAGATCTGCTGAAAAGATTTCTTTTTGGAGGAGGAAAAAAAATGGAGGTCATCAGGATCTTGAAAGGTCAAGGGTAAGGGTTGGGGAAATGACAAAACCAAAAACATTTTCTTTTACATATCCCCACTCTAAACCACAAATTCATGCTACCTTCAGTGAAAATAACTTTCACAGTGCAGCAAAGTGGCACATAAATGGTTATGCCTTTTCTCAGTAAATGAAAAAGCAGTTTTGAACAATAAATTGGAAATATAGACTGCAAATCTAAAATTTGAAAAGCTGAGAGGTTAGCAACAGAGACCTGTCTGGTCCTCAAATACATCTCTTCAGTCGCTCTAATAGAAAGCACCATGAACAATGAAATGGTCTACGAAATTGGGTTCCAGCCCCACCTCAGCCACTACCTGACTGCAACTTCAGCCAAGCTTCTTATGTACTTTAGGCCTCAATTTCTTCATCAGTAAAATGAAAGTGTCAGAGTAGAGAAATTCTAGAATCAAAGTATTCATAGATTTTGTGGAAGTTGTACAAAGGCACTCATGAATTCCATGTCACCATTCTCAACTTGATGTTTTTCCTAAAGCAACTCATAATGGTTTGTCCAGGGGGCTTCCAGTCCTTCTAGGTTTTATAGGTGTCTTTGGTGATGTGAGACCTTTACTAGTTAATACCAAACTTTGTGTCTGGTCTCTGGGTATTTTGTTTTTTCTTTCAATTCTGTGTTGGATTATTTGCTGTTCCCACCACTTAAACTCTGCACTGGAACTAATTTGTTGTTCTTTGCTTACTTCTAAAATAAGGTAACTTCCTGTGGGGACCAGCACTTGAGCTCTGTGGTTGTGCTAAATTGCTGCTTTGCTGCTGATTCCCTGGGGAAGGCTTTTTGTGCAACTCAGGTTTTAATTGTTGACCTTGTATGTACTTCCAGGTCTTGTGAGCTCCAGCACAACTGGAATGTGTGTGGAAACTCTGGTCTGGGCCCAAGACTCCCCAGCAAACTGCACAATCTTCAGATCTGCATTCCCAATCAGTCTCCACTGAGTGCTCCTGGGCTGACCAAGGAGCAGATCAGCTGTCCATACTGTGCCCTAATGTCCCCCTGGTTGGCCCATCTCCCCCACTACCCACACTCCAAACACTTCTCATGGGATGGGCCATGCACTGGTCCCTTGTGATGACTCACTGGCCTCTGTGTGGCTCCCCCTCTCAGCTTTTGTGGCTCCTTCTCCTGTGCAAGTCCACAGGAGCCCTGACAGTGGTCCTGCTGGCCTGAGGACCACCAAGGCCCTCCTCTCCCCTGCCACATCCAAGCAATCCCACATGAAGGGCACAGCTGTGGCCCCTGAGCTCCTGCTCCTTGTGCTCACCAGCTCCAGCCTGAAGTCGCCAGGATTCAAAATGGTGGGAGTGATTCTTTCTTTCTCTCATTGTGACTTCTCCAGCCTTCATGAACTCCATAGGTCTCTCCTCCTCTTCCCTTCAGCTCTAGAGGCCCCAGCTTGGCTGTCATTGCTTTTTAATAGTTGTAAATTGGTTGATTTGTGGGAGAGAGTGACGCTGGGGACTGTCTACTCTGCCATCTTGACTGGAAGTCCTCAATGAACATTGAGTTAATCGACCAGTCACTACTGTTTGACGTGGATCAGAAAAAAAGGTTTAAAAACACTGATTTCTAGAAAGCAGGATCTAGTCACTGGAAGACCAAAAATTTGCTTAGACTGCATTTGTTAGACTGTAAGAAAAATATTCATATCCCCACTTTAAAATTTCTATATTATACTTGTTTTGACAGAATCACTAAAGTTATGTATCTCACTTGAAAATCTTAAAGATCTATGATGAAATAAATAAATGGTCATAAAAACTATTTGTTACCAGAGTATCTTTTTTCATAAAAACAGTAGAAGATTCTATATCTTCCTAGTCCTTATTCATGTACTTAATTTCTAGTGTCTCCTGGATCTTTGCTCTATTTTATTAATTCATATAGAAATGCTTAATTCTCTTAAAGGTACCACAATTTAAAATTATTTACAGTATCACACTTTCTGGTCCTATTAAAACTTAATTCATCATGGGCCAGGAGGGTTTGCCCATTTTCTCCTTTACCCTTGCTGTTTTCTTACTCTCTCTAAGCTGGAGCAAGGAGCAGAGCTGAGAAGTCTGGTAGGGTGTCACCAACCCACATCCACAAAGCCATGGGGGGAAGAAACTGATGAAACTGCTTCACCCCGTGTATTTGCAAGGACTCGGCTCTCTGTACTGCACGCTCGCCCAAGGCGACCTAACAGTGTAGCCAAGCACAGGTCTAGGTGGCTAATGAGACCCCAGGTATTTAGTTATAAGCAACAGAAATGGACTAATAGATCCTAAGATGGCGGTGACTGCGGCGGTTGGCACAGAGTGGCTGAGGTGGAAAAGGCGGCCACCGGGCCTTAGGCAGCCGGGAAACTTGTGGACCTTCCTCTTGCCGTCTCTTAAGGGAGGACCTCTGCTGGTGGCCGGTCGTGGGGGCTGACTGCCACTTTGCCCTCGGCAGGAGAGGCTGCCTCGTTTACAGGCAACAGCTTTGAAGTATGGAACAAGAAAAGAACTGTTTCTTGGCAACAAAAGCAAGTCTCTAAACAGGGAACACGGTGCCAGGGCTGCTGTTGATACAGACAGGACCCCGGAGGGCGGGCTGCGCTGAAGGCGGCCAGCTGCCCTATTCAGGATTCGAGGTTTCAGGCCAGCATATAAGAAGATTCCTGGGAACGCCCGAGTGAGCAGCCGAAGGCGGCAGCAGCGGCGGTGGCCGAGGATGGGGATGGCGATGATGCAGAGGCAGAGAGGGAGCCGCCCAGCCCAGCACAGCCCCATGACTGACCACCGGCCCAGCCCTGCTTGTGGGGGTGGACGCCCGCCCGGCTTCCACCTGCCCCACCAGGCCACTCACCGGCCCCGGGGCTGCCTCCATTTTCTCAGGTGGTGGCGGCTCCGGCCCAGCTCAGCCAAGCCTGTCCTCCTCGCCTGGCTCGGCTCCTCACTGAGCCTTCCCACTTGCTTGCCCCGGCACGGGGCTTCCCAGGGCCTGTGGGCCAGCCTCCCCTCCCACTCCCTCCATGGTTCTCTGGCGGGGCTGGTGGCGTGGGGCATCCCCGGCCAGTGTCGAGAGGGCAAGGAAGTATGGGCTGGGCTGACTGTCACTCCACAGCACCCTGGGATCCGGCCCCCGGTAAACTTCCTGTTACCAGGAGGCAGATACCATCTCAGCGGCCACCAGGTCGGAAAAACGCCTAACCAATTTCTGGTTAGGAGTAGTATGGTCAGAGAGTTCCGGAGTTCGCTTGAACCTGCCGGAGAGCTGACTGCGGGTGGGCACCAGAGTCGGTCCACGCCGGGGGGATTCAAAGGAAAACTGTGTGCTGTGGGCTCCTCCCCCAAGGAGCTCACGCTCTGGTGTGAGAGATAAGACAAGTACACAAATAACCGCGATACCAGGAGGAAGGTGATAAGTCCTGAGAAAAATCTACACAGTGCTACAAAGGCACCGAGAGCGACCGGTCGTCTGCACCTACCAGAAACCTGGTAGACTTCCTGGGCGAGGCGGTGCTGAGCAGGGTCTTGAAGGGCCAGCTGATAGATGAGGGTTGCAGAAGACACGTCCCAGCCCAGCCCAGTGCGCACAGAGCAGAGAGACGTCCGGCTAGGGAGGCGGAGACTCGAGAGAAACCACACACCCTGTAGGGCCACCACTACGTGATCCAGCAGCCCGGGCCAGAGTGCACAGAACAGGGAGAAGTCCTGCACAGGAAGTGGAAGCTCAACAGAGATCACACAACCTGCAGTACGGCCCTGTGATCCAGCAGTGCAGCAGAGTCCAAGCTGACCAGAGAGGTGGCTCCCCAGAGAGTCCCAAAACCCGAGGCAACCACACACACAAGGCACTAGAGGCCAACTGAGCAGTCACGGAGGTAGCCATACCAAATTGGCAACCACAGCAACATTTAGTTACTCAATAGTCTCAAACCGGGGGACTGTGAAACCCCCTGCCACAATGAATAACCATCACAAAAAAGATACCAGAAATACAAAAAACTCAAGAAAGTACACCACCAAAACTTAATAAATCTCAAACTCTATATCCTATACAACAAGAAGCCCTTGAAATGGCTGACAAGGAATTTCGAGTGATAATTCTAAGGAAACTGAATGAGATACAAGAAAACTCAGCTAGACATCATGATGAAATGAGGAAAAGTATACAGGACCTGAAAGAGGAAATGTAAAAGGAAATCAATGCCCTGAAAAAAATGTAACAGAACTTGCCGAAGTGAAGAAGTTATTCAGCAAAATAAAAAACACAGCAGTTTAACCAGCAGGCTTGTTGAAGTTGAAGAGAGAACCTCTGAACTTGAAGATGGGCTGTCTGAAATAACACAAGCAGACAAAAAGAAAGAAAAAAGAATCAAGGACATTGAAGAAAATCTGAGAGACATATCAGACAACCTTAAGCGATCAAATATCCGAGTCATGGGTATTCCAGAAGGGGAGGAAAATGGAGATTCCATTGAAAACATATTCAACAAAATAGTGGCAGAAAACTTCCCAGGTATAGGAAAAATCACAGATCTAGAGATCCAGGAAGCTCAACGATCTCCAAACGTATTCAACCCAAAAAGCCCTTCTCCAAGACATGTTATAGTCAAATTGACAAAACTCAGAGACAAAGAGAGAATCTTAAAAGCTGCAAGAGAGAAGCATCAAATCACCTATAAGGGAGCCCCAATCAGGCTAACATCAGACTTTTCATCACAAACCCTAAAAGCTAGAAAGGAATGGGATGATATATTCAAAATAATAAAAGACAAAGATTGCCAGCCAAGAATACTTTACCCTGCAAGGCTATCCTTCCAAAATGAAGGGCAAATAGTATATTTCTCAGACAAACAAAAACTGCGGGAGTTCATTACCACACGACCACCCTTACAAGACATCCTCAAGGGAGTACTGGGTTTGGTTCCTGAAAAATAGCTACCACTGCCATAAAAACCCAAGTAAAATCAAAATCCACTAGTATAAGAAAAATGATATTCATGAAGAGAAAACAAACAAACAAAAAAGCTATCTACAATCTAAGGAAACAACAAACACAGAAACCAAACAGTAAATCAGAAAGCAAGGAACAAAAGACACCTAAGACAACCAAACAACCAATAAAGTGCTAGGAATAAATCAACAGATTTCAATAAACACTCTTAATATAAAAGGCTTAAATTCCCCAATCAAAAGACACAGACTGGCTGACTGGATCAAAAAGGAGGACCCAACTATATGCTGCCTACAAGAGACCCACCTCACCCATAAAGATTCACACAGACTAAGAGTGAAAGGATGGAAAAAGATTTACCATGCAAACAGAAAGGAAAACGAGCTGGAGTATCTATGCTTATATCTGACAAAATAGACTTTAAACTAAAAACCAAAAAAAGAGACAATGAGGGACACTACTTAAAGATAAAAGGACTGATGCATCAAGAAGACATAACAATCATAAATATGTATGCACCCAATGTTGGAGCAGCCAGATTTATAAAACAAACGCTATTAGGCCTAAAGAAGGAAATAGACACTAATACCATAATAGCAGGGGACCTGAACACCCCACTATCAATATTAGACAGATCATCTAGGCAAAGAATCAGTAGAGAAACACAAGATCTAAACAAGACTCTAGACCAATTGGAATTGGCAGATATCTACAGAACTATTCATCCAACAACCTCAGAATATTCATTCTTCTCATCAGCACATGGATCATTCTCCAGGTTAGATCACATATTAGGTCACAAATCAAGTCTAAATAAATTCAAAAAAATTGGAATTATCCCATGTATTTTCTCAGACCACAATGTATTAAAACTAGAAATCAATAACAAACGAAATTCAGGAAACTATACAAACACATGGCAATTAAACATCATTCTACTTAATGACATATGGGTCCAAGAAGAAATCAAGCAGGAAATCAAAAAATTTATTGAAACTAATGAAAATAATGATACCTCATACCAAAACCTGTGGGATACTGCAAAAGCAGTACTAAAGGGAAAATTTATTGCATTAAATGCTCACCTCAAAAGAACGGAAAGATGGGAAGTGAACCACCTAACACTTCACCTTAAAGAACTAGAAAAACAAGAACAATCCAAACCTAAAGTTAGCAGATGGAAAGAACTAATTAAGATCAGAGCAGAACTGAATGAAATTGAAACCAAAAAAACAATTCAAAAGATCAATGAATCCAAAAGTTGGTTTTTGAAAAGATAAACAAAATTGACAAACCATTAGCATGGCTAACTAAAAAAAGAAGAGAGAAGACTCAAATAACAAAAATTAGAAATGAAAAAGGCGATATTACAACTGATTCATCTGAAATACAAGGAATCATTCGAGACTACTATAAACAACGATAGGCCAACAAATTGGAAAAACTGCATGAAATGGATAAATTTCTGGACACACAAGCTCCCAAAACTGAACCATGAAAACGTAGAAAATCTGAACAGACCAATAACAATAAAGGAGATTGAAGTTGTTATCAGAAGGCTCCCAAAAAAGAAAAGCCAAGTACCTGATGGATTCACAGCAGAATTTTACCAAACATTCAAACAGGAATTGACACTGATTCTTTACAAACTATTCCAAAATACTGAAACAGAAGCAAATCTCCCAAATTCATTCTATGAAGCAAACATCATCCTGATACCAAAACCAGGTAAAGATATAACCAAAAAAGAAAACTACAGGCCAATATCCTTGATGAATATAGATGCAAAATTCCTCACTAAAATACTAGCAAACAGAATACAGCAACACATACGTAAAATTATTCACCACAATCAAGTGGGATTCATCCCAAGGATGCAAGGTTGGTTCAACATATGCAATTCAATAAATGTGATACACCATATTAATAAAGTCAGACACAAGACCATATGATCATCTCTATAGATGCTGAAAAAGCATTTGATAAAGTTCAGCACTCATTCATGACAAAGACCCTCTACAAGTTAGGTATAGAGGGAAAGTATCTCAACATAATTAAAGCCATATATGAAAAACCCACTGCCAATATCATCCTGAATGGGCAAAAGCTGAAAGCTTTTCCTTTAAGAACAGGAACTAGACAAGGATGCCCACTCTCACCACTCCTATTCAACATAGTGTTGGAAGTACTAGCCAGAGCAATCAGAGAAGAGAAGGAAATAAAGAGCATCCAGATTGGAAAAGATGAAGTCAAACAGTCCCTGTTTGCAGATGACATGATCCTATATATCGAACAGCCTGAAACCTCTACAAAAAAATGTTGGAATTGATAAATGATTTCAGCACAGTAGCAGGATACAAAATCAACACACAAAAATCAGTAGCATTTCTTTTCTCCAATAGTGAACATGCAGAAGGAGAAATCAAGAAAGCCTGCCCATTTACAATAGCCACCAAAAAACTAAAATACTTAGGAATTGAGTTAACCAAGGAGGTGAAAAATCTCTATGATGAGAACTACAAACCACTGCTGAGAGAAATTAGAGAGGATACAAGAAGATGGAGAGATATCCCATGCTCTTGGATTGGAAGAATCAACACAGTGAAAATGTCCATACTACCCAAAGTGATATACAAATTCAATGCAATCCCCATCAAAATTCCAAAGACATTTTTCTCAGAAATGGAAAAAACTATCCAGACATTTATATGGAACAATAAAAGACCACACATAGCCAAAGCAATGCTGAGCAAAAAATATAAAGCTGGAGGCATAACACTACCCGACTTTAAGCTATACTACAAAGCTATAATAACCAAACAGTATGGTACTGGCATAAAAACAGACACACTGACCAAGGGAATAGAATAGAGAATCCAGAAACCAACCCACGCACTTACTGCCATCTGATCTTTGACAAAGGCACCAAGCCTATTCACTGGGGAAGGGACTGCCTCTTCAGCAAATGGTGCTGGGATAACTGGATATCCATATGCAGAAGAATGAAACTAGATCCATACCTCACACTGTATACTAAAATCAACTGAAAATGGATTAAGGATTTAAATATACACCCTGAAACAATAAAACTTCTTAAAGAAAACATAGGAGAAACACTTCAGGAAATAGGACAGGACACAGACTTCATGAATACGACCCCAAAAGCACGGGCAACCAAAGGAAAAATAAACAAATGGGATTGTTTCAAACTAAAAAGCTTCTGCACAGCAAAAGAAACAATTAAAAGAGTTAAAAGACAACCAACAGAGTGGGAGAAAATATTTGCAAAATATACATCCGACAAAGGATTAATATCCAGAATATATAAGGAACTCAAACAACTTTGCAAGAAAAAAACAAGCAACCCAATTAAAAAATGGGCAAAAGAGCTAAGTAGGCATTTCTCTAAGGAAGATATACAAATGGCCAACAGACATATGAAAAAATGCTCAAAATCACTCAGCATCCGGGAAATGCAAATCAAAACCACACTGAGATGCCATCTAACCACAGTTAGGATGGCTAAAATCCAAAAGACCCTGAACGATAAATGCTGGCGAGGTTGCGGAGAAAAAGGAACTCTCATACATTGTTGGTGGGACTACAAAATGGTGCAGCCTCTATGGAAAATGGTATGGAGGTTCCTCAAACAATTGCAGATAGATCTACCATACGACCCAGCTATCCCACTGTTGGGAATATACCCAGAGGAATGGAAATCATCAAGTCGAAGGTATACATGTTCCCCAATGTTCATCACAGCACTCTTTACAATAGCCAAGAGTTGGAACCAGCCCAAATGTCCATCATCAGATGAGTGGATACGGAAAATGGGGTACATCTACACAAGGGAATGAAAACGAATGAAATACTGCCATTTGCAACAACATGGATGGAACTTGAGAGAATTATATTAAGTGAAACAAGCCAGGCACAGAAAGAGAAATACCACATGTTCTCACTTATTGGTGGGAGCTAAAAATTAATATATAAATTCTCACACACACACACACACACACACACACACACACACACACACACACACACACAAAACGGGGCGGGGGAAGAGAAGAAGATATAACAACCACAATTACTTGAAGTTGATATGACAAGCAAACAGAAAGGACATTGTTGGGGGGGAGGGGGGAGGGAGAAGGGAGGGAGGTTTTGGTGATGGGAAGCAATAATCAGCCACAATGTATATCGACAAAATAAAATTAAAAAAAAAAAAAAAAACTTAAGCAAATCAATAAATGTGATGCACCATATTAATAAAGTCAAACACAAGGACCATATGATCATCTCTATAGATGCTGAAAAGCATTTGATAAAATTCAGCACTCATTCATGACAAAGACCCTCTATATGTTAGGTATAGAGGGAAAATATCTCAACATAATTAAAGCCATATATGACAAACCCACTGCCAATATCATCCTGAATGGGCAAAAGCTGAAAGCTTTTCCTTTAAGAACAGGAACTAGACAAGGATGCCCACTCTCACCACTCCTATTCAACATAGTGTTGGAAGTACTAGCCAGAGCAATCAGAGAAGAGAAGGAAATAAAGGGCATCCAGATTGGAAAAGATGAAGTCAAACTGTCCCTGTTTGCAGATGACATGATCCTATATATCGAACAGCCTAAAACCTCTACAAAAAAACTCTTGGAAGTGATAAATGATTTCAGCACAGTAGCAGGATACAAAATCAACACACAAAAATCAGTAGCATTTCTTTTCTCCAATAGTGAACATGCAGAATGAGAAATCAAGAAAGCCTGCCCATTTACAATAGCCACCAAAAAACTAAAATACTTAGGAATTGAGTTAACCAAGGAGGTGAAAAATCTCTATAATGAGAACTACAAACCACTGCTGAGAGAAATTAGAGAGGATACAAGAAGATGGAAAGATATCCCATGCTCTTGGATTGGAAGAATCAACATAGTGAAAATGTCCATACTACCCAAAGTGATATACAAATTCAATGCAATCCCCATCAAAATTCCAAAGACATTTTTCTCAGAAATGGAAAAAACTGTCCAGACATTTATATGGAACAATAAAAGACCACACATAGCCAAAGCAATGCTGAGCAAATAAATAAAGCTGGAGGCATAACACTACCTGACTTTAAGCTATACTACAAAGCTATAGTAACCAAAACAGTATGGTACTTGCATAAAAACAGACACACTGACCAATGGAATAGAATAGAGAATCCAGAAATCAACCCACACACTTACTGCCATCTGATCTTTGACAAAGGCACCAAGCCTGTTCATTGGGGAAGGGACTGCCTCTTCAGCAAATTGTGCTGGGATAACTGAATATCCATATGCAGGAGAATGAAACTAGATCCATACCTCTCACCGTATACTAAAATCAAGTCAAAATGGATTAAGGATTTAAATATACACCCTGAAACAATAAAATTTCTTAAAGAAAACATAGGAGAAACACTGCAGGAAATAGGACTGGGCACAGACTTCATGAATATGACCCCAATAGCACAGGCAACCAGAGGAAAAATAAACAAATGGGATTATATCAAACTAAAAAGCTTCTGCACAGCAAAAGAAACAATTAACAGAGTTAAAAGACAACCAACAGAGTGGGAGAAAATATTTGCAAAATATACATCTGACAAAGGATTAATATCCAGAATATATAAGGAACTCAAACAACTTTACAAGAAAAAAACAAGCAACCCAATTAAAAAATGGGCAAAAGAGCTAAGTAGTCATTTCTCTAAGGAAGATATACAAATGGCCAACAGACATATGAAAAAATGCTCAACATCACTCAGCATCTGGGAAATGCAAATCAAAACCACACTGAGATACCATCTAACCACAGTTAGGATGGCTAAGATCCAAAAGACCCTGAACGATAAATGCTGGCGAGGTTGCGGAGAAAAAGGAACTCTCATACATTGTTGGTGGGACTGCAAAATGGTGCAGCCTCTATGGAAAATGGTAGGGAGGTTCCTCAAACAATTGCAGATAGATCTACCATACGACCCAGCTATCCCACTGTTGGGAATATACCCAGAGGAATGGAAATCATCAAGTCGAAGGTATACCTGTTCCCCAATGTTCATCGCAGCACTCTTTACAATAGCCAAGAGTTGGAACCAGCCCAAATGTCCATCATCAGATGAGTGGATACGGAAAATGTGGTACATCTACACAAGGGAATACTACTCAGCTATAAAAACGAATGAAATACTGCCATTTGCAACAACATGGATGGACCTTGAGAGAATTATATTAAGTGAAACAAGTCAGGCACAGAAAGAGAAATACCACATGTTCTCACTTATTGGTGGGAGCTAAAAATTAATATATAAATTCACACACACACACACACAAAACCGGGGGTGAGGGAAGAAGATATAACAACCACAATTACTTGAAGTTGATACGACAAGCAAAGAGAAAGGCCATTGTTGGGGGGGAGGGGGGGACGAAGAAGGGAGGGAGGTTTTGGTGATGGGGAACAATAATCAGCTACAATGTATATCGACAAAATAAAATTTAAAAAATAAAAATAAAAAATAAAAAAATTAAATAAATAAAAGACAAATAAAGTGAGAAAGAGAGGAAATAAAAAAAATTTAAAAATTTTTAAAAAAAAGAAGTAGCTACTGTTGTTACTCAGTTTCTAACACGTTTATACAAAGCAAAGCTTTTAAGGGCACTGGATGTAAGAACTGTGCATTTATGAATTTTACCAATATTATGGGCTCCTGTAGCCAGACATTTTCAGCCTTTATTATAGCAGAAAAGTGCTTATGTGTTAAGATTGGACTGGAGAAATAACTAGGCAAAATGAGAAAATAAGAAGCTATGATATTTTGAAAGCATTGCAACATCCCCAGCAACAAGCACTCTCTCCTACTGACATATGGAAAGTTCTCTAACTTGCTAACTAGATTTTACCATCCCTCTTCTCTTTATTACATAAACACCAATTTTATCCTATGCATAACCTCAATTAGTTTTTCCTATTCTAATAGCTATGAAGACAAGGCACACATTTTGCTCTCCTGTTTTGGTTACCAGTTTTTATTTGAGAGGGAAGCATATAAAAAAATTATAGCTAGGGAAAAGAATTAATTCCTTAAAAAAAAGATGTCACAAGACAATGAAGAACCACAAATTAGGTAAGCAACAAATATGACGATCTTCCTCTGTGTGCTAGATATTCAGACAGAGACTGTTTAAATAAATCAACATTTCCTTCATGTGTAGTTTCCAGTTTCCTATTAAAGTTTTCTATAGCAAACTTTTGGTATAGAAATTAAAGTTTTCTGTAGCAAACTTTGGTATTTTAAAATGTATTTTAAACTATTTGTTCATCTCATCTAGTCACAACAAAATTAAGAGTTACTAGTTTAGTTCATAATAAATTGATTAAAAATCACACACACACACACACACAAGCACACTACTTTTTAAAATCCCTCTTCTCATTAGGACTTTGTTTCAGAAAGATTGCCCTTCTTCCCATATCCCTACTTTAAAAGAACAATTTCAATTCCAAGTCCCAGATAAACAGAAACACTATAAAAGGCAGTCAAACATAAATCAAAGCCAGCAAGGATAATACATGGCATACACTTGCCCTTCACGTCCTGTAATGGCTGATTGAGTTCAGCCTGGACCACAACCAACACATGGTGAATGCCAGCTGAAGCGCACAGTGCCAAGTTTTATGCCTGAACTCTAGGAAAATCAATAGGGAAAAGGAGCCAGGAGAGCCAAATCACACCTGTGATATATCTTCTGGTCTTGGCTATGAGAAATGTCTACCAGAGTGACTTGGAGTAACAGTGAAACAGCAGAACAGTTGGGCATATTTATCAGATTGGCCCAAGTACGATATGACAGAAACAGCATGTTCTGCTATGCAATGAACCCAGTGGCGTAGACACCACTCACGCAGCCCATGAACTCCAGTGGAGTTCTGTTTATTTTGCATGTAAGAGAAGGAGGAGACTTTTTTGACATTTAGCTTGGAAGTACTAAGAAAAAACATTAACTACCGAATGGACCGGACAGAAAAAGAAAAGAAAGCAGTTGCTTGAAACCAAAAATACATCTCCGAAAAATCAGTTATTTTTAATACTCTTTAGTGATTATCAAATGGAATCCTTTGTATTGGACTAGACTAAGTGGATCTCTTCCAAAAAGTACACAGTTAACTCATTATTCACCTAGAAGATGCAGCTCAAGAATAATTTTAAGCAACTGAATGATAAATCAGAATAAATAGACCTCATGTAGACTATAAGTTTCTCAGAAAACAGAAATTATTTCCAAAGGATAGCCTTTTCCTTTTCAAATGAAATTATGTAGCATTCTGTTTCTCTAGAACTAAGTAAAATCCCTTAGCAAAAATGAAGTAAGTAGGGAAATGAGCCAGCTGAGATAGATGAGCACTCTTAAACACTTACTGGGAGTGGAATACGGTACCGCTTTTCTAGAGGGCAACATGGCAATAATTAATGAAAGCCTTAAACATGTTTAAAATCTTTATAGCAATTCTACTTCCAGAAATCGTTTCTAGTAAGTAAACTGAGACGCAGAGAAAGAGTTATGTACAATACTATTCATCTTGGACTTTATACTGGAAATAACTTTGACATCCCCAAATAAGGAATTTGTTAAATAAGTACACTATATCCAATGGGTAGAATACTATTTAGTAGTTTAAAATAATGTCATAGAAAAACATTTATCAGCACTAGAAAATGTTCTTGACAGTATGTTAAGTGAAAAAGCAGGTTATGGCACAATAAGTATGCTGTGATCATAATTTTTAACTTATGTAAATCCATAGGAAAAAGACTTGGTATATATCCTATAGATCAGCACTATCCAGTAGAAATATGGTGCAAGCCATGTATGGAATTTTTTATTTTCTAATATCCACATTTAAAAAGTAAAAAGGAATAGGTGAAATTAATTTTAATAATATGCTTTAACCCAGTACATTCAAAACATTATAATTTTAATGTATAATCAATATTAAAAAGTATTGATAGGATATTTTATATTCTTTTTTTCAAACTAAGTCCTTGAAATTTGATGCATATTTTATACTTACAGCCCATCTCATTTTAGATTAGCCAGGTTTCAAGTGTTCAATAGCTGCTTGTGGCTGGTGGCTACCATACCGGACCATATACGTCAAGAATGTTTTTCTATACATTCTGCTTTTATAATCAGAGAGAAATCAATATTTTTAAATAATAGAGGCAGTGAGACAAAAGGAAAAAATATGAGTTTTAGAGTCAGAGACCTAGATTCAGATTGTTCTGATTCTGTAAGTGGGGTACTGTGCTTTGAATAACTGTAGTCCAATAGGACATGTACAAACCATTTGTATAGATGATGAGACTTTCCTACCATGAGAGATAATGGTGACATCAAAGGAAGTTTTACCCCTGGCCAAAGTGGGATTAAGTGAACCAGATTAGAACTGTTCGATTTATGCCTATTACATATGTGCTGAATGTAGAATCAGCAAGTAAATTTTAGCCCCACACGGAGTTGTTTTCTTTGTCACTTTTAAACAGTTTTAAAGTTGCCAACCATCTCATAAAGTGCAAAACAAGCTGTACAAATTCTTGGCTAATAAATAGGCAAATTCAGGCTTCATAAATATGTTAGTTTTATGCTTTGCCGATTTCTAGAAATATAGAGTCCTTACATTTGAGTCCAACTTTACACCACTGAATTTATTTTATATTTTGTTTTCAAATTGCATGCTTATTCAGTTTTGTTTTGGGAGAGGTTGATTAATTCATTGGTTGGTTGGTTGGTTGGTTGGTTGGTTGGTTGGTTGGTTGGTTGGTTGGTTGGTAGGTTAGTATTTGGAATACAGCTGCAAAGAGTTGACTTAATCATACTCTTCAGTTCATAGCATATTATCCTTACCAGCCATGCAAGGCTGTTCTATTGTTTGTTTTATTTTTCCCTTTGTTCTCCATCTCCATTTTCATTCCCTTGCTTTCTACAGACATTAATTGTAATATGTTTGAAATACACCCTTAAATATTCATGAACGTATGTAAAATTTTTTGTATATTTCTTCTTTAATTTGTATGAATGCTATGCTATAGATATGATTCTCCTTCAAACTTTTCTACACTGTCTTTCTATTATCTAGCAATGGTGATTCTAACTGCTGCACAGTTATTTATTATTTATTATCCATTTCCCCAGTGATAGATACCTATGTTGATAACTCCCAGCTGCCATAATCCACATCAAAATAAGCATTCTCACAACTATCTTCTCTGTAGAGTTATACACCCAGGAGTGGCATTACTCTATGTCTATGAATACAGGATACTCCTCAAACAGATCTCTGAGGTCTGTTTCAGAGGCATGTAGTGTGTAACATTTGGATATGAACTGTAGTTCAGGAAGATATGGTATATTTCAAGGAGCATGGACTTGGAAACAGGAAACAGAATTTGCCACCACACTTAGCCCTTGCTAGCTGCATGAGCTACGTTACTTCAGCCTAAACTTTTTCATCTTTAAAATGTGATAATAGGAGTTTCAAGATGGCGGCGGCTGCGGCAGCTGGCGCGGAGTAGCTGAGGTGGAAAAGGTGGCCACTGGGCTTCAGGCAGCCGGGAAACTTGTGGACCTTTCTCTGGCCATCTCTTAAGGGAGGACTGCTGCTGCTGGCCGGTCGTGGGGGCTCAACGCCACTTTGCCCCCGGCAGGAGAGGCTGCCTCATTTACAGGCAACAGCTTTGAAGTGTGGAGCAGGAAAAGAACTGATTCTTAGCTGCAAAGCGAGTCTTGAAACAGGGAACACGGCGCCAGGGCTGCTGTGGATGCAGCCAGGATCCCGGAGGCTGGGGCCGCACTGAAGGCGGCCACCTGCCCTATCCAGGATTCGAGGTTTCAGGCCGGCATTAAAGAAGATTCCTGGGAGCGCCCGAGCGGCGCCGCGACTGAACAGCCCGAGGCGGCAGCGCCGAGAACACGGAAGGCAACAAACCAGAGACAGAGCGAGCGCCCGACCTGGCACAGCACTGTGAGTGATCCCTGGCAAAGCTCTGTTCGGGGGGTGGATGCCCACGCGGCTCCCCGCCTGCACCACCAGGCCACTCATTGCCCCGGTGCTGCCTCCATTTTCCCAGGTGCGGGCAGCTCCGCCCTGCTCGGCCATCACTGAGCCCATTTGCTTGGCCTGGCGCGGGGCTTTCCGGACCCTGCGGGCCGACCTCCTCTCCCACTCCCTCCACGGTTCTCTGGCAGGGCTGGGGGTGTGGGGCGTCCCGACCAGTTTTGGGAGGGCTAGGAAGTACGGGCGGGCCGACTGTCACTCCACCACACCCTGGACTCTGGCCCCGGTAAACTTCCTGTTACTGGGAGGCAGATACCATCTCTGCGACCACCAGTTTGGAAAAAAGCCTAACGAATTTCTGGTTGGGAATAGTGTGGTAGGAGAGTTCCCAGGTCTGCTTGAACCTGCCGGAGAGCAGGCTGCAGGCGGGCACTAGACTCGGTTTATACCGGGGGGATACAAAGGTGAACAAGACCCGAGAAAGATCTACACAGTGCTACAAAGGCACCCAGAGAGACTGGTCGTCTGTGCCTAGCAGAAACCTGGTAGACTTCCTGGGCGAGGCGGTGCTGAGCAGGGTCTTGAAGGCCCAGCTGATAGACGAGGGGTGCAGAAGACACGCCCCAACCCAGCACAGTGTGCACAGAGGGGGGAGACGTGCGGCCAGGGAGGCGGAGACTCGACAGAAACCACACACCCGGTGGGGTCGCCACTGCACGATCTAACAGCCTGGGCCAGAGCACACGGAACGGGGAGAAGTCCTGTACAGAAAGTGAAAGCTCAACAGAGATCACACACCCTGTGGTACGTGATCCACCAGCCCAGCAGAGTACAAGCTGACCAGAAAGGTGGATCCCCGGAGAAGCCCAAGACCCGAGGCAACCACACACACAAGACACTAGAGGCCAACTGAGCAGTCACGGCGGGAGCCATACCAAATTGGCAACCACAGCAACATCCTAGTTAGTCATTAGTCTTAAACCGGTGGACTGTGAAACCCCCTGCCACAATGAATAAACACCAAAAAAAAGACACCAGAAATACAAAAAATCAAGAAAGTACACCACCAAAAGTTAATAAATCTCATACTCTAGATCCTATAGAACAAGAAGCCCTTGAAATAACTGATAAGGAATTTCGAGTGATAATTCTAAGGAAACTGAATGAGATACAAGAAAACTCAGCTAGACATCATGATGAAATGAGGAAGAGTATACAGGATCTGAAAGAGGAAATATACAAGGAAATCAATGTCCTGAAAAAAAATGTAGCAGAACTTGCTGAACTGAAGAAGTTATTCAGCGAAATAAAAAACACAACGGAGAGTTTAACCAGCAGGCTTGTCGAAGTTGAAGAGAGAACCTCTGAACTTGAAGATGGGCTGTTTGAAATAACACAAGCAGACAAAAAGAAAGAAAAAAGAATCAAGGACATGGAAGAAAATCTGAGAGAGATATCAGACAACCTCAAGCGCTCAAATATCCGAGTCATGGGTATTCCAGAAGGGGAGGAAAATGGAGATTCCATTGAAAACATATTCAAAAAAATAGTGGCAGAAAACTTCCCAGGTATAGGAAAAATCACAGATCTTCAGATCCAGGAAGCTCAACGATCTCCAAACGTATTCAACCCAAAAAGGCCTTCTCCAAGACATGTCATAGTCAAATTGGCAAAACTCAGAGACAAAGAGAGAATCTTAAAAGCTGCAAGAGAGAAGCGTCAAATCACCTATAAGGGAGCCCCAATCAGGTTAACATCAGACTTTTCATCACAAACCCTAAAAGCTAGAAAGGAATGGGATGATATTTTCAAAATACTAAAAGACAAAGATTGCCAGCCAAGAATACTCTACCCTGCAAGGCTATCCTTCCGAAATGAGGGGCAAATAGTATATTTCTCAGACAAACAAAAACTGCGGGAGTTCACTACCACAAGACCACCCTTACAAGAAATCCTCAAGGGAGTACTGGGTTTGGTTCCTGAAAAATAACTACCACTGCCATAAAAACCTAAGAAAAATCTAAACCCGCTAGTACAATAAAAATGGCATTCATGAAGAGAAAACAAGCTAACAAAAACACTATCTACAACCTAAGGAACCAACAAACAAAGAAACCAAACAGTAAATCAGAAAGCAAGGAACAAAAGACACCTAAGACAACCAAACAACCAATAAAATGCTAGGAATAAATCATCACCTTTCAATAACAACTCTTAATGTTAAAGGCTTAAATTCCCCAATTAAAAGACACAGACTGGCTGACTGGATCAAAAAGCAGGACCCAACTATATGCTGCCTACAAGAGACCCACCTCACCCATAAAGATTCACACAGACTAAGAGTAAAAGGATGGAAAAAGATTTACCATGCAAACAGAAAAGAAAAACGAGCTGGAGTGGCTATTCTTATATCTGACAAAATAGACTTTAAACTAAAAACCATAAAAAGAGACAATGAGGGACACTACTTAATGATAAAAGGACTGATCCATCAAGAAGACATAACAATCATAAATATGTACGCACCCAATGTTGGAGCAGCCAGATTTATAAAACAAACTCTATTAGACCTAAAGAAGGAAATAGACACTAATACCATAATAGCAGGGGACCTGAACACTCCACTGTCAATATTAGACAGATCATCTAGGCAAAGAATCAGTAGAGAAACACAAGATCTAAACAAGACTCTAGACCAATTGGAATTGGCAGATATCTACAGAACATTCCACCCAACAACCTCAGAATATTCATTCTTCTCATCAGCACATGGATCATTCTCCAAGATAGATCACATATTAGGTCACAAATCAAGTCTCAATAAATTCAAAAAAATTGGAATTATCCCATGTATCTTCTCAGACCACAATGGATTAAAACTAGAAATTAATAACAAACAAAACTCTGGAAACTATACAAACACATGGAAATTAAACAGCATTCTACTTAATGACATATGGGTCCAAGAAGAAATCAAGCAGGAAATCAAAAAGTTTATTGAAACTAATGAAAACAATGATACATCATACCAAAACCTGTGGGATACTGCAAAAGCAGTATTGAGGGGAAAATTTATTGCATTAAATGCTCACTTCAGAAGAATGGAAAGATGGCAAGTGAACAACCTAACACTTCACCTTAAAGAACTAGAAAAACAAGAACAATCCAATCCTAAAGTTAGCAGACGGAAAGAAATCATTAAGATCAGAGCAGAACTGAATGAAATTGAAAACCAAAAAACAATTCAAAAGATCAACGAATCAAAAAGTTGGTTTTTTGAAAAGATAAATAAAATTGACAAACCATTAGCATGGCTAACAAAAAAAAGAAGAGAGAAGACTCAAATAACAAAAATTAGAAATGAAAAAGGCGATATTACAACTGATTCATCTGAAATACAAGGAATCATTCGAGACTACTATAAACAACTATACGCCAACAAATTTGAAAATCTGGAGGAAATGGATAAATTTCTGGACACACACAAGCTCCCAAAACTGAACCGTGAAGACATAGAAAATTTGAACAGACCAATAACAATAAAGGAGATTGAAGCTGTTATCAGAAGGCTCCCAACAAAGAAAAGCCCAGGACCAGATGGATTCACAGCAGAATTTTACCAAACATTCAAAGAGGAATTGACACCGATTCTTTACAAACTATTCCAAAAGATTGAAATGGACGCAAATCTCCCAAACTCATTCTATGAAGCAAACATCATCCTGATACCAAAACCAGGTAAAGATATAACCAAAAAAGAAAACTACAGGCCGATATCCTTGATGAATATAGATGCAAAAATCCTCACTAAAATACTAGCAAACAGAATACAGCAACACATACGAAAAATTATTCATCACGATCAAGTGGGATTCATCCCAGGGATGCAAGGTTGGTTCAACATACGCAAATCAATAAATGTGATACATCATATTAATAAACTCAAACACAAGGACCATATGATCATCTCTATAGATGCTGAAAAAGCATTTGATAAAGTTCAGCACTCATTCATGACAAAGACCCTCTATAAGTTAGGTATAGAGGGAAAGTATCTCAACATAATTAAAGCCATATATGCCAAACCCACTGCCAATATCATCCTGAATGGGGAAAAGCTGAAAGCTTTTCCTTTAAGAACAGGCACTAGACAAGGATGCCCACTCTCACCACTCCTATTCAACATAGTGTTGGAAGTACTAGCCAGAGCAATCAGAGAAGAGAAGGAAATAAAGGGCATCCAGATTGGAAAAGATGAAGTCAAACTGTCCCTGTTTGCAGATGACATGATCCTATATATCGAACAGCCTAAAACCTCTACAAAAAAACTGTTGGAATTGATAAATGATTTCAGCACAGTAGCAGGATACAAAATCAACACACAAAAATCAGTAGCATTTCTTTTCTCCAATAGTGAACATGCAGAAGGAGAAATCAAGAAAGCCTGCCCATTTACAATAGCCACCAAAAAAATAAAATACTTAGGAATTGAGTTAACCAAGGAGGTGAAAAATCTCTATAATGAGAACTACAAACCACTGCTGAGAGAAATTAGAGAGGATACAAGAAGATGGAAAGATATCCCATGCTCTTGGATTGGAAGAATCAACATAGTGAAAATGTCCATACTACCCAAAGTGATATACAAATTCAATGCAATCCCCATCAAAATTCCAAAGACATTTTTCTCAGAAATGGAAAAAACTATTCAGACATTTATATGGAACAATAAAAGACCACGAATAGCCAAAGCAATGCTCAGCAAAAAAAATAAAGCTGGAGGCATAACACTACCTGACTTTAAGCTATACTACAAAGCTATAATAACCAAAACAGTATGGTACTGGCATAAAAACAGACACACTGACCAATGGAATAGAATAGAGAATCCAGAAATCAACCCTCACACTTACTGCCATCTGATCTTTGACAAAGGCACCAAGCCTATTCACTGGGGAAGGGACTGCCTCTTCAGCAAGTGGTGCTGGGATAACTGGATATCGTTATGCAGGAGAATGAAACTAGATCCATACCTCTCACCATATACTAAAATCAACTCAAAATGGATTAAGGATTTAAATATACACCCTGAGACAATAAAACTTCTTAAAGAAAACATAGGGGAAACACTTCAGGAAATAGGACTGGGCACAGACTTCATGAATACGACCCCAAAAGCACGGGCAACCAAAGGAAAAATAAACAAATGGGATTATATCAAACTAAAAAGCTTCTGCACAGCAAAAGAAACAATTAAAAGAGTTAAAAGACAACCAACAGAGTGGGAGAAAATATTTGCAAAATATACATCTGACAAAGGATTAATATCCAGAATATATAAGGAACTCAAACAACTTTACAAGAAGAAAACAAGCAACCCAATTAAAAAATGGGCAAAAGAGCTAAGTAGGCATTTCTCTAAGGAAGATATCCAAATGGCCAACAGACATATGAAAAAATGCTCAACATCACTCAGCATCCGGGAAATGCAAATCAAAACCACATTGAGATACCATCTAACCCCAGTTAGGATGGCTAAAATCCAAAAGACTATGAACGATAAATGCTGGCGAGGCTGCGGAGAAAAAGGAACTCTCATACATTGTTGGTGGGACTGCAAAATGGTGCAGCCTCTATGGAAAATGGTATGGAGGTTCCTTAAACAATTGCAAATAGATCTACCATACGACCCAGCCATCCCACTGTTGGGAATATACCCAGAGGAATGGAAATCATCAAGTCGAAGGTATACCTGTTCCCCAATGTTCATCGCAGCACTCTTTACAATAGCCAAGAGTTGGAACCAGCCCAAATGCCCATCATCAGATGAGTGGATACGGAAAATGTGGTACATCTACACAATGGAATACTACTCAGCTATAAAAACGAATGAAATACTGCCATTTGCAACAACATGGATGGACCTCGAGAGAATTATATTAAGTGAAACAAGTCAGGCACAGAAAGAGAAATACCACATGTTCTCACTTATTGGTGGGAGCTAAAAATTAATATATAAATTCACACACACACATACACACATACACACACAAACGGGGGGGGGGTAAGAAGATATAACAACCACAATTATTTGAAGTTGATACAACAAACAAACAGAAAGGACATGGTTGGGGGGGAGGGGGGGAGGGAGAAGGGAGGGAGGTTTTGGTGATGGGGAGCATTAATCAGCTACAATGTATATCGACAAAATAAAATTTAAAAAAAAAAATAAAATAAAAAAAAATAAATAAATAAAAAAAAAAAAAAAAAAAAAAAATGTGATAATAATCCACATAGGTTGTTATAAAAACTATATAAAATAAAATAATTTATAAAAGGACAAATTATCAAAGTGCCTGGGTATAATAAATGCTTTAAGAAATGTTTACTTTTTTAAAAACTTAATTTTAAAATGTAGAATATGGTAAGTAGAAGTTAAGATTTTAAAATATTACAACTAAATTTTTCATTGTTTTGGCATTCTGAATAAATACAAATTCATAAATGCACTGAGGCATATAAACAGAGCAACCTGAAGCATCTGGACATGCTTTTAAACTACTGTAAGAGAGTATTTCAGAAAGGAGTTTCTTTGTGTGTCAAAAGAAAAAATTCTGAAATCCATATAGCTAACGAACGACTCTGTTAGAAAGTTGGAATTGAAAAATAAAGCCCATACATTTCATGGAGATTGTGTGAAAATTTGTATAATCAGAATTTTTCCAACCATAATAAAAATCTCTTAAAGTGATAATGCTACAAAGACGACAGAGGAGGAGAAGAATCGCCTTCAGCCACTGACTCCAGTAAATGTGGAACTGCTTGCCCTAAAGGAGTGCTATAAATTTTCCTGGACTGGTCAATGTGGCATGCTAAGATGAACCCTAGAAGAGTGGGAAAAGAATCGAAAAATGGACTTCTAACAGCAATGCTCACCATTGCTTGATCCTCCGTGTTGCTGGAACAGACCAACCAGCTCTCTGTCGCACCCTGGGAGGGCCCCCAGTCTGGAAAAGCAGACTGATGGCACAGTCTGCTGATGTAACTAAAGCTAGCCTCAGCCACCAGTCACCATGGAGTGTTCTGCTCTGGTCATCACACATTCAGCCCTCTACCACCTGCTTCCATTTCCCCTAGAACAGCTCAGCTTATCTGTGCTGTATAGATATAGATATGAATGTAAGAATATCTGAAAAAGAAAGACATTTTTAACTACATGTCATACTGTAGGTTTCCCCCAACCCCGAACAGCCTAAATTAGGCCCAGGCATAAAGACAAGCTTTGGTACAAAGGAAAAAAGCTTCAGCTTCAAAAAAAAAAAAAAGATGAGCACAATGCTGCACCCATGAAATGCTTTAAAAAAAAAAAAGAAAACAAAAAGAAAAAAAAGCTTTGGCCTGTATGAACAACAACCTTGTTTTACTATAGTTTCCCCCAAAGCAGAGCCTGAGACAAAGACTTGTATTTGGATTGCTTATTTGGGAGCACTTTGATGGTTAATTTTATGTGTCAACTTGACTGAGCCACTGAGGCCCAGATTCAACATTATTTCTAAGTATGCCTATAGATTAGCCTTTGAGTGGGGAGATGCTGTAAAATAGACTGTAGATTGCCCTCGCCAATGTAGGTGGGCATCACCCAATCCGCTGAGGGCCCAGATGCAAGAAAAAGCAGAGGAAGAGAGAATTCATTCCCTTCCTGACTGACTGCTTAAGGGGCCCTTGGACTGGGATTTACACCATAGGCTCCCCTGGTTCTCAGGCCTTTAGACTCAGACTGGAATTAAACCACTGGCTTTCCTAGATGTCCATCTTGCAGACAGCAGATCGTGGGTGTGTGTGTGTGTGTGGGTGTGTGTGTGTGTGTGTGTGTGTGTGTGTGTGTGTGTGTCAACATCTCTCTCCCCCTATATACACACACACACACATATATACTATATATATGTAGTATCCTAGTCTCCTGTTGTTATATATATATATAATCACCTATTGTTCTGTTTCTCTGGAAAACCCTGACTAAAACATACTTTGGTGTCAAGAGTGGTTCTAGAGGAACAGAATGGTAAGAATGAGTTTTCTGAACTGGTTCCTGGGTTTCTGGAATTGACTCCATAATCTGCTTATATTTAAAGATGATAATGACCCTGTTTCCAGTAGTAAAGAGAGCATTGATAGTCTATGACATGATCCGGCAATAGTATATGCAAAGTGTCTGCATCCTAATCAAACACTTATAAGAAGCAAGGAGTTAGGTGCCTCTGTATACGATACTTTCAAACATTTTTGAAAACCTAATGAATATAATGACATTAGGTAGCTTTTCCTAATGTTGTTGAACAAAGTGCTGCAAGAAAGAATGAGCTCAGGAATTTGAGTTCTGAGCTCAAGCACTGCATAGGTGACCTAAGAGCATGCGTATGTCCTGAAGGGGACCCTCATCTCCTGTAGCCCCAGGGCTGAAATTACTGAAAATCAAACATGGAATCTCATCTGCAACTGCTAAATTACAACACAGGTTGAACTCCCAGCCTTGCAGATTGTCTACTGTTAAAGCGAAGGTATTGACTGGGAAAGAATGGGATCCAGTAAGTTAGGATGGGGTTGTGTGGAAAGACCCTGATGAAGCTGGGAACATTAAGCCTATAAATTCCAATGAACCTTCTTTGCCACAGAAAGATTTATCTACACCCCAAGTGGAAGTAGCATCCTCACAATCAGGATAAGTGACCTCTCCAACCCCAGCTGAAGTGACCTCCCCAAACTCAGTGGCAGCAGCATCCCCATCGTCAGTGACGTTTACCTCTCCGCCCACAGTAGTATGGGCTTTTTCACCTCCAACTGAGGGAGTTGACCCTGCATTGCCTGAGGAAACTGAAATGGCATCCACTGAGGCTGTTGCCATGAAAGACAATGTTGATTCTTCACTGGACCCACCCCCATCACCACTCTTTGCTTCAAGACCTATAACTAGACTCAAGTCCCAGCAGGCCCCTAAAGGTGAGGTATTATTTGTGACCCATGAGAAAGTGTGTTAAACTCCAAAAGAACTACTTGAGTTTTCTAATTTATACAGAAAGAAATCTGGGGAACATGTGTGGGAATGGATACTAAGGGTGTGGGATAGTGGGGGGAGGGACATAAAATTGGATCAGATTGAATTTATTGATATGCACTCATTATGCAGAGATTCTGCACTGTATATTTCAGCTCAGAGAGATATAAAGGGCTGTAACATTCTATTTGGTTGGTTGGCTAAAACATGGGGACCAAAATGTGACCCACAGTGAGTGGGTTGGAAATGCCAGACATGCCTTGGTTTAATGGGATTCAAAGGATTAGGGAGATTGGAATTTTAAAGTGTATTTTTCATTTAAGACTACTCACCCATACTGTGGCCAGAAAACATATCTTTCAGCAATACTATGAGAAACAAATTTGTGAGGGGAGCCCTGGCATCCCTGAAGAGTTTGTGATCCCTCTTCTCTGTAGGGCAGATCTCACAGTGGGAACTATGGTCACTGAATTGGGAAACCTAACTGAAACAGGAGTAATTAGATCCCAGGATGGCAGGAGCCAAGTAGCAGCATTCAATTTCCAAACACAAGGTGGGCATGGTTACCATGATGGACAGCAAAGTCAAAGCAACAATTAAAATAGTCTGACTCAGGAAGACCTATGGCATTGGCTAGTTAATCATGATCTTCCTAGAAGTTAAATAAATAGAAAGCCTACTGAATTCTTACTTGATCTGTATAAGCAGAAAAGTTCTAGGTCAACTGAACAAAAGTCTAACCTGAATCAAGAACAGAGTCATGGCCCCTCAATCAATTCCCAGACTTGATCTAATTTACAGGCCCAGAACCCCTTGAAAGAAGGGGGAGGTTAGGTCCCCTTGAGGAAGGACCCAAGTACAATACAGACAGACAATTTTTACTGTTAATATTTCTCCCAGGCTTCTCCAAAGGGACCTACAGTCTTCTACCAGGGTAACTATAAATTGTGGAAAGAGAAGTTATAAGAGCTTTCAGGGACTACTGGAAACTGACTCTAAACTGAAACTAGTTCCAGACCCAAAATGTCACTGGGGTCCATCAGTCAGAGTAGGTTGTTATGGAGGTCAGGTTATCAATAAAATGTTAGTTCAGGTCTGTTTCACAGTGGGTCCAGTGAGTGCCTGAACCCATCTTGTGTTTATTTCCCAAGTTCCAGAATGCATAATTGCAACAGACAAACTTAGCAGCTAGCAGAATCTCCACATTAGCTCCATCCATTATTGTGGAGTAGGGGATATTTTGGTGGTAAAGGCTAAGTATAAGCCATTAGGACTGCTTCTATATAGAAAAATAGCAAATCAAAAGCAGTACTGCATTCTTGGAGAAACTGCAAAGATTAGTGCCACCATCAAGGACTTGGCCTGTGCAGAAGCCAGATGGATCCTAGAGAATGACAGTGGATTATAGTAAACTTAACTAGGTGGTGATTTGAATTGCAGCTGCTGTACCAGATGTGGTTTCATTGCTTGAACAAATTAACATATCCCCTGGGACTCGTATACAGCTATTGGTCTGGCAAATAATTTTTTCTCAATACCTGTTAGTAAAGACCAGCAAAAGCACTTTGCATTCAGCTAGCAAGGCCAGAAATACACTTTCATTGACTTACCTCACGGATATATCAACTCTCCAGACCCATGTAATAATTTCATTTGCAGTGATTGATCACTTGTCTCTCTACAAGATATCACACTGGTCCATTACATTGATGACATTATGCTAATTGCACCTAGTGAGCAAGAAGTAGCAGCTGCTCTAGGTGTATTGGTAAGACATTTGCTTGTCAGGGGTGACAAATAAGTCTGACTAAAACTCAGGGGCCTTCTACCTTAGTGAAATTTCCAAGGGTTTAGTGGTGTGGAGCAAGTTGATGTATCTCTTCTAAAGTGAAGAATAAGTTGTTGCATCTGGCCCCTCCTGTTGGGCGTCTTTGGCAGCTGCACGGGACCCCAACAGGTTTTTCCTTTCCCTAGAGGGTTGGTGCCAAAGGGATTGCTCTTTTCTCCCCCCCAGGATATGGGGTGAAAAGAGATTCCAAGAAATGGGTGAGCACGCTGCTGCTCTCCCAGATAGGGAACAAACACATACACACACAGCGGGGGTTCTGTCAGGCAGTTCTGTTTATTGTAACACAAAAGATTATATTTATATGCTTAGCAGGCGGGGATTTCCAAGCTTAGGCCAATCCTTGAAAAGGTCAAATGTGCACGTGCCTTGCCTCTCTATGCTTAGCCCTCCCCCTTAACTTCCCTTGGGAGCCACCTTTTATCCGTTTAGGCCATCTGTTGTTTTTGCTTAGAAAAAGGGTGTGGTCCCATACCCTCCTATAACCAAAAGAGAGGCACAAAGCTTAGAGGGCCTCTTTGGATTTGGGAGGCAACTTATACCTTATTTGTGTGTGTTTCTTCAGCCCATTTACCAAGTGACCTGAAAACCTACTAATTTTGAGGAGAGCCAAAACTAAAGAAATCTCTGTTACAAGTTTAGGCTGCTGTGCAAGTTGCTCTGCCACTTGGGCCTTAAGATTCACAGGTCCAATGGTGTCTGAAGTGTCAGTGGGAGATAGGGATGCTGTATGGAGCCTTTGGTAGACCACCACAGGTAAATCATAGTGCAGGACCTTAAATTTTGGAGCAAAGCCCTGACATCTTCTGAAATAATTACTCTTCTTTTGAGAAACAGCCCTTGGCCTCCTACTGGGTCCTATTAAGAATGAACTCTTAACCATGGACCATGAGGTTACCATACAACTTGAGCTGACCATCATAAACCGGGTATTATCTGATGACCAAGCCATAAATTTGAGCATGCACAGCAACACTCCATCATCAAATGGAGGTGGTATATACATGGTAAGGCCCAATAAGGCCCTGAAGTCACAAGTAAGTAAGTTACATAAAGAAGTGGCCCAAATACCCATGGTACCCATTCCTGTTACATTGCTTTCTCTCTCCCAGCCTGCACCTATGCTGTCATGGGGAGTTCCCTAAGATCAGCTGACACAGGAAGAGAAAACTTGGGCCTAGTTTACAGATGATTTTGCACAACATGAAAGGCACCACTTGAAAGTGCACAGCTACAGCACTATAGCCCACCTCTGGAATATTCCTGAAGAATAGTGGTGAAGGGTGAGCACTCCCAGTGAGCAGAACTTCAGGCAGTGCACCCAGTGTTTCCTTTGCTTGGAAGAAGAAATTGCTAGACATTTGATTATATTCCAATTCATGGGCTTTGGCCAATGGCTTGGTTGTATGGTCAGGAACTTGGGAGAAAAAAATTGAAAAATTGGTGACAAAGAAATTTTAGGGGGCTGACCCCGTGTCTCACTCGGGAGAGTGCGGCGCTGGGAGCGCAGCGGTGCTGGGAGTGCCGAGGCCGTGGGTTCGGATCCTAGATCGGGATGGCCAGTGCGCTCACTGACTGAGCGTGGTGCAGACGACACCACTCCAAGGGTTGCGATCCCCCTACCAGTCACAAAAAATAAAAATAAAAATAAATTTAAAAAAAGAAATTTTAGGGAAGAGGTATGTGGATAGACCTCTCTGAATGCACAAAAAAAGTGAAGATATTTGTGTCCCATGTCAATGTTTACCAAAAGATAAAGTCAATAGGGCTGGATTATAATAATCAAATGGATAGGATGACGCATTCTGTGGATAACAGTCAGCCTCATTCCCCAGCCACCCCTGTCACACCCGCTAGGCTCATGAACAAAGTTGCCATGGTAGCAGCCAGCAATATAGACTTCTGCTCATTTAAGGCCACCACTGAATGCTCAATGTGCCCATGACAGAGACCAACACTAAGTCCCTGAGGCTTCTGGACCTGGGCAGGAATTACACTGCTGGCTTTCCTGGGTCTCCAGCTGCAGATGGCAGATCATAGGACTTCTCAGTCTCCATAATTGTGTAAGTCAATTCCTCATTATACAAGGTATCTTCAAAAAGATGGGAAGATTCATATTATCTTTTAACTTTACCTTTCCACAAACTTTTTGAAGTACCCTGTGTGCATATCCTATTGTTTCTTTTTTCTTTTGAAAACCCTAAATAATACAAGGAGCAATACCAAGGAGCAGGAGTAATATACCAGGAAGAATGAGAGAAGAAGGAAAGGCCTATATAAGGATTCATTATCAAGGTCCCTGCTGACAACTGGAGCAACGTAGCTTATTTCTAGCTCAGACATTCTAAAGAGCTCATAAAGTGGCTCTCAGAATTGTCCACCCAAGGAATGATTGAAATCATTTATCCATTTTTTTCTATCCCTCGTCATTTGAAGATTGTCCCCTTAAGGGTGTTAACATCTCCACACTTCAGAGCAGCATGTACAAGTTTGAAGTTTGTTGCATTGGAGAAACCTAAGACAGAAAATAATAGAACCATGGTATACACTTGAGGTAAGTTGCCACCTCTGTGATATAAGTTTAGAGGCTGCACAAAACAATTTGCTATTATCTGCTATGCCTGAAATCAAAGGTGAGGTAAAGAGGATGTGTATCAGAGGTGTCTGATACAGGCACAAATCTGATAGCTGTACTGAAAGTTGAATTCTACCATTTCTTAATAAAATTTTGTTTTAACAAATATAATACTGGCCTTGAGGGTGAAATAAAGTACCCCATTCTAAGGTCTCTAAGTAGGGTCTGACCTATAATTAACAAGTGGCCTTAAAAATTATGCAGTCAGAGTGGGTGATGTCAGAAAGATGGCAGAGTAGGAAGCTCCAACTCCTTCTTACTCCCACATAAACAGAGATTCAACAACATACATCTCTTTATGAGAAATCTAGAAACCCATTAATAGGCTCCTAATTCCCAGGCTAGCACAAAACCAGTGTACCAAAAGCAGTAAGAAAATGTACAGCACCCTCTCATCATAGTCTATTCCCCAAACAGACCCATGTAATCGGAACACTCCTAGCTCCCAACTGCTCCCTGGAGAGGAAAAGTAAAAACTGGACTGTACATCCAATATTTTGGCTTTTCAGGGGGGAGCTTCCCAAAGGGCTGGCTTCTGTCTTGCCTGTCTCAGAGCAATGAAAGGACCTTGCATAATAAGATGTCTGGGTGCTGCTGAGAACAAAAAAGAGCTGGGTGGCATGCTGCTATTTCAGGGGACCATGGTACAGGAGACAGACACAAAAGAGAGCAAGAAATTATGAGCTCCTGTAAAAAAGAAACAAGAAATACCTCTAACTAGAAATCTACACACAAGTCCAGACAAAACACATCCACAGAAAAGGTTTGAGGCCTCTAGAATCTCTATCCAGGCTGATTGGTAGAGGTCTTTCCCAATATGAGGCCAGTCTGGTAAGACTAGGAGAGGTGACTGCTTTTTTTCAAATGCAGGGATATGAACACAAAGTTACAAGGAACACAAAGAAACAGGAAAAAATGGCTAAAACAAAGGAACAAAATAAATCTACACTAATCAAAAGAAATGATGCTGTATGTATTATTTGACAATGAATTCAAAATAGCTATCATAATAATGCTCAACAAGCTCAAAAGAACTAGACATAAACAAAATGAGAATTTCAGCTCAGAAATAGAAAATATAAAAGAGAAACAAAAAAAATTTTGGAGTTGAAGAATGCAAAAAAAGAACTGAAAAATTAACTACAGACATTCAGCTACAGACTTGATTAAGGAGAAGAACAAGTGAACTTGAAGACAGGTCATTTGAAATTATCCAGTCTTAAAAGCCTGCAGGACTTATAGGGCATCATGAAGAGGAACAAATACACATTATAGGCATTCTAGGATGAGAGAGAGAGAAAGAGCCTGAAAGCTTTATTTAAAGAAATAATGGCTAAAAACTTTACAAATCTGTGGAAGAAAATGAACATTCATATTTAAGAAGACCAACAGATCTCAAATAAGAGGAACCCAAAGAAGTCCACACCAAGACACATTATGACCAAAATTTCTGAATTCAAACACAAAGAGAGAATTTTGAAAGCAGCAAGAGAAATGCCAGTCATCATGTACAAGGGATCCCACAAAAGACTATAAGTGGATGTCTCAGCAGAAACCACACAGGCCAAAAGAGAGTGAAATGACATATTCAAAGTGGAAAAAAAAACTGCCAACCCAGAGTACTATATCCAGAAAAGCTGTCATTAGAAAGAAAGGACAGAATAACTTTCCAGATAAACAAAAGCTGAGGGAGTTTATGACCACTAGGTGTACCTCACAAGAAAAAAAGGCATTCCTACAAGTTGAAATTAAAAGATGCTAAACAGAAACACAAAAGCATTTGAAAATGTAAAGCTCATCAGTAAAGATAAATATTATAGACAAATACAAAATATTGTAATTCTGTAATAGAAGTACATAAATCACTTTTAATTATAATATAAACTTTAAAAGAGAAAAGTATAAGAAATCTAAAACTATAAAAATGCATTAATGGATTCACAGTATAAAAAGAGGTAATTTGTGGCATTAATAACATAAAGGGTAGAGTTTTTATGTGTGACTGAACTTAAGTTGTTTCACACTAAAATAAACTGTTATATTTTATATAATCCCCATGGTAACCACAAAGAAAATACTTATCGTAGACGCACAAAAAAAAGACAAAGAAATCAAAGCATATTGATACAAAAAAATCAATGAAAAACAAAGGAAGATAGCAAGAGAGGAAAAGAGAACAAAAAAACCTCAAGATTTGTTTGTTGAAAACAGTTAACAAAATGGCAAGAGTAAGTCTCTACCTATCAATAACTGCTTTAAATGAAAATGGGTTAAAGCTCCCAATCAAGAGATATAGAGTAGCTCAATGGATTAAAAAAGGAGAAATAAAAAAGCAAGATTCTTCCACTATATACTGTCTACAAGATATTCACTTTAGAATTAAGGACACACATGGGCTGAAAGTGAAAGAATGGAAAAATATATTTCATACAAATGATAACCACAAGGGGAAGGCATACTTATATCAGACAAAATAAACTTTCAGTGAAAAACTGTCAAAAGTAAAAAAGAACATTATATAATGATAAAAGTGTCAAAACACCAGAAATATTTAACAATTGCAAATATCTATCCTCCCAACATCACAGCATCTAAATACAGAAAGCAAACATTGACAAACCTAAAGGGAGAAATAGACAATAACACAACAGTAGGAGATTTTAATAATCACTTTTAATAATGGATAGAATATCCAGAGAGAAGATCAATAAGAAAAGGGGGACTTGAAAGTCACTACAGACCAAATGGACCTATCAGACAAATATAGAACATTCTACCCCAAAGTAAAAGAATGTACATTTTTACGAAACATACATGGAACAATTTCTAGGACAGATCATATGTTAGGTCAAAAAACATGTACTAACAAATTTAAAAAGATTTAGTTCATACCTAGAATCACTTCCAACCAAAATAGATTGAAACTAGAAATCAATAGCAGAAGTAAAACAGAAAATTCAAAATAAGTGGATATTGAACAACACACACTTGAACAATCAGTGGGACAAAGAAGAAATCAAAAGGTGAATTAGAAAATATCTTGAGGCAAATGAAAATAGAAATGCAACATACCAAGACTTACAGGATATAGCAAAAATACTACTTGGAGACAGAAGTTTGTAACACTACATGCCTACATCAAAAAAGAAGAAAGTTTTCAAATGAACAATCTAACTCTTTACCTCAACAAACTAGAAAAAGAAGAGCAAACTAAGCCCAAAGTTATAAGAAGGGAGGAAATAATAAAGATGATTACAGAAATAAGCAAAAGAAAAAAGAGAAAAGCAATAGAAATAATAAGCAAAGATAAGAGTTGGGGGTTTTTTTCACTTGTTTTATTGTTTTATTTTATTTTGGGGTTTTTTTATTGAAAAATAATTGATTATACATATTTGTGAGGTACAGAGTTGACTATCAGTATTTGTGTACAATTTGTGATGATTGAATCAGGAGTTGGTTTTGTTTTTCAACAAAATTGACAAATCTTCACAGTAAAAGAAAAAGAAAAGACTCAACTAACAATCAGAAATGAAAGAAGAGATATTACAACTGAAGCCACAGAAATTAAAAAAAAATTGTAAGAGCCCACTGTGAACAATTATATGCCAACAAATTGGATAACCTAATAGAAAAAGATAAATTCCTAGAAACATACACTATACAAAAACTAAATCATGAAGAAGTAGAAAATCTGAATAGACATATAACCCATAAGAATGTTGAATCAGTCATCAAAAACCTTCCAACAAAGTTTAAGACAAGATGGTTTCACTGGTAAATTCTACCAAACATTTAAAGAAGAATTAATACCAATCCTTCTCAAACTCTTCCAAAAAAATTGAAGAGAAGGGAATATTTCCAAACTCATTTTACAAAGCCAGCATTACCCTGATATGAAAGCCAGAAAAAGATGCCACCATAACAACAAAAAACTACAGGCCAGTATCTCTAATGAATATAGATACAAAAAACATCAACAGAATGCTAGCAAACCAAATTCAACAGGGACATTGAAAGGCTAATATACCATGAACAAATGGAATTTATCCCTGAGATGTATATACCCAAAGGAATGAAAATCATCATGTTGAAGGGATACCATCACTCCCATGTTCATCACAGCTCTATTTATAATAGCCAAGACATGGATCCAACCTAAGTGTCCATCAATGAATGACTGGATAAGGAAAATGTGGTATGTACACACAGTCAAATATTACTTAGCCATAAAAAACAATGAAATTCTTCCACTTGCAGCAACACAGATGAACTTGGAGAAAATCATGGTTTAAGTGAAATAAGCCAGGCACAGAAAGAGAAATATCACATGTCCTCACCCATAAGTAGGAGCTAAAGAAGAAAGAAAAAGAAAGACCACAATAAAATGTTGAACTTTCAGAAGGACAGAACAGACCTATAGTTACTAGAGGTGGGAAACGGGGAGGGGGCTGGGTGTCTGGGATTAATCGGGTAAGGGACACAAATAATTGCAATTTGTAATTGAGAACATGCTAATGATATTGATTTGATCATCACATATTGTACACAAATACCGATAGTTCAACTCTGAATGCCATAAATATGTATAATCAATTATGTTTCAATTCAAAAAATAAATTAAAAAATTAAAAATAATATGAAAATCAGTCACATTGTATCACATTAACATGGTGAAGGACAAAAATCACAATCATTTCAGTGGACATAGAAAAAAGCATTTAATAAAATCCAGCACACTTTCATGATAAAGACTCTCAACGAAAAAGGTATAGAAGGAATTTACATCAACATATCAAGACCATATATGAAACGCCCACAGTTAGCATCATAGTAACAACAAAAAATTAAAAGCTTTTTCTCTAAGATCAGAAAGTAGGCAAGGATCTTCTATTCCCTCCTTCTATGCTGCATAATTCTAGAAGACCTAGCCAGAACAATTAATCATGAAAAAGAAATTTTAAAAATTCAAATTGGAAAGGAATAAGTAAAATTAACTCTGTTTGCAGATGACTTGATTTTATATGTAGAAAACCCTAAAGACTCCACACAAAAAAAATGTTAAAACTATTCAATGAATTCAGTAAAGTTGCAGGGTGCAAGACCAACAAACAAAAATTGGTTACATTTCTATACATTAACTACATGAAGAGAAAACTAAGAAAATAATCCCATTTTAAATAGCTATCCTGTGTTTATAGATAAAAACACTTAGTCTCAGAAAATGTCCATACTATCTGAAGTGATCTACAGATTTAGTTCAATCCATATCAAAACTGCAATGGCACTTTTTAGAGAAATAGAAAAAAATCCTAAAATTCATCTAGAGAAAGAAGAAAAAAATTGGAGGCCCACAACTCCTGATTTCAAAATGTATTACAAAGCTACAGTAATTAAAACAGTGTGGTAATGGTATAAAGACAGACTTATAACCCAGTGGAACAGAACAGAGATCCTGATAGGGATGCCAAGAATAGACAATGGGTGCTATGGTCTGAATGTTTGTCCCCTCCAAGCTCATGTGGAAGCTTGGTCCCCAGTGTGGCAGTGTTAAAAGGTGAGGCCTTTGGGAGGCAATTGGATCATGAAGGTTATGCCCTCATGAATGGATTGATCCATTTATGTATTAATTAGTTGAGGGACAAGTGGGTTATCAAAGGACTGACACTCATGACTTTATGAGGAGAGGAAGAAGCATGTTAGTGCGCTCTTGCTCAGCCCTGGCCATGTGAAGCCCTGCCAAGAAGGCCCTCACCAGATGTGCCCCCTTGACCTTGGATTTCCCAGCCTCCAAAACTGTGAGAATTATATTTTGTTTCTTTATAAATGACCCAGTTTTAGGTATTCTGTTATAGCAGCAGAAAACAGACTAATTCAATGGATAGTCTTTTCAACAAACGGTTTTGAGAAAATGGTGTATCCACATGTGAAAGAATGAAATTGGACCCTCACCTTATACCATACACAAAAATCAACTCAAAGTAGATTAAAGACTCAAATGTAAGGCCTAAAAATGTAAAACTCATAGGAGAAAACATAGGGAAAAAGTTTTATGACATTGGGCTAGTTACTAATTTCTTGGATATGACGCCAAAATCACAAGCAACAAAAGCAAAAATAGACAAGTGGGACCACCTCAAACTAAAAAGCTTCTGCACAGCAAGGAAAGATCAGAGTGAAAAGGAAACCTATGGAATGGGAGAAAATATTTGCAAATCATACATATGATAAGAGGTTCGTGTCCAAAATGTATAAGGAACTCACACGATTCAACATCAAAAAATCAAGTTGCCTGATTTAAAAATAGGCAAAGGAATTGCATAAACACTTCTCCAAAGAAGACATACAAATGTCTAGCAGGTACATGAGAAGGTGCTTGGCATCACTAATGATCCGGAAAATACAAATCAACACCACAATGAGATATCACTTCACAATAATATGTCTATTATTAAAATTTAAAAAAAAAAATTTTAATGGAAAATAAGTGTTGGAGAGGGTATGAAGGAAAAGGAACTCTTGTACACTGTTGGTAGAAAGGTAAATTGGTGCAGTCATTATGGAAAACAGTATGGAAGTTCCTCAAAAAAGTAAAAGTAGAACTACTATATGATCCAGCAATCCATTTCTGGCTATTTATCCAAAGGAGTAGAAATGAGGATCTCAAAGAGATATATACACTCCCATGTTCATTGCAGCATTGTTCACAATAGTCAAGAGGTCAAAGAAAACTAAATGTCCATTGATGGATGAATGGATCAAAAATGTGGTAAATGCATACAGTGGAAAATGTATGTATACAATGATAATGTGAAATTCAGCCTTAAATAAAAAGGAAAAAATCCTTTCACATGGTACAATATGGATGCATCTACAACATAGTAAATGAAATATGTCAGTCACAGGATATAGCAAAAATAATACTTGGAGACAGAAGAGACAGAAGAACTGCATGATTCTACTTATATAAAGTATCTTAAGTAGTCAAAGTCAAAACTTGATATCCATATGCAGAGTGAAAAACCAGATCCCTATCTCTCATCATATACCAAAATCAACTCAAAATGGATTAAAGACTTAAGTGTAAGAACTGAAACTAAAAAACTGCTAGAAGAAAACATAAGGAAAACCCTTCAAAACATTGGTCTGGGCAAAAATTTTATAAAGTCTTCTAAAGCACAGGCAACAAAAGCAAAAATAGACAAATGAGATTACATCAAACTAAAAATCCTCTGCAAAGGAAACCATGAACAGAGTGAAGAGACAATCAGCAGGATGGGAAAAAATATTTGCAAAATATTCACCCAACAAAGGATTAATATCTAGAATGTGTGGAACTTAAACAACTAAACAACAACAACAACAAAAAACCCCCAAACAATCCAATTAAAAAATGGTAAAAAGACCTGAAAAAACATTTCCCAAAATAAGACATACAAATGGCCAACAGATATATGAAAAAATGCTGAACATTACTAGTAATCAGGCAAATGCAAATCAACACCACAATGAGATACCATCTCATCCCAGTTAGAAAGGCCATTATCAAAAAGACAAAATGTTAAGAAATTCCAGTGAGGATGTGGAGAAAAGGGAACTCATACACTGCTGGTGGGAATGTAAATTAGTACAGTCATTATGGAAAACAGTATGAAAGTTCCTCAAAAAACTAAAAATAGAACTACCACATGATCCAGCAATTCCCTTGATGGGTATTTATCCAATGGAAATAAAATTCACATACCAAGATATCTGCACCCCATGTTTATTGCAGCACTACTCACAGTAGCCAAGATATGAAAATCAGTCTAGGTGTCCATCAACAGATTAATGGATAAGGAAAATATGGTATATATATATATATGTATATATATATATATATATGTACACACACATATTATGGAATACTACTCAGCCATAAAAAAAAAGGGAAATCCTATCATTTGTGGCAAAACAGTTGAGCCTAGAAGTTAAATAAATCAGGAACAGAAAGATAAATACCACATATTCTCACTTATACATGGGAGCTAAAAAAAAAAAAAAATCCTTGATCTTATGGAAGGAGAAAGTAGAATTAAGGTTACCAGAGGCTAGAGGCTAGGAAGAGGAAGGGGGAAGGGAGAATAGGGAGAACGTTAACGTACATGAAATTATAGGCAGATAGGAAAATAAGCTCTAGTGGTCTACAGTAGTGCTAGGCATTTGTAATCAATAATAATCTTTGTATGTTTCCAAAATGGCTACAAGAGAGGAGCTTGAGTGCTTTCATCACAAAGAAACAATAAATCTTTACAAGGATGGATATGCTAATGATCCTGATTTGATCATTACAGATTGTGTACATGTATTGAAATATAACTCTTTACCCTATAAATGTGTACAATTGATACATGTCAATTAAAAATTAATTAATTAACAACTTAAAATGTAAAAAAAAATTTTAAATAGTCGAACTCATCAAAGCTGAAAATAAAGTGGTGATTGCCAGGGACTGGGGGAAGAGGAAGCAGGGAGTTGCTGTTCAATGGGTGTAAAGTTTCAGTCATGCAAGATAAAAAAGTTCTAGAGGTCTGCCGTACAACATTGTGCATATAGTTAACGATACTGTAATGTACACTTAAAATTTTGTCAACTATCTTGTCAAAATGATGTCTATTTTCTTGAACATTTTGGCATTTTCTTAGAACTACATGTGTCAGAGTGAATCAAGATGTTTCTCAGAACTTCTTAGTTATTAGATTGACTCAATCTTCACGCTTTGTCTGTTAATAAATGCCCTTTACTTTTCTTTTAATATAGTGGAATATTATGAATCTTCATTCCCCTAACTCCCTTCAGCCATTGTATCTGCTTGATTTTTTTTTTAACTATGCAACTACCTTAAGAATTACCTTCTATCATGGTATGACATGTTGCCAATTGGCTCATTGCATTTAGCAGTTGGAGAATCATTCTCACCAGTCATTCCTTTCAATATCTTTGTAGCTTGTGGTCTTCTGGTAGCTCTTTCAAAGAATGACTCATTCTCATAATAAGTAAGAATCCCTTTTCTGACTTTATACATTGGGTACCATTTCTCTTACATGCTTTCTCAATTTTAAGGACAAATTTAAGGCTTGCAATAATAGCAGAGTGTCAAAAAGCCAGCACCTCTATCAAAAAGTAATGAAAATTAAAATTTTTATTCTTAATATATAAAGTGTGCATTTTCTACATAAAGAGACATAGAGTATGCAAAGGCAGTGAAACCACTCCCATCACTATGTTTTCTGGCTTCATCTTCTCAGTTTCATTAAAACAAAAAACAGGATTATAGCATGGCTTTGTTACCAAAAAATGCATTAACTAAATATTACATTGAAATCAACAAAGATTGTGAAACAACTGAAGTAAATGGAAGTTCTTAACAGGAGAAATGAATAGTGCACCCTAGGACACCAAGCAGTCTAGTCTTCAAAGTCCCTAAAGAAACATGGATGCTATCCAGGAAGCGCTTAGAAAGAGAGATTTAAAAGAGATTTATCATAGATAATAAATATCTTCATCCAGGAAAACAAGAAAATTCAGATCAGGCTTCCACTATAAATAGAAGGAGCTTCCAGAAAGAAATTTAAGAAGTTTCATAGTTATCACAACAGTGATGTCGATCGTCAAGGAGTAAGGTGCAAGGAAATGGTGGTACAGTACTACTGTAGGTACCAATTCTAACTGAAAAAAAGTCCCCAATGACTTAGTCTGAGAGTTGTCATTCTCGAGAAGACAAGGAATAGACAGCAGCAACACAAAGCCATTTTTCCCCCTAGCGTATAATCCATATTTATAGACAAAGTTTCAGACTAGGTAGGCCTAAGTCATCACACGAGGCCCTGATTTATCCTTAATCTTAATCACTCTCCAAAAGATAGAAGTGATTCTGTGGTCCCACTAGCAGTCCTCTAAGTTCAGGTGACTTCAGGATACCTTGGCCTAACTGGATGGGCTGAAATATCCTAATACATAGGATCCAAATACACAGGATCCTCCCAATGAAGGGTAAACTAAAAGATATTAAAATCAGGCCAATAACTGACTAGAGCTAATGAAAACTAAACTAGTAATACCCGACTTCTAGGTTGTTTATTCACGCAAGAAGCATTACATTGTTGTCTATTGTATATATAGAATTGTACCACATATTGTGTCCAATAGAACTCCCTGATATACGCTATTTAGTTACTGTCATTCCAGTGTCTGGCTTCCCATACTGACATGGCATTCCATGACTAGCCTCCAAAAACATTGACTCCCATCTTGATTACCATCCTGGGAAGTTTAGTCACCTAAGGCACTAATCAAAAGGTAGAGAGGGGAAGAGGAACAGGTAAAGGGTCATGGAAATCAGCTACAATGTATATTGAGAAGTTAAAAGAAAAAAAATAAAATAAAGGTAGATACATCCACAAAGTAACATCACCCCAAGAAAACAAAGATAGCATTTGGCAAAACCTAAAATAATAACAGATAAGAAAACAATGTTTCCACTTATCTCATTTTCTAGTAATAGATAATATTTATGTTACTAATAACTAGAGATTGCCAGCCATATTTAAGTCTTTAATCCATTTTGAGTTGATTTTGGTATATGGTGAGAGGTACAGGTCCAGTTTCATTCTTCTGCATATAGATGCCCAATTTTGCCAGCACCATTTAATGAAGAGGCAGTCTTCTCCTCAATGTATGTCCCAGTTGCCTTGTCAAATATCAGTTGGCTGAAAGTAAGTGGGTTGATTCCTGTGTTTTCTATTCTGTTCCATTGATCCAGGTGTCTGTTTTTATGTCAGTACCATGCTGTTCTGGTTACAATAGCTTTGTAATATAATTTGAAGTCAGGTAGTGTTATGCCTCCAGCTTTATTTTATTTAATTAATTTATTTGTTTTTGCTCAATGGCATTTAAAGAATCTTGAGAGTAATAGGGAAACCACCTTGGATTATTTTAATTCATAACCATGCCTGTGTTCTATTTCTAGATGTGGAAAATAAAAGAATAAGGATAGATAAGAAAGTAAAGATGTTATGACAGTTTTATATCTGGCTCTACACCATCCTCAAATCTTCAAATTCACCTATAGGCCACACGCATCAGTACAGAGAAGCTAGCATCTATTATCTTGGAATCATTTTCAACCTTAGTACTGTCCAATTTTGCCCTGGGCATATTGACCTTTATTGATACTTCTGGCTTTGACTGTACAATTAGACTTTCTTTTTATGTCTTTGCCTCTGTCTTCAGCAGACTGAACTATGCACACTACTTTGTCCAGGGCTATGACTTTTGCTTCCCTGCTTCATTAAGATTCACCCTCTTGCCATGTGCTGTCTTGGATCTTCCTAGGACTATTATAAGTCCCACCCACTCTGCTCCTCAGACTCTTTGGCAGAACTTTTATGCCTTCCAAAGCCCTCAAGAAAATAAGAGAAACTTACATTGTATGGGATAGAACCTAGGAGCCAGACAGATGTGATTTTCAGTGTCTGGCTCAGTTAAATGACCTTCACCTTTAACTTCTCTTATCCCCAGTTTATTTGACTGTGACATGGAGCAGCGCCTCCTAATGGACCCATCTTGTGCCTTGTAAGTGAGAAGCAGACAGCATATTTAATAAATGGTAATTTTTCACTTCTGCTTTGTACATAAAGGTCTTAAATTAATTTATTCAGCAAATACTCATAGATTACCTCTTCTATTTTTCTAGGCACTTATAGATACACGGGTAATCAAAATAGAGTTCCTGCCCTCAGAGAACTTACAATAATGTGTAGAGACAGATAACAAACAAACCAGCAATTAGCACGGCAGATAATCAGATGATGATACTTCTTATGGAGAAAGATAAAATAAAGTAAGGGGAAGGATGAATGGGGTGTTTACAGTTCTTTTATACAGAGGACTAAGTAAAGTGACATTTGAACATATTCCTAAAGAAAATGAGCAAGAAAGCCAAAAATATACATATCCTTTTAGAAAGAGGGAACAATAAGTAAAAAAGCACTGAAGCAGGGACATGCTTGACATGTCTGAGAAACAGCAAAATATACAGTGAGACTGGAACAGAGAGAGCAAACAGAAGAGTAAAAGATGGGGTCAGTGAAGTAGAATGATTAGATTATGTGTATTAGTCCGTTTCTGCTGCTTATAACAAAATACCTGAAACTGGGTGATTTATAAAGGAAATGAAATTTATTGCTTACAGTATTGGAGGCTAGGAAGTCCAAAGTTCAGGGAGCACATCTGGTGAGGGCTTTCTTTGGTGGTGACTTCAGTGATGGCAGGGTATCACATTACAAAATTGGTGGAGCAGAGAGAGCAAGAGAGAGTAACCTCCTCATTCACTCCTTTTTTTAAAGCCCTCAGAACCATGCCCCTGACCACCATAATTAGTCCATTCACTACTGCACAGTCCTACAGTTCAATCACCTCTTAAAGGCTCCACCTTTCAACTATCATAATAGGATTTCCCACCTTCTTAACAGTCACAGTGGGGGCTAAGTTTCTAATACATAAAACTTGGGGGACACAATTCAAGCTTCAGTGAGTTTGTGGGGACATAATTCAATCCACTACAGTATGGCTTTGCCTACCATTGCAGGAACTCTGGCTTTCACTTTGAATGAGGTGAAAAGTCATTCAAAGATTTTGAGAAAAGACATTACCCAACATGTTAAAAATATCTCTTTGGCTGTTGTAGCCTGAATACGGGGAGGCCTAAGGAATTGTAGCTATCATGCAATCTAACCCAACAGCTATGTAGCTGTTTTACTACATTATTAGACTATCACATAGTAGACTCTATGTCCTGTTGTTGGCCAAGATTTTCAGTCTGTTAACATAACTCCTACATGACATTTTGTAGCATTTATTTTCCAAAATACTCTTCTGCTGGTATTATAATACCATGTCAATTCTTGGTAATATTTTTATTCAGTTAGCAAGTTAACAAAACATGAGTATATGTTCATGGTTAAATATATCTAAAGTAAACAGGCGCTATGACATTCTTTAAATTTTTCAATGATAACTTTACTTACTCTCTTGTATTGAATAATTTGTTTTTCCCCATTCAGTGGAAGATTGAGGAGCAAGTCTTAAACCAAGTCTTTACCAACTAATCTCAGTGACTATTTTAGCCTGAATGCTGGTAGTGAAGCTTACTGTACTTTCAGGCACCATTGCTCCATCCATGAGTGATGAAGTAGTTCATTCCCCACTTAGAATGGGAAACAGGAGAGGGACGAAACAGGATGCAAGGTTGTGAAGCTCCATGGTCAGATCTGGCATTGCATTTTCAACGTCAGTTCAACAAACGTTTCTTGAAACTAACCTCTAAATGAGGATGAAATTACATAAGGTCACTGACATCAAAGAGCTTGTTTTGTCTGATAAGTTATGCATTTTCAGAACTTTCTAAATACCACTTTAAAGTGGCTACAAAACCTCTTCAAAGAAAAATAAAATTATTTTTGGACTTTCCATCGTTTTGGTTTATTCAACCCAAGCCACTTCTCCCCTAATTAGAACAGATAATTAAAAGTTAACTTTCTTTTCAAAGCAGAGAATAGCCAGTGGCCCATCAGCTAAGAAACAGAGCTTTCTAGATTGTATGTAATCTTAATGGTCATTTTAAGACTAGAAGGGACACAAAATGTCATTTAATACATCTCTCTGCCTGTAGGTAGGACGTATCTCCACTATGCCCAGGCAAACAGGCTTCAATGTTTCAGGTCCACCTCAATCAATGTGTTTAGACAAGTTTTATGCCAACCTATATTTGTTCATCTCTTAGCAGGGAGATTACACTGCATGCTAGTTTTATGTATATGAAAATATTTCATCTCTGCTCACTCAAAAATCATATAGTAATAAATTCCCAAAGAACTTCTAGATGAATATATAAAAGCTTTCAAATGAATATACAAAGGAGAAATTTTTAGGAGTTTGTGGTTATCTTAGACATTGAAGAAGTGGTCATAAATTTTTATTTTTGGATGGAAAACTATAAGAAGGCAGTAAAGCCCTTTCTTATTATTAAGGCTAAGCAAAACAAACACTATTTTAACCTTTGTTGTGTCTCTGGCTCATGTGTACTCCACCATTGTAACTGGACTTTCTCCTGCATTGCCCAGTGTTGGCTGTTTGTACTTTTTTCTTCCTAGATCTGTTTTTCCTCAAACTCTCTTTAGTTTCTGCATTTTCTGTGTATCTATCGTTTTCCTTCCTTGACTTTTTTCCCTGATCCATTGTTTGGGTTAATATATGTCATTATGCTACATTTTTACATTTTTATTTTTGCTTACTTTTTAAAATATTTTCCTTATCCTTTTTTTTTTTTTTTCTCTCTCTCTCTTTTTGTACATCACTTTTTAAATTCTCACTTTCTCTCTTGGTAAATACAAGTCTTATGCCATTTGAAATATAACTGTAGTCCTACGACTTCCATGATGTGATCAGGTCTTGGCCTTTGACAATTTATTAAATAATCATGTAAGTTGGCCAGAAAAGGCAAAAGAAACAGCATCTAAGTCTATAATCTCAAGTTACTCACTGAATTACAAAGTTAATAAGTACTGAAACTTCACCACTGTATACTTTCATTCCACGTTTTATCTATATCTAAGGAGAAAATAGGGTTAGTGCCAATTTCAATAAAGGATTTGCCAGGGAGAAAGAAAATTTTACATCCATTTTTAAAACAACTGTATGACTTTTAGTTGGCATTGTATAACTACTGATTTAGAAAAAAATATGGACTTTGAATGTATGGCATTCAGGTCTGTAATATATCGACCAGCACCAGTAGTCAACTGTATGACTTTTAGTTGGCATTGTATAACTACTGATTTAGAAAAAAATATGGACTTTGAATGTATGGCATTCAGGTCTGTAATATATCGACCAGCACCAGTAGTCACCCAATGGATTGAGCAGATCCATTAGCCACTTAGAATCACCAAGCAGACCCCAGCCCAACTCATCCCTTCTATCATTTTAGTGTTTCTTATTTAATTTGCCTCTGATCTCATAACTGAGGCAATTTTACAAAGATTTTTGTTATATTGAGGACCATCTCAGCTCCTTCAGTGAAATTAATAGTGTTTCATAAACTAAAAAAATTATATTAATAATAATTGTGGTAGAAAAAATAATGACAATAATGACTTCTTTCCCCACCAAAGATGTCCATGCCCTAAGCCCTGGAACATGTGAATATGTCACTTTACAGGGCAAAAGGTAATTAAGGTGGTATATGGAATTAAGGTTGTAAACTAGCTGAACATACAATAGGAAAATGATCCTGGATTACCCCAGGTGAGCCCAGTGTAATCACAAGAGTCCCAGAAACAGGCAGGAAAAGGGAGAAAGGACAGTCACACTCTGACTGATTCAAAAGGAGAAGGATTCCACCTACCATTGCCATTTTTGAAAAGTGAGGGAGAAACCATTAGTCAAGTAATGCAGAAGCCTCTAGAAGCTGAAGAGCTTCCAGAAGAAACAAAGTCCTAATTACAGCTTCGTTGGAGCCCAACGAAACCCATTTCAGACTTCAGATCACCAAAACTAAAGGATAATAAATTTGCCTTGCTTTAAGCCACTACATCTGATAATCCGTTACTGCAGCAATAGAAAACTAATGCAATAATAAATGCCATAAATCGTTTTATGACTATCATTTTAAAATGTGTGTCAAAAATAAAATCAGATCAAGTTAGAAAATTGTTTTAAAGTTTGTTGTGCGTGCAATAGAACAGTTTGAGAACCAGGAAACTGAAGGTGGTAAGAAGACCCACGCATAGCAGTTACAGGGCAGCTTAACATGCATAAAGGAGGAAGTATTTTGAACTTTTTTGTAACTGACTTATAAGCAGAAATATCTAAGCTGATTTGTCTATAGCTAATTGGTTTAATTCCACTGAATCATGCCAACAAGGATGTAAAGTTTACGTTTTGTGTTCCATTTATGATTAGAGATAGTGTTTGAGTAAATCAGGATAAGAAATTCGGCTGCATAGTTATGGGCAGTTAGCCTTGGGTTATATCTACACTATGGCCTTCATTTTTATTTTTCTTTAACATGTGTAACAGAGTTTTAAATGTGCAATTCAAATTCTTAAGTCTAGAATCCAAAATGTGTTCATTTTCCCCAGCAAATCTGTTCCAGACATTTTTTTTTTTTTTCCCCTGACTGGTAAAGGGATCACAGCCCTCGGCACGGTGTGGTCTGCACCACGCTCAGCCAGTGAGAGCACCGGCCATCCCTATATAGGATCCGAACTCGCAGCCTCGGTGCTGGTAGCACCGCACTCTCCCGAGTGAGCCACGGGCCGGCCCTGTTCCTGAATTTTGATGTAATTATTTCTTACAACAAAAAAACTATATTTATAATCTGACATTGAAAAATATTTTGAATGTTATCTACAGCGATATTGTCTAAATACTTTCATCATGTAAGAAAATGTTATCATAAGCATTAAACTTTTTAAATAATTATTTTAAGATTTGTATTTCATTTAAGCGTTTACAATAACACCAATATTCTCTGGTTTTGTCTCATATTCTTTTTCATGAGACTGTTTTAATCCTAAACAAGATATTTGAGTTTCTGAAATTTCAGACTGTTTTCCACACAACAAAACTTTTAAAGTTAAGTCAGTAATATTTAAATGTATGTGAATGAAGTTTTTAAATCTTGTTAGGCAGTCTCTGACAAAACTACTATTTGAATGTTAAACTTTTCTGGAGCTTTATAGCTAATTTTCTACTTTCTTCTCTATGTCAGAAACATTTCTATTTTCTTATGTGTATAATTTTAGAAAAGTTACTTAACCCCCTGAACCTCAGTGTGCCAGAAAAGAATATTTGGTATTTGGTAAGGAAGTTGAGGAGTAGAAAAGTATTATAAACCTTTCCTAACCATGAACAAGCTTAAAATTTCAAGCGTAAAGTCAGGCTTATAGTTATAACTATCAAAAAATAATTACCAATATCAATCAGGCAGTCATGGGTAAATACTCCCCTATTATATACATCCCATAGATATGATTCTCCTAAAATACCACCCCCCTACTTCCCCCTAGTCCCTCAACTTTACCCCAGGTCTTTCAGGTATTTAATGTTACTGAGTTAATAAAAAACAAAAAGTCTTAGAAATATAATTTAGAAGGCTGAGGATCCTAGGGAAAAAAAGAAGACAGGCCAGAAATTTCTAGAGATTTCTACCAGAAAAATACTCTGACTGCCATTCTCTTCCCACAATCTTTTGTCTCCCCACTCTAATCCTTTATCTTCTTTGAAGTCTCTAATCTTGCTAGAATCTATGCTATAAACTACGAGGAGAGGCACTGCCTATGGGTACAGCTGGGAAGTTCACACACTCAATGACCACAGACTGAATCTTCATCTTGTTCTGGGTTTTCATAAATCTTATGCCAGCTTTCTGATTTACCTTGAAAATTGTCAATCTTTGCTGAAGATATGCCAGCACCAACCATCACTTACTAACCTCTTGACTATGTTTAAAAGAAAAAGTAGAATAGAGTCCCCTTTAAAAAATATTGGAGTTATATTTGAACTTTTGGCTATCCTTTTAAATTTGCTCTATGTATTACAGATTCATGTTGTCTTAAAGTAGTACATGATTTCTTTTCCTTAAAAAAAGTAAAGTACTGTTCCTTGGCAGACTGTTTTATTGTGTAAACTTGCCACTGAGCTATTTTGCATCTCATCTGATTTTGCCAATAACTAGTTATAGCCATCATCGACTTACTCCATTCTCACAGCATTCTAATAATAAAACAAGGAGTCTGGTGGCGTCACTTATATGGAATTCATTATGATAGAAGCGGATATCACATTGTTACACTCCCCTAGTCACATGTATGCACTTATTCCTCCAGGCTTTTACGCGTGAAATAAATTTACTGGAATCCCAGTCTCTACTATATGTTAAGCCTACAATTCAAGAACAGCCAGGCCAAGGACATAGTGTTCCATCTTTACAATCAAATACAGATTTCCCATTAAAAGGAAAATTCTCTATTTCAAAAGATTTAATAGTATGGTCCTTTAAAAATAATTCCAGATGGCTAAATTTTAGGACTTAAAATATCCCAATACAAAAAATATTTTCACTTTATTGTAATTTGTACAAATTTTGAGTCACTAGAGGTCCTACCACTTAATGTTTCCTTTTAGAGATAGGTTGGATTTAGGAGTTTTACTGAATTTTCTTCTATTATTTATGTCAGCTATATTTGTACCTATTCAAGATGGCCTCACTGTTATTGACACATTTTCAGTGATTGATTGCACAAGACATGTTGATATTTTCCTACCCTATTTTGCTACTTTTTGTATCAACTTGGCCGCTTTTTCTCACTCACTTGCAACCCCACCCTCTTTTCTTTGAAGTCTCTGTCTGCTTAAATTAAAAATAAACTTCATTGAGCCTAATGGCTTATTACATCAAGAGGAAAAAAAATTTAAACACAACAGTGATTAAGTTTATAACCTTTAACTGAAATGAATATTTCCAAAATAAACAGCACTGAATAAGCATTTCCCAGTATTCTATAGAGAACTCACGGTATACCACAATAGCAGTATTTTTATCACTCTTGCATCACATTTCATAGTACATGTTTCCAAACAGGGATTGAAGGCCGTATTAACCAGCTGTTTTCCATAACATTCAAGTGACTGAATAGAGTTGAACTACTTGGCCACGGTGTTTGCGGATTTAAGTCACATGACTATAATTCACTTGCCACTAGATGGCTCTGTTTTTATCAGCTCTTTGAGACAACATAAGTCCTATAGTTTAGCAGACCTACAGTGTAGGCATTGATTGCTAAAATTCCAGGGAGAGTGGGGAGTTCATAACGTAATGCATTTTTATATTTCGTCCAAGACATTATTTCCGAATTATCATTCTGAAGTAACCAAATAACACATATGTTGAAATGATGCAAGAAAAATAATAGAAAAAAACTCTACACCATCTTAGCATGCTTTCTGTCACATAAACGCATAATAAACATCCTAGTATCCACACCATTTTGAAGGTCATTTTAAAATGTGACTAGCGGCAGGGTCCAAGATGGCGGCAGCTGCGGCAGCAGGCACGGAGTAGCTGAGGTGGAAAAGGTGGCCACTGGGCCTCAGGCAGCCGGGAAACTTGTGGACCTTCCTCTTGCCATCTCTTAAGGGAGGACCGCCGCTGCTGGCCGGTCGTGGGGGGTGACCGCCACTTTGCCCCCGGCAGGAGAGGCTGCCTCACTTACAGGCAACAGCTTTGAAGTGTGGAGCAGGAAAAGAACTGTTTGTTAGCTGCAAAAGCGAGTCTCGAAACAGGGAACACGGCGCCAGGGCTGCTGTGGATGCAGCCAGGATCCCGGAGGCCGGGGCCGCGCTGAAGGCGGCCAGCTGCCCTATTCAGGATTCGAGGTTTCAGGCCGGCATTAAAGAAGATTCCTGGGAGCGCCCAAGCCAAGCCGCGACTGAACAGCCCGAGGCGGCAGCGGCTGAGAACGGGGAAGGCGGCAAACCAGAGACAGAGAGTGAGCACCCGACCTGGCACAGCACTGTGAGTGACCCGTGGCACAGCTCTGTTTGGGGGGCTGATGCCCACCAGGCTCCCGCCTGCACCACCAGGCCACTCACCGCCCCGGGACTGCCTCCATTTTCCCAGGTGCGGGCAGCCCCGCCTGGCTTGGCCATCACTCAGCCCTCCCACTTGCATGGCCTGGAGCGGGGCTTTCTGGAGCCTGCGGACCGGCCTCCCCTCCCACTCCCTCCGCGGTTCTCTGGCGGGGCTGCTGGCGGTTGGCATCCCAGGCCAGTGTCGGGAGGGCAAGGAAGTACGGGCGGGCCGACTGTTACTCCACCACACCCTGGACACCAGCCCCAGGTAAACTCCCTGTTACTGGGAGGCAGATACCATCTCTGCGGCCACCAGTTTGGAAAAAAGCCTAACGAATTTCTGGTTGGGAATAGTGTGGTAGGAGAGTACCCAGGTCCACTTGAACCTGCTGGAGAGCAGGCTGCAGGTGGGCGCTAGACTCGGTTTATACTGGGGGTGATACAAAGGTGAACAAGACCCGAGAAACATCTACATAGTGCTACAAAGGCACCCAGAGAGACCGGTCATCTGTGCCTAGCAGAAACCTGGTAGACTTCCTGGGCGAGGCGGTGCCGAGCAGGGTCTTGAAGGCCCAGCTGATAGACGAGGGGTGCAGAAGACACGCCCCAGCCCAGCACAGTGCGCACAGAGTGGGGAGACGTGCGGCCAGGGAGGCGGAGACTCGACAGAAACCACACACCCGGTGGGGTCGCCACTGCACGATCTAACAGCCTGGGCCAGAGCACACGGAACAGGGAGAAATCCTGCACAGGAAGTGAAAGCTCAACAGAGATCACACACCCTGTGGTACGTGATCCACCAGCCCAGCAGAGTCCAAGCTGACCAGAAAGGTGGCTCCCCGGAGAAGCCCAAGACCCGAGGCAACCACACACACAAGGCACTAGAGGCCAACTGAGCAGTCACAGAGGCAGCCATACGAAATTGGCAACCACAGCAACATCCTAGTTAGTCATTAGTCTCAAACCGGTGGACTGTGAAACCACCTGCCACAATGAATAAACACCAAAAAAAGATACCAGAAATACAAAAAATCAAGAAAGTACACCACCAAAAGTTAATAAATCTCAAACTCTAGATCCTATAGAACAAGAAGCCCGTGAAATGACTGACAAGGAATTTCGAGTGATAATTCTAAGGAAACTGAATCAGATACAAGAAAACTCAGCTAGACATCATGATGAAATGAGGAAAAGTATACAGGATCTGAAAGAGGAAATGTAAAAGGAAATCAATGCCCTGAAAAAAAATGGAGCAGAACTTGCTGAACTGAAGAAGTTATTCAACGAAATAAAAAACACAACGGAGAGTTTAACCAGCAGGCTTGTCGAAGTTGAAGAGAGAACCTCTGAACTTGAAGATGGGCTGTTTGAAATAACACAAGCAGACAAAAAGAAAGAAAAAAGAATCAAGAACATGGAAGAAAATCTGAGAGAGATATCAGACAACCTCAAGCGCTCAAATATCCGAGTCATGGGTATTCCAGAAGGGGAGGAAAATGGAGATTCCATTGAAAACATATTCAACAAAATAGTGGCAGAAAACTTCCCAGGTATAGGAAAAATCACAGATCTTCAGATCCAGGAAGCTCAACGATCTCCAAATGTATTCAACCCAAAAAGACCTTCTCCAAGACATGTCATAGTCAAATTGGCAAAACTCAGAGACAAAGAGAGAATCTTAAAAGCTGCAAGAGAGAAGCGTCAAATCACCTATAAGGGAGCCCCAATCAGGTTAACATCAGACTTTTCATCACAAACCCTAAAAGCTAGAAAGGAATGGGATGATATATTCAAAATACTAAAAGACAAAGATTGCCAGCCAAGAATACTCTACCCTGCAAGGCTATCCTTCCGAAATGAGGGGCAAATAGTATATTTCTCAGACAAACAAAACCTGCGGGAGTTCACTACCACACGACCACCCTTACAAGAAATCCTCAAGGGAGTACTGGGTTTGGTTCCTGAAAAATAACTACCACTGCCATAAAAACCCAAGAAAAATCTAAACCCGCTTGTATAATAAAAATGGCATTCATGAAGAGAAAACAAGCTAACAAAAACACTATCTACAACCTAAGGAACCAACAAACAAAGAAACCAAACAGTAAATCAGAAAGCAAGGAACAAATGACACCTAAGACAACCAAACAACCAATAAAATGCTAGGAATAAATCAACACCTTTCAATAACAACTCTTAATGTAAAAGGCTTAAATTCCCCAATTAAGAGACACAGACTGGCTGACTGGATCAAAAAGCAGGACCCAACTATTTGCTGCCTACAAGAGACCCACCTCACCCATAAAGATT